>NC_081411.1:589736371-590936371 GCF_030272615.1 Cryptomeria japonica | reverse complement strand
CAAGGGTTTATGCAGTGCACTTGAAGGAGCGATATTTGAACTTCAAATTGAACCGCATTATTAGGGACCTCTCCACCAGCTGTGAAGAATTTGCTATGTGAATTATATTTACATAACTATGTTGTACCCTCAGACAGTGAGTGGAACCCTTTATTGTATATTAGGGATATCCATATCAAAGCTTTAATGTTATGGATCCAAAATGAGATCAGCATGGGGGCACAAGCCAAGGCATATGAAAAATTAGAGTTTGACTATCCATTGCCATTAAGGAAAGAATCAAAAGCACCAAGAGTTCTTTAATATGAGTGGCATAAATTACTGGTAAGAGATGATGTTAAAAAATTAGTGCTTCCAATGAGAGAAGAAATCTATCAGGCATATGAGCATTTGGTCCAGACTGACAAGATAGCTGCAATAGAAGGGTTAACTCAGCGCTAAAACAATTTACCAGAACAGTTAAAGCAAGGAGAACCTTATTCACTACAGAATTTTCAGGCAGCTATGCAAAGAGCCCCCAGATATATACAGTTAGGTAGAGAAAAAGCCAACAACTGGCTACCATTGATCTTTCAGTCCCCAATCATCATATGGTCGTTGTTGGCATGTCAGCCTACGGATCAGAACTATGATGTAGTCACAGAAGAGTCAGCCAGATGGTCCAAGATGGAAAAAATGAAAGGATTTTATTGGAACTTGGCTTCAGGGAGACAGGTCAAGGCACCATTGGTGATTTGAGAGTTACTACTAGAGTAAGAAATTTTCCTTTTGTTGTAGGATCAGCAAGCTCTTAAAGTTGGGGGGTATGATAAGTTGAGACTTTGTCATGTTTTTATCATTAGAACTCTTAAGTTTTTGACATTTTTGGTTTGCATAGTAGTAGTGATGTATTGTAAATTGACTATATGTATTCCATGTGTTAAACCTGAACTTATGAAATCATGTTTGAACTTTGTCAGTTTATTATTGCAGCCATGCCATTTATTCCTGCAGCCATGTGATTTGTTCTTGTTGCCATGCGGATTATTTAGGGTAACATCATATGTGAATTAATAGATGTGTTAACTAAATAAAATGTGTATGTATGTCATTGTATGTTGTTTTTGTTGTAGTGCAGGTAATAAATGATGCCGCGGTGGATATTCTCCTATCGCGCCTGATGAAGGAAAGATTATGTAAGAGATAATTGAAGATCAAACTGAAGAGGAGCTGAGCAAGCACAAGGTACGGCATAGGCGGAGCAGTCAAGCGACACTACCAATGTCTAACTTTAGTGGGCATTGAAATTGCAAACATCGCCACGACATCCAAAGACTATGGTTCAGTTTAGATCCACATTTCCTACAACCAAGCTCTAGTTATCTTCTTTATCGGTCAACCATCAGCCTCTTCTTTTGGGCGTGATTTGTGTTGTCTATTGTAGTTGATCTTCTCTTTAATAATAAGCTCTTTTTTTTCTCAAAAGCTAGACAGAATAGAAAATATAGAGCAAAGGATCTTTGATAATCATTCTGGAGTTTTTTTTCAAAATATGTAATCACTTTCAGGAAGCAATGAATAAAATTATGTTGTTCTGATCTATTAAAATTAGTTTTCTAAAAGCTTGGTATCACTCATCCAAGGGGCCCACTTGGTGAGTGATCATGTGTGTGTTCGTTAAAATTAGTTTTCTTTCTTTAGTCGCAGTAGAAGTTCTTGCTTAGACTGTTCCTGCAGCCACTGGAAACAGATCCACTAACTGTTCCTACAGCCAAGCTAGAACAGAGTAATTTCTATTATCCATATTAGATCTTTCCAACATTGCTTTTATGAATATTATGCAGAAGTTTTTCCTGTAGCCTTTCCATAATTTCCATTCTTGCCTTGCTTTTTTGCATAATGTTAGTTGCTGCAGTAATGCAGAATAGCTATTGAAGGAACCTAGTGCATATATAGTGCAAACCCATTTCAAGTATTGCGTCCCTAGGTTGACAATCAAATGAGCACTAGCCATGAAAATATAAACTTTATCAGATGAATATCCAAACTTTGGGTTGAGACTTCAATTAGAGTTATTATTCTTATTGTTGGGGTAGATAGTAATCCTTCTGGTTTTTTCGAGCCACCTAAGGAGTTTGACAAGGTGACCCACTATCACCTTTTCTCTTCATTATCATGGCAGAAGCTTTTAGCAGATTGGTCAATAAGCAATTGAGTTTGGGTCTTTGGAAGGGGGTATGCCTCCCTAATACCTCAATTTCTATCACCCACACTTTATTTGCAGATGATACACTTTTATTTGGTTGTTCCAATATACAAGAAGCAAGGCATATTAAGAAAATATTGGACATATATACTTTTGGATTTGGACAGAAAATCAGTGCATAGAAATCTAAACTATTCATATTCAATACTTCTGAAATGGTGTCTAACATCATTATCCAGACATTGGGCTTTCCAGTGGATTCTCTTCCATCATCGTACTTGGGTATCCCTTTCTTTATGGGAGCAAGGAAACCTTCTTTTTGGAATTCTGTGATTGACAGATTAAAAAGAAAAAAATATGTGTGGAAAGCTAGATGGTTATCTCTGTCAGGCAGAATCCTTCTTGTCAAAATTGTTCTGGTTACAATTCCAAACTACTACATTTCAATCCTTCAAACCCCAAAATCTATTGTCTCTCATATCGAGAAAATTATACGGAATTTTATTTGGAAAGGTAATCTTTCAGAAGATAAAAAGATATTTACTTGAACAAGCATGGACAATAATTGATACATTTACAAACTTTACCATTTCACATGTGTATAGAGAAGGGAACCGGGTTGCAGATCATTTGGCAAATATGGGAAGTTCCAAGGAGGAACTTAATATAATGGGTCCGAATTGTGATTTTGATTCTTATCCAATTCTCAAGGAGAAAATTTTGGAGGATATGGGTACAGGATAATATTACATATAGCTATGCAGTGGTCTTTTTCATAATGATATAAATTGGTATGTGTGGTATTATAAGCGCAGGGTCCTATGGTTTTGTTGTATCTGTATGTTGTGAATGGATGTCGATTTGAGAAGCATGTTGGATTGTAAGTTGGATAAATGCATAAGTGAGACAAATTGTGGACTGCTATGTAAATGTGTACAACTCTCGTGATGTTTTGGTTCAGACTGCACCTTGTTCAATATATTCGAAAAAGCATTCGATACTGGGGGATGTTTTGTGGCACTCGATATTCTGGACATTATAAGATATTGTATTTTTTGGCATATTTGAGATTTAAATCTCACAACCTTTCTATGTATTGTAGAGCAAGGATCGAAGTTTTTCTTACTAGTTCTTTTCTCTGGGAGCTCTTTGAATCAACTTTATATAAATAAAATATATTAAGTGGCTCTGCCACCTTTTTATTAAAATAAATAAATAATCAACATTAGTAAATTAAAATGTATTCAAAGTTGTTTCTTTCTTGTAAACTCATAAAAAAAATATTAGATTATTAAATTTTTTAAATTCTTAAAATAATTGAAACAAGTTTTAAAAGTGTTATCAGATGGTTGGTATAAATAAATAGTATGATAATGTTAGCTAATTAGAGCCAAAAGGACTACAATTGATTGGGTCATGAGAGTAAGAAAGTGGTTTTCATACCATTTTTATGGAATAAAAAACCAATAGTTTGATTATTTTATTGACTTTAAATGCAATAAAACAAAATGATACTTTGTATAATATGCATCAAGCACAAGATAAAATGAAGGAGAAGGCAAAAAATTCTTAAAAATTTGCAAATTTTGATTAAGAGGTTCTATAGATGTATTTCCTTTATCTTTCAGATCATCCATCATTATAATATTAGAATCAATAAGGTGCTGAATTTCATGTTTCAAATTCTTAGTTCATGGTTTGTAAGATGTTTTTTTTTTTCATTAGATGTTATATCAAATGAATGGTTGTAATTTGTTGTAGATGTATCTAATTTTATACTAGATATCTCTAATAGGCATGTAAATAATTGTATTATTTTTCTCCTATACTAGATCTTTTGTAAGCATGATTACTATCCCTTGATACTATTTTAGTCATATAACTACATTCAACACCATTTTATTTTTTTTGATCCGCAATATTTGTATTTTATTTATTTAGAACTAAACATTACAACTTCAACAAGATAATAAACTATCAAGAAGTTCCCTAAAACCACCCACAATAAAACGTCCAAACCACCCACCCAAAAAACTGGAATTCAAAACCAGTAAACAACGCCCACACTATACCCACACCCCCATGCTATGAGTACGAAAAAACTACATATTACATCTTGACATTCAAAATTCAAGCAAATTCTACTTGAAATGTACTAAACGGAATCCAGAAAGTTTAAGTTTTCCAACTAAAAATTTAACTGAAACAAAAAAAAAGCAAAGGAATTTGGCACCTAGAGGTACCATTGCCTGTTGTGACCAATTCACTGATCTTCCTTCACATCTCTTGCAACCAAGGCACTCGATTCACCAGCAACCCTAATTCGGCGAGAGCCTCCTCTTCCCACGTGTTGAACTCCTGTCCTTCCTTCTATGTCCTTGCTCGTTGCCCCTCGTGAGACTGGTTTTACCGACTCACCACCACGTCCACCCTCTACATCACCCCCTACATGTGTTTTCCAATTCTGCAGATAATCTCCTCGATATCGGCCTCCTAAGGCTCAATTCCTCCACCACTCTCTCTCCACCCTCCTACCTAATCTCATCTTCAATGTCCATAATCTAGACAAAAATTAGCAGCCCTTCCCATCATCACTTTGAATCATCCTTGAAGCGCGCTCTGGCTTCTTCACGGCGACGAAGAAACTGAATACGCAAATGTCTCACCCTCAACTCCTCGTTCTCCTTCGGGATACCTTCTGTGAAATTAAAACCCCATCCTGGCACCGCCCACTCCAGCAGGGACTCCAAATTTAAAAGGTACTCTCTTGGAACAATTCTTTGCAAGACTTTCCTCACCTCTTCACAAGTGTATCCCAACTCCAACCCCCACGCCATGAGGAACGAGTAGATGTCTGCTCTGCACCTATAACGGTGGCCGATAACAGCCACCTCTTCTCCTAAAACCAACTGAATTGCTTTCAAGAGTAGAGGGTCCTTAGCCAGAAACATTTTCTCGAGCTTCTTGGGAGGGACAGGTCCTCGAAAAGCTGACATAATCTTGGAGGATTCCAAAGTGAAATTCACTTCCATTTCTGAGCTTGCTAAAAGTTGCAAAAGTTTTCGATGAAACACGATTTAAATTTGGTTTCACCAACTTGCCAAGCCTATTCATTACCTGTGCGGGCATTACGAAATTGGCATTAAATGCATAGCACTCCACCATCACCACCAATTCAGAGCATGTCACAATAACTGCTCATTAACTCAACCTTGCACAGGAAAAAGTCGGCTTCTGACAGGAAATTTGAAATGTTTGTCATACCAACTTGGCAAGCAACCTTAGCTCCATTTAACAGTTTCTTTTCTTCTATTCGGCCACCTCACCTCCCCTGCATGAGACCGCATGCATCATTTAACAACCCATCCGCAATAGTATTTCCATCTCTTTTCACATGCGAGATGCAATAATTATTGAACGCTTTCAGTTTTTCACTTATATTATTTACATATTTGTTCAATTTCCAGCACGATGTATGACCTCTAACCAAAGTCTGGACAACATTTTGGGAATCACCCTCCAGGTGTAACTTCGTCACCTTCATATTTGTTGCTAAATCAACTGCTAGTAAAGCTGCTTGAACTTCCGCCTCATTATTAGTGCCATCTCAAAGCCTTCTAGCACCCGTACATAGGATCTTTCCTTCATCATCACAGGCAACACATCCTACACCTCAAATCCCTGGATTGCCTTTTGAAGCTCCATCAAAATTTATTTTCACCCACCTCTTCTCTGGTTTTGACCACTTTACTGTCTCTCCATCCAAAGGGTCAATTAAAGGATTAACCCTAGGGAACCCATGAACGGGTCTAACTACATTCAACACCATTAACATATAGAACATATGCCTATATATTGTCAACTGTGGTGACCTCAAGACTTAAAACCTAAGGTTTGTGGATTCATTTGTTACTATCATATACCTAAATAAAAGATATCTATTGTGAATTTTAGAGCATACTGCTACTACAAACTCTCTAAAAATTCCCCCATCAATTTGGATATTTGTTACAAGGTAGGGCTAATGCATCGTTTACTAGATTATTTCAAATCTATTTACCTACCTACTAGTAAAATTAAAAATTTCACCATGTAAGAAATTGTACTTGACATGAGCTACATCCAACATAATTTTGATACCAATCCAACAAAATTTATTTCACGTCTTGCCTATAAAAATGTGTTTGAAGCCTTAGCTCACCTAATTTAGCTAATCTCAAAGCCTCATACTATGAAGTTTGAATATTATGGGTTTGAACATGCCACTATTTTTGGACAATGTGTTGGTTAGCTTTAAATTATATTCATGACTCTATAAAGGACATTTAAAATTTGAATGAATCCCTCTTTAAAAAAATGAAGGCACAAACCTAGGGAAATTTGGCAAGAGGTCTATCATAGCAAGTAATCACATGAACCACAACAAAGAATACTAATTGATGGAAACCCTAATATTAAAATCATTTGTATTATATATAATCCAAGGATTAATGTACACCTATGTCTTCCATATACCTTTAACAATAAAAGTTCCTTGAATTTGCTTAGGTTGTTTCATAAGAAGAATTGAATAGAAACTAAGACCCTACAAAACTTGTCAACCATAATATTTATAGAAGTAATAAAGTCTTAGAGAAGATTAATATAGTGGTAGAGAGGGAGGGATTGGTACGTAGTGAGTGAAGAACACAAATGAACACTGAGAGGGGGGTGAATCAGTGTATTTTAAAAACTTTTAACCATGTGTGCTAATACGACTATTGCAAATTAATTGAGAACACACACACACAAGAGAACATCACATAACATAAGATGTACGAGGAAAACCCAATGTGAGAAAAACCTCGGTGAGAGTAGCTACTAGAGTCTACTGCTCCAATCCAATCTCACAATGAATAACAGATTACAATGTTTAGGGCACCAACCCCTGATTTTATGAGCACCTACCCTTGCTCTGAGCGACCACTCGGAGATTTATAGCGATTGTTCAATTTTACAATGCAATGGTAAGGCCTTGTTACAAATGAGTTTTGTAATACTTACAAACTTCACTTTGTCTACCTGCTGAAGTTATTCCTTTGTTTCTCCTCCTTCCTTTGTCTGGTTATCTTCTTCTCTTTGCTACAACATTTCTCTCTAGAATGCTTTGTTCTTGCTCTATTTTCCTCTTTTGCAACTATACACTTTGTCTCTCTATATCGCTCAATACTCACTCTTCCTTCGGTAGCAACAACACCACACTTCAGCACTACTACATCATTTTCATTGACTCATGCAGATATCTTTGTTTCCACCTTAGTCATTGTCTCATCAGCCACACCTACCAATGTCAAGACACATTTACAGCTACTGCTAGATTGAATTGACTCTGTACTCATCAGATTTTTTCTTCTACATCAATCTTGAATATTTTATTCAAGTTGGTGTTCCTGGAGGTCTACAACTCTGGAGATTTCATTCTCTGTCCTAAATATGATCTCATACTTGCAACCTGTAATAACTGCATCTAATCTTTCTTTTGATCGTTCTCTGTACTAAGTTGTTATTTTTAGCAAGCTTGATCTGTCTGGCTGATCTGATTTTGCCTCTATTGATTTCCTCAAGCCCATCAACTATCTGCAATTCAATCACCATTAATGCATTCTCCATCCTCTCTAAAAAGTTCAACAACTACCACACTGAAATCCACTGTCATTGTCTTCAGCATATTTGATTTGTTTTTCGACCAGCCAGGGAGCCATATGTCTCCATTTCCTTTGTCCAAAGCATTCGATCAAAGTCGGTTTGCCATCATGTAGATTAGTTTGTCTATTAGCATGCAGACATTTTCTTATTCAACGTCCAAGTCACTTGGTCTATTTTGGTCAATCGTCCTCGTGGACCTCTGAGTCTATCAGCTTGTAGACATGGCCATAAAGTCGATCGCCATCTTCAACTTTGTCGGCAAACTACCCTTTCATCTTTCTGACAAGTGTCTTTTGATTTGCTTCGTACATGCTATGTCCTCAGGTCAAACTTGGTTGACACTCGGGTGGACTATCGAGCTGATCAGATCCATTAAACATCATGCATGTTCTTCCTACGCGAGATAAGCTTCTATTATTCTCCAGAAGCTCTCCTCTTTCTTTGTTAGCTCACACCTCATTTGCATGGTCTCTCAACACACACAGGATAAGACTTCTCCTTGTTATCTTTGCTTGTCCTTGTCTCGCACTATATTCCTTAACACTATTTCTCCTCACGGGATAAGCTTTGTCTTCCCTTGACGGGCATCTTCCTGTCTCGCGGCCCTCTCCTTATCCTCGCGGAGACGCACGGGATAAGGAAACCTTTCCTTCTTTATACTCTTCTCCCGCAACAGTCTTATTTATGTCGTGAACCCTTGCGGGATAAGGAATTCCTTTTTATCCTTCTCTTAACTTTAGTTGTCCTGCGCGTTCCTTGTGTAGCCTCTTACTTTGTGCGGGATAAGGTATCTCTCCACAGCATGCTTTCACTTGTTAGCCCACGCAACATTTAATGTGCATCTTAGCTCACTCGGGATAAGAGAACCCACAACCTCTTCCCTTTATTTTTTTGTCTCGCGCGACATTTGAGGGTTACATTTGATGCCGTGGGATAAGAGGGACCGTCGTGTACATTGAACATAAGTTATCTCGCACGGTCTCTTCCCTGCTCATGAACATAACATGGAACCCACGAGAACACGTGAGCCAAATAACTGTTGCCACATGGAAAACGATTCAGTGATTGTTGCTGACATGACCGACATGTGAAGACATTGGAACTGGTCAAAAACACGACCATGAATCTGGTCGAAACCCCATATTAGCATAACCTGCATGTTATGCGCGATTGCTCTTTACTTCTCAAGGACCTGCGACCTCTGGACATCCCTTGACATCCTTTTGATATCAATGACAATAATGCCAACAATCTCCCCCTTTGGCATTGATGTCAACACTCTTGCAGAATCATTCACAGACCATTTCTCCGACTATTTTTCCCCATGCGTGAAGGTCGTGAAGGCGCCATTTAAGATACCATTTCTCCCCCTTTGACAACAATGGCAAAGGGTGTTGCAACTAATTGTCAATTGTGCATGAACTTCCTCTTTGAATTTCTATAGCAATGAATGGAACTTCCAATTTCGATCATGACACATCTGAAATACATTAGAAATTTCTATTGTAAGCAATAATGGCACTGCTCTTTATATTGTAATAATGGTGCATCTAGCTACATGTCGCAGAGGTCAAAAAGTTGTAACCCTGAGACTGTACATGAGGTTCAAGGTATGTGTAGAAACAATATGCTCCCCTTGAACCTTGGATCTCAAATCAATGCTTTAAGTGCAGAAGGAGGGTGAGACAACACACAATTTTTGTCTCAAGTATTCAAAGCTATCCTTGGGCAGTGGCTTAGTAAAGATATCATCTATTTGCTCACCAGTACAAACATATTCAACTTTCACTTCTTTCTCTGCAACCTTTTCCCTAAAAAAATGATATTTGATTGCAATGTGCTTTGTCCTAGAGTGCATGATAGAGTTCTTTGATATATTGATTGCACTTGAGTTGTCACACATGATGGGAATAGGATCCAAAAACTCTACTTGAATGTTGTTGAGAGTTTTCTTCATCCACAAAATTTGAGAACAACACATAGCAGCTGCAATATACTCAACTTCAGCAGTTGACAGTGAAATGGACTATTGCTTCTTGATGTGCCAAGAAACCAATCTATCTCCAAGAAAGAAAGCTCCACCACTAGTTCTCTTCCTATCATCTACACATCTTGCCCAATTAGCATCAATATGGGCTTGCAAAGTGAAATATCCTTTCTTTGGATACCATAAGCCATAAGTAAGTGTTCCCTGCAGATACTTGAAGATTCTTCTAACATCATTTACATGTGACTGCTTTGGAGCAACTTGGAATCTAGCTACCATGCACACTGCTTGCACAATAGCAGGCATGGAAGCTGTGAGATACAACAGGCACACCCCAAGGAGGAACACTAGGAAGAATGAACCCCTTGTCCAACAATTCCTCCATCTGCAACTTCAACTCAGTCAACTCGAGTGGTCATTCGATATGCCTCTCGAAATAGGTTCTGGTCCAGGAACTAAGTCAATGCGAGAGTCTATATCTCGCTTCAGAGGCATACCAGGAATGTCATTAGGGAACACATCAGCATACTCCTGAAGAAGAGGATGACTATCAAGAGCAACTTCTCGACTTCTCTCCTCATCCATGTCCTCAAGAGAAACTGCAAAAAGTTGGCACCCCTGACGCATACACCGCTTAAACTGCATAGCGGAGATCATAGGAAGTGATATCGGTCTAGGAATCCCAACTATCTCAACTTTCCTACCATGGTCATCTAAACACTCTACTGTCTTCTGACGGCAGTCCACACTAGCACTGTGTGACGCTAACCAATCCATCCCCAACACAACTCCATAAGACCCCAAAGGAATGACTCGAAGTTCAACTATGGTAGCAAGGGGTCCTAGGTCCAACTCACACCTGGGAATGAAGGAATCTATGGCCACATGAAAAACAGTAGCCAACTCTACTTGCCACATATCCGCCTGTCTAGCAGATGCGAGCCCACACCGCTCCACATGGAGGAAGATATAAAGGAATCAAAAGCACCCAAATCAAATAGTATTGAGATAGATATACCACCCAACACACCTATGGTCTCAATCATGGTGCCTTGATGCTTAGCCTGGCGGTTATCAACCGCTGCGAAAACTTTGTGGGATCGGCCTACATCCCCAACAGTAGGCTCTGAAGATGATGGTCTCTGACTAGAAGTTTGTCGTAATCTTTGTGGACAATGTGTAGCTATGTGGCCATACTGACCACAAGAGAAACAAGCTCCTTTGTCGGGTCCTCTACCTCCAGTCGGCCCACTGGACTGCTGGAAACTACCCTTACTAGGGGCCTGAGAAACACTCTGTGAGGACTGTCTTGGAAAACTCTGTCTAGCCCATTGCCAGTTTCTGTCCTTCCTGAATTGAGGATTACCCCCACACTGACCCTGAAACTACTTCAGCCTAGATTGGACGACCCACTAGACTGCTGCCCACTGGACTACTGGAAACTACCCTTACTAGGGGCCTGAGAAACACTCTGTGAGGACTGTCCCGGAAAACTCTGTCTAGCCCACTGCCAGTTTCTGTCCTTCCTGAACTGAGGATTACCCCCACACTGACCCTGAAACTACTTTAGCCTAGATTGGAATTGTTGTTGCTACTGCTAACCACCCTTGACGGGTGTCTAAAAACTCCTATATGGTGCAACAGCCTAAGACTGACTACCTCTAGTCCCAGATCCACTGAAAGGTGCACTGCCAATCTGAACCCCTGGCTGACCACCATGTGCACGAGAAAGATTTTGCTCTACTAGTTGAGCTTTCGCTACGGCTAACTCAACAGATGTCGGCTCAAATACTCGTACTCCCCCACTAATGTGGTCATTTAAACCTCTCATGAAATGTTGTACCAGCATCGCCTCATCATTCTTAATACCGACATACTGTTTGAGCTCATAAAAATTGTGCTCATACTAATCTACAGTCATACCCAACTGGCGCAGCTCATGAAACTCATCTACGCGACGTTGTCTCCACTGCATTGAAAGGAATCAAGCTCTGAACCTCTCTAAAAACAACTGCCATGACAATGTACCAATATCCACACTGATCCTCTGCTCCTCTAATCTTCACCAAGTAGAAGCAAAATGTATGAGATGCATAATGGCGCATCTCGCCTTGGTGTTACTGCCATACGAATGCATGGCAAAACACCTATCCAAATCTATGAGCCAGGTCTTGGCCTAAAGTCCGCTGCCTGAACCATCAAAAATAGGACGGGATCTCAGCAAATCCCTCATATGACCAACGACTACTTCCTCTTGGTCAATTGCATACTTTCTCCTCCTAGGAGACCTCTCTCTCTCTCTCTCTCTCCACATGATCCTGAAGGTGTGATTCCTCGAACTGCATATTGCCTTGCTGCTTGACCTCAAGTCTAGGACCTAATCGAGCCAAAAACTCCTGAAACATCTTGTTGCAGCTCCTCCCTTTCAGGGACTCGCTCAACAATATGTTGCTCGCTATGCTAACTAGCATCCCTGTGCTCACTCTCGTGAACGGATTGAATCTACTCAAAACTCTCATGCATAGGCTTAGGTGAAGGACTTTGACGACCTGCACTACGACCATGACCCCTACCTCTACCACGATCACAGTCGCGACCACGACCTTTACCTTTCCCAGCCATAATCCTAACAATCAACACAAGAACACAAGTTAAGATCTACAAGGATACTAACAAGGAAGACACAAGCACTAAGACTTAGTAATAGGTCTAGTTAGATGGGCTCAATTAAAACCAAAGTACCCAGTGTTGAAACTTGGGCTCTGATACTAATTGTAATGCCCCACCAGGGAACCCCGAAGGGATTAAACTAAAACACTTCAAAAAAGTGTAAATTTTTTTTTTTTTTTACTTTAATAAACTAAATGATGCATTAAGATAAACATTACATTTAATTTGCACAAATGAAAGACTTAACTTAAACTCCTAAAGGGTTTCCCAACATGGTTTACATAATTAAACTAAACATTGCTTAACGTTAATTAATCCACTTAAGATAATTTAATCATAAAGACGCAATTACACTATACAATGATTACTTCATTCAATAGCATGTGATATCATTAACATTCCTATGTTTCATTCATGAGGATACTTTCCATTACATTACATCATTGATTCTAATAAAAGATATACATTTAACCATCTAATTCTCATCAATACATTTCTTTTACATTACAAGATCAAAATAATATTACATTGCACTTAACCACTAAGTCTCATAAAAATACATAATGTTTACATTATAATTACATCTTGCCATGAAGGCATACATAACAAATAATACAACTGACCATATAAGGTCCAAGATATACAAAGAATGATCCAAGATGACAAATAGGATCCAACTGGAAATACAAGATGCTTGAATCCAAAAGAGCAACTGGAACACCTGTGAAGCCAACTCCCGCAAGAAGGAACAACACACCCGATGGAAAGTGGCACTACCACCCGACCATGTGGCTCAAAAAGAACCACCCCACCATGCTAGGAGATAGAAATAAGATCCACTTGCAAACTACAAGGAATGCACACATGGTCTACACATGACATCAGGAATCTCACATAAAGCATATACTCACAAAACATGACTCCATAGCAAAACTCCAGTGATATCAACATGGCTGCAACTAGTGACCATAAGGGAAGAATGTCATCACATAGCTTGGAATGGTTATCCTGGCAAGCCTCCATAGGCCCCGACCCCCATCTTGGGTTAGCCTGGTAGCCTCTCCCGAACCCCCAGCCCCATCCAAATCTCATGCGGACCCAAACAATCCTTTCGTGAGGACAAGGTTGTTGGTTTGTCATTCCAGGCCTTCCCACTACATCTTGAGTCTCTACTAACACTCAACCATGAGCGGGGTACAATTATCTTAATTAATGTTTTAGCTACCCAAACCCCTAATATATTGTTAGGTTATCACTTATCCAACTTTTGAGGGGTTATCCTGCTACCCTCTTTGGGCACGACCCCCACTCGAAAGCTACTCTTCCTTATGACACTACACAAAAATTCTCAAAAGAACTCCAAACCAAAAGTACCAAAACCAATTTACAAAAAGGAGTTCAAGACAACTAAGAAACACTTGGTCATACAAGCCCTTGCATAAAAGTTTAACCAACTGCCAAAACACAGTCTACTCACGAGACATGACCAAAGGAAAAGACAATACGAAAAAAGTCTTAAATCCATTTATAACTAAAGGACTTGCAATATAACTTAAATACACAAACAAACAGAAACAAAGCAACACTATCATTTATCACAACATAAATATTTATTTTCTCTCCTTCTAATACACAATTGACCAAGTTTTCTAAGTTCCTAAGTTTCCAAAATAAATCATTTATTAACAATCATCTCATAAATACAGTTAAAATATTCAAATCAATATTTGCTATATCCATTTAAAATTTCAAAAAACCATCTTAATCACATTTGAGCCATATACACAAGTATGTATATTAATGTATATTATATATAAACAAAATCATAAATATTAAAAATCTGATATATTTTTTGCATAACTAGGAATTTCTATTTTTCTTATTTTCCAACATATCTTTTCAAAGTATATATATATATATATATGTGATGACAAAATCAAGAGGAGGGCTTTTCTCTCCTCAAGAGAAGGAGTGAAAGTTTCACAAAAGATTCTCCTTAACCTTTTCATGCACATTACATTTAAAAGAGCGGCGAGAATTCACTAGATCCAATCTCAATATAAAGAGATTGAATGCTAAGTAAATTGACAATGGATTTGGAAAGTAAAAGTAACCCCTCTTTTAGAATGTAAAAGGTTGGATTATGCGATTTAAGACTAAGTGTAAAAGAGACAAAGAAGTGATTATAACTTGAGATAGGAATGCGGGATGAAATTGTGCACCTGGAATTAGTAGTAAAATATCAAGATGAAGCTCCCCTGCAAATTTGAGCGAAAGTTGTGGGGACCGTGTTGAAAGTGCACACAGTCCTCCGAAAAATCCGCACACCAAAAAGGGTTTTCCGCCTCTAAAAATGAAGTCCAAATCTGCAACCTACACACAAAAAGAGAGAGGAAAAGGGGTTGGGATTGGGGGTTTGCCTTCAGGTCAAACCCCGGTTTTGGAATTGACCAAATGATGAAAATTAGTACTTGCAAGTAAATGTAAATGAAAAACTGAAATATAATTCACCTCAAGGAAGGATGCAATTGAAATGTAGATAGAGTTGCTTGTGTGGAATTGAATGATGAAAGAGATCTCCTCTTCAATGGTTGAATCCTTGACTTGAATGCAACACCTAGCCTTGAAAGGAGACTTGAGATGCTCAATGGATGCTTGAATACTTGATTTCACTTAGGATTGCTATTTCCTCATGTATATATCTTATGCAAATAGGAGAGAAGAATGCATCTTATATATTCGTCAATTAGGGTTAATTGACTGATTTTTCGTCATAGGCCGACATAGGGAATCTTTTCCCGCTTTCCAAATGCAAAGCCCAATGAAGGATAAATGTAGAACGGGCCCAAAATAGGGCAAAGACAGGGGCGCCATGAACCTGTCCTAGGGGGGACAAGGGCGCGACACCCCTGTCCTGCCCTAATTCGGGACAGGAAGCAGCATAGGAGAGTACGGGGTGCGAGGAGATGCAAGCTTCGGGCATTGTGAGCATGTCTCGGGTCTCCAGTCAGACTTAGGGATTCGATTCGCCAATGTGAAGACCCAAATGTGGTTGAAAATTGCAAGGTCACAATTTTATGATGCTACATTTAGCCCCCACTTAAGTGGGAGTATAAGCGTATGCCAATACTACCGGTAAAGTACAAGGAAACAAGATTGAAAGACTTTCACCGCGTCAAGGAGGCAAGATATACCAAACCCCCAATGGACTAAGGATCTTACGACATTGATTGACAAAGTAAAGGGGAAGATCATGAGAGAGAACCATGACTGCAAGTAGCAAGGTTCCCCTCACCATGATTCATGAAAGGAAGGGATACCAAAAATTAAAAAGAAAAGCCAAGTTCACTAAGTAACTTTGAGTATCAAGAAGGAAAATATGAGTGAAGTGTATGCCTCCACGTTAAAGAGATCGTGCACGCCTTATCGGGAGTGATTGCTTTAAGGTAGGATACACCCAGGAGAGAGAGAGAGAGAGAGAGAGAGAGAGAGAGAGAGAGAGAGAGAGAGAGAGAGAGAGAGAGAGAGAGAGAGAGAGAGAGAGAGAGAGAGAGAGAGAGAGCATGTTATCACAAGGATTTAGCCCCCCAATCAAGGAATAAACCCAAGGATAATGAACACAAGACACAAGAGACGAGGTAGTTTCGCTTTCCTCGGAGTCAGTATGTTATATGATAACTCATGTATATCATATGTATATATGTGCATAGAATAATTGTCATTCCCCAAAGGAAGGAAACTACCTTGGAAGAAATGGAATAGAAGATGTCTTTTGAGTCAACATGAAAGAGACCAAAAGAGATCTCAATGCTTTGCATCATCCTCAAGTAGACATTACTAGGGAACTTAGAAGAACACGGATACACATAGAAGAATAATCATAAAAGAGCAAGAAAAGAGAGAGGTAGAGGATCTACAGTGTGAATGTAGCTAGTCTAGCACGTCATCCACCTCCCGATCTTGTTGATCACTACTTTAGGAAGGCAGGAAACACGCTAGAGGAGCGACATCGAGCACAATAGATGGAGCTATCACAAGATCCAAACAAGGACTATGCTAATGTGCTAAGTCACTTTGTTCGTTTCTAGGAGCTAGGATTAAAGATTTTGAAAATTTTGCAGATATATGTTTGTCCACATCAACATATTCATAATCAATTCAAAAGCATTAGGAGTTGTATTGCCATCATGAAGAAAATTTTCACCTATTTCTTCATCAAGATTTATAGAAAGAGGAGCGCGAACACAAAATGGGAGTAAAACCATCACATGTTTTTTGCAACTTATGATTAGAGATGTAGGTTCAACATCTTGCTTAGGAGAAAAGAGAATCATGTCAATTGTTGGAGTGTTGGGAGATTGGATGTTTTGAGGAACAACTTCACGAGCTCGAGAACGACACTTTCGTCGGCATTCTCTCGCACAACGATTTTGTCGAGTCTTAGCGGAAGATTGAGAAGGGGGAGGAATATTTGTTGAAGGAGGAATATTCTCATCTTTGGTAGTTGGAGGTTTAGGTTGAGGTCTTTTGGGTTGGACAAGAGGAGAGGCATGCCTCTTCTCTCTATAAGAGCAAGGAGGTGGAACTGCACCATATAAAGGAGGAATGTTTGGTGTAGGAAGGAGACCAGGTCCATCATGAGGAGGAGCTACAGGTCTAATCTTAGGAGGAATATTGTTATTCTTCTTAGGAGAAGGCATAGTTTCATCCATTGGAATAGGTTGGGAGTCTTCCTTAGGTTGAAGATTAGTTCTATCCATCAAGGGAAAAACCTCGTCTTCAAGAATGATAGGAATGTCAAGTTTTGGAGTTCTAGGTTGGCTTAAGGATAGGATCATATCTTTCTTCCATTTTTGATAAGATTGAAAGAGAGCATCGCTTCTTTGTGGAAGAGATTGGAATTGTTTAGTCCAAAAGAAATCAATAGGAACACATGGGCTTCTTTCGGCTGGTCGAAATAAGCTATGGTTAACAAATATGATTTCTCCATTGTGGGGAAATTTCAAACACTTATGGATTGGAGAAGCAATGGCCTTCATGGAAGATAGCCAAGGATAGCCCAACTTCACATGGAATTGCTCAGAGGAAGGAATGATAACAAAGTTGACATCCATAGTTTTAGTGTGAACCTCAATAGGAAGTGTGATAGAACCAACAGTAGGACAAGAGAATCCATCAAATAACTTAACAACCACATTAGTGTCATCATAGATTGGTTTATGCAAACGTAAAGTGAAAAGATACTCCTCAGTGATGACATCAACCATGCAAGAGGGATCGAGAAGCACACCACAACAAGGCATTTTCTGAATTTCTGTAACTATGTATAGAGGTCCATTAGGTGATCTAATGGTCTCACTAGGGTCAAATGTGATACATAAATCCTTAGGTTTTCTTTGTTTCTCTACCATATTCACCAAAATTTGAACTGTGGTAGTCACATTAGAAGGAGAGAAAGAGGTATGTTCAATCTCAATCACGTTAGAGGTATGAGAAGGTAAAGGATCAGTAAAAATCTTAAGATTTTGATTAGGAGGGGCTACTGATTTGTTTCCCTTATCATTCACACCTGCCACAGATATAGTGTTATTATCAATCAAATCTTGAATCTTACTTTCCAATGAAAACATTTCTAAGTATCGTGACTTGGTTGACGATGAAATTGACAAAAAGAATTATTATCAAGTAGGGTGAGGTTGCCTTAGAAGGGTCAACTGGTTTTATTGGAGGAAGTTTAATAACATTTCTTTGTCACAACTGAGACATAATGTTATGTAAAGATTCATTCTAAGGAGTAAATTGTCTTTCTCTTTTGAAAATTTTTGAAATAGGAGGCACACATGTTGTTGATGTTGTCATTGAATTTGATGAATCCTTTGCTTGGTTTGAACTGTGCAAACGGTTGTTGAGCACTATCACCCTTATCACTCGGAGCCATAGGAGTAGATTGCTCCAGTTGATTCACAATCAATTGATAATTGTCAAGTGTTGCACACAGCTGCGGAAAGGAAGTAAACTCGGAAAGTAGAAGTTTGTCTCTAATATCTGTTTGCAAATTAGAAATTAAAATTCTTTGAATATCATTATCAGGCACTTGAAAAGAAATTTGAGAACATAAATGCTTAGATACCAATGAAATCAATCATTTTTTCTTTAACACCTTGTTTACAATGCATTAAATCAGTCAAAGTGATTTTAAGACCTACGTTGTTTTGAAATTGTAGAATAAAAGCATTTGCTAATTGTTGAAAAGAAGTAATAGAATAGGAAGGCAAAGAGCAATACCATTGTAAAGCCTTATCTCTTAATGTTCTAGTAAACAATTTTGCAAGCAATCTTTGATCATAAGCAAAGTCAGTACACAAAGTTTGGAATGTCTTGACATGCGTTAAAGGATCACCTTTTCCATTATAGAGTTCCAATTGAGGGAATTCAACATGTTTAGGAGGGACGGCTCTAACAATATCAAGAGAAAGTGGGCCTGCAACATGGAACGTGGGCACACTAAACTTGGATTGACTCATGGAAGCGATTTGTTGTTGTAATGATGACACAGTTTGAGCAAGATTATTAATGGTTTCTTTGGTTGAAGAATTCATACTAGACATGTTTGATTGACAAGGTGGTGTGATGTTGTTGAAAGAAGGCATTGATTGAGAATAAGGTGGAGGAACACTATGGTAAGTAGGCATAGGAGATGATTGAGTAGGAAATGGGACACTAAAAGGAGGAATAGAATGATTGGATGAATTGCCCCCTTGCGTCACATTGATTGGGTGAGAGGCAAGGGGAATACTTATTGAAGGCATGGGTAAGGATGAAGGGCTTATTGAAGAAGAGGGATTGCCCCCATGACTAATGGTTGTAAGTATGACATTTTGAGTTGTCGTAGTCATGATATTTGACGTGAAAGTAGGAATACTAGCCATTAGAATGGTCAAAGGAATAGAATGATTGATTTGTGTAGAAGGTTGTGAATAACCTAAGTTCTCAACACAACTCTTTATATGCATGACATTAGAATCAACAATATGAGCAATGCCATGCAATATATCAATTCCATTCTTATCACTTTGAATCATGCGCTTGAGACCTTCAATTAATGGAAGAGCTTCACTATTAGGGTATTCTTGGGACATCCATTGTTGAAAGTTATCAAATTGATTATCCAATTTTGAAAGTTGATCAATAGATACTCTAGTCAAAGCTTCTTCTTCGTCATTGGAATCATCAATTGGGTAGATAGGGATGTTATTAGGATGAGAAGAGTTAGCATTATCCTCATTGAAGAAGTCACCCAAATTAGGGTCCATCTCGTCGACAATTAAATCTTGGGAAGCCTTATTTCTAATGCTTCGTCTAACAGGGATAGTGTAGGTAAGACTAATAGTGGTAAAACTCATGCACTAGAGGGAAAATTTGAATTTGGAATTTGAATTTTGAATTTTAAGAACAAAGTTTGTAAAATTGAATAATGCAAAATTTAAGGAAATTATGATTACACAATTTGAACTTTGTTGAAATGAGAAATGACACAATTTCCAAAATAATTTAAGAAATTGAACTTTAAAAATTAAGGCCAATGGAATACCACTTAATTTCAAAATTAAATTTGTCGAAATTTGAATTTTTTAAAATCAAGCAGATTATAATTAACCACTTAATTTCAAATTTTTCCTTGAAAGTTGTGATATTGAAATTGGAAAATATTTTTTATTTTAGAGAGAGCAAAATTCGAGAAAATCAACCAATTTTATGGATTTAAGCAATTAAATATAGTCATAACAGCCTCTTGATTATAACTTGAGATAGGAATGCAAGATGAAGCTATGCACCTGGAATTGGCAGTGAAATGTCGAGACGAAGCTCCCTTGCAAATTTGAGCAAAAGTTGTCGGGACCGTGTTGAAAGTGCACACGATCCTTCAAAAAATCCATGCGCCGAAAAGGGTTTTTCCACCTCTGAAAATGAAATCCAAATCTGCAATACAACTATGCATCTACAACCTACACATAAAAAAAGAGAGGAAAAGGGGTTGAGATTGGGAGTTTGCCTTCAGGTCAAACCCCATCTTTGGAATTAACCAAATGATGAAAAGTAGTACTTGCAAGTAAATGTAAATGAAAGACTGAAATAGAATTCACCTCAAGGGAGGATGCAATTGAAATGTAGATAGAGTTGTTTGTGTGGAATTGAATGATGAAAGAGATCTCATCTTCAATGGTTGAGTCATTGACTTGAATGCAACACCTAGCCTTGAAAGGAGACTTGAGATGCTTGAATGGACACTTGAATGCTTGAATGCTTGAATGCTTGATTTCACTTAGGATCGCAATTTCCTCCTTATATATCTATCTTATGCAAATAGGAGAGAAGAATGCATCTTATATATTCATCAATTAGGGTTAATTGACTGATTTTTCGTCATAGGCCGACATAGGGAAACTTTTCCCGCTTTTCAAATGCAAATCCCAATGAAGGATAAATGCAGAGGGGGGCCAAAATAGGGCAAGGACAGGGGTGCCACGCCCTTGTCCTGCCCTAATTCAGGACAGGTAGCAACATAGGAGAGTGCAAGGTGCTAGGAGAAGCTTCATGCAATGTGAGCATGTCTCGGGTCTCCAGTCATGCTTAGAGATTCGATTCACCAATGTGAAGACCCAAATGTGGTTGAAAATTTCAAGGTTGCAATTTTATAACGCTACAATACATATACTTTATATAGATATATGTATATATATACATATATATATTTTTTAAATTAATTAATTAAAATAATTAAAAAAACGTTTTGTTTTTTTTACTGCCACACAACACCCAAAGAGGGGGGCAGTGGTGGCTCCCCACGACTGTGGGTAGCCATGGTTGTAGCTGCCCACAACCATGGGGGTCGTGGTGTCCACGGGGGCACACCCTCCCCCACTTTATTTTTTTTATATTTTTTTTTTTTTCATTTCATTTAAAGAAAAAAAAAACCAACAACAAAAAAAATATAAAAACCCAGTAACATTTAAACAGTAAATTTTTTTAACAGGGTTTAGTAAAAGTAAAAAAGAGTATAAAATTTTCCCTCTCCAAATTCCTTTTTTTTTTTAAACAACAAATTCTAAAATAAAAACACCCACCAATTTTAAACAACAGCAACTTCCCATGTTTGTCCAAAACCATGAAAATTTGGGCAACATAACCCCCCCATACAAATAATGGAGAAATTCATTTTTCAACCAAACAAGGAAAACAAAATTATTAATTCAATTTTTTTTTTTTTTTCCAAACACCCAACATAAACAGTCACAGAGGGTAGAATTTCAACTAAGATTTTAAAAAATGAAAGATTAAAACAACCAACCTAGAAATTTTGGTGAAGAGCACACCAATCCTCCCAAACACAATACCCTTTAACACAGGAAACCAGACTTTCCAACCACACAAATTCTCCAGCTAAAACCACCTCATAACAAAGAGTCAAGAAATTTTTTCCAAAACTGCAAAGATGCGTAATCTGGAAAAAAAATTCAATTATAAATGATTTTTTTTCCACAAATGTCTTTTTTTTTTAGGTCAAATTTATTTTTTTAATGAAAATTAAAAAATCTATTTCTTTTTCAAACAATACATTTGCATTTACCTATTTTTTTAATATGAATACATTTTTCCTCACATGCTAAAAATAATAATTTAAACATTAAATTACATAAAGGTGAAAATATCTTTATCCTCTTTTTTTTTAAAACAAATGAAAAACATAATATAAATTTCATTAATAAATCAACAATCAATTGTAACTAACCAATTAAAATAATTGATAAATCTATTTAACCACAA
Source organism: Cryptomeria japonica (assembly GCF_030272615.1). Classification (NCBI taxonomy): domain Eukaryota; kingdom Viridiplantae; phylum Streptophyta; class Pinopsida; order Cupressales; family Cupressaceae; genus Cryptomeria; species Cryptomeria japonica. Next base: position 590,914,019 of record NC_081411.1, on the reverse strand, counting down.
AAATGCTCTTAATCATTTATTTCTAATTTAATTTCATAAACGCAATATCTATTAATTATTAATAACCATAAGGTATTAATAATTAATTTTTCATTAAAAATCATACGAAAAGTAATTTAAATTCACAAACGCATAACACGCAATTTGACAAAACAAAGCAGAGACACGACCCGCATACCAACATAGGGAAGGTTGGCAGGCGACCAACAATGCTCACTATCGAGTAAGGCTAGGGATGAAATTAGGGCCTTAAGACTATCTCCTCCACTTCCATCAGATTATTTAGGTACGCTTAGACTTGTGGAACCAGGTGAAGTCACTAACTTGTGTCTGTAATTCTTGCATCACTGAACCACGCATACATATTTATATTCAAACACGGTAGACACACCGGTGAAGGAGAATCATGAAGTTACATGTCTCGCCGAAGTGAGTGAAAGAAAAGCATCCCCTCCCACCCCATACACTTTCCACACATACATGATGACATATACATAACGGATCTCATGCATAAAGTAAATGTGTCAGTACATGGTCAGTAACCCAATAAAATTAACATCTAATCATCAATAAGGAAATAATGTGTAAACAACATTCATTGAATCTCAAATCAAAGCATAAACTAACATAGTATAATATTTGAATAAAACATCACCACATAATGTATCCACAAATATCCACTGAATCAACCATGGTCAAAATAAGTATCTAAAAAGTCTGATCGAGGGAGGGGTACTACACACTAACCATATTAATATAATTTAGAATGGGTAGGAAATGGAACTGAGAATCACTCATCCAACTATATGTGCAAAACATTCCCAACAGATGAAAACATTTTTCAAGTGATGACCTTGAATGGACATCTATTAGAGATGAGAATATCCAAGATCTGGACTTATGTGTCGATATTACTCATGAGAGACTCTCTCACTTTGTCTATACGCAAAGACACAATTTATACGCAAAGATCACAAAGACACCAACTTGAGAAATCCTATTAATCACACTACTAAGATGCATTCAAAGTTTGCCTATATTTAATATAATAATCAAGCATGCCATCTTTTATACTTACCATTTAATTTATATATTAAAATTATATAATTTTGTATATGTATAAATAGATATCATTGTGCTTTTGGTCCTTAAGATAAAAGAAACAAATCTGAAAAAGTGCAAAGGATATGAAGGTTTACTCAAAAAAAGGGTTGTCAAACCCACTTTTGTGTTAGGGTTATGTATGGCAGACCAAATGTTGCAATTATTACATATAATAAATATACCCACCAGGATGTCAATGGTGAATTTTGTCATGAAAAAAATGACTATTTTGATGATCCAAGGAGCATTGTTGCACCAAGACTATCAAATGAATGTAAATCAAATATTGAATTCTTATAACTGAAGGGTGTGAGGATTGACACAATATGCGAACAACACTACTTAGATCGTGGTTTGATAGAGTTGATGAATAAGAGGGACATGTGTTTGTTGAGGAAAGATGTATTGAATGTATGGAAAAGAGTATGCTCCCGTCAATCACAAAAAAATGAAGATGATGTAAAATGTGTAAGCTTGTGGCATTGGAGAAGAAAGATAATTTCTTCTACTATAAAACACCTAACAAAAAAATATTTCATTTATCATAGACATTCAAACACCATGGATGCGAGAAATGATGGTTAAGCATTCACACAACTCAGTAATTGCAACGGATTCTACATTCTGAAAAATAATATTAAATATTTTTATAGATTTTAATTTAGTTATTGGTATATTTTATTTGAAAAATTAATTTAACATTCTATTATTAATATGCAGTACTAGTTATATAGCTTGCTTGTATTTGATGAACAAGAAGTTGGTGTACCTATTGCATGGGTCATATCCTCGAAAAATAAAGTTGAAGATATAAATGAATGATTAACATAAGTTTATAAAAGCGACAAATAGTGTAAAGAAGATTGCCATGTCAACGCATTGATGACAAACGATGCTAGTGTTGAGATTGAAGCAATCGAGTTTTATTACCCTCCATTTATATTTATGATATTATATTTACTTAATATTTAGTTTATACTACTTATGAACTTTTATAGTGTAACATGTAGATTATCCTTTGATTGTCAAGTACTTGTATGTATTTGGCATGTTCGTAGGGCATGGTTGAAGAACATGTATAGGTAAGTCAATGTTTAATTAGAATATATAAAAAATTACATTTTTGAACATCATAGCTTGATATTATGGTTTATAATCCAAGTATGTTAGTAATAAGAATGTTGGAACAAATATGTTCAATAGACTAGGTGAGATAATGTATGCAATGAATGACAATGAAGACAATAGTACTCACCTAATAAGAAATTTCATGGAGGAATTCAAAGAAGGGAACAAATTTATTGATTATTTTCAAAAAACTTGGTGTCATGATGAGAGTCATATTGGGAAGATCATCAAATAATTTTTATGGTATTTATGCATTTACATTATTTAAGTTGTATATTTTGTATGTTAAGACATCATTACATTTGTTTGAATAGCGATGTGGGCAAAAAAATTTAGAAGCTTCTCTCATGCAAATCAAGAAACCAATGCATTCATAGAGTCATACCACTTCCAAATCAAGAGTCACTATTTTAGTGATTTATCCAAGAAATGCACAAGGATGGATTGGCTAATACATACACTTCTTCATAGGGTAGAGCCATTTAATAAGAATAAAATATATTTTTAGTTATCTGGATTTTTAACTAGCTTTAAAAATGAGATATTGTTGGCATTTGACTGAATCGATAAAGACTGTTGGTGATATGCAACCGGTAAATGATTGGTGAATGTGATGAAGAGATTGAGATTCATGTTTGATGACTAAGTCTTGTGTTGTCATTGATGGCAACAATGTTTTTTGTAGTCATCTAAGTCTTCGAAGCCAGCCAGTAAGGTATAACCGGTACAAAAGACAGTTTAACAGAGAACCGGCAAATAGGACTTCAACCAATAAACAAGGACAGAGTTGCATTCATGCAACCGGTACAAGCGATTCATGAAGAGTTGGATGATGCAGTTTTAAAGTAATGATAGAGACAAGTATTTGGAGCTATGTTCATGACCGCATTGGCAGATTCAACCGGACAAGCGAGATTTAATGTACAAAGTAGGCATTCTGATGAACACTTAACCGGTAGTGATAAAGTCACTTAAATCGGTAAACCGGCACAGGTTTTGTCTTGTTTTTTATTTGTTATGTCGGTGGCCGACATAAGTTAGTTCGTCTAGATTCATTGAGCCTAGGAAATTGTTCCAAGGTTGTTAACCGACTAAGTTGATGTCTATAAAAAGTGTGATGTTATGAATGTATGTATGAGATCGAAGGCGAATATTAAGATTTTGATTATGCAGTGATCAGTGAAGCTTTGTATTGATGTATTGTTGAAGTTTTGAGGATCTGAAGCGGATCTTATCAGACACAAAAGTGTTACATGAAGATCATTTGATTATTGTTATCCTAACAGTTACAACAGCAAAATCTCTTAACCGAGGAGGTTCCGACAGACCTTAATTTGTAAATCCCCTAACTGGGTAGCTCTATATCAAAAGCGGATCTTATCAGACACATAGGTGTTACATGAAGATCATTTGATTATTGTTATCCTAACAGTTACAACAGCAAAATCCCTTAACCGGGTAGGTTCCAATAGGCCTTAATTTGTAAATCCCCTAACTAGATAGCTCTATATCAGAGTCATAAATCCTCTTGCGAGGTTGATCCTAACAGGTCAAAGCTCCTAACAGGACTCATCATATTAAATCCCTTAACTGGGTGACCCATAACCGGGTTTGCTCCTAACAAGGCATATTTGTAAGACCTTAATCGGTCAAGATTTTTATTCTGCAGATAGTGAATCTTGTGGGTATTAACTCCCACCATGGTTTTTCCCTTTTGGGTTTCCACATATAAAACTCTTGTGTTATGTGGAATTTGTTTTATTGGGCATTAGCTTATGTGGTGATATTTCTCTTAAGCTTGTTAGGTTTTAAGTTGGTGATCAGATTCATATTGTTTTTGCTTGCACTGATTCACCCCCCCTCTAAGTGCCTTATAAGTTTATCAATTGGTATCAGAGCCAAACTTCTTTGAGGCTTAACCGCTTGAGAAGGATTCCTAAGGCAAACATGGGGGATATGAGTTATAGAGAGATGTCTAATAAACTTGCAGAAACTGAGGAAGCCCTAGAAACATTAAGAGGCAAGTATAAAGCTTCACTTGCTAAGAGAAAAGAGCTAATCGAACAATTGTTGGAGGTTTTTGAGAGCGGTTCATCTGATGAAGCAAACATAGGTGCATTGGTTGATGAAGTGGAGAAACTGAATGATGAGAAGGCTGACTTGAGGAGGAAGCTAGAAGCCCTAACTATCCGGATGAGTCAGGAACTTGAAGCAAGGAGGGCAGCAGAAGACAAGATCAAAGAGAAAGAACATGAGATCTTTAAGATAAATCAGGAAAATGGCACTCTATATGTGTAAAGTTTTATGATCAGATTAGATAGACAGTAAATCAAATACAACTGCACAAGGTTTATCCTGGGAAAACCTTCCTCTTGAAGGTAAAAAAAACCCAGCAACAAGGAATCTCAATTACTTTCAATAATATGACAAGAGTTTTTACAATGAGATGCTTCACAATTTGAAGCAATGTGACAAAATGCATTCACCCTAGACTGCAATGAACAATTCAAACTATAGTATAATTGAAGACTGCTATATAGTGATCTCTTCTTTATCAGTCTTCCTTCTATATCAATTAATGTCCCTTGATGATAAGAGCACGTTGCTGAAGAATGAAATCAGTCTTGTTATAGAAGAACACGAACTGTTGTTTGTGGAATTGTTGTAGAATAATATATGTCTGATCTGCTTTATGTAATTCATTCAATCCTTTGGCGGATGGAGACCACGTCTTATATACACCCGATATGTTCTTTTAACCATCACGACTCTTCCAAGAGTCATCCACCATAAGCATCGTGTCTCTTCATTACATGTACCAAGGGTGGAAGGTTTTGGTTATTAAATGATATCGACACAATATATTTATACAACTCTTAATTGTTGTCTTTAATTGTTTTATTAAATCGACGTGAAATTGCCTTGGACAATTGCGTCGGTCCTAAAGGAGTCCGACATTAGCTCTTTACATTAACACTCCCTCTTAGCTAGGGAGGAGTCCTTCTTGATAACTAAGTCACATAGTGACATCCACCATGGCTACTCGTAGAGGGTGGAACAAGGGCTGAAACCTCAAACTTCTCTTCACAAAGAAGAATGCACAACAAGGGATAATACCTCAAACTCCTCTCATAGAAGAATGCATAACAAGGGCTAATACCTCAAACTTCCCTCACAGAGAAGAATGCTCAACAAGGGTTGATACCTCAAACTTCTCTCACAGAGAAGAATGCATGACAAGGGCTTGCACCTCAAACTTCTCTCATAGAGAAGAATGCATTATAATACATATCAAGTAATTGCTGATGCTGAGACTCCCTCTCAGCAAGAGCTTCATTTTCCACAATTCCAAGTTTGTCTTGAAAATGCATAAATTTCACTTTCGCAAGAGGCTTGGTGACAATCTCGGTCGTCTGTTCCTTAGTACAAATGTATCTCAACTGAACAACATTCCTTTGTACCATATCTCTGATATAGTGGTACTGAATCTCTACATGCTTCATTCTGTCATGAAATATTGGATTGATTGAAAGCTTTACACAACTTTGGTTATCACAATGTATGACAGTAGGCTCCAATGGTTTACCAAAGAATCATGCAAGGATCTTACGAGGCCACACTGCTTTGCGAGTTGCTACACATACTGCAATGTATTCTGCCTCTGCAGTGCTCAAAGCTACTGAAGGTTGCTTCCTGCTACACCAAGAAATCATAGCAGATCCCAAGCTGAAGCAACAACCAGAAGTGCTCTTTCGATTAGTAACACTCCCCTGCCCAATCTGAATCAGAATATCCTTCAAGAATCGGGTCCATACTAGAAGAGTATTTCAAGCCATATCCAACTGTGCCACACAAGTATCTCAAGATATGGTTGACTGCAACTAGATGTATCTATCTAGGTTCACTCGTGAAGTGGCTAAGTGCACTTATTGCATAGCAAATATCTGGTCTAGTGTTAACTAGATACATCAGGGACCCAATCAATTGCTTGTACATAGTAGGGTCCACAAGATCCGAACTAGCTGCAGCTTCCCTTAATTTCTTCAAGTTAGTTTCCATTGGTGTGGACATTGATTTACAATCTGTCATTCCAAATCTCTTCAAGATATCGATGGTGTATTTTCCTTGACTTAGGATAATCCCATTGGGCCTCTACCACACCTCCAACCCTAGAAAGAAGTGCATAAGTCCCAAGTCCTTCATCTCAAATTCTGAAGTCAACTCCTTACATCTATCAATGAGATGATCTTCTCTGGTAACAAATAGGTCATCAACATAAAGTACCAAAATCAACATATCACCATTGAATACCTTGAAGTAAAGGTTTGGATCAGCATTATTTTTTCAGAAACCCAAACCCACTAAGTATCTGTCAATTCTTTCATACCAAGTCCGAGGAGCCTGTTTAAGACCATATATGGCTTTCTTCAATTTACACACATGAGACTCTTTCCCATGAATCACGAACCCCTCAGGTTGCTCGATGTAGACTTCTTCCTCAATCACACCATTGAGAAAGGCAGTCTTCACATCCATCTTATGCAACTTCCATCCCTTAGTTGTTGCAATGGCAATGATGGTTCTAATGGAAGTATAACAAGCAACAGGGGCAAATGTTTCTTTGTAGTCTATTCCCTCTTGTTGAGAGAAGCCACAAGCCACAAATCTAGCCTTGTACTTTTCAATGTTGCCATCAACTACATGTTTTATCTTATACAACCACTTGGAAGATACAATAGACTTCACTTTTGGTCTAGGCACAATATCCCACACATCGTTCTTGAGAATGGATTGATACTCCTCATCCATTGCATCTTTCCAAACTTGTTGTTTTGTGGCTTCCTCTACACTAGAAGGTTCAGACTCAATAAGATTGCACATTAATGCAACATAACCATAAAATCTTTGTGGTCTTTTGCTTTCTCTCAATGTTCCTCTAGGAGCGGCAAACTATTCTGCTTCTTGCATAACGTTTCGTGCCCAAAGAGGTCTCTTTCGAGACACAACAATATCTTTGGGCCCATCAGTGGGATCCAAGGGTTCAATTGGATCATTACTCACATCGGGTTTTGTAGTCTCCCTCTGAATCTCAGGAGCATGATCAACATCCATGTCTTGAGGAATCTCATCATCTATCTCCATGCATGAGCCCTTTGATTTCCTAAATGCAACATCTTCCTCAAATGTGACGTCCCTGTCAACTTCTATTTGCTTATGTCAAGGAATGTAAATACGGTAGGCTTTGGAGGTTTCACTGTAGCCTACAAATATTCTTCTCTTGCCAGAAGGCTCCAACTTGGTTCTCTTGTCCTTGGGAATATAAACATACACAGGACAACCAAATATTCTCATGTGGCTGATATCAGGCTTGATACTTGAAAAGATTCTTCAAGAGTCATATTTTGTAATATCTGATGGGGACATCTATTTTGAACATACATTGTTGTTCTAGAGGCTTCTACCCATAGAAAAATCTGAAGGTCTTGATCATACATCATAGCTTTTGCAGCTTCAACTATAGATCTGTTCATCCTTTCAGCAACCCCATTTTGTTGGGGGTTGTATGGAACACAAAACTCCCTCTTGATCCCTGCATCAATACAGAAATCACGAAAGCTACTCGAGGTGTATTCACCTCCATTATCAAACCTTAGAATTTTAATTTTCTTTCCAAAGATGTTTTCTACAAGAGCTTTAAACTCTTTAAACCTACCTAGGACTTCATCAGACTCTTTAAACCTTAAAAAATAAATCCAAGTCTTCCTAGAGTAGTCATCTATAAAAATTATATAATACAAACATCCACTTAGGGATGGAATTGACATTGGACCACATAAATCTGAATGTACAAGATCTAGCATTTCTTTAGACCTACTTTCACTGCTATGAAAAGGACTTTTAATAATTTTACTCATAGCACAACCTTTACAAGTACCATCATTTACATGAATAAGTTTAGGAATACCTTTTACCATCTTCTCCAAAGATTGAAGAGCCCTGAAGTGAAGATGTCTGAGTCTTCAGTGCCAGAGTTCGCTGGAACTGGAAGAATCATGAATAAGAGATTGAACTAGGAGAGTGGAGAGTTTGTATAAACTCTCATGTCAATTTCCGATCACATGAGCAGTCTTGATGCTGAAGTTCTTAGGCCAAGCAAGAACTCTTCCTTCAGAAAATGCAATTTGATATCCCTTATCCTCCAAGGCTTAAATAGGCACAAGGTTCCTCTTGATCCCTAGTACGAACAAAACACCACTTAGGTGTAGAGAAACTCCAGATTCAAGTTTTAGAGATGTAGCACCAACTCCTCTTACAGCATAGCGAGCATCATCCCCAATAATGACTTGTAGATGTGACTCTTTCTCCACTAGATCATAAAGGTGCTCCCTATGACAAGTGATATGTCGAGAGGCTCCACTATCAATTAACCATGTATCACTATTTGTAGGAACATTGCTTGATAATGCTGATATGAAAAGAAAACCATTGGATTTATCTTCATTCTCCTTCTGAGATGAGACTTCATTGAAGTTTGCTCCTTGATGATTAGGTCTTGTCAAACAATCCTTTGCAAAGTGGCCAAACTTGTCACACCTAAAACACTGGATGCGAGAGAGATCTTTCTTCCTCTTCCTAGAATCAGGTGCAGAATCTGATTTGAAACCTCTATTCTTTTTGAAGTTGCCCTTCTTCCAATACTTTCGTTTCTTGGTAGATTGAGTGGCAAGAACATGTGTATCTTCATTTTGAGAACTCTTGATGATTCCTCTGGCAGTCAATCTTGATTCTTCTTGAATACAATCTGCACGAAGTCGATCAAACTTAGGTAATTTTGACCTTCCACTTATGCTTCGGATAAATGGCTCCCATGAATGAGGCAGACCATTCAAGGCTAGCATAACAAGGTCTTTATCTATCACTTGATCCTCAGTTGCGCATAGTTGATCTCTCAATTCTGAATTTTTCATTAAGTAGGTGATGACTGAATCTCCTTTTGCCATCTTCACTTGGTGGAGTTGTTGTCTCAAGGCAAGAGCCCTAGTTACGTTGTTAATCTCATATAAACCCTCCAAGGTCTTGAACATATCTCTTGCAGTTGTCATCTTGGAGATGAAAGGCACCAAGTGATCCCTCACGGAGTCAATTAATATCTTCTTTGCCTTGATTGTATTCTTCTTGAATTGCAGTTTCTCCTCATGATCTTCAGGTTCGGATAAATCCTTCTCCTCTATGAATTGAAGAAGATCATTTTCTTCAAGTGCAATGAGCACTCTAAACTTCCATGAGGTGAAGTTAGATGCGCCTTCAAGCCTATCTTCGACTTTAAGACCGTTCACCATTTTCAAGACTTAGAGATACTGCTCGATGGAGAGAGAGAGAGAGAGAGAGAGAGAGAGAGAGAGAGAGAGAGAGAGAGAGAGAGAGAGAGAGAGAGAGAGAGAGAGTACTTAGAGGTTGTATAGAATCTGATCACGATCTTCTTTCACCGTGGCTCTGATATCATGTTAAGTTTTATGATCAAATTAGATAGACAGTAAATCAAATACAACTGCACAAGGTTTATCCTAGGAAAATCTTCCTCTTGAAGGTAAAAAAAACCCAGCAACAAGGAGTCTCAATTACTTTCAATAATATGACAAGAGTTTTTACAATGAGATGCTTCACACTTTGAAGCTATGTGGCAAAATGCATTCACCCTAGACTGCAATGAACAATTCGAACTATAGTATAATTGAAGACTGCTATATAGTGATCTCTTCTTTATCGATCTTCCTTCTATATCAATTGTTGAAACTAAGTAGCTTCGGTAAGATAAATGATTGAATAAGAGACTTCATTTATCTCTCATTCAATCATCTACCTTATCGATATAGCTACAAGCTAATGGTAGACTTCATGATTATATGCATTCCACAATCCAAACATCGGATTACACAGTTCGATATGTGAACATCATTAATCAATCGTGCCATGACCATATTTCATATGTTGTGATTGCAATATAACAAATCGAATTTATGATAACTATCATAGTTATCATATGATAGCATCGATTGATGTTATCATATTAACCTCATCATACCGATTTGTTATCGGTTATTAATGTAATTGCATTTGTCACGAACCAGTTAGTTATCGGTTGTTAATATAATAGCATTTGTCATGAACCGATCTGTTATCGATTGATATTGTTAATTGCACTTAAAGTGAACCAAATTGGTATCAGTTATTAAACATTATATAGCACTTGTTTTAAACCCGATAGTTATCGGTAAAGCGCTTCATTGAAGTGGTGCCTATGAACCAATCAAGACATGTCTTGCTCGGACATGTCAAGAGACATGTCCGGTCAAGGCATGCCTTGATCGATGGAGCATCACATATAAGTAGATGTCACGTGAAGTGGTGTAGATGATATAGAAATTAATCAATGTTGTCCACAGCAATCTGAAACATAAAAAGCAATAGTCAATAACAGTAAAAGAATATAAAAACTCCTACAACTTAGATTTGAATATAAATTTCAATAACTTTTACATCAATTAATGTCCTTTAATGATAAGAGCGCGTTGTTGAAGAATGAAATCAGTCTTGTTATAGAAGAACACAAACTATTGTTTGTGGAACTGCTGTAGAATAATATATGTTTGATCTGCTTTATGTAATTCATTCAATCCTTTGGCGGATGGAGACCACATCTTATATACACTCGATATGTTCTTTTAACCATCACGACTCTTCCAAGAGTCGTCCCCCATAAGCATCGTGTCTCTTCATTACACCTAACAAGGGTGGCAGGTTTTGGTTATTAAATGATATCGGCACAATATATTTATACAACTCTTAATTGTTGTCTTTAATTATTTTATTAAATCGACGTGAAATTGTCTTGGACAATTGCATCGGTCCTAAAGGAGTCAGACTTTAGCTATTTACATTAACAATATGCACATTGGCATGATGAGAAATAAGAAAAAGAAGAAATAAAGGCAGAACTGGATATGGCAATGTCTCTTAGAGAGACTCTTATGAAGAGTAATGAATACCTTACACAAGAACTTGTTGATGCTAATGAGAAGCTTGAAAAGTTTAATAAAAGTTCTACCATGCTTGATGAACAGATACAATCTCAGAGAATGAAAGGTGACACATCTGGATTAGGTTATTCAACATTTGAGAAAAGTGAGTCTTCTGGTACTTAGAACAACATGCATGAAGGTAAATCTGCACCTAAAGTTCAGAAATCCACTGGTAAGAAATCCTAGAAACCTATTTGTTTCAATTGTCATAAGCCAGGACATACTGCTAATGTTTGTAGAAGTAGATCTGATGTTACTAATGGTTATAGACCTAATGCATATCAATGATACAAGCCTAGAACCTTTAATGGTTATTGCTGCACTTGCAACATGCATGGACATAGAGTTGTTGAGTGCAGGTATGGAGCAAATAATCTGACACCTCACATGAATTAGAGGTCTGGTGGTGGTTGGCAAAGAACCTTTAATGATCGGAGAAGTCCTAATTAGCAGAGACCCTATGCTAATCGGTCTAGCCCTTATGAGATGGAAAAGAGGATGAATGTGATTTGCACAATCTATCATAACTACGGTCATGTAGCTATGAACTGCAGAAGGAGGACTGGTAGAGGCAATGTTGGACCTTGGAGAGCATCTAGTATGGCTTGTTATCATTGTCATAAACCAGGATATATTGCAAAGGTTTGCAGAGTTAAGGTGAACCAACCGATGAATCAACCTATTGACCGAAAAGGGAAGATGAAAGTTGATGTGGAGGAGACCAGAGCTGAAATGAACAGAATCTGGAAAAAGAAGGATGATGAGAAAACCGAAGACAAACCATCTGGAGATCCTAATTCTTCACCTAGTGTGGAGAACCCTTCACTGGCAAACTAAGCTGTTAAATAGCTTAGGGGGAGCTTAATGTTAGATCTATTTCAGAAACCCCTGAAGAACCATAAGGTATGTTAGATTTGCATACTTTGATGCATTATGATATTGTGAAGTGATTTTGTGATCAAACCGGTAAGTTTGATGTGTTATGAGAACCGGTAGTATGTTGGAAGATATTTTAGGGTTTTATTGGTAATGACATTTAATGCGGTAAATAATGGGCAAATAAAAAGAACTTTTTGAATGTTATTTGTCACATTGCATTCTTGTGGGCACTCAGAGAGCGAATAGAGCAGAACAGAGTTTGTGTTTGCAGCATTGACAGAGAATTTATTGAATTTATTCTTAAGAATCTGTAACTTGAAGCTACAAGAGAGGAGATAGATGAAATTTTTGCTAAGGCAAAGTCATCTTTTAGGTCAAAGAAAAGGTTGACAAGAATGTTAATTGGTGAGACTCAATTAGTCCATGGGGAGACTGAACAAATCTTGAAGAAGGTACTGGGTCTGATTACGGATGAAGAGGAAGAAGTTAAGGAAGATGAACTGGAGAGGTTTACGGCTGAAGATCTTCCTGAAGGAGTCAAGATAACTGATTTTCAGCCTGATGAAATTGTGATGGGTGATCAACTGGTGAACACACAAACTGAACCTGTGATTATCCCTGATGATGATGATACCGGCAAGAATGATGATGTTGATGCTACTGACAATGTAGATGTACAAGATGTTGATGTTCAAATGTTTGAGCAACATGAACAAGAACAGGGACAGAAAGAAAAGAAAGACGAAGAAGAAAAGAAGGATGAGGAGACAGCGGTAGTAACTCAAACTGTTGATACATAGCCCCCACCAGTACAAGAAACTGAAAAGGATAAGGAAAGTGAAAAGAAAGAGGAAGTGACAGAAGATAAGCATGAAGATGCAAAGAAGACTAAAACCTAAAGTGATACCTTTGTCACTTGATTCCAAAAAGAAAATTGTAGAGGAAAATGATGATGATGGTGCTATAAGCATCAAAGGACCACTAGACATGGACAATTTGAGCTCAACTGAGTTGATGGAGATTGCAACTGCCTTGCAATCTTGGGCCAAGAAGAAGAGGATGAAAGAACAACAGAAGGAGGCAGAAACAATAAAGAATGATGTTGAGATTTTGTCAAGTCTATTACCGGAGACTGATACTGATAACTTTTCCACTCCTATTGAGAAGCTTGGACAACGTGTTTCTGATGCCAGAGAGCAAATGAAATCATTTGAAGATGCAACTTATATTAGTGTTGAGAAGGATTACAAGAAGAAAAGAACTGAGCAATTGATGAATGAAATTGATAAAGGTAAAGTTGTCTTGACTGTCAATAAGGACTGTTTGAAAGGACTTGAAACCGAAGATAAAATCATCTCAACTATTTCTAAATTTTCATTGTTTTGTGCTGATTTGAAGAAGAAGAAGAAGGAGGAGGAAGTTGAGCAAGAACTTGGAGTTCTTAGTGAGTCATTCAAGCCCCTTAATGACTCTGCTATCAATTTTGGAAGATTGTGGTGCAGGGGCACCTAGTTTTGAGTCCAACTTCTTCTTTTTGGTGTGTTTGTTCATAGTTTGGTTTGAGATGGTGAATAAGAATCTTCTCTTAGGGCCTCATATGTTTTTGAAATGTTTTAGTAGGTTGAATGTCCTCAGGACAATGCATTTGCTCAATTTTGGCTTGTAAGCCCTTGTAAGCCTAAAATGGCTTTATCTTGCATTTTGATGTAAAATGCCTTGAATAGCGTTGTTTGGCATTGGGACATGTTAATGTAATGGTCTTTAGTCATTCTAGATGGTTTGGAGGAGAAAACAAAGCATGTAAGGCAAAAATGCACTTTTTGGCAAAAGTTGTCAAAATTGCTTGACAACTTTTTACAAGGTTGAGCAACTTTTTGCATTTTTGAGCAAAAGGTTGGTTAGGAAACCGATGGAGAGTTAGTTAGGTCAAAAATGGCATATGAAATTCCCTAAGAATGAATGTAAATGAGGTTGTTGAACGCTTGGAGTAGATTGGAATACAAATTGGAGACCATGTTTTAGTTTTGCCTTGCATTTTTCAAGAATTAGAGCACCAGTCTGTACTTAATGGATTGATTGCATTGTTGTTCTTTTCTTGTTGTTTTGTACATGTTCTTGTAGTGCTCAGGAAGCATTTTGGTTAGTTTTATTGCAGGTTTGAATTGAGTTTTCAATTTTGCAAGCTCTCGACCTGAGTAAGGGTTTGAGAGGCCCAAATATGGCTCCAGCTTGAAGTCCTTTGAGTTCTTCTCAATAACCCTTGGGACTTGAGCCATGGAACCTTTGTACAGTGTACATATTCCTTATTTTCCTTTGGAGGTCATTGAAAGGCCAATGAGCATCATTTCCTAGGCAAGCTCAGTCATAGCCCAGCTAGGAAATGAATGAAATTATGCAAGTGCTTGCAGGGATGAGCAAGGTTGGAAATGCAGAGTGTTTGGCATGAGCAAGTTGGGTGTGGCAGAGCATATGTGAGAGTTTGGAGGTGAGGCAAATCAAGGAAGACACCAAAACCCTTAGAAAAAGACCAAAACAAGCCTAAAACGACCTAAAACAAGCATTTCTCAGGTTCCGTACTTGTACAGTCATACTAAGATTTCTCATGTCATAAATTGGAAAGTACTCCCAAAAGGGTATCCTGATCATCAAAGAGTTTGTCTAGGTCTTTGGGAAAATTGTGAGCAAATCCACAAAAACCGGTTAGGTAGGGCTAATTGGGGCTCTAGGGCTACTAGGCCTAGAAAATAAGTAAAGGAAGGAGCGATGGGGAAATGAATCAAACCCATACTCAAAACCAGTTGATTACCATTGGAAAACATCATAAACACCTACTACAACCTCTACAAGCATTTGTTAGGAGTTTGAGAGTGTGAGGTTGGGTTTACCCTTGTGAATCTCAACCATGCCTGAGCAACCAGTGAGCACATCTTCAATGGGAGCACTCCTAGAGAGTTGAGATGTCTAAATTGACTAGTAGACCAGATGAACAATGAAGGGAGCCCACTAGGACAACGCTTTACTGCCTTTTACAAAGGATTGACTCTCTTTGAGATTACCTCCCCATCATAGTGGTATCAGAGCAACCAAGATTTGGGAAGAAGCCAGTACATGACAGACACTAAATCAATAGGAGAGAATAGTCTAAGGATGGTGACCAATGCAGAGCTAGCCAAGAAGGTAGAAGACCAAGAGGAAGAAAATAGGCTCCTCAGAGAAAGGTTACTACAACTGGAGGAGCAAACTAGACGCAATTGAAGATAAAACTGAGAAAGTAACAATCAAGGTAAATGAGGGAAAGGGTAAAGAAGTTGTAGAAGAGGATAGGACTCCTAAACCAGACCCTATTCTACCTAAAGAACCTTTTCTTAAAGCAATCAAAGCCTTAGGAGGAAAATTCCTAGAAGGAGTGCCACTTTTTTGTGGAAAAATGGAGCCTGAGGTAGTCCTGGAATGGATAGAAGGATTGGAGAATCACTTTGAATGTGATGGAATCGGTGAGGCACAAAAGGTGAAGGTGGCCAAGTCCAGATTGAGAGGGGCAGCATTGACTTGGTAGAAATTTATTCAAGAAGAGAGGCAAAAAGAGGGCAAGAACCCCATAGCTACTTGGAAGGGCATGTTAGCCAAGGTGAAAGAGGCATACATCCCTGAAGATTATGAGATCCAATTGCATAAGAGGAGACAAAGAGACTTGGATGTGAGTAGCTACACTAAGGAATTTCAGAAGTTGTGTCTGAGATCCAAGGTGGTAGAGGATGAGAGCATCAAGGTAGCCAGATACTTGAATGGCTTGAGATAGAATATTCAAGCGGAATTAAGTTTGTTATGCCCCAACATCGTGCACAAGTGCTATCAGTTGGCACTAAAAGTGGAGGAAAAGAGCAAGAAGAAACAAGAACAAAACAACAGAGGCAGAGGTAGGGGAAGAGATGGCAGAGGCAAAAAGACCAACCATGCAATTGCTAAAGGGGAGTTTAGAGACCAAAAGGTTGGTCGAGGAGGAGAGAAGACTGCCAGAGAAATGGGAGGGGTCCCACATGGTAACCAAGCCACCAAAGGCTCCAGTAGCATCACTGATAACAAACTTAGCACCAGGCCAAATTTTTCCAGCAACAAAGGAAAAGGAAGACATAGACATCTTAACTTCTTGGAGGAGAAGGACCATAATTTTATTTTCAAAAATACAATTCTTAAGAGCATATTGCTTTTGGGGGTTGTTAAGGCCCCTCATATTCCATGAGAGGACCTTCATTTCTAACCTTTTATGGACGTCTCCAAGGTTTGTTGCCTACCATTGGCAATATCCCTTGTTGCTTCCTTTTGTCTCGATAGTCTTTGCGATGGTCAGCCCGCTTTAAGGTCCAACCCCACATCAGGCTTTGCATTCCTGGTTTTGTGTCTCTGGGTAATCCAGCCCTCATTAACAGGAGTCATGCTACCATTGGATGACGCGGAGCACCAGGAGAGGGGATACCCTAGTGCGGAGCGGGATGAGATAACACCGTCGGGGAGCGAGTCGTCTCCGAGGCAAGAATGGGGCCCCTCGCCATCTTCCAGTTGATCAACCGGTGAAACCAAGCTAGCCATCAGGGAGATGCACTGTTCCTTCAAGGTCGATTTAGAGGCCTCGTCCACATTCTTTGCAGGAGATTTGAGAAGGTTGATAATACTCTTAGCAAAGGGGTACTCTTCCATAACCGGGTCCTCAACTACAGGGGGAGGCAGGTCCGGGCCAGAAGTAGGAGCCACAACATGCCCCACAATCGGGCCATTATGTATGGGAGGAACATTTGGCACAGGGCTTTCATCTAGGGTCGGGCCCTTGAGCTTAAGAGGCAAGGGAGTCGGAGCTTTGCATTGAGAAATATAATGCCCAGTTTTGCGGCATTTTTGGCAGAAAAGGGTGGCATTTTCATAAACAAGGGATTGAGTCCAGCTACCAAGCCTGGATTTGAGGCTTATAAAGTTGGGGAGGTTCATGCTCACAGTAGCTTGAACACGGAAACGAGCATAGACCAGGCACGATTTGGTTTTGGTAATCTCATCAACACCAACAAAATGACCCAAGGAATTCCCAATCCATTTAAAGATGGACTCATCCCAGTATTCAAGGGGGAGCCCCGGGAACCGAACCCAAACCGGAGCAGTTTTCTGCAAATCAAAGGCTAGGTCAAAACCAGCCTTCCATCGACAAAGGGAAAGATTGTTTCGACCATAGGACCAACAGCCAAAAAGGACAAGAGCGACATCCTCCTCAGCGATGAATTTGAAGAGGAAGAGGGCTCCAGGCATGGCGCTAACAGAAACACTCTCTTTCAGTTTCCATTTGTCCTTGACCCATTTTCTAACCATCTCCACCGTGGGGTGCAAGGAGAAGAGTTTTCCCACCAGAGTATTCGCCATGTTGTGCACAATGCAGTCAAGAACAATGTCAGGGAGCTCTAAAGATGCTCCCTCCTCAGTTTGCGAGTAGACGGGGACAATGTTGGGGTCCACAGTCTCAATGTTTCCGACCAACACGTTTTTCTAGTCTTTGAGATTCGTGTTATCAGTAGGAGGTTTAGGGATATTTTGCTTATCATGAACAACCAACACGTCAGGTATAGGATCAGAAACCACAGGCGTGACCATGGAGCTCTCCCAAGAAGAACTACCAAGCTGAATCATAGCTGGACCAGAAGGAGAATCCACCATAGGACCAAGAGGGGATGTGACACATAGTGTCAGCATCGCAGAGTCCAAAGCGGGGTTCGTAGGCGGTGGGGGAAGATCCCCACCAACAGAGTCCACCATGAACGGCAGGGGTTTGAAATTTGAAACTTGCAGAGCGGGAATTTATTGACTCATTGTTTATACTATTTTATATTTTATTGAGATAACTTCATTAATAGAATTGTCTTCATTTTTTCTTCTATATTATTACAAGGGAGCAAAAATTGGTAGTCTTTCCGAAGTTCTCGACAAAGATAGCTTAACTTTTCTAATTTTTTGTACATTTTAAGGAAAATTGGTAATGTAGTCATTAATGAACCTCGATCTCAATGCCATAATTAAGCAACTTCAATCAAATTATTGACATGTTTTTGACTTTTTTCTTTTATGACTAAAAACAAAAGGTGATAAATTTTAATCAATCTACTCAATATTTAGTTTCACTTTACTTTTGTATAACCTATAGTTATGACAAATTCTACAATCATTATGCTACTTTAGACACCATATAAGGAGTTGAAAGTGTAATTTAAGATCATTTATGGGAAGAAATATATTTCACATTGATTGAAACCTTATGACACAATCATTAATATGATATTTTTGTTCATCTACACCATCATATAAATTACACTTGGAAACATACAGTTAAACAATAAAATTTGCACTTCAAAAATGATTCAAAATGGTATGTTACACTTCCTCTCCTTCCCTCCAACCTTCTATCTCTATACTTCCCTAACTCTCTCTACCTAACACTCAACCTACCAATCCCTTACCACTATATTAATCTTCTCTAAGACTATATTACTTCTATAAATATTAAAATTAAATATGTAATTTATTATTAAAAATTGAATATATAATTTAAAAAATATGTATTTATATAAATAAACTATTATTTATTATTCACCAAGAGATGTATTTAAAAGTTTAAAAATAATATTATTGAAATTTATATATAATATATATCTTAAAATCACTTAATTGTATAGCATCTATATTATAATATAATTATTATTAAAATAAATAAAAAATTAAACGTATAACTTATTATTAAAAAATTTAAATATATAATTAATTATTAATTTATTATATTTATTATTTTACTAATATAGCTTCAAAAATAGAAAAAATAAATAATTATAAAGAAAAAAATTAAAATAAGTTACTTCAACTTAAAAAAATTAATCAAACGTTAAAAAAACCCTTTGCACTTTCGCAAGCTTAACGGAGGAAAACCAAAAACTATTGCAGATGTGTAGAGGCTAAGCAATAAGGACACTAACCCCATGTCCCCATGCAGTTGCTTAAGTGCAATTTCTGCTTAAAATTAAGCAGCCAAAGTGTTCCCATGCAAATTTTTAATTAAGAGGAAAGGATAAATTGGAATCTTTTCCTATTTAAGTGGAGCAACAGCTGCTTAAAACTTAAAAATAAGCTTTGAAAAAAAGGGGGGGCTGCGGGGGCTGGAAATAAACAGCAACTGCTTATCAAGAAGATTGACGTGTGGCTCTCCAAAAAAAATTCTCCCTTTTTATTTGTTTCCAATTGAGCGGCGGTTGCTAGCCAAAATAAGCTAAGTAGTCGCATGGGAACCTGCCTTATATGTGATTTGGAATTCGATATCTCAATTTAAAAATATATGTTTTAAAAACAATCTTTTGTTTCCATAAAGAAGAGGAAAAAATGGTAAAGGATAATATTCAAAACCATAGGAAATGGACAATGAAAAATTCAAGCCAAGGAAAAGATACAAAAGCTATATATGATGCAGACAAATCCCCTCTACTGTTTACAAATTAAGCATTATCTAGTATTTTTCTAATAGTTGTGCGCATGATGATGAAATACCATTTTTAGTGACTCTTCTTTGACGAAAAAAAAGTTGTTTTGCACCCTAAGTTCTAAATAATTAAGAAAACCAACAAAATGATTGATTTTTTTTTTAAAGAATCAACTTATCAAATAACACCAAGTTTTGATTCTTCCTCAAATTAATGTATGATCAAAGTGTATATGCAAACCAAAATTTACATTTTTTTCTAGAAACATTTCAATCATATCAAGGATTCTGAAGATTTGATGTTTATCAGAAGCAACAAAAGATAAGAAAGAAGGATAAGCAGATACTAGAAATGAATAGTTGTATGTTGCAAGGGAGTTTTACTTTCTATACCAATGGAGTTGAATATTCAAATAATGTAGGGAACAATACTATGTTTAAACATTATACAGTTACAAGAATATATTATACTATCTTCCCTTTCATTCCAAAAAAAATAAGCTCCTAATTTTAAAGTATGCAAGCCAACAAGACTGATGATTTTATTTTGAGGAAAAGGGTGCTCAAAATGGTTGCAATCCAAGAAAAATATTCAACAAGAAATTCCATTGTCTACACATGAAGGAAATCACTGAAAATGCTTCAAAGCAATGTCCACAAGGTTTAAAATTCCTTGTCATTTTTTCTACACCCTACAATAATTTTAAATGCCTAGTGGATGTATATTTTTTCTTGGAAAAAGTTGAACACCTCAACCATGAGCAAAAGGAACTAGTAGACGTGAAATTCCTATTCAAATGAATGAGATGCTAGGCAAGAACTTTTAGATAGTTGAAACATTCATCATCTCACACCTGAGAATGAAAATCAAACTCTCAGCCTATATTTGTGTTAGTTGAAAATTTTGTAACCTATGAACTTATCAAAATTGTAGTTTCAAACACAATCACACAGGATAAAATCCCTCCTATTCTTCCGAGGGGGGAGGCTTCCCCTTTTAATTTTCTATTCTAATCTACAATATAACTTTAAATTTCTAATCTGAGCATGGGTGGTACATCATCCTATCTTCTTATTTTCAAGATAGATGTTATTCTTTTCCTCTTATTTCTTGAAAGAATTTACAACATGGAATGGTAAAAATTCTTACAAACTTGAAGTTACAATTTAACTCTTAAAAGCAAGAATGAGAAAAATGATAGATAAGGAAAGAAGCAAAATTTCTATGAAGGGCCGAAAGCCCTATGTTGCTTCTCTGAGATGGGAAAGAGTGCTCAAGCCCAAAGTCTTGAAGTCGTTGCTCTCCTATCAACCTTTCTTTTGATAATATCTTTTGTAATTCAACATGTTAACCAATAAACCAAAATAAAGCACAAAGTCTTCAAAGGAGTTTATGATTATGCTGATTTTAACAATTTTATGAAAACAATGATAAAAGCACAAAGTCTTCTAATCCCAATCTTCTTTTCCAAGATAATGAAATAAAGCACAAAGTCTTTTTTGAAAAATAAATTGAATAAATGATTCAATAATCGGATAATCTATTCCACAATATACAAGCGTATATAAAGAGTAATATTACAAGGACGACGTTCTAAATTAAGAACAAGTCGTTTAAAGTGAACTACTAAAAAGCTAAACGCTAAATAAAGCTTAAAAGCTAATTAACTAAAAAGAAAAAAGCTAAATGTTAAATAAAGCTTAAAAGCTAATTAACTAAAACAGCTAAATGACCATTAAACAAGGAACTAAATATAGGTGACTAAAATATAATTAAATATTCTAATACCCTCCCTTAATGGTCATTCTATCTACTAACTACCCTACAGAAGACACTGCAGGTCTTTTGATCACAAATGAAAAGAACACTTTGTTGCAGTGGAGACCCTCCTTGGATCTGAAAAGTGTTAATAACCAAGAATACCAGAATCCATCCAACCTGACGTTGGGTAACCAAACTGAAACCTGAAACCATGATTTTGAGGAAAAATTGGCAAACCCTTTTGCAGAAGAGTACCAAATCCAAAACTGACTGCAAAATACCACGGTTGCAAATATTCGCCTTGGCAGGTGCGACCCAAACTAACTGCAACAAAGCACGATTTTGAGGAAAAAACTGTCAACCCTGAAATAGGAACCCTCGAAAAGAGAATTTACGATTTTGAGGAGAAAATCAAAAAACCAAGAAATTTGAGGTTACAAATCATTGTTTTTGTGGAAAAAACGGTAAAACCCAGATAACTAAAATCTTACGCGAATATCGCAAACTATAGATGAGAAAATTTTTAAGGGAAAATTATAAACCCTGCGAACAATTTTTGAGGAAAAAATCGTGAAAACCCTCCCATGACTTTTTGTGGAAAAAATCAGAAAACCGACAAACAATTTTTCAGGAAAAAATCGTGAAAACTCTGGGACCTGTAAGACGAGGTCTGGCCTAAATCAATTTGATCAAGGCAACGATATTCAAATATCGTGAACATGCACTGTTTCCAAGTGTTGTGGCAGCTGTTGAACTCTTGTCTGTGTTCCAACATGATGCTGGTCAAAGATGCCATCACGGAAATCGAGGTTGATCAAGGTCAACCCAGTGAAAGCATGAGACAGAAGAATCTAATTCAAAAATCAGAATAGAAGCAGCTGCACAAAAAATTTGAAACCCTGGAAGAGAATTCTGGCACGAATTCTAAGGCGCGAATTTTGAGGTTTGGAAGAAACCCAGAAATTAAATTTTTCTACAAACTTAAAACTTGAAATTTTTCTTGAAAATAATCAGAAAAAATAATAATTTGCAGAAAATAAAAAAATACCTCTGATTTTTTTGTAAAAAAAAAAGAAAAATATTGACGATTTTTTTTTCAAAAAAACGCAAAAAAAATAGGGCAAAAACCCTAGGTCGGATGTACAACATAAACAACGCCCACAGATTTAACAGAAATCGCTAACTGTTTCTAAATTCCAAGGCAAATTCGCTAGCACAAAACTTGAGGCACGAAAAACGAGGCAACCGGAAAAATCTGAGATCAACCCAAAAAAGCTCTTGAAAAACCCACCAAGAATCTAAAATCAGAATACAAATCCGACAGCTCAAAAATTGAGGTGCAAAAAACGATGCACCCAGAAAAATCTGACGATGACCTAGTTGAGGTCTCGAAAATTCCACCAAGAATCTGCAAGCAAAATAAAATTTCAGCTTGAACTGAAGGGTCAAAACCCTAGTCGAAAATTGCAGAAACCATAGGAAAATTTTCAATCTGCAAAAAAAAACTGCCCAGGAAGAGAAAAAATCTGTTATTTTTTTTTTTTAAATCTCTTCAATAAAAACTTTGAAAAATTTTAATAACAAAAAATTTTGAAATTTTTAATTTCCATGCTCTGATACCATGAAAAATAAATTGAATGAATGATTCAATAATCGGATAATCTATTCCACAATATACAAGTGTATATAAAGAGATTACAAGGACGACGTTCTAAATTAAGAACAAGTTGTTTAAAGTGAACTACTAAAAAGCTAAACGCTAACTAAAGCTTAAAAGCTAATTAACTAAAAAGAAAAAAGCTAAATGACCATTAAACAAGGAACTAAATATAGGTGACTAAAATATAATTAAATATTCTAATATGTCTAACACAAAGTCTTCACATATAAAGGTCATCAATTCCTATGTTAATAAGAATAGTCAACATATGACACAAAGTTCATATATCAATAACTAACTCTATACTTTATCAAGATTCACCACTTGCCTTCACTTGAATATAATAAGAATCTATAACAAAAGTGACATAAGAACACTCTCATCACAAATAACAAATGAATCCAACATAAAGTCTAGATGCCAAGCGTTTCTTCTTATTTCTTCAAGTTGCAAAATCACAAAAAATGAACACAAAGTTTCACTTCTTAGCTCTTCACTTTGGCAAAGTTTTGGCATATGATATTAAAAATAGATGGATCTCAGATGCATATTACAAAGAGCAACCTCATGTTAATGGTTGTAGCTGCAGGAGACTTCATTTTATTTGCTTGGTTGCATTTTTGTCTTCCTTATTCGTTCTTATTGTTTCTGTCGGTTTCTTATTTGCTTCATTACAGATGTATATGTATTGAGTTCCCTGTTTGCCATCACCGTCTTGAGTGCTAGTTGGAAAAGCGTTATTTCCCTTTGTCTCCGTATCTTATCTGTCAAGAGTTTCATTTTTTCTTTGCCTTAGTGGCTCGATTGATATTGGTGTGAGTCGTTTTTCAATGTAACTGCCATTTTTTTTAAGATTATTTATGTGAAGTGTTGAATCTTCATCTTCCTTTGCATTATTGATATTTGGCTTGCTCTTTGTCATTATCGAGCATTGCAGATTGTTTTTCAGGAGACGGGTGAGGTTCAGAAGAAATATTTCATTGGCACGTGTGAAGATTTTGGTTCATTTCTTCTTCAACAATTCTATTTGTTAGCAGATTTGTAAAAGCCTTCAGTTAGTTGTGATATTGTCAGCTTCTTCTTTTGTTTGTTAAGTGTTATCAATCATGATTAGATGATTGATTGTTAAGCTTGAGAGCTCTGTATTTAAATTTGTGCCTTCAATAAAACTTGATTTTTGGTGTGGCTAGGTTTTTCACTCTCAGGTGGAGGGTTTTCCCAGGATAGATTTTTTGCGTATCTTGTTCTTATTAATTTTTCTAGTTTCAAATTTTTGAGATTTATCTTTCTGGTTCATGTTTTAACATGGTATTGGAGCGGGTCTAAAGAAAAGATCCAGAACCAGATTGTTTAGTTTTGAAATATTCTTTGCTTTATCTTAGCTTGTTTATTTCAAGGTTCAACAATGGTGAATGGACTTTGACACACTCGCAACCGACAAGTCTCAACCTAGGAAGAAGAGATGACAAGAACTGCAGGATATGGAGCCAAGTGTCAAAAAGGAAGGTGTTGAGGATGAGGGAAGCCAACGCGAAGAGGAAGACGCGGTGGATATTTCACCCACAGAGAGTGAGAGAAGATAATTCATTCTGAGTGGTCATACATGAGGACGAAGGAGAAATCAAGCCTGAGCAAGAGGTAGTGGAGGATAGATTAGCCAAGAGGGACGACTCAGCTGTGGAGAGAGATGAAGCAGTTGAAGGAGTGGTGCAATTGTCGAAGGTTCCTACCGCACAGAGAGGTTCAGGTCGTACCATCACCTTCGCACCAACCAAGTTGTCCCCGACGACACACCTGATCTCACCCAATCCAATCATATGGATTGGAATGCCGGAAGGATTGCAATAGGTCACCCTTATGGCTATTGTGTGGCAAACCAAACCTCCCTATACCAATACCGTACCAGTTGGTAGTAGTGTCACAGTGCCCACCGTACCTATTGCTAAGTTGCCCCCTCAATACCAGTTGTTGTACCACTTGCTAGCATACCAATTGCCACTACTAGTACACAGACCATGCTAGGAGAGACCACAGATGTACCTGCTACCCCAGGCTGGGAGGTTGATGCTACCCTATATAGTTGACTAGGTACATTTGTCGTGGCACCTAGCACAGTCACCACCCTCACAATGATCAGTTGATGGTATCCACCTTGAGGAGGAGTTACAACCAGAGGGCAAAAGGGCAGAACAGATGGAGATGGAATTGCATTCAGAGCAGGTCAGTAGGAAGGAGGAAGGGATTATTAAGTCACTGGCTAAGAGAGAATAGATGGTCATAAACCTTAAGGACAAAAGAACACATCTAGGGGAGACAAGGGAGGAATCCAATCGGAGGAGAGTCACATTGAGAGTTATATTCGAGTTTCAAAACTCGACCCACGGGATGCCCTCAGATCCATACGTACATTCCTGGTAGAGTTAGATGATATTGCCTCGGTCACTTGAGGGATTGCAAAGTTGGCTAGGCAGGTGGAGATTGGTTTTGTATTAGAGGCTGAGAGACTCCTCGCTTTCATGATGGGTAGCTGTGAGGAGGAGTTCGCACACTAGTTCACATATCGTGGATGGCCAACCACAGAGACTCTGAAGATGTTGGAGACTTGGTGTCGAGTTCAAACTGAGGGTCAGGGCGAAATCTTGATCAGCGGCGTGGAGAGCTCCTTCAGGCAAACATTTTACCAGATGCAAAGGGCAATACACTTGACCAAAGAGAATGAGGTAGAGAAGGTAGCTGCCTTGGAGAAGGTTGCTGTAGTACAGGGGGAGTTGGCACTCCAAGAGAGGCTAACTAAAACAGAACAACAATTGCGAGCAACCTTGGAGGAGGAGGTGGAGCAACAGAAAGCAGTCATAGCAGAACGAGATATTGAGTTAGCTGAAATGAAGGAACACATGGTCGCAATTACGACACAGCTAGAACGAAAGGAGAAGGATATTATGGAGGCAGTGTATATGGTAAAGACGATTCAAGAGCGTCAGCTTGTTGCTGAGCAGGACTTGAGACTCCGCACGGAGCAAGTACAACAGCTTTCGACGTCTTCTCACCTTCCTAGATCTCAATAGTTGTGTAGAATCAGCCCTATTTTGTTTTGTTCTATCGTTTGGAAGACAACTCTTTTTTTTTTTTGCAAACGACAAATATGTCAATAGGAATAAATAATACTTTGTTTATGTTTTGTTAATAAAGGCAGTGTGGTTAGTTCCCAAGAGTTATGGTTGGCAATCAATCAACTATCTGGTACTATTTATATTGTTGTTGTATCAAAAATAGGTAGATAAGGAATGATGTACAAATATTACAATTGTGAATAAAGAAATATCATTCTGGTCATATTATGTGTTGACTATCTTTTGTTTTTTATTATAAAGTAGCCAAAACCAGGGGCTGACCCGAAGAAAACAAAAAAAGCACTACCAGCACACACACCGTAGACAAGCGGCAGTTAGCCAATCCCTACTTTAGTAATCAAAAACAAAACCTACTTGGCGCTATTGGATAACCCGAGATCGAAACCAATCTCGTCCAACAAGCGCCATAAACAACAATAAACCATCATAATGTCAATACTATAAAAACGGTTAAGAGTAGCAATATTACCATGAAACCAGGCATTCCAGTGACAAAAACTATAGCAAAAAAGAAAAGAACCAACCATACAACCTAATTATCAGCACCCATGTGCTTAGAGAGCATAAGCCCGGTCTAGTCATCTGCTAGGAACTAGAACAATTCCTTAGTGGTGTCGCTTTCACGCCCGCCCAAATCAGCCTTATCCTGGTGGAGCAAGCACAGAGAGGTAGCCGACGAGTGCATCACTTTGACAACGAATTTCCCAATTTTGTTGACATAGGACTCCAGGTGCTCCATCTTTTTCTTAACACCATTTAAATCTTTAGAGATAGCACTGCAACTCGAACACTACATCGCCTCTTCCTTCTCCCCGTCATCAGCAACAGTCTTCCCGCCTTCAGAATGTCTTCCATCCCCCTCAGAGGTCTGGGGCAGGGAAGTGTTAGAATGAGGGGAGGTGTTCTTGATATCCTCCTTGATGGTCTCTGAGTCGGGGACGTTAGTGCCCAAATTGGAGGAATTCGAGCCCTCTGTAGCCTCCATTTCCTCCTCCCCCTTTTCACTTTCCGCTTTCTCATAATCATCCTCTTCTTCGTTATCATAATTCTTTCTCACCACGATTTGCTTCATCTGGGGTTTGTTAGCAAATCTGTGGGATCTTCGCGAGGTGATACCATCCTCCACATCTGACTCAACAAGAAGGATTTTGGGTTCCTTTTTGGGTTTCTTGGAGGTGGGTTTCGTAGTAGAAGGGTTGCTTTTATTTTTTTTCCCCAATTTTGAGGGGGCAAGGGGGCCCTTGGTCAAGGGATTGACAAGGTGTCATCGACTTTTTCGAAGACTTTTTGAGGCCTTTTTTAGAGCCTTCAGAGGGACCCAGAATGAAGGGGGCGGTTTGAACCGAGATAGGTTTAGGGGGGCAAAGGGCCTTGTGAAAATTGTATAGCCTAAACATCAGCCCCTGGTGGAGGATGGTAAAATTACCCTCTTGACTCATACAATTGCAAACATCTTTAACAGTAGACTCAAGAGCATGCAGCAAGAAGAAAGGAAAAGAAATGGTGTCATGGCTGTGAAAGTATTTGAGCAACGGGAAATGATAATAGTAGAACGCACCATACCTTCCCTCGAGGGTGAAGTATTTCATTATGATTTTGCAAACCTGATCCCACGGGTAGGGTAAACATTCCCTGTTGAAACCCCCACGCATTCTGGCCGGTTCCTCGCCCTTTTTGAAGAGGCAGTTCATGTTGTTTTCGTCTGCAACCCCTATTGGTTTTCTTTCATTTACTGCCTTCAGTAGAGAGACACGTAGCCTGGGCGATAACTTCCTCACTAATTTCAAACGAAATGTCCTCCATGACCACCCTCCTGTCCTTCCAGTTGTTGACAAATTGCATGGAGAGGTTTTCGTCGAACCCCTTCATGGCTTCCATAAACGGGACGATTCCTCCTCCTTTAGCATACATCCAGACGCACGGGTCGTTGGGAAAACAGTCATCAATAATGTCTAGTTCCACCCAGACTAAATCCCCTCCCATAATAGCTTCCTCCAGAGTGAAGTTGAGATGCAGCGCAAGCCTAAAAAGAGAAATGTAGAGGGAAAAACCAGAGCTAGAGTTAGGAGAAAACAACCGGAGATTAGCCAAAATATTGTGCAAGGTGCAATAATTATTTTTAGTGGTGTTTCCCAAGGCATGCGTCCGCCAGCTCCGAGAAGCATGTGAAGGGACACCTCTTGATATCTCCGCCAACTTGCAAAGATCGTCATTATGGCGAGATCTTGTTAAGGTAATAATTAGAGTCCTTGTTGTGATTAATGATCAAAAGTTGGCACTCCAACCCATTGATGACGCAGAAATAGGTGGCCAGCCATGTCAGCATCGAGCATAGAAGGTGGGGACCACGAGAAGCCAGCATGGCATAGCCCGCCCAATTTGAATTTAAATTTCCCACCAGCACCATAGCATAGCAGCCGGACCAAAGCAACTTGTTGAGAAGAAGGATGGGGCACTTCATTGATGGATAGAGGCGATTTATTCGTTCCCAATAAGGTCCTTTTGCTTGTCAGTAAGAGAATCTAGGTGTCTCCAGCACCTCATACCTTTTATATCCAGCCCCGTCACAGCCAGTGAGTCCGCCGCCGCATTCCCCTCTCTATAGATATGCTGAATTTGAAATTCCTCCAGCCAAACTATCATGGACCAGATGTCCTTGATGACGTTGTTGATCATCCAGGTGATCCTTGAAATGCCTTTAGTGGCCTCAGAAGAAGGATGTGGCACTTCATTGATGGATAGAGGCGATTTGTTCGTTCCCAATAAGGTCCTTTTGCTTGTCAGTAAGAGAATCTAGGTGTCTCCAGCACCTCATACCTTTTATCTCCAGCCCCGTCGCAGCCAGTGAGTCTGCCACCGCATTCCCCCCTCTATAGATATGCTAAATTTGAAATTCCTCCAGCCAAACTATCATGGACCAAATGTCCTTGATGACGTTGTTGATCATCCAGCTGATCCCTGAAACGCCTTTAGTGGCCTCAGAAGAAGGATGTGGCACTTCATTGATGGATAGAGGCGATTTGTTCGTTCCCAATAAGGTCCTTTTGCTTGTCAGTAAGAGAATCTAGGTGTCTCCAGCACCTCATACCTTTTATTTCCAGCCCTGTCACAACCAGTGAGTCTGCCACCGCATTCCCCTCTCTATAGATATATTGAATTTGAAATTCCTCCAACAAAACTATCATGGACCAAATGTCCTTGATGACGTTGTTGATCATCCAGCTGATCCCTGAAACGCCTTTAGTGGCCTCAACAATCAGTTTAGAGTCCCCTTCAATGATCAGTCTTTTAAGATTGATGCCAAGAGCCAGCTTAAGCCCCCAAAAGAGAGCAAGGGCTTCAGCCATGTTGCTCGAGACAAAGTCAAAATTTCCCACATAGGCCAAAACCAGGTTGCCCAAGTTGTCCCTAATAATTTCGCCCCCTACCGCAGAACCACTGTGAGCAGCACCGTCAAAATTAAGCTTGAGTCAAGGGGGGGGGGGCGAGGTGTTGACCATCTGGTATTAAGCCTCTCCATCTTTTTCGAATTGTCATATCGAAGGAAGCTATCTGGCAGATTCCAAGTTTTAATCCACCTCCGATCCAAAACCATAGGGGCCGATTGCGGAGTTTTCCACTTGTTGATGAGGGTGTTTTCCGCGTTTTCCCTAAGGTACTTCTCAGCTATGTCAGTCACCGTGTCAACCGAGCTGCTGGTGTCACGAAAGATCCTATTATTTCTTTCCTTCCAAATATGCCAACAAACGTGGGGAGGAATGAGTCTCCAAAAAAGTCTGATTGGCGGGTGAGCGGAGGGGCACTTCTAGTTGTTGATAAACTGTTGCAAGTCTTCCAAGAATGTCCAAGCCAAATTAAATTTATGTAGAACTTTGTACCAAACCCTGGAAGTGAAGGGGCAATGAATAAAGAGGTGATTTATGCTTTCCTCAACACAATTACACATAACACATTTGTTGGCAAGCATAAATCCCCTCCTCTTCAGATTATCAATAGTAAGGATCTTCCCGTGAAGGGTCGTCCACCAGAAGAAGTTAATTTTAGGGATGAGCTGAGAGTTCCAAACTTCTTCCCAGCTGTAGCAATCATTGAAGGAGGCAACCAAGAGATTGTAGGCCGATTTAACATTGAAAGTCCCTGAGGGGTTCGTGGTCCAAACAAGTTTATCAGTGTGAGTGAAATAGGGGATCCTAATCCCCTTAAGAAGGGATTGCAACTCTTCAACCAAATGAATCCATTGGGGGGTATTTCCCAAACTATCAGCAAGCCTTAACCAGCAGTGGGAGGGAGAGATGTAGTTTATCACAAGGGAGCCAAACAAATCCTTGAGAGTGACCATGAGGCAACTCAACTGAGAGGAGGCAAGGGGTCTGTCACCAATCCAGTTGTCCTCCCAAAATCTAATTTCCTCACCATTACCAACTTGCCACTTTAGAACCTGTTTGAGCAGTTTCATGTTCTTAACAAAGTTGTTCCATATTTTAGACCCAGGAGGGAGCTCATTGGAAGAGGAGGGGAAGGGGGTGTGATTGAAGTACTTGGCCCTCGTAATCATGCTCCAGTCAGTTTTGCCCTTCATAAGGATCCATCCAATTTTAGTCAACAAGGCCTTATTCAGATCAGAGATTTTTCTAATCCTAAGGCCATCCATGACCTTCGGTTTGCACACCTTCTCCCAGTTGACTAAGCTGATTCTGGCCTTCTCCTCCAATCCCGTCCACAGAAAGCTTCTTTGGATTCTCTCAAGTTTCTTACCCATAGTATTGGAAATCTTGAAGAGAGAGAGAAAGTAGATAGGAACACCTTGAAGAGAGGCCGACAGGAGCTAGAGTTTACCCGCACTACTCAGCGTTTTTCCAGTCCAGCCAGCAAGTTTCTTTTGCATTCTTTCTAAAATTGATTCCCAAAAGTGGGAGGTGACCTCCTTGATAGTGAGGGGGAGACCCAAGTAGGAATCAGGGAGATCAGCATCACTACATCTTAGGATTTGCATAAGTTTACCCTGGAGAATTATGTTCGTGTTAAAAAAATAAATCTTGCTCTTGCAATAGTTAATCAGTTGACTAGAGGCAAGGGCATACTCTTCCAGCAGATGTTTCCATTATTTAGCCTCTATCATAGACGATAGGCCGAAAAGGAAGGTGTCGTCCACAAATTGTTGCATAACCATAGGAGGAAGGGTGGAAGCAACTTTCACCCCCGAGATTCTACTGGTCCTAATCAGATTGGAGAAATTTCTACTCAAGGCTTCAACTACCATAATGAACAAATAAGGTGAGAGAGGGTCCCCCTGCCTTAGCCCCTTCCCAGCCTTAAAGAAGCCACAGGGGGTGCCATTGACTATCACCGAATAGTGAACACTTTCCACCGCCACCCTAATAATATTGATAAATCTTGCCTGGAATCTCATCTTAGAAAGGACTGCATACAGGAATTTCCAATTAACTTTATCATAAGCCTTAGAGATGTCAAGTTTGAGAGCCATACCTGGGTTGCGACTTTTCTCCATGGAGTGAATGACGATGACCTCATGGGTAGTAATGACAGCATCAAGAATCTGCCTACCTGGAACAAAGCCTCTTTGAGAGGGACTGAGGGGTTTGATTCTGTTGACAACAACTTTAGAGAAAATTTTATAGATTTGAGTTACATAGGCTGATGGGCTGATAGTCAGTCATGAGTTTCAGGTCAGGAACTTTGGGCACCAAAACAATGAAAGTGTTATTCAATTTATTCAGGAGTTTACCAGTGCGAATGAAGTCCCTGGTAGCTTTAGTTAGATCATACTTCACAGTTTCCCAGAAAACCTGGAAAAAAGCAGGGGGAAAGTCGTCAGGACCAGGGGCCTTAAAGGCAACCATAGCAAAAACTGCTTCTTTAACTCCTTCTTCAGACACATGGCTTATCAACAACTCTTTATCAGCCTCATCCAAGACTTGAGGGATGAGACTGAGGAGTTTATCGCTGATCTCAATCAATAGGTTCACTGGCCCTACCATTCGTGTAGGCATTAGCAAAGTGAAGGGAAGCCCATTGACCAATTTCATTATTCCCCACCACTTCCTCATTTATGTTATTGAGAATGGATCGAAGAGTGTTCCTCCTTTTATGCTTTGAGGCCGATCTGTGAAAGGAGGTGTTCCTGTCCCCCTCAGTTAACCATTGGATCCTGGATCTTTGCTTCCAATAAATTTCTTCTAGATTCATGATTTCTTTCCATTTGTGTCTCCATCCCTACTCCTCTATATATGTGTCCATAGAGGAAGTCCCCTCTGCAATTGTCCTCTGGAGGCAGTCCAAATTGGTTTCAGCCTCCTTTTTTCTCTTGAAGATATCCCCAAAGGAAGAAAGACTCCAGGCTTTCACCTCCTTTTTGATAATTTCCAACTTTTTAGAAATTTTGAACATAGTCGTACCTTGAACAGGGGAGTTCCACCAGTTTTGTATGCATTGTTTGAAGTCTGGATGGGAGTGCCACATGATCTCATACCTAAAGGGTGAGGGACCAAAGGTCAGCTTGTCAACCCAAGAGAGGAGGATCGGGGAGTGGTCAGAGATAGTGCGCGAGAGAGACAAGAGCAAGGAATTGATTCCAATGTTCCACTTGGCAGAGATCAGAAACCTGTAAAGCCTGACCTGAATCAGATTGGAGCCTTTTCTATTGTTAGACCAGGTGAAAGGGTGAGCCTTTTTGATAATTTCCAACTTTTTAGAAATTCTAAACATAGTCGTACCTTGAACAGGGGAGTTCCACCAGTTTTGTATGCATTGTTTGAAGTCTGGATGGGAGTGCCACATGATCGCATATCTATAGGGTGAGGGACCAGAGGTCAGCTTGTCAACCCAAGAGAGGAGGATCGGGGAGTGGTCAGAGATAGTGCGCGAGAGAGACAAGAATGAGGAATTGATTCCAATGTTCCACTTGGCAAAGATCAGAAACCTATCCAGCCTGACCTGAATCAGATTGGAGCCTTTTCTATTGTTAGACTAGGTGAAAGGGTTCCCTTGAAGGTCAAGATCAAGTAACTCATTATTTCTGATGAAGTCAGCAAAGTCAGGCATGCTCTCACTATAGTCAGTTAGAGCTCCTATCTTCTCAGAAGGGGGGTGTTGAAATCCCCAACTAACATAAACAAATCCTCCTTATTGTTAGTCAGGAAGGTAGTGATTTCCTCCCAGATCAAAACCCGGTTGTGTCTAGTATTAGGAGCATAAATGTTCAAAAAGAACCAAGAGAAGTTATTCATAGTGAACTTGGTGGAAAGAAAGTTGTGAGAAGAGCCAACCGCAAGCCCATCCAACTTGCTCTTATTCCAAAGAGTAGCAATTCCTCTTGAAGCACCTTCCGCCTCTCCATAATGAAAGGCAACACCCAGCCATAAACTGTTAACAAGCGTAGCAAAATTTTGGTAAGTCATTTTCACCTCCTGGATTAGGATAATATCAACTCTATTGGTGAGTATGAATTGCTTAAGAGCATACTGCTTTTGGGGGTTGTTTAAACCTCTTAAGTTCCATGAGAGGAACTTCATTTCTTGCCCTTCTGAGTTGTCTCCAGGGTTAATTGCCTTCCACTAGCGATTTCCCTGGCCATTGCCTTAGTTCTGAGGACCCTCTCAGAGGGTCTTCCTGGTTTAGGGTCGTTTCCCACATCCACCTTCTTATTTCCTCTAGTTTTTATTTTCGGTTCCTACCATTCCCCCTTCTCCTTATCGGTCGGCGATGACGAGGAAGAGCAACTACCATTAGAGAGAGTAGTGATATCCCTAGTAGATCTAGTAGCAGACGAAGAGGAGGTCAGGTCCAGACCAAACCCTGTGGTAGGCGAGGCCCTAGCGCTAGTGCTCTAGATATTCCTCCCACAACTTCCCACTGAATTGGGTATTAGATGCACGATTGTTGGCGGAGTGGAAATATCGTGCCCTTTCTTCTCCTTGAACTCTCCTCCACTTTGAGACCTTCATGTTCAATCTTTACTTGGGGGATCTCTCCTTCTAGCTCCGGGCCCAAGCATCTCCTCGAGGGGGTAGGAGCCTTCTTGGAGTCAGGGGTAACTATCATGTTAAGAATACCAGCCAAGAAGGGGTATCCCTCCTCAGTGGTATCTTGACGACCTGCCTTTTCCATCAGGTCCTCGGTCTGACCCACAGTGTTGTCAGAAGCCGGGGGGTTAGGGGGGTTACCATTCTCAGTTGTCTCCCCAATAACAATACCCGGGGACGATAGCTTCTCCTTCAGCTTTTCCTCCGGAGGTTGTGGGGTCAGACAATCCACAATAACATGACCATGTTTACCACATCTTTGACAATATAGGGAGGCGTTCTCATAGACAATAGCCAGTGTCCATTTACCCTATTTGGATCTAAGGGCAATGAAATTAGGGAGGGGGTTATTAACAGCCACATTCACACAAAGGCGAGCATAAAAGAGTCTAGACTTTTGCATTGTCACATTGTCGACAGCAACAAACTGACCAAACGAGTTACCAATCCATCTGAAAATGGTATCGTCCCAAAATTCTAGGGGGAGGCTCGGGAGTCTGATCCAAACCGGCGCCAGTCTAAGGAGGTCCGCACTTGGGTCAAATCTCGGCTTCCACTTGGAGAGAGTAAGGCAATGTTTACCATAAGACCATGAACCAGACATAATATAGATGAAGTCTTCTTCTGCAATAAATCTAAAAAGGAAGAGTCCACCAGGCATAGCAGAGACCGAGACACCACCTTTGATTTTCCATCTAGAACCGGCCCATCTTCTGACCATATCTATAGTGGGTCTGAAGGCTAAGAATCTTCATACCAGGCAAAGGTGAAGGGAGGAAGTAATATTATCCATGATACTGTCTAGGAGGCAAATCTCGGGGCCCTCCTCACCATTAGTGACTTTTGGTAGCAACGTTGAAATCTTCTTGGAGTTACCAACAAGGGCACCTATCCAGGACTTCTCTTGAGCTTCCCCAGGCAAAGGTCCCACATCCTGAGTCTTGGGATCCTTTTTGGGGAAATCCAAGTTGGGGGCCACCAGTGGAAGCTTCGCAAGGCAGGGGGCCTCGTGCAGACCTCATTGCAAGCATCAACCGAGGAAGCCCACCCAGCTCCTTGGGCACGCAGCACAAGAGCCAAATCCGGACAAATCTGCAAGTCAGCCGGGGGGTCAGGATCCAGGGAGGTCTGGCCCTCCCCTGCAGAAACGACAAGCATAGCAGGAAATTCAAAAAAATCACAGAACGGGAAAATATGTTAAAACTATTATGTTCTATTATGTTCTATTATGTTCTATATTTTTTAATTTCCTATAAGTTAAAACTATCCCGTTCTATTATATCAGTTCTATTATCAGTTCTATTATGTTCTATATTTTTTAATTTCCTAAAGTTAAAACTATCCCGTTCGGGAGTTAAACTCCAAAACTCTAGTATTTATTAGATCTCTTTTTCATTTAGTGTGAGTAGATTGAAGTAATGGTTGGATGAAGTATAGCTTTGGTTAACTTCATTTTTTAATGGAGGTTATCACTTCGTATTTTTGGGTATTAAAATGCACTTTGGCTTGTGTAGAACCTAGGAGGATGGTAAATGATGTTCGAACATCATAGAAGATTGTAGCAGTATTAAGATTTTCACTCTCCCATGCAACTGTGAAAGCTGCCAAGATCGTGGCAATATTCAGATCAAGGGGCTGTAGATAAACTAGGCAAGAACATTGTAAATTAGGCCACTCAGAGCCGAGGGTTACGCTAGAAATACATAATGCAAAGAAAGTTCTAATTATCCAAGCTCAATCCGCTTAGCAGACTCTGCATGTTGGTAAACATATTATGCTTTTGTTCTATAAGAGTTTGGATACAAACAAAATCAGAATGTGTTGGTTGTTAAAGCTCTTCGCCACTCAAACTCTGCATGTTGGTAAACATCATATGCTTTTGTTTCTATAACAGTTTAGATACAAACAGAATCAGAATGTGTTGGCTTTAAAGCTCTATACTACTCAAAAGGATGCAATCCAAAGAAAATGGTTGTTTTAAACAAAAGGATGGTTAAATGGTTGTTTTAGACAAATCCCCTATACTGGTTACAAATTAAGCATTAACTAATTTTCTAATAGTTATGTGCATGACAAATTAAGCATAACTATTTTTCTAATAGTTGTGTCCATGATGATGAAATAGAATTTACAATGACTCTTCTTTGGTTATGGGAAAAATAGTTGATTCCCACCCTAAGTTCTAAATAATTAAGAAAACCAACAGTATGATTGAAATACTTCTTGAAAAGAATTGACTTATCAGATAACACCACGTTTTGATTCTTCCTCAAACGATGAAGTATGATCAAAGTGTATATACAAATCAAAACTTACAAAAACATTCCAGAAACATTTCAATCATATCAAGGACTCTGAAGATTTCTTGTTTATCAGAAACAACAAAAGATAAGAAAGAAGGATAAGCAGATCCTAGAAATGAATAGTTGTATATGATGATGAAATAGAATTTACAATGACTCTTCTTTGGTTATGGGAAAAATAGTTGATTCGCACCCTAAGTTCTAAATAATTAAGAAAACCAACGGTATGATTGAAATACTTCTTGAAAAGAATTGACTTATCAGATAACACCACGTTTTGATTCTTCCTCAAACAATGAAGTATGATCAAAGTGTATATGCAAATCAAAACTTACAAAAAAATTCCAGAAACATTTCAATCATATCAAGGACTCTGAAGATTTCTTGTTTATCAGAAACAACAAAAGATAAGAAAGAAGGATAAGCAGATCCTAGAAATGAATAGTTGTATATCTTTTCTCGCCTTCAGATATAAACCTCGTAAGGTAAGTTGCAGATTAACATTCCAATTTCTGAAGTGGTTTGTTTCTCCAAACCTAGTGGCTTTCCTTCTATCTCAGTTGATTTAGTTAATCTTCATTGACCTACCTGGAATTACATATTTTGTTTTAGAATGCAAGACTGACTGCCAATAACATCCTTCTACCTTGCATAGAGCTACCACACCCATTCAATCTGGCGCAATAATATCCTTTTTCATTCTTTTTCCTCGCCTTAATTAGACCATCCAAACTTAGATATATCTCAAATCCTAACCCTCATACCCAGTGAGAATGCTCAGGAAGGTTCATGACATGTGTGTTTCCTTGATTGTGCATAGCATGCATGACCATATAAAGGGAGTGTTGAACAAGGAGAATTTTTCTAATTGCTAAGAAACGATAATCCTTCCAATGTATATATAAGTATTACTAGCCCTCAAATCAATAGAAATAGCAAAGCAAATAAAGATATATCGGGTGAATGAGAAAGTAGAATTTCTTTATACACAAGGCTATGACCATGATTTTATCTTAGAATTGTGAACTTGTCCTTTGACGAAGCATAAATTCAACACATTATTTAAGGCATTTCACTCTAGAGAGGCACTATTTTCCGAATATATACAACTCCAAAACATTCTCCATAAATTAAAATTTAGTGTGGATGGATATTAGCATCATTGGTTTTCGCATTCTTAATGGATTAAAGATAATGTTGTTGCTTGTTGCGTTCTGTTTTCCTTTAAGCTTATGTAGCTTGATGTTCTCCTTTGAACTTAAATTTTGTGGTTTGAATAAAAAGGGCAGACACAAGGTGTTGCTTCTTTGTTTTTTTACAGTATCCTTTTTCATTCTTTTTCCTCGCCTTAATTAGACCATCCAAACTTAGATATATCTCAAATCCTAACCCGCATACCCAGTGAGAATGCTCAGGAAGGTTCATGACATGTGTGTTTCCTTCATTGTGCATAGCATGCATGACCATATAAAGGGAGTGTTGAACAAGGAGAATTTTTCTAATTGCTAAGAAACGATAATCCTTCCAATGTATATATAAGTATTACTAGCCCTCAAATCAATAGAAATAGCAAAGCAAATAAAGATATATCGGGTGAATGAGAAAGTAGAATTTCTTTATACACAAGGCTATGACCATGATTTTATCTTAGAATTGTGAACTTGTCCTTTGACGAAGCATAAATTCAACACATTATTTAAGGCATTTCACTACTAGAGAGGCACTATTTTCCGAATATATACAACTCCAAAGCATTCTCCATAAATTAAAATTTAGTGTGGATGGATATTAGCATCATTGGTTTTCGCATTCTTAATGGATTAAAGATAATGTTGTTGCTTGTTGCGTTCTGTTTTCCTTTAAGCTTATGTATTTTCCTTTAAGCTTATGTAGCTTGATGTTCTCCTTTGAACTTAAATTTTGTGGTTTGAATAAAAAGGGCAGACACAAGGTGTTGCTTCTTTGTTTTTTTACAGTATCCTTTTTCATTCTTTTTCCTCGCCTTAATTAGACCATCCAAACTTAGATATATCTCAAATCCTAACCCTCATAACCCTCATACCCAGTGAGAATGCTCAGGAAGGTTCATGACATGTGTGTTTCCTTCATTGTGCATAGCATGCATGACCATATAAAGGGAGTGTTGAACAAGGAGAATTTTTCTAAATGCTAAGAAACGATAATCCTTCCAATGTATATATAAGTATTACTAGCCCTCAAATCAGTAGAAATAGCAAAGCAAATAAAGATATATCGGGTGAATGAGAAAGTAGAATTTCTTTATACACAAGGCTATGACCATGATTTTATTTTAGAATTGTGAACTTGTCCTTTGACGAAGCATAAATTCAACACATTATTTAAGGCATTTCACTACTAGAGAGGCACTATTTTCCGAATATATACAACTCCAAAACATTCTCCATAAATTAAAATTTAGTGTGGATGGATATTAGCATGATTGGTTTTCGCATTCTTAATGGATTAAAGATAATGTTGTTGCTTGTTGCGTTCTGTTTTCCTTTAAGCTTATGTATTTTCCTTTAAGCTTATGTAGCTTGATGTTCTCCTTTGAACTTAAATTTTGTGGTTTGAATAAAAAGGGCAGACACAAGGTGTTGCTTCTTTGTTTTTTTACAGTATCCTTTTTCATTCTTTTTCCTCGCCTTAATTAGACCATCCAAACTTAGATATATCTCAAATCCTAACCCTCATACCCAGTGAGAATGCTCAGGAAGGTTCATGACATGTGTGTTTCCTTCATTGTGCATAGCATGCATGACCATATAAAGGAAGTGTTGAACAAGGAGAATTTTTCTAATTGCTAATAAACGATAATCCTTCCAATGTATATATAAGTATTACTAGCCCTCAAATCAATAGAAATAGCAAAGCAAATAAAGATATATCGGGTGAATGAGAAAGTAGAATTTCTTTATACACATACACAAGGCTATGACCATGATTTTATCTTAGAATTGTGAACTTGTCCTTTGACGAAGCATAAATTCAACACATTATTTAAGGCATTTCACTACTAGAGAGGCACTATTTTCCAAATATATACAACTCCAAAACATTCTCCATAAATTAAAATTTAGTGTGGATGGATATTAGCATGATTGGTTTTCGCATTCTTAATGGATTAAAGATAATGTTGTTGCTTGTTGTGTTCTGTTTTCCTTTAAGCTTATGTAGCTTGATGTTCTCCTTTGAACTTAAATTTTGTGGTTTGAATAAAAAGGACAGACACAAGGTGTTGCTTCTTTGTTTTTTTACAGTATCTTAATGGAATGTTTAGAAGCCTAAAACACAAAAAGTGTTCCTCTCCCAACATTTTTCTTCCTTCAATTCCAAAAATGGAAGTATATTTTACAACAAAATGTCTACTGGAGATCTGTCATAATAGGCTAACCTGTTTAGATTGAAGACTTCTATAGTTTTATTTAAAATAATATTCAACAAATAATTGTGACACTACATACGCAAGCACCCAATGGTCTGATATGTGTAGTCTGCCACTCTGATCGAGGAACAGAGTCTTATTATAATAGGGTTCATTTTTGGAGGAAACGAGAAACAACTAGTATTTAAGATGAGGGAATAGATTGGCTTTAGATTGCATATGCTACAAATTTTTAGAATATCTTTGATTTGTTTGATACATGTTATTCGGAAACGCGTTTTGGAAATGGAAACGGTTTTGGGGACAGGGAGATGGTCAGAAACGTTTCCAGGAACAGAGTCTTATTATAATAGGGTTCATTTTTGGAGGAAACGAGAAACAACTAGTATTTAAGATGAGGGAATAGATTGGCTTTAGATTGCATATGCTACAGATTTTTAGAATATCTTTGATTTGTTTGATACAGTGTTACCCCGAACCGCGTTTCCACCCTAAAGGCACATGTTTCGGAAACGGAAATGGTTTTGGGGACAGGGAGATGGCCAGAAACGTTTCCAAGCTGTCGTCGATCAAGCAAAATTTTCGGAAACCATCCCAAAAACTCGACCACAGTCAACGATGTGGTCGGAGACTGTTGACAGTCCCCTGAACGACTGGGGAGCCGTCCCCCAACCGTCTCGGGGATGGAGGGTCATTTCCAACAGCATGAAGCATTAAAAACCAATTTTTTTTATTAAATCTATTTTTTATATAATTATATTAAAACAGCGATATTTTAAATATCGGAAAGCAGCGATAATCAAAACAGTGATATTTTTTAATATCGAAATATTTAATGCAGCGATATTCATATGAAAATATGATATCAATACCATATTTGATATGATATTGATATAATATCGATATCATATTTGATATAGTGAAAGCCAAATAATAAAATTAAAAAATAAAATGAAGCCGATATTTTTAATATCGAACTTCGACAGGAAACAATTGCAACAGTCACTTTTTCCTACCAAGCCAAGCAAGTGAAGTTTATCGCTCAGACCCAAACGGCATTTTACTTACATCAATGAGCATTTTAATCCAATTTAATGATTTTAGATTTAAAATCTAGATTCTGATTTATAAATGTTATTATGTTGCTATGATGAATGTTTACTATGTTACAATGATATATAAATATATAATTCATGAATATATTTATAATTTCAGATTTCCATATATATATATATATAGCCGTCCCCTACTCCGGAAAAAAAACAATCCGAAACCCGTTTTCCTATTCCCCCATCCCCATCCCGGAAACTCAGGGTAAGATAGGGTTGATATGATGCTGTTGAGTAAAACTTCTAAGATCTTTTATTTTCTAATAAATTTTATTCAATTTCAAAAAAAAATCATTTCTTAAAAAATTTTGATCTCTGTGTGCCCTTATTAAAACAGAATATTTATTATGCCTTAACGTGTTTCTTCCTTTACATTGACCTATTTAACTTGCATGTTTTGATCACTTGATTTTTATTGCATCATTGAAAAAAGATGAGGTTTCAATGATAAGCAAAATATCATCACACATTTTGAAAATTTGCACATGCATTTAGTGGATCCTGTTCTATTTGCAGGTTTGGAAAATAGTAACGACGTTAAACTCAACAAAACATTTAGGGAGTTAGTATTATGTGATCTTTAATCAAATTTCCTAACTCACTTCTTATAATGGACTTACATAGTTTAGTTAGTTCTCATTTCATTTATTGGATCTTGAAAGCAGGGAAATGCAAAAAGTAAGGACAATTGCGTGGGGAAATCCTGGCCACAAAATGCTTTTGATTGATATCATGCAATTATTATGTGTCTTTTATTTACCTACTATTCTTCTAATAAAGATAATAATACTCTTACCATTCTATTATTTTTATAACTGTTTTTCCCAACACCTGAGGTTCCAAGATGCATTACATTTATTGCTTGGGGCTGCAATCGCTCTTCACTTTAGAGACAGTAGTCATTCTTTTAAGAGTTTACGTCTCTGCTTAGAACTTTGTAGTTTACAATAATGATGTCTTTAATGTCTATATGCTAAGTTATGTTGTTCCAAGACAAATGATGTTTCTTAAAAGTCTGTTTTCTATGTGTGGCATACCCATGCGAGAATTTTCACTTTGTGTCAAATTTACAACTAAAATCTATTTTCCTAATTAGGAGATGTGTTTTGGACTCTGCCCTGCTGGTCTATGTCGTTTTCCTCATTTCTTACTAGGAACAATTATGGACCTTTCAAGTGCATTTGTTGGGGTAAATGATATGTTTAAACCATGCAGAGACAACAGGGATTCTTCAAGGCACTAAAATTGTCATTCAATAGCAGTGAGTTCACCATAGAATAAAGAAAGAGATAGAAGGTTTTGGAGAGAAGTCTGCATTTCAGGCACCACATACAAAGAAGTTTCAGACTTTGAAAATCAGCAAAGAACTTGTCATAGTGCATGCCATAAGTGGAAACCAATTCTTCAATGTTTGAAAGCCTGTAATTGCAAGTTTGTTTATGGGCCACGCCCTGTCATGTAGGAATGTTTTTGTCAAAATTTAAAAGTTAATATTAGGATGGCACATGCCCTGTCATACAATATAGAGGTAAGTGTTGAACTGGTAATCCTCAAGGCATGATAATACAGGTTATGTTGTTTTAATGCTACATTTAAACATTAATATTCTTGTGAGGATCGACCTGGTTCCGGATAGATAGAAAAGTCTTGTTTAATTCATTATTCTTCACTTGGTCATAAGACTGATGGGATTAGAAGTGTTTAAGAAATGGTGTTGATTGTATTTGATGGAATAAACTATAAACTAAGACATCGGATTCTTCTATTTTAGCCTGGGTCCTGGTACGGGTACGATTCAGGTTCAAGTACGACTTTGGGTATGGCTTGGGTTCTTCTTGGGTGTCTGGGTTCTTTTGTGAAGGATCCACAAAGAACCCAAGCATCCAAGAAGTACCAAGGGTCGTACTCAAGCTTAATTTCATAAACTAAAACCTCAGTTTCACTCTCATAACTTTGTGACAGCATTTTTTATTAGAATATGCCAGGCAATTAAATATCATTTCAGTTGCATTTGTGAGCTATACCTATGAACACAGGGTGAGTAAACTTTATATCAGCATTACTGAGATTGATTTAAGTTGATTTACATTATGCATATGTAGCAGCTGTTTGCCTATGTTTTGTGAAATCACTTTCCTTATGTTGTTAATGATTTCGCATTTTGTCAAATGTTTGAAAAATAAAATTGAACCAGCTTCTACACTTGGCACAGCTAGTAATAATGGCAATCCAATTGATTGTGATTGACC
Organism: Cryptomeria japonica; assembly: GCF_030272615.1. Taxonomy (NCBI): domain Eukaryota; kingdom Viridiplantae; phylum Streptophyta; class Pinopsida; order Cupressales; family Cupressaceae; genus Cryptomeria; species Cryptomeria japonica. The sequence continues at coordinate 590,870,668 of NC_081411.1, read as the reverse complement.
TTGATGCTTCTACTGAAGAAAATGAATATTAAAATCAATTTGAATTTGAATTTGCTTTGTGTAACGACATTTTGAGACTTGAGTATTTTCATTTTTGTAAATTATGAATGAGCTATCAAAATATTCTATTTATTGACAATTATGGATTTATGTGTATCACTCTTTTTATAGTTCTACACTGATACAGTTTATATTTTTCAATTTGATGTTTAAACATATATATAATATATATATACACGGACGTACTACCCGTATGAAAGGAAAAAAAAAAATTGCCAATTCAGTATCCGTACCCATACCTAAATCGGTAACTTAGACTATAAAGTATAAACCTTTCTTAAACCAAAAAAGTTCAACTTAGGGTCCAAAATTTTTGCATGACTACAACAGTTTACAGGTAAGAATTAGATATATGAAGCAGATCACAATTCTTTGAGTATGTCAAAAATGGGTTTTGGAATATTCTAGAATGTACATAATAAACCAATGAAGGTGTGCTGAAGGGAAAAAATGTGGTGAAGGGCTTGACATATTAATAGATACGGGTGCCATGAGAAGGACGCTGCTTGTCAATCAGTTATGAGGTATGGAATCCCTTTTCCAGCTACAATAAATCTTAGAGCACTTATAGAGAGGGGTTACCTAGGAGAGAAAGTTTTGTATTTAGAAGCATTTCCTTTGGCAATGGGCTATTTCTGCATCTTCAGCAACAATAAGACTCAAAGAGATTCCTACAAAAATGTAAAAATAGGGTATAATTGGATTGATTGATCTCCTTCACATCTATTGTGGGCACTCCTAAGGTGAGCTTCTCAACACAATAATAATTCTTCTGTAATGATTTTTTATATCTAAAATTAAGAGACTCTATTTTCGTGATGATAGTAAGAAGAATGTATACACTACATCCATGTCCAAAGAAATCAAGTTATAGACTAAGAAAGACTAGTAATGTGAGATATTCGTTCTAAAAGTGTTAGTGTATGAGAATAATGTGTCAATTGGGGAGTACAATTACCAATGTCAAGACATGTATTTCATATACACCAAGAGAAGATCTCCTTCACATTGGATTGATAATCCAATATGTTGATCTCCTTCACATCTATTGTGGGCACTCCTAAGGTGAGCTTCTCGACACAATAATAATTCTTCCGTAATGATTTTTTTATATCTAAAATTAAGAGACTCTATTTTCGTGATGATAGTAAGAAGAATATATACACTACATCCATGTCCAAAGAAATCAAGTTATAGACTAAGAAAGACTAGTAATGTGAGATATTCGTTCTAAAAGTGTTAGTGTATGAGAATAATGTGTCAATTGGGGAGTACAATTACCAATGTCAAGACATGTATTTCATATACACCAAGAGAAGATCTCCTTCACATTGGATTGATAATCCAATATGTTGATCTCCTTCACATCTATTGTGGGCACTCCTAAGGTGAGCTTCTCGACACAATAATAATTCTTCCGTAATGATTTTTTTATATCTTAAATTAAGAGACACTATTTTCGTGATGATAGTAAGAAGAATATATACACTACATCCATGTCCAAAGAAATCAAGTTATAGACTAAGAAAGACTAGTAATGTGAGATATTCGTTCTAAAAGTGTTAGTGTATGAGAATAATGTGTCAATTGGGGAGTACAATTACCAATGTCAAGACATGTATTTCATATACACCAAGAGAAGAGAGTGGAGTGAAATAGGGACAAACGACGTGGAAGAAGAGGTGAGTTAGAGAGTACAAGGAGGAAGATGCAGGGCATGTAAAATGGTGACCACATGAAGCTAACTTCACATAGATCGATAATAGCCTCCTCCTTGTGGTGGAAAAATGACTTGTGGTGCAATGAGGAAGGTCGTGTTTGTTGCAAATTTGAGGAAGGTCAAAGAGTATATCAAAACATCATTAGAAACTACATAGTGATGAACTATCACTTCTAAATGTCCATATTACAATTGGATGAAAAATAGTTACTATATTTATATACGATATCTTGTATTCACCATACGTAAAATATTTATACCCAAAACTATAGCTCAACTGAAAAAATAAAAATATCTCTCTTCCCACACACTTATAAGATAATTTACATAGAAATTCTTTCTTGAAGATTTTAATTGTGATTAACTCTGTGTGTAGCTTAAATTGTGTGGAACCTTTCTCATACAATAAAATTATAGTTAAGGTGATAAAAATATCTCTTCCCACACACTTATAAGATAATTTACATAGAAAACCTCTCTTGAAGATTTTAATTATGATTAACTCTGTGCGTAGCTTATATTGTGTGGAACCTTTCCCATATAATAAAATTATAGTTAGGGTGGGTTTTGGAAACTTTTGGAAACAACACTTTTCCTTATCTATTTGATATGAGAACTCCTATGCTTGTATTTTTTTAATTCATTTACTAGTAGTTAAAGTGGGTCCCATTTTATTCAAATTTACAAATTTATAATATATCATGTAACTATAAGAATTCAATAAATCTTGTGATGAATTTAACTTATTATAGATCTCTAATCATTTTGAACCCTAATTCCCTTATGATCTACATCCCTCTAAAATTCTTGAATTAAGATATTTCCATAACATTGGTAGGCACTAAATTGTGACACCTAGTCTCTAAGATTAAAGACCTTACATCTAGCATTTATTGTGAAATGTGATTCTGCACCTATGACTGATTTTGTGATTCTGATATATATAGTTTTGGTTCATGTCTTCCTCGTCCCTATTGTTTTCTTTTACATGCATCGGTGTATTGGTTCTCAGCGTGAAAACCTGACCCTCATTCCAATTAGATACAATATTAGGGAGAGGAGAAAGAATATTAAAGCACAAAAAATTCTCAGGCATTCTCAATCTCAGCTTCAATACATTTAGAATATGGAATTAAGATAAAAAACCAGTTTCTAATGTGAAGAATGCTAGTGACTGGAAGGAAAAAAGTAGCAGATAGACATACCTGAATCTAGACTATGTGCAGAGCATTCAATTTCAAGCAGATGAGAATGTCCCTCTTAACCTCTCTCTCACTCCCTCCATCCCTCCTCGGTGGTCATGCCTTTCAATCCAAAATAGCAGAATCAGCTTCTAGCACAACTCCTCCATCCTTCCTCACTTGCCAAATATTCCTGCTCAAATCCATTCTCTAATCTACAGTATTTAAAAAAAAAAAGAGATTATTAATGGAAGCTCTCCAGTTGCAATTCATTTATTCAATGTAGCAGCGTAATAAACAACGACAGGTAGTCACCAAAAATGGACATCAAAATAAACTAAAACAAGAAGAATTTCTTATAATAAGGATAACCTGTAAGAAGAATTACTTGGCACAAGGATTTTGCCTCTATCAATTGCCGCTTCCTTTTGCCCTGCATCTTCCTCTGTTCAGCCTGTTCATATGTAAAACAGATAAACCAACCAAAAAGAAATGGGAAAAATCACAGAGAAACCAACCAAAAAATGAAAAAATGGAAATACAGACCAGCGTGCACGCTGTACAGAACCCTTACCAGAAAGATCAAGAAACCTAGGAAAAACAAAACAAACAAAAAGATGAAAAATCCTATGAAAAACAGAACAAACAAAAAGCTCTAATAAAGACATTGAAAAATATATAACAGAGAGAAAGAACAGAAAACAGAATGAAACGTTAACAGAAGGGGAAGACTACTCTCTTAAATGAAAGACAGAATGGTTTTATCTTACCTCAATATGCGGTTTCTTGCTTTTTTCCCACCTCCATAACAACGGTCGAATTTTTTTTCCCGTTACATTTTAGTCTCGGATATGCTAAACATTCTATTAACGGCTCTTTGGAATTTCACAAGGATTTCATTTGGATTCACTAAAGGCCACTGGATTCAATTGCTTCTACATTTTTAGCATCATGTGAAATTCTTGTTATTCTGAAAATAGTTAATTTGGGTTGTTTATAATTGACTAATATTAATGCTTATGCGCTAATGTTAATGTAGGACCATGGTTGAGTTCGCAACTATTTTGGGATGCAAAGTGTTAAATGCTGTGATAGTGGGAATGATGGTTATGTCTTCTTTGTATAGTTTGTGAACATCATTAAAATCTGTTTTTCTTTCATTCAAACTCTTTATTTATATTGGAGCTATTTATAAGTTCTCTTCTTGAATGAAATATTATAAGAACATGAAATTGTAAAAAAATAAACAAATTAGAACATGTAGTATAGATGATGTATGTTTAGCCAATCATAAAATAATATGTGATTTTGGAATAATATGGTTTTTGTGTGGTTTAAAGGTAAGGTTAAGGATCTCATTCTAGATGTGAGGATGTAAAATGTGAAGGAATGGAAGTACAACATTCTAGAGATGAAATATTTCAATAAATGTGTACAAAACAAAATAACAAGAGTTTAGGTTATGCCAAAAAAACAATTTGTTAAAAAAGGATTGAGAACCTTCAAGTAAATGTAATTGGTAGGTTTAAAATCGATTACTCAAATCATGGCATCACTCAAAAGTGATAGGGTATTGAGCATTAGTAGAAATGAAGTGGGTGTCTGGAAACTTAGAGTAAAGATAACTAAATGGTTGCAATTTGATTTTGAGCATACAAATCTTGTAAGGAATTTTCTTAGACCAATCACCTTAATTTTGAGTGTCCCCTTTGTGTTTATTCTTATGTGGCTACTCAATCCTTTCATAAATACATTGTCTATGCTTGCCTGCCTTTCTTTATTCTTATCTAGATTGTCATGAATGTGTTATGGTTTGTGGCATGTGAGGTCAATGAGAATCACAAGGAGTCATTTAGCCTTGCTTTAAGGCTTTCTATGTTTATATTTATATATGCAATATGTGCAGTTATAATTTGGGTCGTTATGAAAAATAAATAGCATATAAAATTGGTAATTAGAGATATGCATATTATTTAAAAGAAGTTCTTAGAAGAAATACATAATTGCTTCTAGTTTTTCATGGATTGAATATTTTGATATTATTGCACTTGGTGCCCATCATAGTGTTCTTTTAGAGAAAAGTGCAAATCATTTTTTTGTTACCAAGACAATGCATTTATAAGTCGAGGGTCATGTAGGAGGAATCACACCTTCATGTCATATTATACATCTTTCAACAAGGACATAATCACCATAGCAATTTTATTGGGAAAAGATAGTATTTTATCTGTCCTTGTGTAGCTCTACCATGCCTATGATTTAATTTTGAGGCCCTTGCTTTTCTCCTCTAACTCCACATTCTTGTGTTCCAACTTTAGTGCTATTCCAATCTAGCGTACATGTCTTGGGAATTCTCTTTATTCCCTTCCTTTGGCTCTTGGAGGAAATTATAGTCTTATCTAGAGCGAGGCATATATGTTCCCTTGTTATTAGACATTTTCATTATGGAAGGATGATACCTTGATCCTAATGGAATCATTGGAGGCATACCTAATAGAGCCTCAATTTACTTTTTAGCTATAGAATTTTATTCTTTAATCTTTTAGTGAAAATATTGTACTTGGAATATAAAAAGTCTCATCATGCTCTCTTTGCCCTTATGCACGAGCTTTGACTTGTTGTATACCATAGACAGGGTTTATAATAAATCAAGAGATGTTATTAAATCAGACAGTAATTTGATGTATATGTGTGTGAGACATACCAAATATCGGGTATCATGGTGGGAATGTGGGTGAATGTCATCATCGTGTGTATGGATATAGGTAAGTCTATCATAATGATTGGTAACATAAAAATTGCTTAAACTACAAAAGTTAAAATATATATAATCTTACTGTAGTGAAACCTCAATTTGTTTCTAATGACTTTGGGGTAGTAAGTGACATAATAACATGGCATTGATTTGTATGCACAACAATTATCCAACAATAAATAAAATAAATGCCAAAAATAGTACAATGTACCTACTTTTTGATTAAATGGTAATGTCAAAAAAGTACAAATAGGATAAAATTTAGAATATATTAAAGGTATTAATTTACAAGGACTATAATAAGACTATCTAGAATTCCTTTGGAAAACTAAACCTTGTGCACTATACTCATGTGGGGAACATGTTTAAAATCTAAGTGGAAAGTAAATTATTTTAATATTATAGTTCTTCATGGAAACATGATAAGAGTTCTCCTAAATAGCATGATGATGAGAAATGTAATACTGCATCCATTCTTGTAAATGATTGTGATGGCATCAAGGTTATATTTTCATGTAATATTGATAGTTATGATGAATTAAGACTATTAATAAAAAACATAGTGGAGAGAAACTTATTATTTGAATTGTTCATGATATCACAATGCATGTGAATGGTAAATGCAAATAAATACATATCTCAACCATAAAATCTATTACATGAAGAAAAATAATTGTATAGTTTGTTTCTCCTTAAAAAAGATGTAAGCATGTGTGACTCCGGTATTGAAAATCTAGAATGCATAATTATATATCCTTCGTATTGGAACATATGTAGTTATTAACAACCATGGGCATTTTATTACAACTAAACTAATCAATCCATATAAATATATTGGCATTACCATTCTTAACAAGAGACGCATAGCGTCAAGTTCCTGCCCAAAGTGTAAAGAGATGGAGGGGAAGAGGAGGAGGGAGAGAAATAGATAAAGGGATAGAGAAAGGTAGAGATAGATAAGTATATAGGGAGAGGGAAAGATAGAGGAAGAGATAGATATAGAGGGAGAGGGGGAGGGGACAAATAAATAAATACATATGACTATGATGAAATTATGATTATGTTAACTACTTAAGACTTGAGACTTGATACAATAGAATACAAGACAATAGGTGTCAAAGTGACCTAGTAGAAGAACTAGGTTGTTGATGTAAAATCCACTATGACATACAAAATTTTATTTTTGACCTCTTTAGTGCTCTTTGTGATAGATAAGTTGTCTTAAAATGATGGATGGGTAGGACTCTTTTCTTTATTAAGAAATCCTAGAGTGATGTCTATTTTTAAATGTCTTGGGCTTACAATTTTAAAGTTTTGATGGAAGAGTTAGTGAGTTAGAGTTAATTAGAAGAGAATCAAATTGGACCTATTAGTAAATTAAAATTTTGTAAAAGTTAATCAGTTAATCACATATGACTTAAAAATTGAGTTAAGACTAACTCCCAACCTTATTCTAGTAAAGGCCTTGATATGCTAGAATATAAATATTGTTTGAAGGAAGTTTATATTTTTGAATGTCAAAATGAAAATGTGAGGCTAAGAGAACCAAATCAATAAAAAATATAAACCAAGCCAACACATCTAAACATATCTAAGATAATATCAAAATTGGAAAAAAATATTAAATCAAATAGTAGCAAAAATAATAATAATAATTAATTAAAAATAAAATTTAAATACAATGAATATTAATCAATTAAAATCCATTTATAAACTAAATAGCAAGATAGAAATTGAAATTGGATATCAAAACTCGTCTAAAGTAGAGGTTTTATGAATTATTGGTTGCTTAATTTCCTCTCATATAGTAAAATATATAAAAATCAAATCTAAATTAAAAATTATAAAATATATAAAATTAAAATATTAAAAAAATTAAACAATAATTATAAATAATAAATTTATTAAATTGATAAATAATTAAATTAAAAATAAAACTAGTTTTCAAAATTAATAATAAATAAAAAAAATTATAAAATTATAAAATCAAATTGTATATTAAAAATTAAATAAATATTATAATACTTGTAAATATTTTGTAAATCATATATATTATTAATTTACTAATGTAAAAAATTAAAAAACTATTCAACATATAAATATTCTTACATAATATTAGTATTAACTTAAGGAATGTGAAAGTTTAAATATCACTTTATTAATTAATTTATTTATTTTAACTTACTTAATGTAAAAGTTTGAATCACCTTATTTACCTTTGCACCGTTGCATCGTGCTCCACTAGGGTAGCTAACGTATATATTAATGACATATTGCCATTTTATCTCATAGTCTCTTAGCCTCGATTTCACCACCTCAACTTCATCATTACCTTGGTAAAAATGAAACAAGTGGAGACATAATATAATCAAAGTAAACTCATAATCAATGCATAAATAAAATACACAAAAATTAATTTTATATATAATTATAATCTTTATAAAATATATAATAATATAAATCTCATAATAATATTTTTCCACACAAACTTCATTTCTTCTTATTTCCTTTAATACAACATTTGTTTGCTAGTTAAAAATAGAAAAATATTAATTTTAACTAATGAAAATTAATTTTGCCAATGCTAAATAGATAAATTTTAACATTTAAATTAATGATGAGGGAACTAAGAAGTTAGGGCTAAAAATCTTCACGTTAAAAAAAGTTGGAGGGTAAGCATAATTTTATGTTTGCCACCTAATCCGTACGACAGTCAATTAATTAATGTGCGAATTTCAATACTATTTTGTTATGTTATTTTATAATAAAAAAAAAAAATCATTCAATACTGCTTTGTTTGTACAAGTGGTAATTTCAATGAGATATCATTTAGTAAATGTATAAAAATGAGTATTTTTTTGTTTGGAAAATTGAATTTTTTTCTTACTATTTTCAATATGGTCCAATAAGAGTAAAGAAAAATGATATTTTTGTAATTACATAAACTATAAAATAAATATCAACTATAGACTTGTTTAAAATTCTTAAATCTGATTGGTCAGCTAAAATAAATAAATGACCAAGGTGAATGCATAAGTATCTTGCCTAGGGTAGGAACTAATAAGAGTTAGCTTAGGATCCTTGTTGTTAATAATGTACCATCTTAACTTATTGAATTGATTCATGTAAGTAAAATAATATATAGTTGTGTTTTGTACAACCATCCTAGTATTTATTGTTTAAATTAATCTTTAGCTTTTTGGAGATACTTTCTACCAAGAGTGGGAATCCTTAAGGATTATACATTGCAAATGTATACAAAAAAAATGGTTGCATCTAGTACCTGTATAAGTTAAATTCTTAAATATGGATAGTTTCTTGGATAATTTAATAGTTGGATTATCTTTCCTTATAATAATTTGCATAAGAACAAAACACTTAGCTAGGTTTTATTATGTATCTCTATTCTAGCAAGATTCGTGTGGTCTTCTTGATCTAGGTGCAAACTTAATAAATAATATGTGTATCATGTTATCAACAAAGAATTAAATGTTACATGATATCCTTTTATATAGGAAAAAGTTATTACTAGTATGGTTCAAGTATGTTGATCATGGTATATTTGCATGTCCAATAGATAATAGTTTAGGTTATGTCTAATTACTAATAGCACTTGTTCACCAGGTAGTTGTATAAACAAAAAATGTAGGAGTTCTAGTGGGATTGTGAGTAGATACTTGTTATGATTATTTTTTTTCTAAAGTTACATTTATTTTATGCCATTATTGATCTTGGTGATTAAAAATTAAATATGATCATGAATATAGTATGTAGACTCCTAAATGTGTTCATACCTAACCATACTTGACTTTACCCTAAGAAACAATGTGCTCTATGTGATGTAGAAAATACTCCAAAATAGTAAGACATATTAGTCCATAGACCATGTCATTATTGTTAAACCATGCATTCTTTTATTCATAGTTGCTTGGCCCAAGAACACGACCAAAGAGAAAGGGTAATAGATCTTGTTCAAGACAACGATTCTTTGCCTCTTGTTTCTAAGACAAATAGTTCTTTGAAGTTATCTTTACAATAGAAGGATCGAAACAAAAAACAAAAGATATTATGAACTCCCAAAATGAAACTTTATCTCGGGTTATGGTTACAAAATATCTATATAATACCCCCAAGAATGAAACATAAAAAGGGCACTTTATAAGTTGAGTGTATGTGCATGAAAAAGCCCCTATTTTTCTCGATTACTCTCTCCAAATTAAAAAGGTAGAAGGAATTGTGGATTATACAAGACAAAACACAAAGGAAACCCCCACCTTGATTCAAATTTAAATCCCCCCTAAATTGTGACACCATTTTTTTAGTATGTGGATTTTAACTAATTTGGGATGAAAATGGAACTTTATAAAAATGTAAATCATTCTCAATAAATCAAGCTTGAAAAAATAAAAAACTTTTTAAAAAAATGACACTCAATTTTGAGCTATTAATTAAAATTTTTACAATTCTTTTTTTAAGCCTTTATAAATTAGCACATGGAAAATCTATATGCATTTTTATATTGTCTTCACAAAATTTTGGGAGAAAAAATTAGAGGATAAATTGGAGAGAAAAAGATGAGTTGATTCCCCTCTAGTTGGTTGTTACCGCACCATTTGACCAAGGGGCTAAGCTCTTAGGTTGTTATGATCTCAAAGTGACCTGCTCTCTAGTGCAAAACATCGTTGACCATGATGTCCAAGTAGATCTCCATGAAGCTACAAATCATAATGTAGATTTCTATACTCATAAAGGCACTCAAAATTGAATTCAACAAATTTGAATCCAAAATATAACTTAGTCTGATTTGATACCATTGAAATGGATCTAGGAAATCAAAGAAAAATACTAGCATGAAAAGAACAACCAAATACAATAGATATAGGTCAATTAGATGTACTTCCATTAAGGAAATGAGGTGAATATATAAGAGAAATGATAAACTAGATGGAAAAGTTTATTCAAAATTTTCAACAAATTACAAGTAGTTAGGAGTTAGTTTCTACTTAATTCCAACTTACCAATAAAAGTAAAACCACCTAAGCAAGGTGTTGCTCCCATATTTGACATACCTAAAATTTGAACTTCAAATTGGTCCCAATGTTGAATGAAGGCCCAAATATGTGTCTATGTGTAATAACTGAGCACGTGATCCAAGGTCCTTACCAGTCAAAATATGCGAAATGCATGTGTTTTGAAAATTACCAAGAATTGAGGGAAATCATTTGATAGGCAAGTTCTAAGCGTCATTTTGTATCATGTAGCTAACTTTCGCTTGAACCCAGTTCATATTTTACTATATATTAATCCTTCAAATTTTGGTGTCCATCGCCTAAAAATGATTAAAATCTCTCATTTTAGGATTCTTCATGAGGAGTAAATAATATTGTTGGCATGTTTCCATATCATCAACATGTGTTTCAATTTTCTGGACCTAACTCCCTACCGTTTGGAAGATATTGTCATTTTTCTCATGGGCATTAAATTTAAAATATTTAAATTATTTTTCAAATAAATAATTTAATATTTGAGGTCATTTAAGGAGATATAAGTCATCGAAAAAATGTTTTTTTTTCATTTCGCCTCCATAGTTGATGATTTTTTGAAGTCAATGTCATTGTATTTTTAAGAAAAGGTTAGAGATGCTCTGTTTTCGAGCATTTTTAACCCATATTCATAACCTCAAAAAGAAAAAGGTTAAGAATGCTCCAAAACGGAGCATTCCTAACCTTATTTCCTAACCTTGTGGACCCGCTTTGTCAAGAAGGTTAGAAATGCTCCGTTCTGGAGAATTCTTAACCTCCTCCATAAGAGTTTTTAAAAAGAAACTTCAAACAACATGCTATGAACATTCATCAATGCATTGAAGAAGAGAGGGAGTTTACCAGATGTTGAATTTGCAACTGCTCTGGAGACATGAAAGAGAATTACGGGAGCCTCTAAAAGAGATTTCATCTCACGGTTGCAATAATGGCAGATTACACATAATGTATTTGTTGAATAGACTTTTGAAACTTTCAAGTGATTGCAGTTGGCAAGGGTAATGAACCTACACCAACATCCTCCCTACCTATGCTGAAATGGAAGCTCTGAAAAGAGTATCGACATCCACCAAAGTATAATGAATATGTTTTATGTCCCGACCGACATGTTTGCAAAAGATATGGAAGCAAAGACAATACATGAGAAATGTTTGACATAATGTCGTATGCGGCTAATAATAGAAGCATAGACATGTTGTAAAATGCAGATATGTGTGTAAAATGTAGAAGGCATGGATAAGGTGCGAACCATTTGACAGAATGGCTCAACAAACTATCTTCCCAGGGAATGATACATGTATATGACTGCAATATATGCATCGTGTTAAACATTACTCCAATCGTAGCAAGAGAACGAGGAATGTAGTGAATTGCTTGACTGAATGCCTTAAAAGAAATGTGGTCTCATTTAATGCAATGATCGCAAGATATGCACAAAACTAGTCACGGTATTCAGCAAAGTGTAGAGGATAAAGGAATTTTGTCAACCATGGTGTTACAGCCACTTTGGTAGACTTGTATGCAGAATGTGGAGCATAATCATGACAAGTGAATTGTTTGACAGAATGCTTGAAATAAATCTTGCCTATGGAATGTAGTTGGTAGGCGTACGACCAAATTTCACAACCTTTACAAGCATCCTTTCAGTCTGTGTCAAAATGGGAGATCACGATCAGCGAATGGAAATTTATTAAAGCGTAAAGGATAGAGGAATTGCATCAGATGTTGTAGTCGCAGCTGCTCTGGTAAACATGCATACAAAATATGGTAAGTGTAGACAAGGCATTGAGATTGTTTGATCGTGTGCCTCAAAGACATCTCATCTCAAATAATGAATTGAAGTTATTGCATGGTATGAACAAATGAACGCATAGAATTGCCTCAGAGAAATATAGGAGAACAAAATAACTTGTGAATTGTTCGACAGATTGTATGATTAATGTTGAACGAGGAAGAAGTAACAAAGCAAGTGAAATGTTTGACAAAATGCATTAAAGAGACGTCTTCTCTTGGAATGCGAAGATTGTAGGTTATGCATGAAATGCAGTTGTAAAACAAGTTTGTAGAAGTTCTCGAGCAAATGCAAGCGGTGGGTGTAAAGGCAAGTTCTACAGTGATTTCCAACGTCATCACCTCCATGCGTAATGGAAGCTTCGAAGTAGGCTGTGAACGTCCATCATCAAATGTTTATTCACTATTATTCTGGTCGATATGAACACAATATGTAGACACAATGAATGAGCTATTTTGCAAGATATGCACAAAATGGAGGTTGAAAAACTTTTCAAAGTTCCAAAGAAAGTATAATTGATAGGGGAAAAGTTGAATTCTACAGCCATTAACCGAGCCTCGAAGAGATATCACCTCAAGGCATGAATTGAAATGGTTACAAATTATGCGCCAAATGGATTTTGAATTAGTAAAGCGCTCTCGATTATCCAAAGGAATGAACATAACTATGAAAGCATAGACAATGGTGTGAATTGTTTGATAATGCATCTCAAAGATATGTTATCTCATGAAAAGTGGAATGTAGAAGCATATAAATTCTAAAGGAGTCATCACATGTGTCAAAGAATGAAGTGAAATTGTAGAACGTGCACAAAATGGACTTCACAAGGAAGCTTTCTATAATTTCAAATTAATAAACAAGTATGTAGAGCGACAATGAAAGATGTTTAGTTAATGTAATTGGAGAGTGTGATATTGGATGAAAGATGTTCATGACTGATTTCTCTGTGCCAATTATGAAGATGCCATTTATAAATATTTTTCAATGCATGATCCTTTCATCTTTATGGAGAGCCTCAAAAGGAGATATATTTTGTGTCCTCAAGAAAATGGACGGCAAGATGACTTCAACATATGGATAAAATGACGAACAAAATGGTTGTAGTTTATACAGGAAATGGGTTCATTGAAGATGCCTTGGATATTCTTAAACATGTGCAATTAATGGATCGAAGAAGCAGCTCTACGGATTCTGGTTCCAATTCATCTTACTTTTAAATAATTCTCCCCATAGAAAGCAAAGAACATAGTGTGGAAGCATAGGAAAGGCAAGCAACAACCACAATTCTTACAAGTGGTAAACTAACTATGAAGATTCATCTCAAGTGACATCCAATGGATCATGAAGTCAAGAAGGGACAAAGCTTTTCATGATGGACATCTCCTAACAACAACTTGATTCTTCTTTCAAAGTCATAATTTTTGTAAAGGTGACTTATGTCACATATTGTAACTAAAGGTTAGAAAGTGGACCTTATTCATGCAAAAATGATGTAGTTTCTAACTAAACTCTTTTTGCATAAAAATGAGTTGGTTATTAACTTATACAAAGTTAGTTACTAAGGTGGTTATTCTGGGAAGCCTATAAATGCAAGGTTATTTCATTTGTAAAGGAGACTCTTACAGAGGGGGAAAACTCTGTAGAATTTTGTAGAGAAACTAAGTGAAATCTTTTGATGTTCATACCTTTGTACTAAGGGGGTTTTGAACATGTATATTTTCAAAACAAAAAAATGAATAATGCATTGAGTTCGTGTGTCTTAAATGTATTCATGAGTTATTGTTACTAATTTCTCGTATATTGAATTAGTAATCCCTTTATGTATTGGCAAAATCTATTGATGAAAGACATCAATTCATGGTATCTTGACTTGCATATGCTAGTACAACCTATCTCTTCGTGTGTTGAGGTTTATTGTATTTCTTTCATCATCATTGCATGACTAACCTATTTGGTGGTAACCCCTTTTTGTAATTGTTATCATTTATGGAATCTTACTTGGTATTAGTATGTCTTCTAGTAGGGTTTTTGTTATTAATCTTGGTTTAAGTTTTATGTTTTCTCCTTTATGTACTTTCAGGTTAAAAGTACACAAAAATCACAAATACCCCTATCATACGAGGGAGTTGCCCCTCTCAAATGCAGAGGAAGATTGTGGTTTCACTCCAATCTCTCCAACTGTTAAAACATTTGTCACTACTCATCGGGCAAACAGGGTTAGTTTCAGATAAACGATTGTAGTGACAAATCGGTTTACCAAACAAGGTTAACAAACTATATGGATAAAATGTACCTGTGTGGTAAAAATCCCACATTAATAATATTGTCATAGATAAGATGATGTTTATATCTTTTAAACAATCAAAATCAAATAAATGAATAATAACGTAATCGCGATCATGGAGGTGGAAGAAGAATGGGCCAGCATTCTGGGACCATTTTTTAACACGATAGTCTATCTATCTGATGTCGATTTCTCGGACTCAGAGGACAAAGCTCAGGTTGTTGCAGTGGCTCTCAAAGCCAAGAAGGAGGAATTTATGCAGAACGCCTGGGAGGTGTTCTGTGTGGGGGTGAAGAATGATGATATGGTTCCCTTCAAGTGGATGATGCGGTCAAAGGAGAGTTGGCTCTCGGAGGGTAGCGTTGAGTGGGTGGCTTTGATTGGGTCTCAGGTTGCCACCATTTTGAGGATCATGTAAAATGGTCAGCAAAGGGGTCTTATCTTTATAGTATATGTTATAAGCCTTGTGAATGTAGAGTGTTATTTTTAGATATTTGGATCATGATTGTAATATCTTTTCAGAAGTAATATAGGGAGCTATCCCCATCAAGATAGTACTTGCTTTAAAAAAAAAATAATAATAACAACAACAACAACAATAATATGCCCGCTAGTGGGCATCATAGGTTGATCCTATAAAGAGTAGGGAGGATGTAGAATTGTCCAAACTAGAACCTGGATGGATGAAAATCAATTTTGATGGAGCATCGAAAGGGAACCCTGGACCATTGGGTGTTGGGTGTGTTGATGGAAACATTCTTGCTTTGGAAAGGAAAAATCAAGGGATAGGTACCAACAATGATGTCGAAGAACAGGCGACATGGATCATGGTGGGTTTGGTGAAAAACTGAAAGTTGAGCAATTGTACTTGGAAGGATATTCCCAAGTTGTCATCAATGTGATAGCTAATGGGGGTGCCCATGCGTGGAAATTGGACAAATGGGTACGTATTATTAGAAATTAAATAGAGGGTTTCAAATTTTTCAAAGTGACCCACGTGTATAGGGAGGGTAATATGTTGGTGGACTCTTTGTCTAAGATTGTGGTCGAGGTGGCAGGATGACATGGAGGGAGTCGACATAGTGGCCGAGTTGGCAGGGGCCAAAGCAGATTGAATTGGTGGTATTTTGAGTTGGCGGTACAACTACCACATTTATTTCATTCGAACTTGGCAGCTTCTGGGTTGATAGGGTGGTCGACATACAATGAGGTAGAGGATGTGTCGATTTTCATTTACTCCCCACGTGATACAAGTACAAAGAATTTATTGCTTTCTTGGGTGTCGTGGGTGACGCGCTGTGGGGGAGTTTTTTATCTATAGTGTCGTTATTCATTTCAATTCATCATGTGGGTGTGAAGCAGTCATGTGTGGAGAAATTTGTCTGTGGAAGATGGAAGCTAATATTAGTATGAAAGCTTCCAAGCAACAAATGACATTTTGGGGCAAGATCACCATTGAGCGTTTGAAGGTTGTTTTCATGACTGATGATCTATTTTTTCTTATTCAAGTGCAACAGGTCCTCGGGTATGAATTCCTACTCACAAATATCATCCATGTTTTGTGCATGGGGGCTGGAATGTTCGAGCATACAAGAGATGAAAAGAATCATGGAGATATGCGTGAAAGTCGGAATAGAGGTAGGGGTTGGGCGCGTTGTTGGAAAGGCCAAAACCGGGCAAAGGATTCATCATGGCCTTGGGAGATTGGGTGGTTGTTCCTAGCTATCCTCTGCATGTGCACTCATTCATTCTTTAGAGGGCCATGGAGGACATAAATGTGAGAAGACATGAAGCGGTCGAAGGGTGGCAAGCAGTGAGGAACTATGTCACAGACTAGGAGCTTTTTCTTGCCTCTGAGGTGCCACGTGAGATGATGGATCTTACCAAATTGAAGTTCAAACTAGCAAATTATTGGTGGGGTGAGAAAAATTAGAGTAGATGCAAAGGTCGAGTTTCTCGTGGTAAAAGGGTGGTGGGAGGTCGAAGTTCCAAAAGGAATCAAAGGCTCGAGGAGGAGGTGGAGCAAGTTGAAGGAGAAAGGGGCGAGCAAATGCAGGCTTGATATTTTGAAATGTTATCTTTTTTATTTCATTTTGTTCTAGTGTACGCTATATATTTTGGTGAAATTATTGAATTTTTCGAAATGAGATATAGGTGGGAAGTTTTCATGGGTGATTTTTTGTATACCCGAATGATGGATATAGATTTGGAAGGGTAGAGGTTAGGGTTTCAATACTGCTAAGACAATTTGATGAAGATGGTTGTATGTTTCTGAAAAAAAATTATTTTCTAATAAAAAGCTAAACATTTACCGACCATAATAATAATAATAATTGTATATGGTGAAAATGGATAACAATAATAAGGATATTGAAAGGCTAAATGAATTCAACCACAAAACCCTAGCCTAACAACAACAAAGATCCACCATAACATATGAAGATTACCTAAGACAATGCAAATCAAATGAAATCACAAAGATTATACCATCACATGTCCAATAGGGTTTGGATCTCCATTCTTCCTATCTCCATTGATCTTGCTTGATATATTTGCTCTCAGATTTTATGTGCACAAGAGCTCAACAAAGAACAGAAATGTGGTTGCAAGTAGGATCACCTATGTTCAAAAGCGTAGTGTAGTCAAGTAGTCAACGGGGGGGTTTGATAATGAAGGAAGCATCTCCTTATATAGAAGACTCTATATGAAATGGAGGGATAAGATTGAGAGGTGTAAAAGGAGGTCGGCTATGATTAGAGGGTAGGTAAAAGAAATAATAAAATAATGAAAGGGGTAGGTAGTGTATGAATTAAGAGATGAATGACATGTGTCATGGGTAGAAAAGGCTAATGAATTAATTAAATAAATAAAGATTTATTTAATTAATAGAAGAAGTGGGATCAATTAAATAAATAAGATATTTATTTAATTTAGGAAAAGGATAATTTAAATAAATAAAGGTATTTATTTAAATGAGAAATAAGGCTAGAAGAGGATAAATGAATTAATTAAATAAATAAAGATTTATTTAATTAATAGAAGAATTAAGCTTAGATAATTAATTAAATAAAAAAATATTTATTTAATTAGACTGGACAATTTTGGGTGTCTACAATAATGACTCACTAAGCATAAACTTTTCCATGGTCAATTAATAAAAAAAAAAAAAGCAACTAGCTTTTCAAGGTGTTGGTATCATAATCCCACCTTAAGATTTGTGCCTTTTAAAGAAAATATTTATTGGAAGTAGACAAAATGATACAGAAAAGGAGCTATTCTTAACTTCTAAGCCCAACCTCAATTTGAAAAATGGATAAAATAAAGGACTACTAAATATGGTTGAGGAGGAGATAGTTTAGGTTCCAACTCACCAACGTTTATCTTGTTGGCAATTGGCACTCATCCGGCTTAGTTGTGTTGTCATTGATGGCAACACACACCATTTTGGTTTGGTCACTTAACCGGTATTCATTGTTTGGCAATCGACATTTAGTCATCCATGACACATGGAACCGACACTAGTAGGAAAGGGAAACCAACATTCTACGAATCGGTATATGAGGCCGACACAGGAGATTGATCTGACAGGTCCACATGGCAACGATTAAAGGCATCAACCTTGAAGATTAATGCATTTATTTTTTCTTAGGTCGACATCTAAATAAATTGTAATATCTTTGTAAGATGACATAAAGCATTTATGTTTGTGTTTAGGAAGGGTATTTAAGTCAGTCCGGCTAGGTTATTTTGAAAATGGGTAAGGATATTGTGATGTGATATTATGCGAGTGATCTTGATAGACAAAATGCGAATGTAATATTCTGTAGTCGGTCTTGGATTTTGGTTTAGAGGTTTGGGAAGTGAATCAAGATACCAGTAAGGAAGGACACAATGGAAATTGGTACAATCTATGCTTTAACCGAAACTCATCCATCATAGCAGATGCACTCTTAGAGTTCAAAATTTTGTTTGTAACTCCATATGTGGTGATTGTAGTCAATGAGGCTCCTTTTGTGATGAGCAATGTGCTCTAGGTTATTAGCCTTCCTGCATGTGTAGGCCCCTATTGTAATATTTATTCATCTGGCCAGTGGATAGATATTGTGGGTCTCCAATCTCACCATGGTTTTTCCTCTTTGAGGTTTTCCACGTATAAATCTTTGTGTTATGGTGTATGTTCTTATGGTTGCTTCATTTCTATTTATTGTTATATTTTTTCTTATTTACCAGTTATTGAATTGCATTGTTAATAAGGTTAAAATTGATTATACCGGTAGAACACTGATTCCCCCCCCTCTCAGTGTTCTTAGATTCCAACAATTGGTATTAGAGCTTGGTGCCTTGGAGTAAGTCTAACAGCTCGAGGAAGATCCAGAATCCAGAATCCATGGAGATGAGTCTATAGAAACAACTTGAAGTAGCACTTGAGGACTATGATGCTGAAAGGATGAAGAACTTGAAGTTGCAAGATGAATTGAGCTCTGCAAAGGAATTCATTCTTACCCTGCAGGAGAGGTTGTCATATGTTCAAGCTAAAAGGAAGAAAATTTTGCAAAATTTGGACGATGAAGAGAAGGATGCCCTTAATGAAAAATGTCATAAACTAAGTCAGGAGAATGGTGTGATGAAGAATGAAATGCAAGCCATAACTATGAGGATGTCCAAGGAGATTGAAGACTAGAAAAAGAATGAAGAAAATCTTAGCAGATCTCTGAAATACAGATATGAGGAATGCATTAGGTTGGCGCATGAGAATTATGTGTTGAGGACTGAGTTGGTACAATCACAGAACAATGAGCAAGAGCTAGAAAGAATGATGTCAATCCTAAGAAGTGATCTGGATGTTGCAAATGAATACAAAGAAAAGTTCAGGGTCAATACTGCAAGGCTTGATGAATTATTGAAGGATCAAAGAGATACTGGAGATACGAGAGGTCTTGGATTTGAGCATGGAGAAAGCTCTGGCATTGCAAATCAGGGAAATCCACCAGACAACCAAAATCAGAAATCACTGGTAAGCTAACCCAATGCACATAAATTTAATGGGAGATGCTTTGTTTGTAACAATTTTGGTCATAGAGCAAGTCAATGCATAAATAGAGAAAATCAGAATAACAATGCAATTCCCGATCAATGTTCAAAATGTAATAAGTATGGTCATAGGACATAAGATTGTAGAATGAATGTCAGATGTCATGCATGTGGAAATTTTGGGCATATGGTTAATCAATGTAGGTCGAAGAATGGTCAAGGACTCAACAAGACAATTCAGAGAAATAATGTCACTTGCTATGCATGCAACAAAACTGGACATATTGCCAAATATTGTAGAATCAAGAACAATCTGGTAGGAAATGATGAGAAAGGAAAACAAAAGGTGGAAGACATCCAGAAGGAGCATGAGAGGAAATGGGTTAGGAAATCTAAAGATCAATCGACAGAAACAATCAACCCGGTTACACAACCGGTAGAGAAAAATGTTCCCGCACCGGCAGGAAACTTATCCGGTAACTAAGGCATTAGCCTTAGGGGGAGGCAAATTATTGACAGATCTTGCATTACCCCTGGTAGTAGTCTGAAAGCCTACTTCAGATCTAGGTAAAGTCAGTCTAGAGATTCACTGGCACTAAGATAATGGATTTTGCATCTGGTATGATATGCCGACATGCATTAATGTCAATGAGAAATTAGGGTTTTTCACAAAATAAAAGGGAAATATTGGTTCATTTTTTATCACTGCATTCAGAGTGAAATAGAGTAAGTTCAAGGCGATTTGAGGCGATCAAATTCATTTCAAGTGAATTCTAGTGCATTCTCAAGCGGATTTTCAAGAGCTTTCACTGGCAAAGGTTGTGAGGTATTTTATCAATTGTTCAAGCTATCCTTGTTTGCAATGGCTTCTAGATCATCTACTCCGACAGGTGTGGCTACCCCTGTTGTTGTTGACATCAAGGACCATCCATGCCTTGTTTTCAAGCAATTCCCTCAAATTGCAAAGGTCAATGATTCGGTTGCCACATTTTATAGGGTTCCTGAAGGAGTTTTGTATGTGGAAGATGTTCGTGCATACATTCACTGTACTTTGGATGATTTGGGTTTTTCTAAGATCAAGAACATGTATATTGGCACTTTGGTGAACCAGGATGGGTTGATGAAACCATAATCTCAAATTCTGAAGGATGAGGGTTTTATCGACATTTTGCAGATGTCAGAATTTGAGGATGAATTGATCTAGTATGCACTAAGCCAAGTCCATGGTGAATTCATATGGCTAGACTGACCCCACAAGATCACCAAGGAGGCTATTCGTGCAATCACCGGTTTACTCCAGATCGGTCCTACCCCTGGAAGGAAGAAGATATCTAACAATGAGGTGGAAAAGTTGACTGGTGCAACATCTGACAACCGGTCCATGAGAATAAGTACTATGAGAGACAAAGCAATTCAATTTGCAAGCGTGATCATCGGTTATAAGGTAACCTAATCAAATCAGTTGAATTTTGTTTCCAGTTCATGCATTTTCTATGCTCACAAAATGATTAAGGAGAATGAAAAGATAGATCTATGACAATGGTTGTGTGATGAGTTGATAATAAACTTAGGAAAGATTAAGGGTGAGAAGAAGGGTACTTTCCAGTATGGAAACCTTGTTGTATGTTTAATGCTTTTCTTTCTGAATGAGTTACCCAGAACTGGTAAGACTCAATGGGCATTTGATATACCGGTAGCAAAACAAATCAAAGATGCTATCAGGAATATGGGACAAGAAAAGGATAGGGACTCCATTCTTTGGGGTTATTTCAAATCATTCCAGAAGGCAATGAAGAAGAGAGAGAGAGTTCCAAAACATATTGTAGATAAGTACTCAACTGAAATTTGTTTTATGGTAAAAAAGGATGAAACACTGATGGAGGCAGTACAACCTAGGAAGATCTTGATAACTGAAATGGGCTATGAGGTAGATGTTGAGATCTTGGACTTGTATGCAAAGACTCTTATTGATGCCCCGATAGATGAACCAGATAAATCCTTTGGGACTGCTAAGCAAAAAGAAACTGAAGTTGAAATTGGATTCAGTAAGAAGAAAAGGGAAGGAAAGATCAAGAAGGTTGGGCAAGCCATGCAGAAGATGTCCACTGAGATAAAGTAGATTATTGGACTAGCTAAAGGGTCATCTCCCGCAGTAGTATAGGATCTACCGACATCAACAACCAGAAAGGGTGTAGTAAAGAGGAAGAAACTGAAGACTTATATTGCCCTTGTTAGATCTGGTTCTGACACTAATGTTGTGCCCTCACATATTCCTAAAACTTTTATCAGGATACCAAGAAAGAAGGTTGAGGAAGTAAAGAAGTAGAAAGTGAAGGTTACCCCTCCAACAACACCAAATAAAATCTCAAAGGAGAGGAAGCCCATAGAGAAGAGGAAACTGGTTAAGGAGTCTACTTCTACTCCCGACAAGAAGAAGAAATCAGATGTAGATATTGCTCTCGAATCTAGTAAGAGTATTGAAGTCATTCCTCCTCTTTCAGTTTCCGAGTTGATTGATCAAATTACTAAAGATGGAATTTTAAGAAATATACAACATCACTATGTACATATGGATGATAAGGAGAAAATGGAGATAGAGGAATCAGTTTTGTTATACTTAGATATATATAAGAAGGCACTTTTGGAGATTGAAAAATAGATACCGACATATTTGTATAGTAAATTAGATGCTAGAAGGTTATTTGTGGTTGAAGAGGATATACATATAAAGGTACAAGAATTGTTAACTATGTGTGGTTCTATAACTGATGAAGAGATGCATCAGTGTTTAGAATTTGCTAATAAATAAATTTTCTAAAGCAAACACTGACATGTGAGTCTCATGGTACGTAGAGTGAATGAGATAGCTAAGGAGACACATGAGGCTTGGGTAAAATTCTTTGTAGGTAAAACATGATTCTTTACATCACCAGAAGTCTCTCAAATGTCTAACACTCCAGATATCCCGGTAGATGATAAGGGGAAAGGTATATTGGGAATGGATACACCAGTTTTGGATCCAAAACTAACTGAGGATATTCCTAAGATACCGGTAGATAACATTGATATTGTACATGATAAGTAGGATACACTGGAACAAATCATTCCAGATATAAAGGTCATTGATGTGGAAACAACAAATAAGCAGGTTGAAGATATTGAACCTCTGACACCAAATGTACATACTAAAGAGGTTAAGGTTGAAAAGTTTACTACACCAAGTGGCGAAGCCACCGGTGCAACTCTTGAGGCTGAATCTTCATAAAAGATTTTGGATAGCCATTCATTGTTGGCATTTGACTCATCCAATCAAGTTGATTTTGCACAAAAGAATATTGAGCAGGTGAGTAGTTTTGAGTTGATGTATGTTTCAGCTCAGAAGTTAAGGAAGGAAGGGACTGAAGACAAGCAGGTTATTGAGCAGACAATTCTAGTTTTACAACAGCTTGCACCAGAATATAAGGTAGATCAGATTGGTAGTCCATTCGATAAACTGAAAGGTTTGACTGAGCATATTTCCAAAGAGTTTAAAACTCTTCAACAAGTATCAAACCGACAATTGGTTTAGCGGTATAATGCACCCCGGAAAGTCACTTGTGATAGCATGATTTCATCTGACAAGGCCAAGCTGACAGATGAGATATCAAAGATTGATGTGGCTCTAAATGAGTGTAGCAGTATATACAAGTCTTGTACTAACACCGACAAACTAACTGCGGAACTTGAGGTGAAATTGAAGGCGGCAAAGACCCGGTTAGATCTTTTGGCTAATAGTTTTGATGGTACTCAGACACGAACTAGTTCCATTGATGGTCAGGTTTTGATTACAGACTTTGAGATTTATGGATTAGAGAAGGATATGGATAGGCTAATTTGGCGTGCAAGAGAATTAAGAGGTTTGGTGAGTCCCCAGTTGAACACTATGTTACTTCACAAGAGGGAAAGCATAGAGTTAATGAATAAACCTACTCCATCAAACCTATCAGAAGAAGAGCTTCATGCATATAGTGTTAATGGTTTTGTATCCATTTTAAGCTCATTGAAGACAGGTTGAGATGCATATTTAGGATTTTTGAAGAATGCTTACCCAGATATTTTCAAGTATATCTAGATCCGGTAATCACATTTTGGTTTGTATAGAATTTCATTTCTTTCATTCATTTGTCTCGGCTTTGGCATTGTTGTCAAAGGGGGAGATGTTGATGTGAAAAATGTCTGCTGGGTAAATTAGGTTTATCTTTTGTTATTGGTAAGGATCTTGTTTCTCACTTTTGTTCTTGGCCTCTCATGTTTGCATCATCTTTATATGCATGCCTTTGGGTTATTTCTCCCTCTATTGTGCTCTAGGACATTTGGCTTGAACGAAATAGTAGGATTTTCAAAAAGGTGTGTTCTTTTGTATCAGATATTTTACAAAAAATTGAAGCCTCTATTTCAGAGGTTGCATTATCATACATTTATAAGAACTTGGGTAACCAATCTTCTTTTTCCCATTGGGATAATAGGGTTACCAAGGTTTGGAAATCCCTCTCGATCTTACCCTCTCATGGCTCACTCTCTAAGAGTAATAATTCCTTAGGTCAAAGGTTGTTGACTAAGTGGAAAACTCCACCTTGGGGACATTTCAAACTTAATTTTGATGGTGCCTCCTGGGGAAACCCTGGGCAGGAAGGAGTTGGGACGACTATTTTTCATCATAATGCGCAACTCATTCTTGCTAAATGTCATGACATTGGTATTAGTACTAATAATTGCACAGAGTATCAAGCTTTATCCTTTGACTTAGATATGGCAATCTCATTAAGGATCAAAAACATAGCGATTGAGGGTGACTCTATGGTAATAATATAGAGTATTATGAAGAAGAAATTGAATTGTTGTAAGTTGCAATATTTGCTTGATCATATTTTACAAAAGTTATATTCTTTTGATTCCTTCTTAATAGATCATTGTTATAGAGAAATTAACACAGTGGCGGATTTTCTAGCTAATCTAGCTATTGATAGCAAAGCACATTTTCGTAACGTTGATCCCAAGGAAATTCTTTCTAAAGTTTGGGAAGGAATTCAGAATGATTAATGCTTCATATGGTTTTATTGCAATTTGGTTTCTAAATGATTTAATTCTTGGTGATTTTAAATTCCTTTCCCGCCCTCCTTGAATTGTCAGGTTTGTGTGCATGTTCATTTTATGGATGACTATCATTATATGCTTGGTATATGAAGTAAAAATTGTATTTCTATTTTATGTACTAGTGATATACGATGTCATTCATAGGGTGAGGGTGTGGATATTCATGATACACGCAAGGGTGGCAGTGTGTGCGATGTAAAGGCTTGGATTTTTAGCTTAAAATGGACATTGGCATGTGTGAGGTATTATCTGATGTACATACTTGGGCTATTATTATCTGATGATGTCTCCAGTACTAACTTGCAAATTATTTGTGTGAGTTTGGTTGTGGCAAGAACGACATTGTTCTATGATGTTTGTAATCATTTTTTGCCAAAGGTGTTGTCTCCCCTTAAGTTATCATTGATGGATGTCAGGTTTGAAGTGTTGTTATGTATTGTGAAATATCACATCGATGCAGTTTGCAATCTTGAAATGATAGTTTGTCTATCTTTTTTGTCGTCGACAAGGTGGTAAGTTACTGGCGGACATTTATTACTTCAATTAAGAAATTTTTTCCATGCCCTTCACTTAGATTATTTAGAAAGTGATAGGCTGCATTTCGTTTCACATGTACTATGGGTTGTCTTGGTGTGGTTGTTTTTGCAATTGTTGAGTCTCTTGTCTTCTGTAAAATATAGAGTGGTGCTTGAATCTATGGTTCCAGAGGAAGAAAATGAGGATAATTATCAAAAGCTCGGTAAGGTTTTTACCCTGTTTTCTCCTGAGGTGGCTTATGAAATCCGCAAGCTTTTGGGGAATCATTGGTTGGAAATATGTGTTAATATTTCTTACTCTGAGATTATGTCTCAATTTGTTACAATTTGTTATGATGTTTTACTTGATGCTGATTTGGTTCGTCTCTTGGTCTCCACATTCATATTTCCAAAAATGTGTAATTGGGATATAGTTTTTCCTACTTTAGATAGTTATCATTTTGATGTGGGGACTTTCTATTACGGTGGTTTTCTTCCTCGTCATGAGATTTTGGGTAATGGATGGTATGGTCAATTATTGTTTGAGTTAAGAATGGGGTTGATATGTGATACTTTGTGATGTGCTGCGAAATGGGGGAAGGTTAGACTAGAACCTGTGGTGGAATAACACACAAAAAACCAAGAAACTGTTAGTGTTAATCAACCAAAAACTAATCTAAGCAGGCATATCAAAATAGACACCAAAAACATGAAAGAATATTTAACTAGGAAAGTAAATATAACGAGGCATCTCCAAATGCCTCATAACATGATCTTAGCTCCTTCTCCTTTGTTCCTCTCCTCTCCAAGTTCCAAACTAGTGTAGCTCTTAGCAGCTTTTTGCAATATGGATGCTTATGGAGATTCAAGATTGAAATGTTTTTCTAAAATGCTATGCAAATATGAATAAAAGCTAATATTAGATGCTATGATGCTAAAATGATTTATTTTAGACCAAAATAACAAGATATTAGTGGTTTATGCTAAATGCTCTCTAAAATTCTCTATAACTTAGATGCATACAAGTTTTCAGGATCTAGATTATGAAGAAATGAGCTCTATTTATAGGAAAAATGGAGCAATGGATGGTTGAGATTGACTAATCTCAACAAGGGTCAAGATTGAATGATATTCAATCCATGTGATGACTTTCAACCCAATCCCAGGATGACAAGTGTCCATATGAGATAGGTTAAGATGAGAGGGAATGCGCATTAAATGCTTGACATGACCTGAGAGTTAACTTGGGAGTCAAGGTCAAGGTTGGGTTGAGTGAATAAATTCTTTATTCAAAGAATAAAGCTTTTATCCAATGGATAAACTTTTGTGCAAAGGTAAAAGGATAACCATGGTCAAAGCAATAATTGCTTGAGGAGACACATGAGTGCAAGTTGAATTAACCATAAATGGTTATGTAAGAGCCATTAATGGTCATGTAAGAGACATTAGTGGTTTTGGAAGACTTTAGAGGTTAGATTGTTGAACACACAAAGCATTAAATGTTTTTCAAAGACTTTGAAGTCTTTGAGAAGTGACTCCAAGTTGCTTAGGAATGTGACAATAATTAGGGGATGGATTAGGCTAATTAGGAAGGGTTTAGAAGAATCTAGAAGGGGGTTTTAGGAATGCAAGTGGATTTGGTGGGTGAGGGAAAATAGGATTTTAATTAAAATAAAATTCATTTATTTGAATAAATGGGTGCAAGTTGCATTTGTAGGAAAATGCAAGTGGGGGGATAAATGATTTAAATAAATGTTTTATTTAATTTATTTAAAAGAGGAAAAGGGGATTAAATGAAATATATGATTTATTCATTTAATTGATTTGTGAATTTGGTTGAATGAATTAATTAAAATAAATTGAATAATTTATTTAATTAATAGGAGAATGTTTGAAGATGAATTAATTAAATATTAATTTAATTAACTAATGGCTAGTAGATTTTTAATCAAATAAATACAAAATATTCATTTAATTAAAATGGACAGATTTATGTGACTACACTTTGGATGATACCCTGGCATGTATGGAATTTATTGTGAATTGGGTACCTGCTCAGATTGTGGATAAGGCTTTGGTTGTTTTTGTAGCTTTGCACTCGCTACTTTCTTTGAGCTTTCAGTTTTCTGCTCCTGCACGACTGGAATTTCCTCTAAGGGTTGTTCCTCCTCCAGATGCAGCTAATGATTCCCCAGCTGAAGGCACTAGCACTTGGTTTTTGAATGTTTGATACTTTTCTATGATATCTTGGAGATGTGGTATGGTTTTTTGATGCTGGTATGGGAAAATTTGGTATAGAATTCAGTTTTGACAAGCTAGGCTAAAGAAATTTATGCTCGCCAAATGGTAAAAGCATACGACCATCTTGGTGCCTTTGCATGATTTTCTTGAGGATATATTTGTTGACATCCTTGGGAGCTCTTCATTTTGTAATCAGTTGAGCTTATGTTTTGTTGGATATAACCATATGATGAACAATTGTATCAAGAAAAGTCCTAAGGGACCTCATTGTATCTCTCAAATGAATGGGTTTGGGTGGGATATATGATCAATTGGATATGTAATAACTATTTTGTAAGGGTAGAATAGTTTGGTTTATATAAGGTGATAATTTAAGGTTTTCTTGTGGGTTCTTTCCTGTCGGTATGCCTTTTGAACCCATTGTAAAAAATTAAAATATAATAATAAATTTTAGTGGCTTGTCCACTTTTATTGAAAAAAAAATGATTTTTAATTATTAATTCATTCATTACCATAAGATTTCAAATAAAATAAATAAATAGTTCATAAATTTAGATTAAAAAAGGTAAGATTTTATTATAGCAGTGCTTTCCCTAATGGGTGGTAATGGGTGGTAGTCAAAGAGGAATTATTTGTGAAAAGGGATCCAATAAAGGGACCCACTCTTTACAATTTACATTAAACATAAGAAAAAGCAGAACTACATATGTTATACTTTGATCTTGTGGATATGTGTATGTAAATAGTCTAGTATCATAATCCAAATTCTTTCTTCTTATTTTAAATTTAGTTTTTATTTTTAATTCCAGCCTAGAATTATAGCAATCGTGTTGCTCTTAACATGTTATTAATGCATATGTTTTTAACCAATCATGTTATATAAAATTTTCATATACAAAAAAATATTTACTTTTCCTAAAGTTTATATGCAATTTTTTTAAATAAACATGTTTGAAAAATTATTTATGTTTAATTTCAGTGGCTAAAAGCATTTTAGTTGATATGGGCAATTAATGTGCTAAATGGAGATTTCAGATAAAAACAAAGATTGTAGTTATAGTGCAAACCACATGCATGTTTCATTCCATAAAATTTTATGCTTATATTCATATTCTAGAAATGGATTTCTGGTTGTAAGTTGTGAAGTACAATAATATGGATTTTATGTCTTGTTGATTTTAGGGTTTTCCATTTCAAGCTTTTCAAACTTGGGCATTGGAACTTCATGCATGGTGAGTTTTGTTGTCTTTTGGATCAATAATTTATCTTATAGATGAAAAAAAAAATTATGCTATATTTGTTGCCATTGTCACTTAAATAGACAATTTCTTCACTTCTATTACATTCTCACCTCTGTCACTTAATACATTTTTCTTTTCACCTTTGGTACATATCAAAACATGCACCCTAATTAGTTTGCAGTTGTGGTGTTTTATCTTTTGTTGTTTGTTTATTTTTACATAAAATTGGGGTACAAAATGATAAATTTCTTTTAAAGTTTTCGACTAGAATTTTTATTTGACTAATCTAGTAAAGTTAATTTAAAATTTTACAATTGATTTAACATATAAAAAAAATTATAATTACTATTGACTTAGAAATTAACTAACAAATAAATTAGTAATTTCTTCCTGTTCTAAAATTTGATCATGAAAATCTTGTATAAAATGTTGATTATTCTTTAATAAATTTATTTTTTTATGATTTAGACATGGAATTTTTTGTTTTTGAGTTTCATTCCAATTTTATTGTAAAAACAATTAAGAATGTAGTACTTATCTACTAGGGTTAGTGCAGGATCATGGGGGGCCAAAAATGTGGCGATGTGAAATAGCCTTCTCCACTCGCCTAAAAATGCGAAAATCCGTGTTGACTTTTTGCTTGGCCTGGGTGTCAGTACACCTTGACATGGTAATTACCTAAGCAAATCAAACATCCAATTTTTATTTGTAATTTTAAATTAAAATATATATTATATAATATATAATGTAATATTATATATTACATATTATATAATTATATTTTACAATATAATATAATACGTATTATATTATTTAATATATTATTATATTATATAATATATTATTATATTATATAATATAATGTTATTTTAAAACAATTTAAGTATAAAAATCAGATATCCGATTTTCTGAGACAATATATTTCGACTGTGACAGCCCATGAGCCATTTTTAACCCACGAGCTGCGCGATTTTATAAAAATCAGATATCCGATTGTATCCCATATCCGGTGTTTTGCACAAAAATTGCTAAAAAATAGATTGAAAGGTAAGATTTTTATTGTTTTCAATCATTTTCATTCAATTTTTGTATTTTTTTTTATGTTTATTTGCTTTTTAATTGAAAATATGGTTTTTTTCATGAAAACTAGGTTTTTTAAAATCAAATACAAAATTGTTAAATTTGTTAACTAAATTCAATTGTTTACATTCAATTAGGTTAAAAATGGGGGATAACAATGAAAACATTGATCAACCACAACTGTAACAACCAAACCCTCATTTGCCAAACCCCCCCTCAATTCAGGATTTGATTGCACAAAATTTGAATGAATTGAGGGGGATTGCAGATGTATATCATAGGATCCCTCGTCTAAACCCAATGTTTGATCCTCTCACGTCGATCATAAAGAGTATGGAAACCATGACTGAGGAGCACAATGTCACCCTTTTGTGGCGAGATTCTATGAGGGAACAATATGCAGATGGCTTGTCGTATAAGGAGATCAAGGATCTCGAGATATCGAAAGCCGATATCGCCTCATTGGTTGTGAATCCCCGCACAGGTCAACCCGTAGACCCCAAAAAAACAAAACTTTCTATTAAATGGTGCACAGATGATGGTATTGTGAAAAACTTTTGGGATCGTTGGTGGATGGTTTTTGACAAACCACCCAACAACAATCTTGATGTCCCCTTCTACTTCATAAAAAAATTGTATGTTGAGTTTGTTTTACGCAAACATGTGAACTACTTTGACATCCAACCTTTCTAGGGTGTGGGTTTACGTATGCCCCAAAATAGACCTGGGACAGTCAGAGTAGTCCAAGGCCCATATGTCCCCCTTCCTCCTGTTGATCCCCCACCTCCAGTGCATCATCCAGATATCATTTGTGAGGCAGCTTCACGGACCATATAGGCTATTCACTCTTTGAGTAGCCTTTTGGTTTCTTAGGATGGGTCAGTAGCTCAGCTTACTTTTGATGGTAGCGGTGCATCCGGTGGCACTAACACATCATCCTCGGCTCCACACATATGCCTGCCCCATAGTTGTGTCATGTGTGGGCACGTATGCTTGGGTCCAGTTGGACAACCCGTTGATCCTCCCGTGGATAGTGCAGATTATGAGGTGCATGAGATACATGATGCACCAGATGTTATGACACAAACTAGAGGATACCCCGGGGAGTCCTCACATGCTAGAGGCGAGGAGAAACCATCATCATACATTGACGATGTAGTGGTAAGATTTGTATTTTCACAGTTCATGTTATATTTTAAATGAATATTTATAATCTAGATAATATTAAGTACTAATTTTTATTTACATGGTCTATTTAACAGTTGATGGCCGAGGAGGAGTTGAGACAGATTCAGGAGGGCACCTTGTCGGCCATTTCATTTGGCCTTGATTGCTTGACAGTACATATATTATTGCACCTAGTCGTTTGTATTTTATTGTACATTCATGCTCATCATTTATATTGGTATTAATTAGATTATGTAGTAACTTGCATGTATATCTTATTTTACTCTAAGAGGGCACAAGCAACACGAGTGCAGGGCAGTGTGATTTAGGATCTGGTAGTGCAGTTAGAGACAAGGGAAAGGTAATTGAATACAAATATGATTGAATGAATAGTTTAAATAACTTATAGTGATTATACATGTCTAGACATAGATTGATAGTTTCATATACTTGTTGTGTATATGTACAGAGAATTCTTGGTTCACATTCTTGATGACTACACCCAGTATACCTAAAGAAGAAGAAGAAGAGATGCCTTGAGTAGATGTGTGTTTATTTTATTTTGTGTTTAGTAGATATAATTTGTTATTATCAGTGACAATTATATGCTAACTTGTATCAATGTCATGTTTCTGAACATATGTAGGTTGTGTATGAAAAAATTGAAAACATACCTCCTCTACCGAAGACATACATCAAGAGTCTTGCAAAGTTGAAGAGAAAACATGGAGATGAGGTAAACATGAATAGTTCAATTATAGTTCATTTTTATGTTAACTTTTTGAATGTGAATTATATAATATAACTAATATTAATCGTGATTTTTTTTTCTTCTTGTGCAAGATCCTTCAGAGCCGAGCAGTGCGGTGAAGAGGATTGATTTTGATGATCCATCAACAACTTAGGATGTTATAGATAGTTTTGGGATGCTTACATGTCTAGTTGGCATGTATATTTTGTATATGGACATACATTCATGTATTTAGACATACATTTTGTTTCAGTTGCCGTTTATGCCATATTTGTGTATGGACATACATTTGTAATCATTTGACATTTATATATATATATAGAAGTTGATATTCAATCATATAAATTGTTGCTCATCTGTGCGTGGTGTTATCATGGAAATATTTAATCTTCATTCCAATAATTAACAATGGTTAAAAATGGTTATTTAATGAACAATACAATTCATTTCATTTCATTGTAAGTGTTGTTTGTATAATGAACAATATAATTCATTTAATGAACAATACAATACAATTCATCTAATGAACAATACTTGATACAATTCATTATTACTCTATGCATGGTCCTATTTTTCCCCCCACCTCGATCGAACACTTGGGGTTTTATTAGGGCAACAATTTTTTGGTTGGCAAAAAAATCGTCACTCATTCAATCGAATGTTGTCACATGGCCAATTTCTCGTTCAGCTCATCGCGATGAAGAACCATCAACTCTGACATGTCTAGTTAGCCATTATTACCCTATGCATGGTCCTATTCCCCCCCCCCACTCGGTCGAATGCTCGAGGTCATACCCTACTGACGTCGTCCCTTAAGCGCCCTAAGTTGTAAAAATTATCAAACTTTGACGGACCCTAACTCAGAATCCGTGGCACCTGCGAATGATTCATTTGAACCAATGGGGCCACGAGAGGGGTCCCTACAAAATCCTATATCAGTTTTCCAAGTTTCCCTACTGTTTTATTAGGGAAGCAATTTTTTGGTGGGTGAAAAAATCATCAGTCTCATTCAATTGAATGTTGTCGCGTGGCCAATTTCTCATTCAGCTCATCGCAATGACGAACCATCAGCTCCGACATGTCCAGTTAGGCATTATTACCCTATGCATGGTCCTATTTTTTACCCCCACTCTGTCAAACGCTCGAGATCATACCCTACCGGCGTCGTCACTTGAGCGCCCTAAGTGCTAAAAATTGTCAAACTTTGACAGGCCTTAACTCGGAATTCGTGGCACCTACGAACAATCTGTTTGAACCTACGGGGTCATGAGAGGGGTCCCTACAAAATCCTATCTCGGTTTTTCAATTTTCCCTACGGTTTTATTAGGGAAGCAATTTTTGGGTGGGCGAAAAAATCGTCAGTCTCATTCATTGGAATGTTGTCTTGTGGCCGTTTTCTCATTCAGCTCGTCGCGATGACAAATCGTTGACTCTGACATGTCTAGTTAGGCATTATTACCCTATGAATGGTCCTATTTTCTCCCCCTACTCGGTCGAACGCTCGGGGTCATACCCTACCGACGTCGTCCCTTAAGCGCCCTAAGTGCGAAAAATTGTCAAACTTTGATGGGCCCTAACTCAAAATCCGTGGCACCTGCGAATGATCCATTTGAACCTACGGGGCCATGAGAGGGGTCCCTACAAAATCCTATCTCGGTTTTTCAAGTTTCCTTACGGTTTTATTAGGGCAATAATTTTTTGATGGGCAAAAAAATCGTCAGTCTCATTCATTCGAATGTTGTCTCGTGGTCGTTTTCTCGTTTTGCTCATCACGATGAAGAACTGTCAACTCTGACATGTCCAGTTAGGCATTATTACCCTATGCATAGTCCTATTTTTTCCCCCCCACTCGGTCAAACGCTCGGGGTCATACCCTACCAGCGTCGTCCCTTGAGCGGCCTAAGTGCTAAAAATTGTCAAACTTTGATGGGCCCTAACTTGGAATCCGTGGCACTTGTAAAGGATCTATTTGAACCTACGGGGCCACAAAAGGGGTCCCTACAAAGGCCTATCTCATTTTTTCAATTTTCCCTATGGTTTTATTAGGGCAACAATTTTTTGGTGGGCGAAAATATCATCAGTCTCATTCATTCGAATGTTGTCTCGTGGTCATTTTCTCATTCTACTCGTTGCGATGAGGAACCGTCGACTCCAAAATGTCCAGTTAAGCATTATTAATCTATGCATGCTCCTCCCCCCCCCCCCCCCCAACTCAGTCAAACACTCAGGGTCATACCCTATCGATGTCGTCCCTTGAGCGCCCTAAGTGCTAAAATTTGTCAAAATTTGACGGGCCCTAACTCAGAATCCGTGGCACCTGCAAACGATCTGTTTGAACCTACAGGGCCATGAGAGGGGTCCCTACAAAATCCTATCTCATTTTTTCAAGTTTCTCTACGGTTTTATTAGGGTAGCAATTTTTCAGTGGGCGAAAAAATTGTCAGTCTCATTCATTCGAATGTTGTCTCGTGGTCGTTTTCTCGTTCTTCTCGTCACAATGATGAACCGTCAACTCTGACATGTCCACTTAGGCATTATTTCCCTATGCATGGTCATATTGTTTCCCCCCACTCGGTCAAACGCTCGGGGTCATACCCTACCAACGTCGTCCCTTGAGCGCCCTAAGTGCTAAAAATTATCAAACTTTGATGGGCCCTAACTCAGAATCCATGGCACCTGCAAATGATCTGTTTGAACCTATAGGGCCAAGAGAGGGGTCCCTACAAAAGCCTATCTTGGTTTTTTAATTTTCCCTACGGTTTTATTAGGGTAGCAAGTTTTCGGTAGGCGAAAAAATCGTCAGTCTCATTCATTCGAATGTTGTCTCATGGTCATTTTCTTGTTTTTCTCATCGTGGTGATGAATCGTCGACTCTGACATGTCCAATTAGGAATTATTACCCTATGCATGGTCCTATTTTGTCCCCCCACTCGGTCGAACGTTCAGGGTCATACCCTACCGATGTTGTCCCTTGAGCACCCTAAGTGCTAAAAATTATCAAACTTTAACGGGCACTAACTCAGAATCCATGGCACCTGTGAATGATTTGTTTGAACCTACAGGGCCATGAGAGGGGTCCCTACAAAATTCTATCTCGGTTTTTCAAGTTTCCCTATGGTTTTATTAGGGCAACAATTTTTTGGTGGGTGAAAAATCGTCAGTCTCATTCATTCGAATGTTGTCTCGTGGTTGTTTTCTCGTTCTACTCGTCGCGATGACAAACCGTCGACTCCAAAATGTCCAGTTAGGCATTATTAACCTATGCATGGTCCTATTTCCCCCCCCCCTTCGGTCGAACGCTCGGGGTCATACCCTACCGGCATCGTCCCTTGAGCGCCCTAAGTTGTAAAAATTGTCAAACTTTGACATGCCCTAAATCGGAATCTGTGGCACCTGCGAACGATCCATTTGAACCTACGAGGCCACGAGAGGGGTCCCTACAAAATCCTATCTTGGTTTTTCAATTTTCCCTACGGTTTTATTAGGGCAACAATTTTTCGGTGGCGAAAAAATCTTCAATCTCATTCATACGAATGTTGTCTCGTGGCCGTTTTCATGTTTTGCTCGTCGTGATGATGAACCGTTGACTCCAACATGTCCAATTAGGAATTATTACCCTATGCATGCTCCTATTTCCCCCCCCCCCACTTGGTCGAACGCTCAGGGTCATACCCTACCAACGTCGTCCCTTGAGCGCCCTAAGTGCTAAAAATATAGATAAACAAGCATTACACTGTAGACACATAATGATCATCAATATTTCCATGTATTGTATACACATAATCACCATTACACTTGCATGTGACATCCATGAAGGGATATGCAAACATGATTTTTTTTCATTATCAATACAACTACACCAATGTACTCATGTACATATACATTGTATATCATCAATATAACTAAACCAATTTGCTCATGGACATTTTATATCATCATAACAATGTTACATCAATTCACATCCATATACAAATACAAAATCCCACTTCATCTGCATCAGACATCCTCATGTCCTAAGAGAAAAGCTTACGTATAGCAATGCCTGCATATAAATGAAAACCAAAATAAGTAACCTTTTTATGTGGAATGAATGTGCTACAAGAAACAAATTATAACACTTAATACAAATTAGTTTGGCAAATTATAAATAGATCATTTGAAACATTTTTTAAGGCGTACAAGATTGTATAATTACGAAACTTACCAGTTTCTCTACAAAGTATACAAGCATAACTTTGAAGAAAGACGCATGTTGATTAAATCCCTTCTCACTGTATTTCTCTCCATGGTTGAAGACAATGGTAGATATGGTCATTTCTAAATAGCAATACATTCACTTGACTTAATTTTTATGCACAAAATTTTATCTCATTAATGCACAAAGGAATATGTACCATCACCAAGAGAGGGTCTTGTCAATGACGAATGATCTAGCATGAACCTGTATTTTTAAGAATTGTTAGTCTACACATAAAATGCATGGATGAACATTAAGGCTTTATGATAATCACTTCAACTGAAATGAATGATAATAAATGAAAAGGTGGGATTATATACCATAAAAATACGCCCCTTCGAATTATATCAACAAAACCCACTATGTTGACACAAAAATCATAATGTGATACTGTTGTATATCATCAAAAAAGACTTGCATGAGCATAAAGGTTTTACGATAATTATATCATCAAAAATTGTTAAATAGTGTTCTCTAATAACAAAAATTGTAAAGTTCATCAAATGCATGATAATAAGTCGTGTTGCAAAATACGTCCCTTTCGATTATATCGAGTGTACTCACTATGTGCATGCAAAAACCGTGTTAAAATGTTCATCAATAAACCTGCATTTTGAACACATCCTTAATATACATGTAACAAACTTGAACATTAAGGTTTAATGATCATTTTTTGAAATGAAATGCATGATAAAAAAAAATAAGGCACTATTCAAGATCTACTACTCAAGTGTGCCTGAAGGGTCATCTCTTTGCTTAAGAGTATCCAGTATTGCTTCATGATCAACAATAGTCACTATCCATAGCTCTTTGGTCTTCAGTTTTGCTTGACGCTTCAACAACTTGAAATTTGTAGCTATAATAAGGTGTGAATACATTATAATTGTTTTGTGTCTCTCATAGCCTTCAAATGTAGGTATGCCATTCTTTCTAACCATGTATGTTCGCAACCAAGTTCCCACAACAACAACTGAACCTGTAGGATATGTGAACCCGTCATCATTTGTCACTGGTTGTGTTAGATTTTGTTTTCCCTGTACACATCGTGCCAACCAATATTTTGATCTCTCTTCATTCCCTTGCGGTGCAACAATTGCAAAAACATGTCCTGGTTGTACAAGATCTGATAGATGGTCATACTCAAGTGAACTTTCCATGTCATCATTTGACAAGGATATTGTTTGAGATAAAGGAGTTAGATAGTGAGGAACCCATGCATCAACCCACTCACTTGACTTGCATTGATCCCAATCACACCGAACACAACTTTGACAAAAACAAGCCAATGCTCATGTCCAAATGGTCCATGTACTTGCATCTGAGCTGAGAAATGAATGCATCTTTGAATAATCTTTAATTGTTTGACAATCCAATCTATCTCCCACTGTTCCCTCCTCAACCAACCAAAAGAATCTGGTCGCTGCTAAATCAAGAGTACCTCCATGTGACAATGTTGAACTACAACAATCAACAATAGAACGTGCATCAGAGAAATTTGCACTTGAAATCCTCAATTTCTCCTTAACTAGAGCTCTCTTCAAACATGCACCTGCTCCATCATGCTCTCCCTTCCCATGCCCTGCCTAAAAAAAACACAAAAATATGAGGTATACACCTCTGTACATGCATTCTACTCAACCAATAAAACATATGGGCATTCTTGAATTGACTCGTATAGTTATCTGACCATATTATATGTCGGTCAATTGCAATATCTTTCTCATGCAAGAACTAAAAAAAATTCTTGAAAGAATGTTGCACATACTCGGAGGAGTGTGATCTATCATCACTCATATAAAAATGATACTCCCTGATTATCTTCCTGTCCTCTTTTGTACTATCAGGAGCATTTCTATATGTAATGTGAACAAAAATAGCAATCTGGACTGAATTGTAGAACTGAGACTGTACCTCATTCTATGGTTGCAATGTATAGTTCTCTGCAAAATCAACCACCGATACAATAGTACCAATCGAGAAAGAGTCCTTACACATCCTGAACTGTTGATCCAACCACTGATACCTATGGGTGTGCCTTGCATACTTGTAGAAAAGATTTTCCTTAAAATCCAAAATAAAATCAGCAATACTCACTTCTCTTGAGACTAATTCGCATCTAGAACCTTAAGATGGGAAAACGGATTAGAAGGTCAAATGATAAAAAACACAATGAAATAAACATGAAAATGCTAAAACATCAAGAGATCATTTTACCTTCCTATTTTACCTTCTCCTTCAGATTGAGCTTGATGAAGTGAAGGCGCCCTTTGATGATGCTCCACTTGATGTGCTCCTTCGATTGATTTGGATGTGGATTGATCTCCTTTGTGCTCAACAAGATAGATTGATGGATTTGATAGGATTGGATTTGAGTGATGGATTATGAATTTGATAGATTTGAGAGAGGATTAGAAGAGGATGAGAGAAGAAATAGGCAGCATGACAATGCATGAGAAGTGGATGATTTGTAAGGAGAATAAGCTCCAATTTATAGATTGGATAAGACTAGTGGAGGGCCAAGATTGATTTGATTATGAAGGGTTGAGATTGATTTGAGATAGAAGGAATGGATCAAGGGTGCCTTGGGAAAATAAACAGGAATATAAAATTCCTTTGGAAAAAGGGGGGAGAAATTTCAATTTCAAACTTGAGGAATTAAAAATTCCAAAATAAGGATGCATTGAGGGATTCAAAGAAATTTGAATTTCTTTGAGAGACTCAATGTTGATGTGACATGAGTGAGAATTAAAAATTGGAGAATAATGATAAGCATGATTATGAGATATTCTAGAAAGGATTAATTAGGCTAAGTGGGATTAGGAAAAATGATTTGTAGGAATCACATGACTAGGTTAATTAATTAAAATTAATTAACCGAGTGGGTTTAGAGGAAATGCTTATTGAGATGACTTTAGAAGAATAGGGGAATAATTTATTTATTTGATAAATTAATTATTGGACAATAGTGACAGGATTAATTAAATTAGATTTAATTGATTTTGAGAGCAATAAGGATAACACAATTAAGTCAATTAATTATGTTGATAGGCTTAAATTAATTAAATATTAATTTAATTAATTTTAGGTATCTACAAAACTTTCACCTCCACTCTTCAAAGCATATTTCACTGTCTTATATCTTTTTTTCTCAACATAATTTTTTCCAAACTCGTGTTTGCTGCCCTCATGAAAACATGAAACAAACTTTGACAACCCACCACATTCTGAGCACTTCTCATTCAAACAATCATTTCTATAGAAATGGCAGCCATCATCTCTAGGGCATAAAAATAGATCTTGCAAGTCTCTTGATGATCTCGGAAATAACATTGCACCACACTCCTGCAACATCTCATTAGTATGCATCGTAGAAAGAATATGACATAAAAGTTCATGGTACATTGAAAACTCCACATGATACTTGCAACAACAATTATTGCGAATCTTAAGAGGAACACAATAAAATGGTTTCAAAGATTCAAAGGCCCTTTGTGATATTTGTAAAGTTGGATGTACTTCACAAATTTTTTTGTACAACATTGTTTGGCTTGATTCCAAG
Source organism: Cryptomeria japonica (assembly GCF_030272615.1). NCBI lineage: Eukaryota > Viridiplantae > Streptophyta > Pinopsida > Cupressales > Cupressaceae > Cryptomeria > Cryptomeria japonica. The sequence goes on along the minus strand of NC_081411.1, from coordinate 590,830,882 downwards.
AAATGTTTGGGATGCGGTGTGCGATCTCGGTTGCCGATTCTTAATTTCAAAACATCCTTTACATTGGGTGACACTCTAGAATTAGAGTTCCAAAATTATTGAATCTCCTCCTTCACATTGTCAGTCAACTTTCTATCAACACGTGGAAGCCTCCCACCAAAAGCCCATGTATCCTGTTGAAGTGGATCGTCAAGTCTTTGTCTTCGTGCAAGTGCTCTATCCAAATTTTTACGATTTATGTTAAAATCAACACAAGTTTGTCTCATTTGACGAGCCTTCCTCAATTGATGGCTTACTAAGGAGGTTGTAATCACTCTTTGAGTGGCTCTCTTATCTCTTTCTTTGGTATTATTTCCAATAGAATTGAGAGCGTCAAATAGATTTTTTGCAATAATATAATTTCTCTCCATCTTCTTGTTCATACGAATCTTCAATTTTTTTAGTAATGGTCTCATATTTATCATCTTTAGCAATTGAACAAAGAGTTGGCATTGCTTGGTCAATGTCTTATTGCTAAAATTTTGATTGAAAATTTGTGTAGCCCACAACCGAATGGTTCTTGTTGACCTCTTGCCTTCAAGATTCGCAATAATGTTCTCATCGATTTCAAATAACCATTTTGGGGTTCTTGAAGGTCTTGGATTTGGAATTTGTCTTTCATCCATGAGAGGGTCTTCATTTCTAAAGTAATTAGGTGTTACATATGGTTCACTTGGTTGAGCAATTCCACCTTCAATGTCAAAGTTTTCCACATTTTCACCTCCTATGTCAAAATTTTCCACATGTTGAGCATTTTCATTATCACTTTCAATATTTTCAATGTTTTCAAAATTTTCACTTTCAAAATCTACATTTTCATTTTCAATAACTTGTGACATATTTTCAAATTCAATTTCCTCTTCACTTGAAGTAACATTAGCAATATTTAACATACCTTGTCTTCTCCTCCTATGACATTCTCTATCTCTTTCTCTATACACTTCAATTTGGTCATTTGAAAGTTTTCTTTTGCGTTTACACTTCTGACGACTACTACTCCCCATTTACCTCCACATAGATGCTCCTAAATGATTGACAATGTAAGATTTGACTTTAAGAATCTCCCAAAAGCATAAATTTGTCTCAACCTATCTAAAAACCTATGATCATCGACAGAAAATAGAATATGCAGACTGTGGGCCGTTGGAACCACAAAATTGCCCACAAGGCTCTTTTTTATTCAAAAAAAATCGGATATCCGATTTTAATATATAAATGTGGTCCCAAAAATTTTTCCCGTTGCCGCCTTTTTTTTACTATTGCCACATTATTGGCAATGGCAGAAATCAGATATCCGATAAAATCTGATATCCGATTTTATTAGTCATATTTTATAGAGAGAGAGAGAGAGAGAGAGAGAGAGAGAGAGAGAGAGAGAGAGAGAGAGAGAGAGAGAGAGAGAGAGGAGGAGGAGGAGGAGAGGGAGAGAGAGATTAGAGAGAAATTAGGGGAGAGAGACACCATATGGTGTCATAAGGGGTCCTATGGTGTCCATAGGGGTCATATGGTGTCTTGGGACCTCTTAGGACACTATATGACCCCTTAAGACACCATATTTGGTCATTATGGGTCATATTGTGCCCTAATGGGTCATATTATGTCATATGACCCCTTTAAGACATCATATGACCCCTTAGGATATAATATGATCCCTTATGACACTATATTGGGTCGCTTTGGGACCTATGATGTCCTAAGGGGTCATATTATGTCCTACGACCCCTTAGAAAACCATATGAACCCTAACGACACCATATTTGGTCGTTATGGGCTATATTGTGTCCTAATGGATCATATTATGTCATATGACCCCTTTAAGACATCATATGACCCCTTAGGAAACAATATGACCCCTTATGACACCATATTGGGTCATTTTGGGTCCTATGGTGTCCTTAGGGGTCATATTGTGTCCTACAATCCCTTAGGACACCATATGACCCATAACGACACAATTTGGTGTCTTAAGGGATCATATGGTGTCCTAGGACACAATATGACCCATATGGACACCACATGACCCCTAATGACACCATATAGTGTCATAAGGGGTCATATGTTGTCCTTAGGGGTCATATGGTGTCCCATGAACCCTTATAACCCCTTAGGACACCATACGACCTGTTATGACACAATATTGGGTCATTATGGGCCCTATGGTGTCCTAAGGGGTCATATTATGTCCTACGACCTCTATGGAAACCATATGACCCCTAACGACACCATATGGTGTCATAAGGGGTCCTATGGTGTCCATAGGGGTCATATGGTGTCCTACGACCCCTTAGGACACCACATGACCCCTTAAGACACCATATTGGGTTTTTATGGGTCATATTGTGTCCTGATGGATCATATTGTGTCATATGACCCCTTAGGACACAACATGACCCCTTATGACACCATATTGGGTCGCTTTGAGTCCTATGGTGTCTTAAGGGTTCACATTGTGTCCTACGACCCCTTAGGCCACCATATGACCCATATGGACACCATATGACCCCTAACGACACCATATGGTGTCATAAGGTGTCATATGTTGTCCTTAGGGGTCATATGTTGTCCCATGAACCCTTATGACCCATTAGGACACCATACAACCCGTTATGACACCATATTGGGTTGTTATGGGTCCTATAGTGCCCTAAGGGGTCATATTATGCCCTACGACCCCTTAGGACACCATATGACCCCTAACAACACCATATGGTTTCATAAGGCATCGTATGTTGTCCTTAGGGGTCATATGGTGTCCCATGAACGCTTATGACCCCTTAGGACACCATACGACCCATTATGACACCATATTGGGTCATTATGGGTCCTATGGTGTCCTAAGGGGTCATATTATGTCCTATGACCCCTATGGACACCATATGACCCCTAATGACACCATATGGTGTCATAAGGGGTCCTATGGTGTCCAGGGGGGTCATATGGTGTCCTACGACCCCTTAGGAAATAATATGACCCCTTAAGACACCATATTTGGTCGTTATGGGTCATCTTCTATCCTAATGGGTCATATTGTGTCATATGACCCCTTTAAGACATCATATGACCCCTTAGGACACAATATGACCTCGTATGAGAACATATTGGGTTGCTTTTGGTCCTATGGTGTCCTAAGCGGTCATATTGTGTCCTACAACCCCTTAGGACACCGTATGACCCATAACGACACAATTTGGTGTCTTAAAGGGTCATATGGTGTCCTAGCACACCATATGACCCCTATGGACACCATATGACCCCTTAGGACACAATATGTCTTTGGGTCCTATGGTGTTCTAAGGGGTCATATTATGTCCTACGACCCCTTAGGATACCATATGACCCCTAACGACACCATATGGTGTCATAAGGGGTCTTATGGAGTCCATAGAGGTCATATGGTGTTCTACAAACCCTTAGGACACCATATGACCCCTTAAGACACCATATTTGGTCGTTATGGGTCATATTGTGTCCTAATGGGTCATATTGTGTCATATGACCCCTTTCAAGACATTATATGACCCCTTAGGACACAATATGACCCCTTATGACACCATATTGGGTCGCTTTGGGTCCTATGGTGTCCTAAGGGGTCATATTGTGTCCTACGACCCCTTAGGACACCATATGACCCATAACGACACAATTTGGTGTCTTAAAGGGTCATATGGTGTCCTACGACCCCTTAGGATACCACATGACCCCTTAAGATACCATATTGGGTTGTTATGGGTCATATTGTGTCCTAATGGATCATATTGTGTCATATGAACCCTTTAATATATCATATGACCTCTTAGGACATAATATGACCCCTTATGACACCATATTGGGCCGCTTTGGGTCCTATGGTGTCCTAAGGGGTCATATTATGTCCTACGACCCCTTAGGACACCATATGACCCATAAAGACACAATATGGTGTCTTAAGGGGTCATATGGTGTCCTAGAACACCATATGACCCCTATGGACACCATATGACCCATAACGACACCATATGGTGTCATAACGGGTCGTATATTATCCTTAGGGGTCATATGGTGTCCCATGAACCCTTATGACCCCTTAGGACACCATACGACCCGTTATGACACCATATTGGGTCGTTATGGGTCCTATGGTGTCCTAAGGGGTCATATTATGTCCTAAGACCCCTTAGGACAACATATGACCCCTAACGACACCATATGGTGTCATAAGGGGTCCTATGGTATCCATAGGGGTCATATGACATCCTACGACCCCTTAGGACACCATATTACCCCTTAAGACACCATATTTGGTTGTTATGGGTCATATTGTGTCATATGACCCCTTTAAGACATCATATGACCCCTTAGGACACAATATAACCCCTTATGACACCATATTGGGTTGCTTTGGGTCATGTGGTGTTTTAAGGGTTCATATTGTGTCCTACGACCCCTTAGGACACCATATGACCCATAACGACACAATTTGGTATCTTAAGGGGTCATATGGTGTCCTAGGACACCATATGACCCCTATGGACACCATATGACCCCTAACGACACCATATGGTGTCATAAGGGGTAGTATGTTGTCCTTAGGGGTCATATGGTGTCCCATGAACCCTTAGGACATAATATGACCCCTTATGACACCATATTGGATCGCTTTGGGTCCTATGGTGTCCTAAGGGGTCATATTATATCCTATGACCTCTTAGGACACCATATGACCCCTAACGACACCATATGGTGTCATAAGGGGTCCTATGGTGTCCATTGTGGTCATATGGTGTCCTACGACCCCTTAGGATACCATATGACCCCTTAAGACACCATATTTGGTCGTTATGGGTCATATTGTGTCATATGACCCCTTTAAGACATCAAATGACCCTTTAGGACACAATATGACCCCTTATGACACCACATTGGGTCACTTTGGGTCCTATGGTGTCCTAAGGGGTCATATTGTGTCCTACGACCCCTTAGGACACCATATGGCACATAACGACACAATTTGGTGTCTTAAGGTGTCATATGGTGTCCTAGGACACCATATGACCCCTAACGACACCATATGGTGTCATAAAGGGTTGTATGTTGTCCTTATGGGTCAGATTGTGTCCCATGAACCCTTATGACCCCTTAGGACACCATACAACCCATTATGACACCATATTGGGTTGTTATAGGTCCTATGGTGTCCTAAGGGGTCATATTATGTCCTACAACTCTTTAGGATACAATATGACCCCTAATGACACCATATGGTGTCATAAGGGGTCCTATGATGTTCATAGGGGTCATATGGTGTCCTACAACCCCTTAGGACACCATATGACCCCTTAAGACACCATATTTGGTTGTTATGGGTCATATTGTGTCCTAATGGCTCATAGGACACCATATGACCCATAACGACACAATTTGGTGTCTTAATCTCTCTCTCTCTCTCTCCCCCTCTCCCCTAATCTCTCTCTCTCCTGTAATCTCTCTCTCTCTCTCTCTCTCCCCTAATCTCTCTCTCCCCTAATCTCTCTATCCCTCTTCCCTAATCTCTCTCTCTCTCTCTCTCTCTCTCTCTCTCTCTCTCTCGCTCCCTCTGTCTGTCTGTTTGTGTGTCTGTCTGTCTGTCTGTCTGTCTCTCTCTCTCTCTCTCTCTCTCTCTCTCTCTCTCTCGCTCCCTCTGTCTGTCTGTCTGTCTGTCTGTCTGTCTCTCTCCCCGAATCTCTGAATCTCTTTATCTCTCTCTCCCTCTCCCCCCTTCCCTCCCTCTCCCTCTCCCTAATATCATATATTAGTATATTAAAATAGTATATATTAATATATTAATAAACATTAGATTAATTATGTGCCAATTTAGTTAGTGAATTTACTTATTAAAATCGGATATACAATTTGTGTTGTAAAATTTTCAAATTTCAAATTTCGGCTCGGGAATGCTTTGGGATTTGGCTTGGAAGTGACAAGCCTAGAAAGTCAACTGAAAAAACGTGTTTTTCAATATTCCTTAATTTTCTAGACTTTACACTGGTGGCTGATGATTTTTTTGTAGCCAAAATTGATAAAACGAAAAGGGTTTTTTAAGGACGTTCTCAGCTTTCCAACAATATAAGGCTTGTCTTATTTCGACTTTAATAAATAATTATTATTTATTTCTAATTGAATTCTGACAATAGTCCTGATTGATAGGCTGATTGAAAAACACTCATAACTTTCAAATGGTATAACATTTTTTGAATCCAAAACATGCATCACATCCTATGGTTTGTCTACTATAGGGAAAAATTAAAAAATAAATAAATTTCATAAGGTTTTGACCAAGTTAAGGTGGTTAGACGTAGGAGTTTCTGAATTTCTAAAAAGCTGTAGTAAAAAATTCATAAATAATTATTTACTTAATAAAAAACTAAAAAAAAATATGTGTCACATCTAGACATGAGTCTAATACTTATATTATAAATATTATAAAAAAATATTATGATTTGATTGTGATTAGGGTGGTCAGACATACATCTACTTATTATCTTTTTTTTTGAAATTTTAGTACCATTGCATTCCAATTTGCAATTAGAAATTTTCATCAAATAGGATTTTTTTTTCCAAAAAACAACTAGTAGCTTAGAAACTACATTAAATTTTCTATATATTCTCTTCTTACATATTTTAAAAATAATGTTCACAACTTATTCATATTTTCATGTCAAGTAGCATATTTCTGATTTTCTGAAATTTCATTGCCGCTTTAGGGCCTATTTTGGCACACCATGATCTTGCACATACCCACTAGGGTAACATGATTTCTTATTTTGTCTCATATTTCTTGAAGCTTCATCTGAAATTTTTGAGTTAATTCTAAATTGAAGTTATGTATTGCCTCCATCTTAATCCTCTTCATCTTGTCTTTAAATACAAATATGAACATGTCAATGCTTGCAAGAGCAACAAATGGAGAATGTTTGTACTTTATGCTTTCAAATTTGTTTCATTTATTTTTTGTGTGAATTGGGGAAAATAAGAACAAAAATGGCATCATTTGTAGTGAGTTTCCAACGGTTGGAGCTGTGGAGCTGGGAGCAAACTGCTGCCTCTTTCCACACTTTAACATTAAAATCCTTATTATCTTGCACGTTTTATTATTGATTTTATGTTTTTATTTTTCTTTTTATGCTTATTCTTATATTTCTAAATATTAACATAATTTTGTTCTTGTAATTATAATAAATAAAATAATTTTTTAAGAGAACATAATCTTAAAGAAAAGTATTATTATAGGTTTATTAATTTAATTATAATAAAGAGTATAGTTTTAAGTAAAATAAATTTATAATATTTTTCTAGAATATTTGTAAGTAAAATAAATAAAATAGTTTTATTAACATTTTTAATTACAAAAAATAAAATAGTTTTATTAACTTAAAACCTTTCCTTCATTATAATAGAATTTACTATAGAGATCATTGCCAATAGTGATATTTTTTACCCTAAACTTGTTACTACATCAAATCCTTTCTCTCATACAATATAATTTATTCATTTTTTATGATTATAATAAGAAAATATCAAAATTTTAAAATATTTTTCATAGATTTCATAACATAGTGTTGTAAGATTTTTGTCAAATTTATATAGTTGTTTTCATAAAATAAAACATATTGCTTATTAAAACAATAATTCTTAAAAACTGTGAGAAACAATAAGAAATGTGAAGTTGTTATTTTGCAACTTGGTGAAGTATACTAATTATCATTCTCTATTGTCATTTTTAAAGCTTCATTTTTTCCAAATTTATATATAAATTGCAATTGCAATTCAAAACAAATTACAAAATGCTCAATAATTTCATTTCTCGCATAAATTCAAACAAACCTTTGCAACTCTTCATTTGCCTACATTTCATTGATCAACCAACATTTGATAGGAACTTCACAACAATGCAGCCTTGTTATTTAAGAACCAAAAAAAATCTAAAATATAATAAATTATATCAAGTCAATCGAGATATAATTAATTTATGATTATCTAACTATTACTCTACAATATTGCTAGACCAATAATTATATCTATATTAAAATGTCTTGTAATGGGAGGATTTATAATCTTGAAAGTGGAATGAAATTAAGAAAAATCTTAAAAGGCATGTGTTTTGGTTACCTATAGTTAAGAGACAAATATGCTTGTTGGAGGCTAAATATATTTGGTAGTGGTGAAAAATAAAGGAGAAGATACCGTTTCAATAAATCTAACAATATAATAGCACAACGATTACTAAATTCGACCAAGCTATAATAACAACACAATGATTACCTAATCTACCAAGCTAAATTGGCATGACAAATACTTAGATAAGTTTGATTGCAATAAAACCCACCTCTTTATTGTGATAGAGAAATTTCCACTATCATTTATTTTTCCTTTAGTGATTCTTTTTGGGATAAGGTGTTTGTACACCACTTGGTTGTATTTGTCTAGGCTTGATTCTATAAAAGTGAGCACATGTTAGTGGTTTACATTGGCTAGTGGTTTGGGCTACCATTATTGAGTCTTTTTAAAGATTGCATATGTGAAGCATGGCATGGAATGCATGGATTCATGTTTGGACACATGAAGAGGGCTTGATGTTTCAAGAGTGTTAATTGTAACTCTGTATGTGCTTTGTATTTCTTTAAGGCTAAATAATACATGGAGTATGGATACTTTTGGAGGTTGGGTTTTTTCCTCATGAGGGTTTTCCCAGGGTATATTGTGTGCTATCTTATGGCTTGTCTATTTGATCTTCGTGTAATGGTGATTCTATAAGCTTGTATGCATGCTTTTCTCTCATAGATCATGTAAGAAATGAATTAAATGTAATTGGATATGAAGCATTAGTTCCTAACATTTTCTATCAGAACTTTCATGGTTGGATTTGGAGTTATAACCCTAGCTTGAGTGGAAGAGTTGCAAAGTTGAAGTCATGGCTATGCATGAAATATTTGGGACATTACAAGGTATGGAACACACTTGCAGGTTGTTTTATTATAGATTTGAGGGTCATGGGTTTGTTATTTTGATGGGTTGTTTGCAGATTTAGTGTTTGGAAAATATTGGGTCAAATGAGCTTTTTGGATATACATTCATATGAGGATTTTGGAGAAGAGTGTACACAAAAATTACTTCCTAGGAAAAAATGGACCTCACCATTGGATCCAAATTAGACAAGTGATAAATTTTGATATAAAATTTGACCTATTTTGGACACAGTTGAAAAAGTCCAGGTCTTTTTTAGTATGACAGTGATATGAGTGTCAAATTTAATTTGCAAAGGAGAAAAAATAAAAAAACATGTCGCGTTAAAAAATTGTGCCTATAATTTTATTAAGAAAAATATATTTTTTTTATGGGTCAATGCTATTTGAAAAGGGTAAAAAATATATTAAAAAAATTTTGAGGCCCCGACCCAAATAGTGCCCACCATTAAATTGAACAAACCACTAGTACAATAAAAATAAAATTGCCAAAAACAATTTTTTAAATGCATTTTTTAAAATTAAAATGAAGTGCTAATTATATATTCACGATTCATATTATTTCATTTTTAATATGGGTGGCAATTTTGACCCCCATATTAATTTTTTTTTTTTAACTTTGGAAAACCAAATTTAATCAAATTGGAAAAAAATTCAAATCCATCGGTTTATTAACCATATAGCCTAATAGCTATTTTTTTCTAATTGGCGTAAATTTCACCTAGGGAGTTTTCTCTATGGCTTCTTATACTCATTGGAAATCTAGTTCCAATTACTCCATTGTGGTATAGGTTTTGTCTCATGATTTTGCTGTTTCAGTTAGTTTTTGAGGCTTGAAAGTTAGATATTCTTATTTTTATAGTTTTGGTCATAAATTTTGCATACAAAATTGGATTTTCGATTTCAAATAGGTGGTGGAGAGAATGTTCAATCTACTACACAGTGGTGTTGTTATTTTGTCGGTTTGATGAGTATGCAAAATTGTGCATTTGTTTGATCACTTGTAGATGCTTGAGATCCGGGTTGTGATTATGTGAGCATATGGATGAGTCAATAGGTGAAACCTTGAAGGAGTGCATATTTTCATGAGTTTAAAAGTTCTATTCAAAGTTGGAATTTGATGGTGACAGGTACAAAGGTTGTCTTCAATTTTGAGGACATGGTTTGGGATTGGAGTCTCATAAGGGTCATAGTTGAGTATAGGTGCAATGTTTGTGATGATTATGGTGTCATGGTTATCCAAGTATACTTTTTCATTGACACACCATGACCATGTCTATGGTGGTGATTTGGTTTGATGTTAGGAGGTTGATTCTTATCCCCTTGATGCTTATTTGGTTCCTTGACCATGGCACTCAAATGTGGACATGTTTGACAAATCATATTAGATGTTGAATTGGTGTTTGAGTCACGTGGTCTCCAAGATTATTCTCTTTGATATCTTAGTTTGCAGTTTACTAATGTGATGATGAGTTTTCATGTTTCAGCATTTGGATCTATGAGTTATGTGATAGACCTGTAGGTATGCACAACCTATTGATTGCAGTGGGATGACTTGGATATGGATTGTCGATATCCACAAAGTTTGATTCATTGTTGTTGCAAACTTTGTTAGTTGGCCTTTTCTATGGTCATTAGTGCATAGGTATGTTTTCTGTGAGATAAAAGGATGGATGATGTTTTCTTTGAGATGAGAAATGGATGATGTTTATAGTACCAAGATAGCTTGTGTTGGGACCTATAACATGTGGTTTTATCATGATGTCATGATCCGAATTGGTTATTCATTGGTTAATTTTTAGTAGGAGCTTTTGACAGTGATGTATTGGTGGTGTAGGATTGATTCTTGATTGGTGGTTTGTTGGAAGTTGTGTGCATCTTCCTGGATCAAAGTTCATGGCTACACTTGATGTTATTGATTTTTTAGTTGTATTTGTGTAGACTTGGATGATCCTCATTTAGGAGATGTTTTTCACGATGCCATGTGTGACTTGGTATCACAGTTTAGTGGGAGTTGTTGGTACTGATGTGGATTCACCATTGGATGGTGGATGATCTCCTTTAGTGTTGTAGATGTTTGGAGGAGCTCTTGATCCTATTATTGTAGAATGGTTTTTCACATTTGCAAGTTCACTAGAAGGAGATGATTATCTTCATGATGATTGGATATGGTTGAAATCTTAAAGCCATGGAAGACTCATGGAGTGTTTGGTTGAGGTGTGGTTTATGCTTTCATTTAACATGTTATCATTGCTTAATCGGTGATGTTTGGTTTAGAGTATGATTGTTGTTATGTTATGGTTTTCTCTTGATTGTTATTACCTTTGTGAGCTTAGAGTTTTGGCATGATATATTATCTTGAGACCATGTTATGTTCACTTGGAGCATGCGATCTCCTAGGAGGAGATGGTTAGATTGTGTTGTCATGTTTATGTTCATGATTTTGTGGTTGGAGCTTTCACATTGATCTTGGTGGTTCTCTTTGTTTTTAGTAAATGATCATTTTCTTGATTACTTCATGATGGTGCTATGTTGCATTTGGAGTTTGGCATGGATTGACTAGTCTTAGGTACTCATGGATACATTGAGGCTTTGGTGATGTTGGTATTCTCTTGTGATTAGAGATACATGTTGATATGTGTTGAGCTTTCAACTGGTATAGACTTGAGAGAATATTGTTCTTAGAGTGAGTCATGATGACTTGGATATCCCGATGGGAATTCTCATTCCCCACTCTTGGTATACTCAACAATTTACTTCTTGAGAGGTATTGCCCACTGTTCCTTTTAGGTATCATATGCTTATGCTTATCTTCCATAGATATGGATCTTGAGCTATAGATAGATGGTTCGTTTTGGATGATCCATTTGAGAGATGTTTCACATTGTTTATCTCCTTATGCATTTGAGTGATGTTATTATATCATAATGAGGATATTAGGAGATGGTTAATTGGGATTATTTCCTTCTTTGGTAATGGTTATTATGAGTTTTATCTTCTCAATTATGAGAGGTTTACATCCATGTTGGCATTACATGATATATATGTTTGTTTGGTCTAAGAGATTGAATGAGGTTTTCAATGTTGTCATGGATTTTTATTTGGGGTAACCTAGAGGAGATCATACTTGACATGGTGTTTCTTCTTTAAGGTGTTGGTAGAAGGACATGTTATGGTTTATATTTTCTCTCTCTTTATTCTATGGTATCTTCCATGAGGTTCATGTTCATATGATTTGGGAGGATGGTGACATTGTGAGAGAGTATGCAACATTTGAGTTGCATGTGTGGATTATTGTGATTGTTCTTGGTACTCTATATTTTGATTTATCTATCACACCTTGATATGAGTGTTGACTGGTATACTTGATAGGATCTGAGCTTCATTTCAGATTTAGTTTTGCCTATGCAGTGGGAGTCTTTAGATATGTATGTACTTCATTTATAGGTTTGATACATGGAGCTTGATTGATGTCTATGGGTTGATATGATATTGGTGTGAGTTTACTGATTCTCTTTATGCCCAAGAGGTATGGATGGTTGGATGTATTGAAATGTGTTGTGGATGTCATTTCTAATCATGTGGGTTTTTTTCTTTATGATAATAGCTTGGAGTCTTTGTCATCACATTGGATTTGATTCTTGTTTTCTTGGATTGGTGCATTTCCACCTTGGCTCACTCCTTTTCTTCCGTAGGTGGCATGTTGGAGGATGAAACGACTTCTTACTCGAGATGGTAGTCACTTGGTTTTATTGCAGTTATCTTGATGGAGCACAAGAGCATGTGGGAGATTCATGCGGTTTCATGTATGGCTATTATGATGATTTTAATTGATTGACAATGATGTAATGTATACAATATGTGGGAGAAAGTTGGGATAAGGTGTTGTACACCTTGCATTATGTTTATAGTATATTATTTATTTATTATGTGTTGCACCTAGGGGAACCTACATGGACGTGCATCATGTAGAAATTACATTCTTGGGGCCACTTTATGTGTTGTATGTAACATTGATAATTATATTTAATGTGGGTGTCACATTGGGATATTATGTTGTATTTATTTAATATTGGAGAAAGATAATTAATAAAGTGAAAAATTAGTATCTAATATTAAATGAGGGGTCAATGGTATTGTGTTCACATAGTTTTACTTTACCACTTGGTTGTATTTGTGTGAGTTTGATTCTATAGAATCAAACACATGTTAGTGGTTTAGGTTGGTTGTTGGTTTGGCATGTCGTTATTTAGTCTTTCTAAGGATTGCCTATGTGAAGCATGGCATGAGATGTGTGGATACATGCTTGGACCCATGGAGAATGCATTGGAGGTCTTGATGTTTCAAGAATATTCATTATAACTCTATAAGTGTTTCACATTTCTTTATGGATAAATAGTACATGAGGTATGGATGCTTTTGGAGGCTAGGTTTTTCCTTCAAGAGGGTTTTCCTAGGTATATCTTATGCTATCTTGTGGCTTGTCTATTTGATCTTTGCATAATGGTAATTCTGTAAGCTTATATGTGTGGTTTTCTCTCATGGATTATGCAAGAAATTGATTAAATGTAACTAGGTATGGAGCATTATTTTCTAATAGTTCTAAGGTTCAAAAATATGGTAATTTAATGACATACTTTATATTCATTCAAGAATTATAATATTATAAATCTTTTGAAATGAATATTTTTCTATGTTTATTGTTCGGTTATTATTAAGATCATGTAAAGAACTAGCAAGTTATTATCTTTTGTTAGTGAACAAATGTATACTTGATATTTTAAAATAAGAAATAATAGGAGTGACATTTTAAGATATTTAATTAAAATAATGGTATGGAATAACATTTTAGTTAAAAGTCACGTAATTTGCATAATGAATACATAATTAAATTTTGTGTGGATTGTGTCATCATTTTGTAAATCTAGTTGTTCTAGTTAGAAAGTATGTATGAAACAGTTTTTTTTTAATTATATTTCCCTTTTGGTGAAAATTTGATATAAATATTTTTATTACAAATTATATAGATTAGATATCCCAATTCATATGATCAAAATAATTAATCATTATATTCATTCTATCATGTTATTATCATTGTATGCCTTAGAGATGGGTTTGATAGTCATTAGTAATATACAATGTTAAATTGATAATTTTGGTTGAGTATCTCATGGTAATTATATGTATTGCATGGTTAATTGGGTATAATTATTAAGTTGGTCATTATTAAAATTTCACTAGCTTTGATTAACACTTTGTATAGTCTATCATATTGTTTTGATGTTATCATTTTTTATAAGATTAGTTAACGAAGGGGTTACGTGTTTGATACCATATTGCCTATTAACATGAGGGTATTTCTAGATTATCATTTGCATAGTTGTATAGATTGAATTGACGATGGTATGCAAGCATAGTAATCATATTAGTAGTCATGGGTAATTTTTAGGTTGCATCATTGTGATGGTAAAATTGATTTGTAATTAATCAAACTACTATTGAGGTTTGTGTCATTGATCAAGTATTTTAAGTATAGTGGTTAAGTTATAGTCGAGCACCTCTAACATTATATTCTATAAAACTTCTTGTATTGAATTTTATAGTGTTCTACTCTTATAAAGGACTATAAGTTAGTTAAGGACATTTTGAGTTCGTTATATTGATGACTACATCAATATTGAAATGTTGTTCTCATGGAGTTTGTGTTGAGTCGTTAATATCAAGAAAACATGTTTTAGTTGTCGTTAAAATAGATCTTAGAATAGTCATTTTTTAATTAATATTCATAATTGTGCATAATCATTGAGTAGATATACATAATTACATCCTTTTGCATTTGATTATTTGAAGTTAAACAATGTCAAATGGGTTTCAAATATGAAGCAATAAAGAATGGTAGGTTCTACTTATTAATCTATCTATTGATAGTTGAAATAAAAAGATGGTTTGACCAAATCTTTTTAATCTTTAATATTTATTTACTATTTGATTATTTATTATTTCTCTCTACTATATCATGATATCAATACATTACCATTTCATTATGCATTAGAATGTTAGATATATCATGTTGTACTAGATTCCATCACTCCTGTTAATTCCAGATTGCTAGTCATCTTCATGTATGGTCAAGTATTATTTATTTAAAGGATTATAGGGAAGCATATGCATCATGGTTGGGTGGTAAAACAATTTGAAAATGTTCTTTCCCAAGGTGTTCTCGTGTAGTCATAGTCAAGAGTATTTGTCAAATTTATTTTTTTAGTTATGTACTTGATGTACTCGACCATTTGATCTTCTTGAAAGGAAATAGTTTCCTAATGTATTTCTAGCCTTTGGGGCTTATGTATTCAAATATTTTATCAAAATCTAAAAAAAATTCTCTATTCTTATATGATTGAGAAAGTCGGTTTAATTTATGTTAAACGTGTGTAAATTAATATTTTTATATCATGAAGGTCCTTACATATGGTATCATTTGGAGTTCGCATTAGGGCCTTAATTCCACTATATTGATATGTTGCTTTTGCATTAAAAATGTTGGTACATTGTTGAGAAATGCCTAGTAATATGTCAAATTGTAAGGGTACGACAAGCACATGTATGGCTTTTATATTTATTATCATACAAAATAAAATTGGTTGATATTTTATCATCACAAGATTGAAAGTATTACCTTAAATATTTAATGTACTATCTAAGTATTGACCTATGTAAATATTATCATGGACAAGGAAAAATAAATTTGAGGAATAATTGATTTTGATTTGATATTATGAGCAATATCATGGACTATCATTTTGGTGTTATTCCATAAGTGCAACAGATAGGTTGACACCATCACAAGGTAGAGAACATCATCAGAGAGACGAATATTAACACTATGAAATTAAACCATTGTGATGGATTGCAAACACAATCACATAGAACTTATTCAATGATTATTTTGATAAACAAGCATGCTTGCATTATCTTAAATGTTTACAAAAATGAAGATTAGATGGAAAGACTAACTTGGGCGCCCAAATGACACTAGTTCTTGAAACGACGCTATTTTTTGATCCAATACTTTCCCTCCAACTTGGGTGCCCAGTCTTGCAAGATAAACATTACATTATGTAAAAAATGACGGAGTACCAAGAGACACATGTTGCCTCTTTCAATCACCCACTTGGAGAAGCCAAAAGGTCACTCATTTTTCCACTTCCTAATTCATTAATTATCCCATTCTATGCATCCACATGTGGGAAAAACAATATTAAATAATTATGTTCACAACCCACCTTTACCGCTCCTAGTGGAACCCATCACCCCTTATGAATTTATTATACATAATAGTGAGAATAAATATTACAAAATTATTTTCCAATACTTCCAAGGATGTTGGAACAATGTTTTATAATTTACAAGGTAGATGACACCTTAATCCTAACATTGTCTTTACCCAAAGTGATAACTCAATGCATGCACTTGATAAAACACCATACATTACTGCTAGAGTTAATAACAAACCCACACATGAGGTTCTTATTGATCCACTATGTTATACATGTGGATATACTAAGAGGGGGGTGAATCGTATATCTAATTTTACCTAAATTTAATATTGATTGCCATTAATACCTTCTCAATCTATCATAGGAACAATTGAACACAAGATAACCATGCATCAACACAATAGAACACCATAATTATGTGAAAATCCAAAAGGGAAAATCCACAATGAGAGTAGCTACTTGGATCTACTACCTAAATCCATTCTCAAAAAGTAAATAAAGAACTTACAATATTTTGCAAGCACCAACCCACAAGAATCACAACCAATGGTGGAAACACTAATCCCCAACTAGATTTGCAGACACGGACGTTGATCTCCTAATCTAAGAATTAAGCACCAACTTAGGTAATGAGGCACAAACTTCAATTATAAAAAAAGTATATGAAATATATGTCCTGAAAACATTCAAGGTTGATCCTTCAACATCTTCTTGATTTGATCAACTTTATAATACTCTCAAACTGTGTGTGAGATCTGCATATAGTTCACACACTTAAATAAATTGAGTAGAGAACTTGCATAAATTTTTTCATAGTTATCTTCTACTACTTCACTTCCTTTGGAATGAATCCAATCACTAATATATATATTCATTCCTACATTAATTACATCCTTAAGTCAACCTAGAACTTATTTAAAACATCAACAAGTCAGCCACAAGAATAAACCTTAAACCAAAGTGTAATAGGCTCGATCCAAAAGCCACCACGTTACTCCAGAAGTGGGAATACACCATGTGTTAACCAAAATTATCTCAAGTAATCCCAAAAAAAACTTCACATGCTTCCTCTGGCTAGTACACAATTCAATACTCTAGCACATTTATCAAGAACATCAATACAAATTGTGAACTAGATCTGTTAGGACATTGCCAACCATAACTTCCCGTCTTCTTGAACTCCACCTTTGAGACACAAACCTCAAAAACATACCATAGATGCAATTGGATTTTTGCAAACCACTTAAACAAGTTTATGATGATGCCATTAACATTCAACAAGAGGGATATCTAAGAATAGCTTGAATCTATCCTTCTAGAATACAAATGCTTTAATATGACATGATATGATAGAAATAATTAAAATTACAACAACCTTCTAGATACCTTGATATTGAGGACAAGATAATGATAATCTATCAATACCTATTACACACCTTTGACATTAATGAAAACACAATGTTCAACACAATATGTATGATTAATGTGGTTGGAAGAGAATTTATTTACACATATGAACTATATCAAGACACAATAAATTTGATGTATTGATTAAGGTGCATGATGGTTTCAATTGTCCTACCATTGGTTCGATAACCCTTCAAGTTAAAGTTTGACCTAAAAGCTTAGATGCTCATTTTACCATAATTGCTACCTCATACCAATTTCATGTGAAGTTGGGTCATCCTTGGTTCAAATTCATGAAAGCGGTCCCTTTCGTAGTTCATAAGTATTAGAAATTCTCATTTGAAAGAAAAGTGCATACTTTATATCATAGTAGGGTCCATACCTTGTTAGCATGTGGAAACTTTACACTTGACTACTTTTAGCCACGACAACCTCAACCAATTTGACCTCACAAGGATACCTTGATCATTTTCTACCATTTTAAAAAAAAAAGCTAAGAGTAGCTTAGTTATCCTTAGGTAGTTCCTTGGGATACACTACAAATGCTATCCCTAAGGATCCTTCGACATCTATGGATACCAAAGCAACTCTTCGTGCCCCACAGAAAACGAGTGAACCACATCTTGGACCAGGAATCTATTTTCTTCCTAGAATGTCTAGTAAGTATGCTTGGGTTACACCTCTGCCATCCTATAAAGGACAATTGGGAAAAAACATGACACCCTATAGACTCCCCTATCTCTCAACCTTTAGAAGTTCCTTCTATTCCTTATGTTAGAGATTAGTGCTCACGTGGATTAGGAATATTTCATTATTAGTATGTTTGTTATGATTTAACCTTTGTGAGTAGATATGGAAATTTGGTTAAGTGTTTGTTTGAGTTGTTAGAACAACTCGTATGATTAAGTTGTTACAAGAAATTACCTATAAAATAGGATGATAAAGTCCTATATATGTATGTAATCCATATCATTGTGAGAGTGGATAAAATGATATAATATCTCTATGTTTTACATGCTTTGAATATTATCATCGGTATTAGAGCCTCCACGTCAGCCTTGCATTGTTCATTATTGGCCCATGTTTACCTCATCTTTGCATAAGGTTCATATTTCTTGGATTGATTTGCAGTTGTTCTTTTCTTTGTTAGCCTTTGATCAAAACCATTTAACAATAGTCTCTCTTGCATTGTTGACCATCTACTCACTAGACCTACGATTCTATTTTCCAAGTGCCAGTTGCAAGAGGTTGCTCATAGATCAGGCTTATACTTGGAGTTCACTGATTGAAGTCTTCTCTCATTGTACTCACGATTCTTTTATTGTGGATTGATTTTTAGTTGGTGAATTTTGTTGCTACTACAGTTCCTTGTTACAATAGCTGGCATCTTCAACTAGTGTGCATTTAATTCTTTCCAATCTCAAAATGATATTTTTGAGATTCTTCTAATCTTTTGTGGTGAAAGATTTAATTTGCGGGTTTAGTATTTGAAAGATCATTATGGGAGGTAGTGTTTTGTTTTAAAATATATTTTTGAGAATTTTAATGGATAAATTAAGTTTCATCAAAAAATTTGATGGTAGAGACTTTCATACATGACAAATATAGATGCAACTACACTTGATAGGAAAGGATCTTTGGAATGTTGTCAAACCAAACTCAATCACACCAACTGATGTAGTTGAACTTGTTAAGTGGAATATAAAAAATCAAAAAGCTTTAGGAACCATTGACCTTAGATTGTCAAAAACGTACTTACATCATTTGGATTTCATGACATTTGCAAAAGAGATTTGGGAGTCAATAAACAAGCTCTTTGGATCTGAAGCAGAAAGTGCCAGGACAACATTGAAACAAAGACTATATGGATTTAAGATGGATACAGGTACAAAAATGAAATATGATATAAGTAAGTTTCACTACCTATTAAATTAGCTAGCTGGGATTAATGATCCCATAATACCGGGTTACACTTTTTGGCCAAACTTGACACTGAAATCAACATTTTTGTATCAAATCTTTACTTTCTAAAACCTATAGCAGCTAAACCATTGAGAATTTGAAGATGAAGTGAACCACTAAATTGTGAGATTTTTCATATAGATTCTAAATATATATATTTAAAAATAATAAAAAATTAATTGTCCATATTGCTATGTAACTTTTAATAACTTAATATTTACAGTAATTAGCATTTTTCGGAAGTGACATTTATTCTATAATGCATAACATTTTTTATATCAAGAAGGAAATTCTAATTTTTAAAATATAGAATTTTCACACCAACATCTAGTGGATGGATATTTTCTCATAATTTTTTTACATATATTTTTTTAGTTAATTTTTTAAGTCAAAGTGATTGTAATTTGGATAGAGGTGTATTCTGTAATGCATAACTTTTTTGTATGCATTTGAATTAACTTTTTTTTTGTGTTGATATGGGGATATCAATACCTAGGGAAAAGATATTTTTTACAAAAAAAAATTCTCTATTTTTCAATTTTTCCACATGTGTGAAACACAATCCTTAATGTTTGATTAAAAATCTACATTCATAAGAAATAAAACATAAATATATTAATGAAATTAAATATATTAAAAATTATACTATTTGGAAAGCTTATAATAAGAACTAAATACTCAAAAAAATAAAACTTCTAAATGAATTCATTTGATCTCCCAAAAACTAATCTAAAAGTGGGTTTTTATGAGCATTTTGATAGGTGTGAAGGAGGCTCCATTGCAGGCATGATTTAGAAGTAGAGAGGTTCTATGCAAGAAATTTTGATTGTAGAGCCTTTGATCTAACTCTCTTCAATTAATTATTGAAAATGAGACCTCTTAAAGCTTAAACCATTGTATTTTCTGAAAAATGTATGATTTCAACAAAAATCAGGATGTACCAAAAAGTGTAACCCAGTATTGTGGGATTACTGCATTGGGAGAGGATGATCGAATGTAAAATATGATAATGCCAAAACAATAATTTTGAATAGTTTTCCTAAGAATATGTCTGGAATGGTGTTTACATTAAGGTTAACATTAGTCTTGAAGGGTAATATCCACTCTACTTGATCATAATGAAGACTCAAAATTTGAAGAGGTCTTATTTGTACATAACAAAGCAAGAAAAGGAAAATATAAATCTAAGCATATTCCTTCAAAAGGAAAAATCAAATGCTTCTATTGTAATGAAATAAGACATGTTATTTTGAATTGTAAAAAGAGGGCACAAGATCTACTAGATAATAAACTAGATCATTGTGCTTCTCTAGTTGAAGAAATAGATTGAAAATAATATGCCAGCGATGAAGAGTTATCTTGTCCAAGTGAAGAGGAATATGTGTTCTAAATAATACAATCTTGGAGGTAGGAGGAAATGGAGGAAGGAGGACACTCAGTGTGCTCTCGTTAGTCACCAATGACATGGTCTCTTATCAGCTTTGGTGGCATTTTGTTTGTGATGCGTGCTTATATTTTCTATGTTTTTGATAATTGGAAATTTCACATCATGGGGGGGAATATAACATCTATTCCATCTTCAGTTGCAATGAATTTTTTCTTACGTAACCTCCTAGTGTAAAATGTTGTATTGAGAAAAAGAACTAGTGTAATGCAATTCATGGATCTTGAGAAGGTTAGTGGTGATCCAGAAAACCATATGAGGTGAATAAATGATTGTGTTCATGTTTGAGTTCAGGTTTATGGTAACCCTATGTGAAAACCATGAAAGGTTGATGAGAGGTGTCTTCCTTTTAAATCAAGGTCATGAGCCACAAGAGTTGGGTTAATGTAGTTGGAAATGCTAAGGCCAAGAATGTGGAAATCATTGATGTTGTAAAAAATTGTATAGGAGAATAGTTGACTATAGAGATCCTCTGACTATCGGACTTTGTGGAAGTTTGGTCAACCGGTGATGAGTTTATGAGAAGTGAAAGGGAGATAAGTTCTCGTATGTAGGTGATCATGTGCAACAAGATCTAGATAGCAACATGTAGGCCTAAAAGTATGAATAGCAATGCAATTCTATTTTCAATTTATGTAATGTATTTTCTTTCCATGTTCACACTAAGGGGAGGTGTTAGAGATTATTGTTCATGTGGATTAGGAATATTACATAATTAGTATGTTTTTTATGATTTAATATTTGTGATTAGAAATGGGAAATTGTTTAAATGTTTGTTTGAGTTGTTAGAACTATATGCGGGAAAAGCGGCTCGATGAAACGAATATTACGAATTCGGGACTAGTCCACACACCAAAGGGACTCTTGGTGCAACTTATGGAGTTGTATGGAATATCTCAACTTCCCAAGGGATGTTCAATTTCTCTCTATCTCACAAGACCCCTTAAGCCAATGTCTTTGCTCTCAAATCACTGAGCAAAGTGATTTAGGGATGACAATCATGAGAATGAGGGATGTTTTGATCAATCTAACATGAATGCAATCCTAAATATGCATGATATTAACAAATACAAATTAAATTAGTATGTATATGATGATATGATGAAAATATTAGTAAAATAACTATCCTAACATGATATACTATCTAAATATGATTGTTATGATAAAGAGAAATACTTCTAAAATGCTTATTATATTATTTCTATTCAAAGAGAGATTAAATGCTTAGTAAAATGCCTATAAGTGTGATGCTAAAGACTTGGATATGAGAATGAGAGAATGAGGGCTCTATTTATAGGAAAAAAATAGGGAAATGGATGGTCAAGGTTGGATGATCTTATCAAGGGCTAGGATTGAAAGTTACCAAGCCATGCACTCAATTATCACCAATGAAATTGTGACAATTGTCAACAAGAGACTACTTGAGAGGAGATGTAAGAAGAATTAAATGCTTGAGAAGACCTCATGGTTACCTTAGAAGGTAAAGGTTAAGGTTAGGTTAAGAAAACCCATTGGATAAAGATTTTACCCAAAGGATAAACTCTTGTGCAAGGGTTAAAGGAATAACCATGGTCAAAGCAATAAATGCTTGATGAGACCCTAGGGTTAGATGAGGGTTGAGTTAGGAAAAAAGTCTCCAACCATGTAAGAAGGTTGAGTTAACCATTAATGGTTTGGAAGACTTTCAAGGTTAACTTGTTGAAGACATAAAGCCTTTAATGGTTTTCAAAGACTTTGAGGGTTTGAGAAGTGACTTCCCTTTGTTTAGGGACGTGACAATGTTTAGGAGATGGATTAGGCTAAATTAGAAGTGATTAGAAGAATATAGAAGGGGGTTTAGGGAGGCAAGTGAGAGATGTAGGAGAATGTAAGTGGATGGAGGGTAATTTCATTTAAAATAAATTGTTTTATTTCAACAAAATAGATGCAAGTGGAGGATTTAAATAAATTAGATTTATTTATTTGAAGTGAAACATTTACTTAAATGTAAATTTGATTAAAAAGAGTAGAAAGGGGATTTAATTAAATAAAGTGATTTATTCAATTAAATGATATGAAAGGTCTAGGTAAATTTAATTAAATAAATTGAATAACTTATTTAATTAAATAGATGAATGTGGATGATTTAATTAAACTAATTTTAATTAAATAGAGAAATGAGAATAAAATGAACATTAAATATTCATTTAGGAAAGTGGTCATTTTTATACGTCTACATTTTGCCCCTCTTTGAAGTGACGTGTGTGCACATGTTGATTCAAAGAAAATTGATTTGTTGCTAAAAATTGATTGATGTGATGTCGTGTGTTGAGATGTCAATGTCGTGCCCCAAATTTGATAAATGGTGTTGATAATGCCCCCTCGAGAGATGAATCAAGGATTTTGAAAAATTTGTTGATTTGATAATAGTTTGTAGCTTTGATCGCATTTTAAAATTTTCGTTTGTGTTTAATGTGTGCCAATTGATTCATCTCCTGAAAAGTGATGTTTGCTAGGGTTAGAAGTGAGAGCATGAGCAAAATACATGCCCCACCTACTAACCCTAATTTACTTTTACCCTATAAAAAGGTGAAAAGTGATTTTATTTGGATCATTTGTGCCTTTTGACTTTTGGTGAGAGTGACATTTGGAGAGTGACAAAATGTCGGTTCCCTATGCTTCACACCGATTCGAGCCCGATTCGAGCGCGTTTGTCGATACCGGAGGCCCGCCACGTATGGTCCACCTATAAGTCATCTAAATTTTGCCCCTTTTTCTTTTTGTTTTGTCGATTTTGATCATGTTTTTAATTTTTTGGGTCAGATTCTCATGGTTTAGCGCATCGGGTCTCTCGCGTAGTGCATACGATAAAACCGTTAACGCGTAGGGTTTAAAACTAGGGTAGCATCTAGGTGATGTCAGATAGCACATTGTACGTGTAGGGTAGTGCATAGGGTAGGTTAGCACATAGGGCCAACAGGGTAGCACATGTAGGGAACAGGGTAGCGCATTAGGTAACCTAGCGCATAGGGCTAACAGGGTAGCACATGTAGGGAACAGGGTAGCGTATAGGGTAACCTAGCGCATAGGGTAAAGGCTTTAGCATATAGCTGAGTTTAGCTAGCACATAGGTGGTAGCTTAGCGCGTGGGGGAAATTTCTTAGCACATGGTTAGAAAACGTAGCTAGAAAAGAAAGGAGAGGTGATGCTACGAGGGAAAAATAGATGAAGGAAGATGGGTTGGGGTGGGTAGGTTTCTCCCAAGTGTTCCTGGATGGGTTGTTTAGCCAATTTTGTGTTTGATGTGCTAATGCATGATTTTTTGATAGATGTTTGAATTTGCTTTTGCTGTTGAAGTTCCAAGATGACTGATTTGAATGATGATCTTGATTTTCTATTGATTTGGATCTTTGATTTCTGTGAGTTCCGATCTATGATTTCCGATATGGTTCCTGATATGAGTCGTGTGATATGAATTTTTGATTTGATTTCTCGATATGGATTTGATATTCAATATGAAACTTGTTTTGATTGTCGTTGTTTCAAGTTTATTGAATTTTGATTTCGATATGGATTTGATTTTCGATATGAAACTTGATTTGATTTTCGTTGTTTCAAGTTGATATGGGATGTTGATTTTGATATGGATTTGTTTTTTGATATGAAATTTTGCTTTCGATATGGATTTGTTTTTCGATATGAAACTTGATTTGATATGGATTTGTTTCAAGTTGATATGGAATTTTGCTTTCGATATGGATTTGATTTTCGTTGTTTCAAGTTGTTATGGATTTTTTTTTCGATATGAAACTTGATTTGATATGGATTTGTTTCAAGTTGATATGGTTTTTGCTTTCGATATGGATTTGATTTTCGATATGAAACTTGATTTCATATGGAATTTTGCTTTCGATATGGATTTGATTTTCATTGTTTCAAGTTGTTATGGATTTTTGCTTTTGATATGGATTTGATTTTTGATATGAAATTTTGCTTTCGATATGGATTTGTTTTTTGATATGAAACTTGATTTGATATGGATTTGTTTCAAGTTGATATGGAATTGTGATTAGATATATCAGATAGATGTGGGAACTAATATTTGGACTTGTTTTGTTTGTTACAGGAATGACTTGGTGTTCTTCAGTCGCGAGAGCGATTTCCGAGGCCATGGTGTTTGATTCCGCGATTGACACAAGGGGATAGAGATATCATTGAGAGATGTGGGTTGTCCTGTTTATTGGATATGCCTCGGTATATCATTAACCGGGGTTTACTAATAGCATTGGCAGAGAGGTGGCATAGTGACACCAACACCTTTCACTTGGCTACGGGCGAGATCACAGTCACTCCAAAGGACTATTATCAGATTCTATGGATTTCTGTGGTAGGGGCATTATTGCCTTATGAGAAGACCAAGGAGGATGGGACAGAGGTGCTTTGTCAAATTTTCCATGATGAGCATATTTGCAGATATGATATCCCTTGGTAGGAGTTCATAGACTTTGATTATGCCCCACTACCATCAGTATTGGCAGGTTTTGTAGGTGACTTTTTGTGTCTCGATCGTAGGTCAAAGGGACTGGTAGTGGGATGGGGGTTGGTTCTGGAGGATATGGTGACATAGGGTCGCCGGTTTGCTTGGGGCTCGTGTATGTTAGCCCATCTGTACAGAGATTTGGATCAGGTGGTATACTTAGGATGCAATAGTTTATCGATCGGGATCACATTGTTATAGGTGTGGGCTTGGGAGCACATTCCCGCAACGAGGCCACTTGCAGACAAGGATAGGCTAGTTGGTTGGGCTTATGTATATGGATACACAGGGATAGTTGTCTAGCGTAAGCTGGGTAAGCTAGAGCATTGGAGGAGGGTGCTGGATGACATTGATACGGTTATCTGGAGACCATATATGGAGTGCGAGGTGTGGGCAGAGGATGGGCTAGAGATTCCCTATATATACATGCCACGATTTGTTATAGGGTGGACGCCTTTTGTCATTGAGAGGTTCTTGCACAGCCAAGTTCAGCGACAGTATGGTCAACAACAGGGCATACCTAGGGAGCATGCTTATATGCTCATTGGAGGCAGGATGTGCCAGAGTGGGGTCCGACTATTGATAGTGTAGTGGTAGTGGAGGAGTATATGCATTTGGCCAGATAGATATGGGACTATGGGTATGGGGTGGTAGATGCGAGGATGACAGAGGATTTTGAAGTGCTCTTCATGGACCATGCTATAGCACAAATATATGATCCAACGAAGATGATTCCCGCTTTTGATGATGAGGATGAGCAACCCGAGAGGCTAGTGAGACGGAGAGAGGAGGGAGAGGATCTTGAGGAGGGATTTGGGGATGGTGGAGGGGATGACGAGGGAGATGGTAGGGGAGGTGGTAGAGGGAGATGAGGAGATAGAGGAGGAGATGGAGGAGATAGAGGAGATAGAGGTAGGAGAGGAGGTGGAGATGGAGGGAGGGGAGGAGGTGGAGATAGAGGGAGGGTTGGAGTAGTCAGACGAGCAGTTGGTGAGGGAGGGAGGGGAGCTTTGGTGGTCAAAGTTGATGGATCTGGCCGAGCAGGCGAGGTTATAGCAGCTGTGGGTGGGATGGATGAGTTTAGGCATCCGACCTAGAGGAGGTGATCAGATGTGCTACCTCCATCGACGCCTAGGATAGTGATAGGGATAGGGGGTACCACGACACATGTACCTATTCAGATGTGGGTACCCACCCATCGAGAGGATGCACAGATTAGATCCTTACAATTGTCAGTGTAGTAGCTTCAGGCATAGGTACTGGCGCAACAACATCAGATTACATAGGTTACTGCAGAGCGAGATACAGTGATGGAGTGCTTAGGTTGAGTAGAGGCTCAAGCGGATAGCCTGGAGAGAGTGGCGACTGGTGGTTCTGTGAGAGACATATTGAGAGAGATGCAGTATGTAGCCAAGGAGGATGAGTACTACAGGCATCTATATGAGGAGGTGGTTCCTAGAGATTACAGAGCTCTGAGCTATACTGCGGTGAGATCCAGTCGATCCAGGCAGAATCATTTGGGGATGGAGAGCAGAGGTGTGATCGGGTCATCTCGACATGATCCACCCAGAGATCCAGGTGCTGGGACATCTGCTGCGAGACCATCAACCTCAGGAGATAGTCATACCTGAGAGACGTTGTCTCCATTGTATTTTGATCATTGTGTTGTATTTGGAGAGATATGACATCTTTTGTATATTTGATCACTTTTGAGATATATAGACGACACCAATTTTCTGATCCACATGTGATGTATTTTTTATAGATGATGATTTATGCATTGATGTGATGGTTTTATGATGATGATGCAATGCTTAGATAAATGTGTTTGATTTGATTTTGATTGATATGGTTGTATGATTCATGATGCAATGCGATGTGATTTGTGAGAATGTATGATAATGATATGTTGTGAGATGTATCTTGAAAATGAGATGTATGATAATGATATGCTATGAGATGTATCTTGAAAATAAGATGTATGATAATGATATGTTGTGAGATGTATCTTGAAAATGAGATGTATGATAATGATATGTTGTGAGATGTATCTTGAAAATGAGATGTATGATAATGATATGCTGTGACTAAATGCAAATTTTTTATGATATGCAACTAATTGGTAAAATGATATGCAACTAATTGATCATCCTCATTATGTTGTTTGTCATTCCTGAATAGTCACATGTTTTTGCTTTCTTTGTGTTGATCATCATTGAGCTGTTGAGATGTTGAAAATTTATACAAGCATAATGGTATAACTGAACCATAATGACCTGAGAAAAATTTACATGGAATTTGATATTGCAAGATGACACAAGCATCGATGTATAATTGAACCAAGATGACCTGAGTGTTGCTTGCATATAAACAAACAATATTTAACCATTTGTATGCGCAAAGTGGAATAATGTCTTTAGTGATATGTTTTGAATCACGTCTCGAGACAAGTCTTTGCACAATACAAATGATTGCCTCACAAAAAAAAAACTAAAAAAATATTGGAGTCCCCAACCACTTTCTCTAGCTCGATGCATTGTTGAGAAAATTTAGGGGATCCAATAATTCAAAAAGTTCAAGTGCAAAAAAAAGGCCAAATGTAAACAAATTATACTTCAGAAAATCATCCATCATATGTTTTGAAGTTGTTAATTGGATCAGTTGTTGTTTTCTTGGCTGTTGAAGTTTTTGCTTGACAGGATTTTCTTGGCATGCTATGATTGTTGCTTGCTTGTTTGCTGAAATTTCCTTGAAGTTAGAAGAATGTTGCCCCTAGTTATAGATACCAATTGATGTAGATATGTACAGTGATTACCAAGCCATGGTGGGATATGATGAAGTGATATTCAGATAAGCAAGGACAACGACTACGCTAAGTATGTACTGGATAATGCTATTTTGATAAAGTGTTGGGCGATGGCCAAGGTTTTTTGACTTCTGATAAAAATATATGAGCAAAGATAGATAGGGTAGCTGCTCCCTCACAAGTAGCGCTTGTTGCCAGGTTTTCACCATTTGTTTTTATTGCACCTTTTTCTTGTTTTGATTTTTTTGTATTTTTTACTTTTTCCATGCATTAGACCACTCAAGTATAGTATTTCTTCAGATGGATGTTGTTGGTTGGCTCGTCGAGCACATCTCCTTCTAAAGTGGTTAGCTGATAGGCTAAGATGATGACATAGGGACCCAACTAGTTAGGCTCAAACTTCCCCTTCTTTTCTCAATCCTGTTGATTTCTAGGATTTACTTTGAGCACGAGATCACCGACTTTAAAATGTCATGGGATGACTCTGTGGTTGTAGCTTCTGCACATGCATTGCTGGTATACTTTGAGGTGATTATAGGCATGTTGTCATTTTTCATCCAGAAGCTCTAGTTCTTGCAATTTGTTTACATGATACTCCTCATCTGGAATGAGACCTTTCAAAGATACTCTGAGTGATGGAATTTCTACCTCAAGAGGTAAAATCGGTTCTGATCCATACACCAATGAATATGGCGTAGCTCCTGTAGGTGTCCGGATGCTATTCCCGTATGCCCAAAGTCCCGGATTGAGTTGCACATGCCAATCCTTTCCTGCATCATTTACTGTTTTCTTAAGGATTTTCAATATTGTTTTATTTGATGTCTCGACTTGACCATTCCCCTATGGGTAGTAAGGCGTAGAGAAACAATGTTGGATTTTGAATTGTTCACATAGTTCTCATACATCTTGGTTTTTGAATGGATGTCCGTTATTTGTGATGATAGAATTGGGAATGTCATATCTGCAGATCAGATAATTGAGAATAAAAGAGTCAATTTGTTTTCCAGTTACTGTGGTCATTAGGACTGCTTCAATCCACTTTTGTAAAATACTCTGTTGCAGTGATAATGAACTTGTGTCCATTTGAAGATGAAGGGTGTATTTTGCCTACTAATTCAATTCCCCACTGACAGAAAGGCCATGATGTTGTAAATCGCTGTAATTCCTGTGTTGGTGCATGTATAAGATTTCCATGGATTTGGTACTTAGGACATTTCTTTGCAAATTGATAAGAGTCTTTTTCCATCGTCGGCCAGTAATATCCCATTCTTAGAAGTTTTTTAGCAAGAGTAGGACCACTTGAATGTGTGCCACAGATACCTTCATGAAGCTCGTGTAAAGAAGAGTCTGATTCATTACGATCAAGGCACCGAAGAAGAGTACCATCTAAACCTCGACGATAAAGAGTATCAACAGTTAGGGTATAACGAGTGGCTTGCCGGATAAAGTTGCGTTTTTGGTTCCGAGATAGGTCAATGGGTAGGGTATTGGTTTTAAGATACTCATATGTTGTTTCGTATAAAGGAGAGTCTGAACCAATTAAGGCATAGATAACATGGGATGCAGAATTGTCATAGGCTGGGGAAAATAGTTGCTCTACTAGAAACTCATAACAACGCTGTTGCTCTGGAATTTGTAGCAGTGAAGCAATAGTAGCCATTGCATCAGCTGCTCTATTGTCCAACCTTGGTATTTTCTCTAAGGTGATGTGTACAAAATACTGTTTGAAGTCATCCACCATTCGTTTGTATGGCAACTTGTCATCTTTTGTCTAGTAGTCATTGTTGATCTGATTTATGACTAGTTGGGAATCTCCATAGAATTTTAGTTCCGTGATTCTCCATTCCACGACCATTTTGATTCCTATGACTAGTGCCTCATACTCAACAATGTTATTTGTGCATTGAAACATGAGTCTATATGATCTTGGTATGGTGTGTCCTTCGGGAGTGATGAACAAAATGCCGACACCTGAACCATGTTGAGTGTAAGAACCATCAAAGTACAGTGTCCATTGTTTGGTGGTAATAGTAAGGACACCCCTATCTGGAAATTCGACCTCCATTGGTTTTTATCTGGTAGTGGTGCTTCAGCTAATTGATCTACAATTACCTGTCCTTTGATAGCCCGACGCTCTATGTAGTGGATATCAAATTCGCTGAGAATCATGACCCATTTAGTGAATCTGCCTATGAGAGTTGCTTTGCCAAGTAAATACTTTAGAGGATCAATTTTTACTACTAGCTTGATCATGTGAGCTATCATGTAGTGTCAGAACTTTTGAGAAGTGAATACCACTGCTAAACAAGCCTTCTCAATGAATGCATAATTCAGCTCATATCTATTTAAAGTTCTACTGATGTAATAGATATCTCATTCCTTGCCTTCTTGGTCTTCTTGTGCTAATAGTGCCCCCAATGATATGTACGTTGTTGATATGTAGAGAATAAGTGGCTTTCCTGCTATTGGGGGTACCAAAACTGGTGGCTTCATTAGATATTTCTTGATTTGATAGAATGATTCTGCACATTTGGCTTCCCATCTGAATGGTACATTCTTATGTAGAAAATGATTGAATGGTAGACTTTTATTTGCTAGTTGGGCGATGAATCACCTGATTGACTGGAGCCGTCCTTGTAGAGATCTGAGTTGGCTAATGTTCTTAGGAGGTGGCATCTCCATGATGGCCTGTACCTTTGCTGGATCTACTTCAATGCCTTTTGCTGACATGATGTAGCCTAATAAATTGCCTGATGTTACCTCGAAGACACACTTCTTAGGGTTGAGCCTGACTTGGAATTTTTCCACTTTCAAATATTTTCTCTAATATGCCCAGATGTTCTACCCGGGTAAATGAATTAGCTAGTAAATCATCCACATAGTCCTCCATGAAGGTATACATCATATCATGAAATATTGTCGTCATTGCTCTTTGATAAGTTTCCCCAGCATTCTTTAAGCCAAAAGGCATGACATTCCAACAATACGTTCCCCAAGGATAGGTGAACTTTGTTTTATCTTGATCCTTTGGAGCTATCTTGATTTGATTATAGCCAGAAAAACCGTCCATTAATGATAGAATTACATGGCCTAATGTGAGGTCTACAATTATGTCGATGCTGGGCAAAGGAAAGTCATCCTTTGGACAGGCTTTGTTGACATCCGTAAAATCGAGGCATATCCTGATGCTACCATATGGTTTTGAAACTGGCACGATGTTTGAAATCTATTCAGCATAGTTTATAGGTCGAATAAAACCGACATCTAATAGTTTCTTTAGTTTAGCTTTGACCATGAGTGCTACATGCGGATTCATCTTTCTCAATTTTTGCTTAACTGACTTAGCTCCTGGAGAAATAGATAAGTGATGCATGATTAAGTGTGGATCAATCCCGGGAATATCTGCATAGGACCGAGCAAAATTGATTTTCTTTTCTTTGAAGAATTTGATAAACTCTGTTTTTTCTTCCTCTGTTAGAGATTCTGCTAGGTATATGTTTTTGGCTGCTTCTGTTGTACCAATGTTGATTGATTGAGTGGGCTCAATCAATATGGGTGATCGCTCCTGATAGTGTTCAGGAAGAGTGTCAAGTCTCCCATCTTTAGGTGTCTTAAAAAGGTTTTCACCCGCAGATGTGTCCTTTATTTTTATTTTTTTGTGATCTAGTGCTTCCATTGACTGGTTTTCAGCAGTAGATCCTATATTTTTTTCATTTTTGCGACTTAGAGACTTGGCACTCTCCTGATTGCAGATGTCATTACTTTGTTTGCTGGTAGAGTCTGTTTCCGGGTTGACAGTACAATGGTAATGGATAATGGAATCATCATCTAGGAAAATAGGTATGTCATGGTTTTCAGGTTCATTCCAGTCTATGAGATCAGGAAAGACAAGTAGCAAATAGTCATTGGGTGGGTCGAGTTCAGCTACGGTAAGTGTCATGATGGAGGTATCATCAAGGTTGGCTAGGATATTGAATAAGTTAATGATTTTGTCGAGGTCTTTGATGGTATCATCTTCCGTGTAGACTTGCTTGTAATGTCGCTACTCGTTTTCTTTGGCGTCATAGATATTTTGTGGACCAAATTCAAGTAGTCTAGACTCTCTGCCTTGTCCTTCTTGAGAAAGGGGTATATGATTAGTATTTTTAGGAATATCTTTAGTAATATTTGAACATCTACCCCATTCATAGTCATTTGAATCAGTCTCAGAAGTGTTGTCCTAGATTCTTTCAGTGTTGTGGACAGGTATATTGTAGGGTGAAAATAGGTCCCTGATGATTGATACTAGTCTGATAGTTTTCTCTGATTCCATATCAGATCCCGCTTGTACTCTTTGCATCTGCTCATATACTATCTCTCCTTGGGGAGTAGTGATTTCCTCATGGGATGATTCAACTTTGTTTGTAATAGGTTCTTGAACGTGATGTACTTCTGCATATGATGCTTCTTCTCTTTGGATGGCCAATTCCTCTTGTTGTTTCTCTTTCTCTTGGTGTTCTCGTGCTTTCCTTATTATTTCTGCCGATTCATGTAGTGCATTCTGCCATGAGTCCTCCTTGTATTTCTTCTTTGCTTTCCACTGAGGTTTTTGATAGTTATTTGGTTTTTGCTTTGGGGGTAGAGTGTGTCCATAGACCAATCTTGTTTTGTCTCTAGAAAACTGTGAAGGAGGATCTAATGGCTCTGTGATGCCTTCTTGACGCTTGCCAATAGGTCCTTTGCCATTGTACCCCATCTGTTGCATGATTAGGTATCCCTTCCCATATTGTGGTGTTGGTATAGCTACTTCCATAGTAGCAACTCTAACTTCTTCTTCATCCTTGTATAGCTAACTAAGGATGTCCTTTTCTTCTGATTCATGTGCTAGTGTGCCCAATTGGATAAATTTGCCATCAAACTTGGTGATGGGTTGTGTTGCTTGATGTGTTGATGTAGAAGGTTGTCCATGAGATCTTGGCGATGCTGGTATGTTGGTTAGACACATGGGTTCAAAAGAGTATTCTCCCATACCTTGCTCTTTGATTTTCATCTTCTGTTTAAAATCCATGGATAAAGATTTGAGCTTTTCTTGATGATGATCCGTTGCTGAAGAATTTTGTTTTTCCCTGTTATGTGGAACCAAGCTATCTTGGGCTACCCCCATAGCATTGTAATGTTGAAAGGGGTTATTATCTGTTGATATAGAAATCTCCTGCCCATTATAAGGGAATTTAACACACTGGTGGCAGGTTGAGGGTACCGCTTGCATTTCATGTATCCAAGGACAACCCAGTAAAATATTATATGTGAGGTCTATGTCTAAGACTTGGCACATAGTGTCCCTTTGTATCGATCCTACCTGAATAGGTAAGATTACTGTTCCCTTGAATGATCTTTCTTCATCATCATATGCTTTGATGGTGATCTTTTTGTGTGTATCAATAGACTGCTCACAGAAGCCTAATGCACAGATAAGTTTTAAGGTATAGATATCGAGCCCAACTCCTCCATCTATTAATACTCTTTTAACTCGATGTTTGTAGACCAAGACTTTGATGTGAAGGGGAGTATTATGTGGATGGCTCAATGAGATATTATCCTGCTCAAAAAAGGTGAGATGATGAGGCCCTGTCATGTGGGCCACCATGGCTTGAAATTTGTCAATATCTAGATCTTGAGGTACATTTGTTTCCAATAGTGCTTGTTCCAATATGTGTTTATGTTTTGGTGAAAGTTTTAATAACTCAAGTATGGATATTTGAGCAGGAGTTTTGTGCAGTTGACTTACCAAATCATATCGAGTCTTGTGGATAGTGGTTGTTATTGATGTATGCCCTTTCAAGACATATTTTTGAGCTCTAGTGGTTACAATGATCGATTCATGTTCGCGTTTGTCCTTGATTTTAATGACATTTACTTGATTGTCATCTGTTGATATATGATTGATGGTGTTATTGTATATGTGATTGATGTGAGATCCTCGTGTATCGTTTAATGTTGAAGCTCCATCCTTGTTGTAATTTGGAAGAGGATTTTTTAAGGTACCATGATCACCATTTGTCTTGAGACCATTGATCGTTAAATCACCTCTATTAATAATATCTTGAACAATATTTTTAAGCCTCATGGAGTCATTTGTTTGATGCCCTTTGTTTCGATGGAAATCACAGAAGTGTGAGTCATTCCACCAAGGTGGTTTGACCTGGGGTTCAAATTTGTTTATAGCCGGTAATGTGATAATCTTGTTTTCCAGGAGTTCTCTGAATGCTGATTCTAATGATTGCCTCAATGGTGTGTAAATGCGTTTATTTGGAAAGTTGTTGGTGGTACCCCTTGAATTAGAATTAGGTCCTCAATTTGTGTTGTTGTTTTGGGTATTGTTGGTATTGTTTGCATTTGAAGGTTCTAGGTTGGTATTGGGTGCACAACTGTTAGTGCCTTGGTTAGCACCCTTTTGATTCTTGGTAGCCTAAGGATTACCTAATAAAGCCAATACTGGTTGTTTGGACTTTATATCATTAGCATCGTTTCCTCCTTCATTTCTAGTGTTTTTGTTTCTGGTCCAAAAGCTAGATTTGTCTAAGTTGTTGTTGTTGTTGTTCTAGTTATTGAAATGAGAGTTGGATGAATTAGTTCCTTCTTTAAAGAAATTCAATGTTCCTTTCTTGATACATGCCTCCTCTACTTGGATTCCATTTTCAATTAATTCGGAAAAAGATGGTATGCATTGGAGTTTGAGTATGTAACTCATCTTGCTATTCAAATTATCGATGAAAATTTCCATCTTTTCCTTTTCAGGCACATCTCAAGGATATCTTGAAACCATATGTCTCCAACGTTGAAGAAACACCATGAATGTTTCATTGTTTTTTTGTTTAGTATTGCAGACATCTAGCATGGTGATTGCATGTTGAATATTGTAGGAGTATTGAGTGATAAATTTGTTGACTAACTCATCAAAGGATCTAACAGGAGGTGTTAGTTTGGATAACCACTCCATTGTTTTCCCTCCCAAGCTTCTTGGGAATAGCCTCATCAAATAGGTGTCGTCATGGGCAAATTCAAGGCTCATGGTACAAAAATCCCGAACATGATCGCGATGATTTCTCTTACCATCATATTTGTCAAATTTGGGAATATCTGAATTCGGGGGAAAGGTATCATGTTTAACCTTCTATCAAAAGGGTAAGGACAAATTTTGTTTAAGGAATACCGCACTGTTGTCCTCTATTGCATGTCCTGCATTTGTCTTTACAATATTTGTATTTTTTGTGTGAGAGCAACCAAGGGTGCATTTGCTTGCCGAGGGAAGAGTTCTTCCCTCTCATTATCCCTAGTTCGAGTATGTGTGTGCTCTGGTATGTTTTGTTCAGGGTCATGTGCTTCCTCTTCTCTTTGTTGTCCTTGATAAGTATAATTTAGAGACCTTGTTCTAAAGACGTCAGTATCGAAGTCTTCAGGGATCCTAACTCCTTTTCTTGTTAGCATGTGCAAGTATTTTTCTTTGTCGGCCTCTATGAGTTTTTCCACAAGTTTTTGAAATGAAGTGCTTTCTTGACATTCTTGGAGGAGCTCCTCAGAAATTTCTGTGTCTTCTAGATTTGGATACTTGAAAGGATTTGATAATCTTAGACCCATATTGGACTCTGGTTGTGGTTCACTTTGCTTGTTTCATTGAGAGCGAGTGACAATGGGCATCTAGTAGAAACTTTCTATGAGAAAGGGGATGAATTCCTCTTCTATGTGTTGTTCGGGGGTTGGTGGTTCAAATTGAGGTATGTTATAAGTGATGCAAACTTCTGGGAAGAAAGCTAGATTGATCTTTCCTCCACGATTTAGGCGTTGGTTGAATGTCGATTTTTGGCAAAAGGCTCTACTTCTCAATGGCTCTTCGTCAAATTCATTTGACTTGTCTTGAAGATATAAGTGCATATGAAGGAGAAATGTGTGATGATATTTGAAGTGTTGGCGATTGATGTAGAGAAATATATTCCTTTTAGCAAGTTTCTGGGAACTAGGTTGCTGTTTCTTTAACTTAGTATTGGGATGAAGACTTTTTCTTCTCAAAATATGAGGAATGGTCATATACAGGCAATCAATGGTTTCCTTTGACTTGTTTGGATTATGATACTTTGTTTGAAAACTTAAGTCTACTTTTATCAAATGAAGGTTTAGATGCCCCTTCACGACAAAGTGCGTCAAATGATATGGAATAAGAGCTTTCTCGATATGGAAACTCGATTTGACATCTTAGGTTTAAACTAGGTATGTTTTGATGATAGAATTCGTTTAATTGGAGGACCTTTTGATTAGTGTGATTATGTTACCTGATTTTGATAGGATAGAGTGTTATCCTTAACTAGTTTCGGAGTTTTGACAACTTTTGCTCGAAGAATGTCTTGTTTGATTTTTTTCGAATAGTTCTGATGTTCTGATTCGAGTTTTGCCTAATGAAGTCGACTGAGGATCCAAAAGGGTTTTTCAAACTGTTGTTTAAAATTTTTTAAAAAGTTTAATTTTGCTCTTTGTTTTCACAGTTTTCTCTATGCGCTAAGACAGAAACTGGATGCGCTAAAGTTTGACTCAGACGCACTGTTTAAAACAACCAATGCGCTAAGCTACCCTTGTTACGCGCTAAGACAATGTTTTGACCTCTACTATTTTAGTAACGGTTATGCGCTAATCTGGTCTGAGTATGCGCTAATGTTTAGACCTAAAGCGCTACTTTTTGCCCCCAATGCGCTAGGCTGTTGTTTCAATGCACTGATATGTCTTCAAGAAGCGCCAATGTTTAGCTATCAAATGTTCAGATTGTTATGCGTTGTTTTTGAGAATGAATGCGTTAAGTTTCAGCTTCTATGTGCTAAAGTTTGATCCAGATGTGCTAGGTTGTTGTTCCTGTGCGCTAAACTGCCCTGTTTTGATTGATTTGTGGGTTTTTCTGGGAATTTTAATACTGTCTTGACTTTGATAGCTGATTTTCTGAAGCATAAAATGCAAACACAACACGAAAAAGACAACCATTTTTGCCTATTCTAAACAAAGAGTGTATGTTCTGCGAAGATGTGTTCAAATCCTCAATGTTTTCACAGGTTTAGATACACATAATACAATTCAGATAGACTCTTTATTCAAAGGTCATCAACAATACCATAGCTCACTAGTCTCGATACTCCATCAACTCAAACAACCGTGTCACCCTCTAGGGGCTGCCCATTTTTTTGCCTTTTGCCCGAATTAACTAAAAGTGAATTGCTTCACAATTGAGTAGCTATCTTGGGAG
Source organism: Cryptomeria japonica (assembly GCF_030272615.1). Classification (NCBI taxonomy): domain Eukaryota; kingdom Viridiplantae; phylum Streptophyta; class Pinopsida; order Cupressales; family Cupressaceae; genus Cryptomeria; species Cryptomeria japonica. The sequence goes on along the minus strand of NC_081411.1, from coordinate 590,793,191 downwards.
ATATATGGTGAGTAATCTTGGGGGCGGATTCTTCCCCACCCTTAAACTATGATATTGTCAATGTCTGGATACTGACTCAGCTCAAGATTTCTATTTCTAAGGTTCGTAATCAAGCTTCTTGTTTGGTTGTCCGTGATAAACTCCCTCGGGAGGCTTCCCAACCTTTAGAACAAAAGTTTTACGTATCGTAAAGATACTGGGGGAAGGCTAATCATTGCACGAAACCGTTGAAAGGGACTTTCGTCAACCTCCACTTTGATTATAGTGGGTTGGAACACTTGGCGATAAAGTCGTTTCCCACTTAGGTCATTCCCCTCACACCGACCGTAATGGCTTTAAGAGTTTTTAGCTCCTCGGGAGGGAAGACTTGCTAAAGGATGTAAGTACTTGAAATAAAGAAAACATAAGATTGGTTTGGCTTTTTGGTCACCCAATTAAGGGGAGAGCATATACCTTCCACTTTCGAGACAAGGCACAAAAAAAATGTTATTTTTATCCTTCAAAGCAATGGTTTGTTAATTTCTATTTGGAGATGTTGCTCCAAAAAATCATGGTGTTCTTTTTAACTCCCAAATCAATGATTTTTTAAGCTAAGTAATGAAATCCTGGTCAACAAAGAAAAACTTTCAGGATGGTCAACAAAATGAAATCAATTAGGGGAAAGATTTCCCTCTTTTTGCCTTATCTAGAATTTTGATGATGAGGTTCTTTGACTTATGCAAAAAATAAGATGGATCCTTTTAAACACCAAATGACGGTGAGGTTTGTTTTAATCTTTACAGAAATCAAAGTTTGTCTTGTTCTTTTTAAACCCAAAAACTGAAATGTTTTGCCTAAATTGCAAGAAGGAAAGTTTGCTTTGTTGTTCTTTTTAGGTACTCCAAAATGAAAATAAGTTCATTTTACTAATAAGGAAATGAAGAAAATTTTATATAACTAACTTAACAAAGCTAGAAATACAAAAATTTTAACTCAAAGCCTAAAAATTTAGTAAAAGAAAAAAAAATCTCCCAAACCTGCAAACAAATGTTAGTTACCTGTAGTAAAACCAGTTACCAATCAAAAATTTTCCTTTTGTGGACTACTACAAGTCTAATTTTAAGTCTTTGTTACAATTTTTCTTTCTACCTATGTATGTTATGCGCTACATAATGGAACCTATGCGCTACAAAAATGGACTGATGCGCTAGCCGAAGGCCCAGATGCTCCAAGCTATTGTCTGGATGTGCTAGACTGATGTATTAAAGCGCTGAGACCTACAGGAAATAGCATAAATGCTATGCGCTAAAGTTAAGTCTTGATGCGCTAAAAGATGATTTAAACGCACTAAATAGTCCGCTAGATGCGCTAAAGTACTGACCAGATGCGCTAGAGGATGCTCGCCACGCGCTGATTCAAGTTTTCCGCGTACCTGCAAAGTTAGTCCTGCATCAAAAATGATTTGATAAATGGGGTTATTCCCCACGATGGGCACCAAAAATGTATGCGAGAAAAATGACTCAATGAAATGAATATTACGAATTTGGGACTAGTCCACACACCAATGGGACTCTTGGTGCAAGTTATGGAGCTGTATGGAATAGCTCAACTTCTCAAAGGATGTTCCATTGTTCTCTATCTCACAAGACCCCTTAAGCCAATGTCTTTTCTCTCAGATCACTAAGCAAAGTGACTTAGGGATGACAATCATGAGAATGAGGGATGTTTTGATCAATCTAACATGAATGTAATCATAAATATGCATGATATTAACAAATATGAATTAAACTAGTATGTATATGATGATAAGATGAAAAGATTAGTAAGAGAACTATCCTAACATGATATACTAGCTAAATATGATTGTTATGATAAAGAGAAATACTTCTAAAATGCTTATTAGATTATTTCTATTTAGAGAGAGATTAAATGCTTAGTAAAATGCCTATAAGTGTGATGCTAAAGACTTGGATATGAGAATGAGAGAACAAGAGCTCTATTTATAGGAAAAAATAGGGCAATGGATGGTCAAGATTGGATGATCTTATCAAGGGCTAGGATTGAAAGTTATCAATCCATGCACTCAATTCTCACCAATGAAATGGTGACAATTGTCAACAAGAGACTACTTGAGAGGAGATGCAAGAAGCATTACATGCTTGAGAAGACCTCATGGTTACCTTAGAAGGTAAAGGTTAAGGCTAGGTTAAGAAAACCCATTGGATAAAGATTTTACCCAAAGGATAAACTCTTGTGCAAGGGTTAAAGGAATAACCATGGTCAAAGCAATAAATGCTTGATGAGACCCTAGGGTTAGATGAGGGTTGAGTTAGGAAAAAAGTCTCCAACCATGTAAGAAGGTTGAGTTAACCATTAATGGTTTGGAAGACTTTCAAGGTTAACTTGTTGAAGACATAAAGCCTTTAATGGTTTTCAAAGACTTTGAGGGTTTGAGAAGTGACTTCCCTTTGTTTAGGGACATGACAATGTTTAGGAGATGGATTAGGCTAAATTAGAAGTGATTAGAAGAATCTAGAAGGGGGTTTAGGGAGGCAAGTGGGAGATTTAAGAGAATGCAAGTGGATGGAGGGTAATTTCATTTAAAATAAATTGTTTTATTTCAATAAAATAGATGCAAGTGGAGGATTTAAATAAATTAGATTTATTTATTTGAAGTGAACCATTTAATTAAATGTAAACTTAATTAAAAAGGGTAGAAAGGGGATTTAATTAAATAAAGTGATTTATTCAATTAAATGATATGAAAGGTCTAGGTGAATTTAATTAAATAAACTGAATAACTTATTTAATTAAATAGATGAATGTGGATGATTTAATTAAACTGATTTTAATTAAATAGAGGAATGAGAATAAAATGAACATTAAATATTCATTTAGGAAAGTGGTCATTTTTATACGTCTACAAGAACAACTCATATGATTAAGTTGTTACAAGAAATTACCTATACAATAGAATGATAAAATCCTACGTACGTATGCAATCCGTATCATTGTGAGAGTGAATAAAATGATATAATATTTCTATGTTTACATGCTTTGAATATTATCAAATAAAGAAAAAGAATTGATATTGAGTGATACCCAACCTTATTCGATAGAAGCTTTAACCCATTCCTCTCTCTCTCTCTCTCTCTCTCTCTCTCTCTCTCTCACACACACACACACACACACACACACACACACACACACACACACCATGGTGAGTGGTTCCCCATTTGTTAGTCTTAAACTGATGTCACCTTGCTTGTACAATGGTAAGATATGGTGTAGCTATGTGCATGTCATTGTGTAAGTACAACATGTTGTTTTGTATCTTTTGGGTTGAAGTTGTTAAATTTATCCTAGAATATTTGAAAAAAATATGTTGGGTTTCTTGGCTTGTTTCCTTAGGGGTTCCTTCATGGGGAATTACAAAACATCTTATTCTAGCAAGATCCATAGATAACCCAGGTGCCCTTGACTTCTATAACCCATGTATTGGGATAAAAAATGAGCTAAGTGAAAGATTTGGAAATATATGTAAAAGACTACTGGAAAAATAACATAGATGATATCTCTTGGAAGAACAATATTGATATGCTATGCATCATAGATCTAACTTCTCTTTAGAACATTATAACCAAATCCAATCCATATGCATTCAATTTGTTCATGGACTACTCCTATAGGCAACGATTTAGTCAAGGTTGGTTCAAAATTCTTCATTATTACCCAAGGCTTGATTTTTATTGAGATAACTTGGAACCACAATCTCAACCCGAAGATCAACTTTATCTAGTGGGCCACCTATCAATTGAAGATTCTCATTGTAGATAACCTGAAAAAAAGAGAAATTTTTCTCTTGCCACATGTGATTCCTATGCAAGCATGTAGAGAATTCCATCAAACATCTATCGATTGAATATCCATATGCTTGGAACATCAAACAGTCTATTTGGATAAACTCACTAGGTATGATCGAAGGATACTAAGATGCCCATAGGGTGTCTCGTGTTGTTGAGGTTGTGAAGATAGTTAGTTTGTAGGCCCTATCACATCTACCTAAGGCTCTAACTTTGATGATTTAAATTTTGCATCCTAGTGATCGTCATGCAAAACTGTTTGGAAATAAGTTTTTTTAGGATAGATCTTAGTAACATGTTCTTAGACATTCAATTTCAAAGCTTTCAGGTGAGTTCTAACACATTTTAATGTTTTTGCAACTACTAACAGGCTTGAAAATCATCCCAAAAAAGTTTCAAATTTGACAATTCTAAGGGCAACCCAATTGTTATTCTAGCCCCAATAGCCCATGGTTTCAATTTTGTCACATTCCAAGCTCAAATGGTATTAAAATTTTAGTTGAGCTGCCCTTTTCAGTAGGCCCAATTACAAAAGAGGCCCCAAGAATCATTTTGTTCTACAAGTTATAGCAACATGGGTATCATTTAAAAAAAATAATCACGACTTCTGGCAAATTTTTGTGGTCTTGAGATGTTTAGTTTGTCTATGGTGAAGGTACATCATTTTAGCATCTATAAGTATGAGCAAGTTATAATACCTGCCCCCTTGTTCATCCCTACAATTTTCAAGCTGCCCTTTTTAGTAGGCCCAATTACAAAGGAGGCCCCGAAAATCATTTTGTTGTGCAAGTTATAGCAACATGGGCATCATTTTAAAAAAATAATCATGACTTTTGGCAAATTTTTATGGTCTTGAGATGTTTCGTTTGTCTATGGTGAAGGTACATCATTTTAGCATCTATAAGTATGAGCAAGTTATAATACCCGCTCCCTTGTTCATCCCTACAATTGTCAACCTTGCCCTTGTCCAACCTAAATAAAAGTATTATAGACCGCCCCCGTCTCCTATTCCTATGGTGATATCATGGACTCTTACTCCCCATAACACTCCAAGTATGTGGTCATCGACAAACCCAATTCCAATCTAGTGGCCGAAATCTTTATGCCCCTAGCCAAGCTACATCCAAACCCATGATTTGCCACTTCCATGTCCCATAGTCAAAATCCCTTTCCAATTGATAAGGGAAAATCTATCTAGAAGAAAGGTCCATTCTCTAATCTCCTTCTAGCCTTAGCCACCTTGTTACAAATATTGTGACCAAGAACCTAAGAGACAAGCCAAAGAGGGCTTCTCCAACTCCCCAACATTGTAAGCCAATAATTGATGTATTGAGCTAGAAGACTCTAGGGTTCCTCCTTGCCACCCTTCTACTTAAAAAGATATAGACTACCCCATTTACAAAAAACAACTAGAAGCTTGTGTGGTTGAAGTATAGGGCAACATGATCTTCACAACAATCTTATAAAATGTTTTCTTGGCTAGTTCCAAAACACAAGGCTAAGAGTGAAAAAAAATCTAGATGAAGATATTTAACCAATCAAGGAAAAAAAAAACCTCAAGAAGATGAAAACATTTGGAAAGAAGTGTAAAAAATCTTCATCAACTTCCAAAATTGGGTGAAATTGGAATATCTGAATGAAAATCTATCCCAAATCGTCAGCCTCAACAAGTAGGCCATAAAAACCTCTATAACTAGAATTTATGTGTAACAAAATACTTTATAAAATAGATATAATAGATAAAGGGAGACTATTTAAGAGGCCCAACCAAGATAACCAAGCCCAATTCTAAGGCCTAAAGAGGAGTTACCAATGCTAAAGATGGATGCCCTGAGTGTTTCATTGGTGGATTAGAGCTAGGAGATAACAATGAGGTGTTTCATAAATTGCATGATTGTTTTTCCTACTATTCATTTTTGGTAGTATCATATCTCATGGTACTCAAACTATTTACTTTATTACTACTCTATAGAAGCGTATTCGCCATTTCAATTCTGATTTTTATCTAGAATACAGTAGGTGTCCAATCCACTTTGGATGTAAACTTACGCCCTATGAGAGTGTCTGAGTCTCTGGTCCAAGGATGAAGATCGTTACGTGGAATGTCAGGGGCTTAAATGCCCCTAACAAGAGATGCCTCATTAGGTCTCATTTAGACAAATGTGGGGCATATATCTTATTATTAAAGGAAACTAAATTTTCTTATCTCTCAAGATCAACCTTTCAAAAATTGGAAATACAGTACATCACAATCCTTGGGAGCTTTGGGTGGTTTAGCAATACTCTGGAGAGCAAGTAGTGTGCAAATTTCTTCCATAATTATTCAAGTCAATTTTATCCATGCTTTGATCACAACTTCAAATGCAACATTTCAGATTATTGCAGTATATGGACCACGTAGTACTTTGGGGAAAAGACATTTTTGGGATTTAATCTCAACTATTCTTGCAAACAGTTCAGATTTTCCAGTAATTGTGGCAGGTGATTTCAATGCAATCTTATCCCTTAAAGATAAAACATGAGGCATTATTCCTCCTCTTAAATCTATGGAAAATTTCAATAACTTTGTATCTCAAAATGCTTTAAAGGATTGTATCCCCATTAATGGGAATGTTACATGGACTAATAAGCGTTCTGGTTTCTTAGCCATTGTTGAACGATTGGACAGATTTTTTGTAAATCCAACATGGCTTTTCAATTTCGATCTTCTAGTAGCACAAATCTTGCCTCTTACTGGATCAGATCATTTTGCAGTCCAAATTACAACCTCTCTTGCTCCATGGGTACGTAAATCGGTCAGGACCTTCAAGGTTAAGTAAATGTGGTTTTGGGATATCACATTCCTTCCACTGCTTAGAGATCGGTGGATTAATTCTCCTTTTTTTTTCCAGGTTCAAGGATGTTTCAATTTGCTAGAAAGTTGCAATGGTTAAAAGAAATAATTAAGCACGGGAATGTAAATGTCTTGAAAAATATTTTCAAACAAAAACCACAAATTGAGGAAAGTATTGCAGCTCTTAATGATGAGATCATTCGTAATGGTATAAATGAAGCTTCTTTCATTAAACAGAATCAATTGAATGATCAACTAGAAGACATTCTTCAAAAAGAGGAAATCTATTGGAGGCAAAAATCATGAGAATTATGGTTACATGATGGTGATAGAAATACAAAATATTTTCATACTTCTGCTAAAATTAAAAGGTCTAGTAATATAATTTTTCAAATCAAGGATTCTGTAGGGAATCTCTTATCTGATACAACAACGATTTGTGTGGAGGGGGTGCAATGATTTTCTAACTTGTTTACTAAAGACACTAATTCAGATCGACATTTGCCAAATAAGTGTTCTGAGTTGCTTTAGCATATTCCTGCCCTGGTAAATGATAAAGATAATGAGGATAATGAGGACTCGATGAAACCTTTCACTCTAGATGAAATAAAACAAGTGGTTTTTTCCATGCATCTAGATAAAGCTTCGGGACCTGATGGGTATACAACTTTATTTTATCAAAAATGTTGGAGTTTTATGGGGTTAGACATTTTACGAGTTGTTGAGGAATCTAGGATTCATAGCAATATGTTGAAATGATTCAATACTACTCATATTGCTCTTATCCCAAAAGTGGCTATTCGATTATCTATTTCAGAATTTAGGCCCAGAGCTTTGTGTAATACTATCTACAAAATTGTCACAAAATCAATCTCAATTATATTGGTAAAACTAATTCCCAAAATTATTTCACAGTAGCAAGGAGGTTTTGTTCTGGGAAAGGAAACTTCAAAAGGTGCATTATTAGCTCATGAAGTTATTCATTCTGTTACAGAGTAGAACGAAGAAGCCATGGTGATTAAACTGGATATGATGAAGGCATATGATAAGGTCGGTTGGTAATTTTTACACCAAGTTCTTCTTAGATTTGGTTTTAATTTTAAATGGTGTACATGGGTCCTCTCTTGTCTATCTTGAGCCAAATTTTCAGTTTTAATTAATGGTAGCCCAATTGGTTTCTTTTCACATTTTCAAGGGGTTCGTCAAGGTGGCCCATTATCTCCATCCTTGTTTATTATAATGGCTGAGGCTCACAATAGAATGATTACATCACAAAATTATATTGGCTTGTGGAGAGGCATTGAGTTACCAAAATCAAATATTGTTGTCACTCATATTTTATTTGTTGATGATACCATTTTATTTGGAGAACGCTCTATGAGAGAAACAAAATTAATCAAAGATGTGCTTGATTTATACTGCTTGCTGTCGGGTTACAAGATAAATGCATCAAAATCCAAATTCTTCTTTCTAAATTATGTTGACATTTTGGCACTAAGTTGTCATTGATGTCGACCGGTGGAGATTGAGCATGGAGGATGGTTTACTTGCTCATGATGAAGAGGCAGAATGTTAAAAGTTGTCTCACACCACCAGAAGTAAAGATGTGCAACCGATACATGATGCTATACCGGTTAATAGAAGAAGAACACTCTACTTGCAAAGGGTTTTACCTATATGTGTTGGCCGTGTCTTGCTACGTGTTGGTAGGTCATGTCTTGATTGGTGTGATGTCATGTGGAGCTGAGGTGGCAAGTGTGTTGTGGTTGGTGAAGCTTCATCGGCAGGGTTGATGAAACAAATATTCATCATTAATGAAGGAACTGCAAATCAAGGGATGACATCAGACTGATTGCGGCTCGAGGAAGAAGGACTGACAGAGGAAGATCAGGGGAGCAATTGGCGCCTGGATCGAAACAAGAAGATCGGATTGAAAAAATACCTCGAGAAGGGAACAACAAAGGTATTAATAGCAGTTTGACAGATGTAGATCGAAATAAGGGACCGTGTTTCTCTTTTTTGGAAAACATGTTTTAAAAGGCATGGAAATGATGAAGATGAACAGATGGACATCAAGGTGAACAGATTGTGCAGGATCTGATTGGATTTGATTTGCCTCATAGATGGTGAGGAAACCCTAACCGTCAAATTTGAATTGCATTTTGGCAGGAAATCATCCGATAAGAAATGAGAGCTACAGACAGAAAAAGGGGTTGATGTCATGAAGATTGGAGAGAGGAGAGCAATGTGAGTGAGCAAGCAAACCGGTGAGAGGATTCTACCGGAAGTATCGTAGTCTGGCAGTTGAGCCTAACCGGCCAAGTGTGGCAGAGAAGGCAACATCCTAGTGAGAGACTGTGTGTGAGAGGGAGAGACATATAACATAGGTTGAGAAATAGAGACAACAATTTCACAACCAGTAGTGTGAGTTCTAGTGGAAGAGAAAACACTGTAAATTGGCAGAGATTAATTTGATTCAAGAGTTGCAGAATTTCATTTGCAACAAGAAGCCTTATCTGTATTCAAATAGTATTTTATTATACATTGCCAAGTTGAAGCTTGGTGCAGGGGTTGGTGCTCCTTGGGTTGGTGCCCAAAATCTTTGTAAATCTGTGTTTTACTTGTGAGGCTGGATTGGAGCAGTAGTCTCCAGCAACTCTTCTCACAGAGGTTTTTCCCATATTGGGTTTTCCTCGTAAATCTGGTGTTGTGAATTTCTTGAGTGTGGATGATCTCTTTGTTCTTCTTTTTTGCATTGCCGGTATGACTGTTTAGTGGTTAAGTAAAAAGTTAATTGTCTGGAATTGGATTGGTAAAAATTTAAAGTTAGGAACCACTGATTCACCCCCCTCTCAGTGGTACTTTGTGTTCAACAATTGGTATCAAAGCCAAGTTCCTAGTTATCTTTAAAACTTGGGTAGATTCTGAACTTTGAGCACAATGGCAAGAAATGAGTCTGTTTCCTCTAAAGCCCCTATGTTTGATGGATCCAACTATGCATCTCTTGGTTTTGATGTGTGGATGGCGGTCAAGAATGGGTATGTTGTTCCCAATACTCCTCCCATTGATTCGGATGCAAAAAGGGAGTATGAGAATAATGCAAAGGCAAGACATGCCATCTTGAGTGGACTATCCGATAATGAATTTGTCAAATTCATGCACTATGTTTCAACAAAGGAGACATGGGACAAATTGTAGAGGTTGTTTGAGGGAGATGCAAAGGTCAATGAAGCCAAGATGCAAACATTGAGAAGCCATCTTGAAAGCATCAAAATTAAAGATGATGAAAAGATTGCAGACTATCTTCATAGATTTGATGAAACTATGAATACTATTAGAGGACTTGGAGAATATATCACAAATGAGATTCTTGTCAAAAAGATACTTAGATCTCTCACTTCCAAATATGATACTAAGGTGTCAGCCATAGAAGAAGCCAAGGATCTGAAGACTTTCACAATGGATGAACTATTTGGCTCCCTGACAGCCTATGAGATGAGAACAACTGGTGAGACTTCTACAAGGAAAGAGGCAGCATTCAACATCACCAAAAAGGACAAAGAATCTATTACTCATAAAGAATCCAATGAAGACTTTGATGCTGAAGTAGCAAACTTTGTCAGGAAGCTCAAAAGAGGATCCGACCGGTACAAGGGAAAGCTACCACTTAAATGCTTGAACTGCGGGAAAGTAGGACACTTCGTTGCAAGCTGTCCTCACAAAGAAGCTGGTGTAGATGAGTCAAGAGAGTTCAAAAGATCTGTCGGCAAAGACAAAGATAGGAATGACTACCGGCAGGGAAGAAGAGGCTACCAAAATCAAAACAACCTATATACTATTGAGGATGACACAACAGATGATGAAGATCCATCAAAAGATGATGACCATGAGAATGATAGAAAAGTAAATCTCTTCATGGCACTCGATAGACCTGCTGATGAAGATGAGGAAGAAGAAGATATTGAAGCTGAAGTGGATTTGGAAAGTGAACTTATCAGTGCACTTGAAGAATTAAGTAAAACAAGAAGGGAACTCAAGAGGGTTAAGCTTGGTGCAGTAGATGAACAAGATCTCTTGAAGCAGTCTCTGGAAGAATCCGGTCAAATCATATCTAACTTAAAACTGCTATTGGAAGAAACTAAGAAGATCAGTGAAGCTATAGCCCTTGATCTGACAAAGAAAGAAAAGGAGCATCAAGAGATGGAAGCAAAAATAATAAAGCTCAGAAAGGAGCTTGAAGAAAGCAAGGAAGAAATAAAGACAAGAAGTAAGTATGAAGGTAGCACCGAGGCTTTGGATAAGATGTTGAGCAAACTAAAGCAATCCAAAGATACCAGAGGTTTAGGCTTTGAAGTTGGTCAAACTTCAACCCACAAAGATAAATCCGACAAAGAGATAATGTTCACCTCTTCAATTGAAGGTAAAGAAAAGAAGACATTCACTGTAGGCAAGGATACTGACAAAAAGACATATGCAAATGCTATTAGAACTCAACATCCAAACCGATATGCAGAAATGAACCGAAGGCCATTCTTCATGCGTAAATATGCAGACTCAAGAAGGAATGCTGGGATTGACCGAGAAGGATTCACCAGATTCAACTACATGAATGGAAGACACCCATTGAGGCAGTTTCATTCAGGACAAAGACAACCCAACTGGTATGTATCAGACTTTCATGGCTATTGTTACCAGTGTAATAAGTTTGGGCATAGAATAGTTGACTGTAGGTTAAACAATAAGCCTTCTATGAATTATGAAAGTAGAAATTCATTTAATGCACTCTGGGATATGGACATTGTCTGCTATCAGTGCAATGGATTTGGACATGAGAGTTTTGATTGTAGAAAGAACAAATCGGTACCCTACAAAAAACGTAAGGATGTTCCCTTTAATAAAAATATAAAATGCTATAACTGTCAATAATTTGGACACATAGAAAAGTTATGCAAAAACAAAAAGATCAAGAAAATGAAAGAAAAACTAGATTATGAACTGGTAACTGAACCTGAGCTAAATATAACAGCTGACAAGAAGAAGGAAATCAAACCAGTTTGGGTTGAGAAAGTATAGGAAAAGGCAAAATCGAGTCTCATAGTGCAGACTGCCTTGCATGCTGAAAGTAAAAATCTATGGGTGGCAGATAGTGGCTGCTCAAACCATATGACTGGTGACAAAAGGAAATTCATTAAACTTGAAGATTGGAATGGTGGATCGGTAAGGTTTGGAGACAATTCCTCCATCAAAATAAAGGGAAAAGGAACACTAAGAATTGATGGAAAACTGAAGGCACATGATGTATACTATGTGGAAGGCCTCAAACATAATCTGTTGAGTGTGATTCAGATGTGTGACAAAGGTTACAAATTTACTTTTGACTCAACCATCTGCCAGATAGAGAAAGACAGTACCGGTAAAGTTGTGGCTGAAGGAAAGAGGACTGATGGAGATGTTTATAATCTGAAGGAATTCTATGAGCCCCAATGTATGTTAGGACAAGTAGATGAAAGTTGGTTGTGGCACAGAAGATTAGGCCACATAAATTTTGATAACTTAGTCACAATAAGCAAAAAGGAGTGTGTGAGGAATATTCCACTCATCATCAAACCGATAAACACATTTTGTGATGAATGTGTAAAAGGTAAGCAAACAAAAGTGAGTTTCAGGACAAAGGAGCACAACACCTCCAAGCCACTTGAAATTGTGCATACAGATCTGTGTGGTCCAACTAGAACAAGAGCACTTGCCGGTGAAAGATACTTCATGCTCTTCATTGATGACTACTGAAGGATGACATGGCTCACCTTTCTGCAAGATAAATCACAAGCATTTGAAAGATTCAAGATCTTTCGGAAGATTGTAGAAAAAGAAAGTGGGTACAAATTAAAATGCCTAAGATCAGACAGGGGTGGAAAGTTCACATCAAATAAATTTGAAGATTATTATGAAAAACATGGAATTAGAAGGCAATACTCTGCTCCTAGAACATCACAACAAAATGGAGTGGTAGAAAGGAACAACAAGACAGTCAAAGAGATGGCCAGAACCATGTTGAATGAGGCCAGTCTACCTGATACTTATTGGAAAGAAGTTGTTCATACTGCTGCATATAATTTGAACTGGGTTCAATTAAGAAGAAAAAACAAAATGAAATCTTATGAGTTATGGTATGACTGGAAACCATCAGTCAAATATTTCAAAGTTTTTGGAAGCAGGTGCTTCATTAAGAAAGATATGGATGGTTTGGGAAGTTTTGACTCTAGGAGTGATGAAGGGATTTTCCCTAGTTACCCATCTAACAACAAAGCCTACAAATGCTACAATAAAAGACTAAGAAGAGTTGTTGAAAGTGTGCATGTAAGAGTTGATGAAGATATGCTCAAAGGTTCTCAACCACAGGCTAACTAGTATGATGACTCCGATGATGAATATTATGAAGCTCAGATAGAAACTGCACCAGAGGTAGCATCCTAGAAGGTTCCCAATCGATATGTACAGTTGAATCACCCGGAAGATAAAATTCTAGGGAATAAGAATGATGGTGTACCTCATGACTGAAGTTGAACCCAAAACTTTCATTGAGGCTAGCAAGAGACAAGAATGGATGGATGCCATGGAAGAAGAACTGCACCAGATTGAGAAGAACAAGACTTGGGAGTTAGTCCTTAGACCGGAAGACAAGAATATCATTGGTACAAAGTGGGTCTGCTGGAACAAAATGAATGAAGAAGGTAAGATTGTAAGGCATAAAGCTAGACTAGTGTGCAAAGGATACTCTCAAGTAGAAGGGATTCACTTTGAAGAAACATTTGCACCGGTGGCTAGATTAGAAGCGATTGGGATGTTTCTAGCTTACTCTGCCTACAAGGGCTACAAAGTATACCAAATGGATGTAAAAGCTGCTTTTCTAAATGGAAATTTAGAAGAAGAAGTATACATGGAGCAACCAGAAGGATTTTTGCTGCATGATGATGTGACATTTGTGTGTCGGTCAGAGAAGGTTGTACAGTTTGAAGCAAGCTCCTAGAGCATGGTACTTAAGATTAGATCAGTATCTAAAGGAGAAAGGATTCAAAAAAGGAAGTGCATACAGTAATTTGTACATAAGGAAAGATGGGAATCACATGATTATTGTGGTTGTGTATGTAGATGACATCATTTTTGGAGGCAACAAGGATACTCTCTGCAAAGAGTTTGTTGATTAGATGTAGTGAAAATTTGAGATGTCAATTCTTGGTGAATTGACTTACTTCCTTGGCTTGCAGATATTACAGAAAGATAAAGGAATCTTTATCTCACAGGTCAAGTATGCAAAGGAGATGCTGAAGAAATTCCAATTGGAAGATTGCAAACATGTAAGTACTCCCATGGTGACAGGAAGTAAATTGAGTAAGAATGATGAATCATCGGTAGTGGATCAGACTCTGTACAGATCCATGATAGGCATTCTACTGTACCTAACTTCTTCAAGACCGGATATAGTTCAGGCAGTATGCATGGTAGCTAGATTCCAAGATGCACCAAAACAGTCCCACATGAATAATGTTAGCAGAATTTTTAGGTACCTACAAGGAACTCTCAGCTATGGTTTGTGGTACCCTAAACAGGGAAATTTTATCCTGGAAGCATACATTGGTGCTAGTTGGGCAAGATGCATTGATGATAAAAAGAGCACAAGTGGTGGTGCATTCTTTCTAGGTGACCGGTTGGTCTCTTGGCATAGCAAGAAGCAAGACTTAGTCTCCTTATCTACTGCTGAAGCTGAGTACATTGCTACTGCTACATGTTGCTCTCAGGTGCTTTGGATGAAGCAAAATCTCAAAGATATATAGGAAGACATCACTGAACCCATTCTCATACGGTGTGACAATTCGAGTGCAATCAACATAGCAAAGAATCCAGTCATGCATTCTAGAACAAAACACATTACAATCAAATATCACTTCCTGAGAGAGAAGGTTGAAGGACAGGAGGTAAGAATGGATTATGTTCCTATTGGTGAACAAGTAGCAGAAATTTTCACCAAACCATTACTGGTCAACACTTTTGAGTACCTACGACACAAGTTGGGCATTGTAGCATCTGTCGGGCAGGCTCTATATGACACAAGGGGAGTTAGGTCAGGGGCAAAGGGGGAGTGCACAAGTACCCTTTGTCATTTATGTCAAAGGAGGAGAAATGTATCGGTATGGAGTGGAATGTGAAAAATTGAAATCAATGCCAAAGGGGGAGATTGTTGGCATTTTGGCACTAAGTTGTCATTGATGTCAACCGGTGGAGATTGAGCATGGAGGATGGTTTTCTTGCTCATGATGAAGAGGCAGAATGTTAAAAGTTGTCTCACACCACCGGAAGTAAAGATGTGCAACTAGTACAAGATGCTATATCGGTTAACAGAAGAAGAACACTCTACTTGCAAAGGGTTTTACCTATATGTGTTGGTTGTGTCTTGTTGCGTGTTGGTAGGTTATGTCTTGATTGGTCTGATGTCACGTGGAGCTGAGGTGGCAAGTGTGTCATGGTTGGTGAAGCTTCATTGACAAGGTTGATGAAACAGATATTCGCTATTAATGAAGGAACTGCATATCAAGGGATGGCATCAGACTAATTGCGGCTCGAGGAAGAAAGAATGACAGAGGAAGATCAGGGGAGTAGTTGGCGCCTGGATCGAAGAAAGAAGATCAGATTGAAAGAATACCTCGAGAAGGAAACATCGGAGGTATTAATAGCAGTTTGACAGATGTAGATCGAAATAACGGATCGTGTATCTCTTTTCTGGAAAACGTGTTTTAAAAGGTGCGGAAATGATGGAGATGAACAGATGGACATCAAGGTGATCAGATTGTGCAGGATCTAATTGGATTTGGTTTGCCTCATAGATGGTGAGGAAACCCTAACCGTCAAAACTTTGAATTGCATTTTGGCAGGAAATCATCTGATAAGAAATGAGAGCTACAGACAGAAAAAAAGGGGTTGATGTCGTGAATATTGGAGAGAGGAGAGCAGTGTGAGTGAGCGAGCAAACCAGTGAGAGGATTCTACCGGAAGTATCATAGTCTGGCAGTTGAGCCTAACCATTCAAGTGTGGCAGAGAAGGCATCATCCTAGTGAGAGACTATTTGAGAGAGGGAGAGACAGATAATAGAGGTTGAGAAATAGAGACAGCAATTTCACAACCAATAGTGTGAGTTCTAATGGAGGAGAAAAGACTGTAAACCGACATAGATTAATTTGATTCAAGAGTTGCAGAATTTCATTTGCAACAAGAAGCCTTAACTGTATTCAAATAGTATTTCATTATACATTTCCAAGTTGAAGCTTGGTGCAGGGGTTGGTGCTCCTTGGGTTCGTGCTCAAAATCTTTGCAAATCTGTGTTTTACTTGTGAGGCTGGATTAGAGTAGTAGTTTCCAACAGTTCTTCTCGCCGAGGTTTTTCCCATATTGGTTTTTCCTCGTAAATCTGGTGTTGTGAATTTCTTGAGAGTGGAAGATCTCCTTGTTTTTATATTTTGCATTACTGGTATGACTGTTTAGTGGTTAAGTAAAAAGTTGATTGTCTGGAATTGGATTGGTAAAGATTTAAAGTTAGGAACCACTGATTCACCCCCCTCTCAGTTGTACTTTGTGTTCAACAAATTGTTCTCAATTGATTACTATGAGATTATCAAATGCTTTTGGCTTCAAACAAGAATCGCTTCCTTGCAAATATCTTGGCATTCCTCTTTTTGCAGGAACGAATAAGAAATATTTTAGGTCTAGTATTGTGTCCTCAATTCAAAGTAGAATCTCATCATGGAAAAATTGTTGGTTATCTTTAGCTAAGAGAATTCTACTTATTAGGGTGGTGCTGGCAACAATTCCAAATTATATCATGGTAGTCTTGCCAATGCCAAGTGTGATTAGATTAGAAATAGGGTCTATTTTAAAAAAAATCTTGTGGAAAGGTAATAAGGCACCTCAAAAAAAAATTCATTTGTTAGCTAGGGAAAAAGTATGTATGGATAAATGCTTTGGTGGAGCTGGTATACATGATTTGGACAAGAGGAATAAGGCTCTGGGAGCCAAATTGTTGTGGAAATTTTATGACTAAATGATTCCTTCTGGGTTGCTATTCTAAAAGTAAAATATTTAGATTATCTTGTCGGAAATAAATTTTACAATTGCAAATTCTCCAAGGGATTCTCAAATGTGGAATTTTATGCTATCTTGTAGACATCTCTTTCTTCCTCACCTCTCATGGATTATTCATAATGGTTGCAAGGCAAATTTTTGGGAAGATTCATGGAATGGATTTCCCCCCTTGAGAAGATTTGTTGATCTTGATGAAAATAAAATAGTTCTTAAGTGGATTTGGGGTGAGAAGGTTAAAGACTGCTTCACTCTTCAGCAAGAAGGAGGTGTTCTTAAGGGCAATTTGGAAGGACTTTCAATTGGCAGTCATTTTGTTGAACCAAAGATAAACCCTACTTTCTGAGTTAAAGAAAAGAGTTATCCACTACAAAAATATAGAAGATAAGCTCATTTGGTTACCAGCATCAACAAGTTCTTATTTTGTAAAACAAGGATATAAGCATCTAGTTCAAAAAGAGAACGACATCCCTTTAAGAAGATATTCTTTTTGTTGGGCAAGTGAAGGTTTGCAAAAGGTAGGGGCTTTCTTATGGCTTGCACTCAGAGACAAAGTGTTAACCAGTATTAGTTTATCTGCTCTTGGCATAACACAACCATTCAATTGTGTTCTTTGTCAAGAAGCTATTGAGACTACAGATCACCTACTTCTTAATTGTTATTTTGCCTCGCAATGTTGGGAGTAGCTTAAAGCAAAATTGCTTTGGTACGCACCTCTACATTCCTCATTAAAACTGGTCTTTGAGTTGTGACCCACTCTATTTCGTGATTCATTCTTTGCATGCATATGGACTATTGCCCCTATTGTGTTAGTATGAAACATTTGGTGGGAAAGAAATCAAAGAATCTTTAGGAATGAATCTAATGATATTCATTAGGTGATTTCAAAGATGGAGCTATCAATAGTAGAAGCGGTAAAGACTCGTGTCACAAAATATAAAAAAATTGAGTTCCCCCTTTACATCATGGGATAATTTAGCTCTAGCACAATGGAATAACTTATCTCTTTCGTTTAAGGGGAGTTTAATGTTTAACATGATTAATCCTATTCATAGGAAATAAATTAGATGGAAGGTGCCATCACAAGGTTTTCTCAAGTTAAACTTTGATGGAGCAACAAAGGGGAATCCAGGGGTATCTGTAATTGGTTTTGTAATCAGAGATCACACAAGGGATTTTAATAAAGGGGGCTTTGCAAGAATCCCTGATGGAACAAAGAACGTTGCTGAAGCACAAGCTCTCTTATTAGGTCTTTGAGTGGCAATTTCTTTACATCTGAAGAAAGTTGAAATAGAAGGGGACTCCATGAACACAGTCTTAGCTTTCAGGAATTTAGAAGTGTCAAATTGGAGGATTCAATGCATCATGCAGGAGATTAAAACTATCATTTCTAAATTGGAACAATATTCTATAACTCATTGCTACAGGGAAGCTAATGTTGTAGTAGATTATTTAGCCAATCAAGGTTGTAACCCGTCTCATGGGGAAACATTTATTTCTAAAGATGTTCATGACGATCCTTTACTTATGTCTAAGCTCCAAAATGATCTTCCCACTCTGCATATAGAAAATTGAAAAAAAAACATGTTAATGATATTCTGATATGATTTTTTTTGCACATGGATATATGCACATGTAAACTCATGATGGATTCTTATAACCATCAATGATATGACCGGGTTAATTGTTTGTATATTCTCTAAGCTATAACCAGAGGTTTTCTTGCTGGTTTTTTCCCGTCGATAAGCTCCTTTGAACCAGTTTTGTAAATATTTTATATTTAATAATAATATATTATGGTGGCTTGCAACTTTTGCCAAAAAAAAAAATGCTCCTCTCTCTTTTCTTCTCTACCCTCACTATTGAACAGTATGCCATGTTCTCTAAGAAAAGATTTAGTTTTGTCATTGTTTCGTCCTTTATCTATATTATTTTTATGCTTTGTAAACCTTATTATTAATTCATTACCATGTCACCAATTACTTATGTATTTTATCCTTCTATTGAGAATTGGATAGTTATATATCGATCCTCTCTAAACTATTATATCATTTATAATTTTCTTAAACCCCTATCTAATTGCATGTTATATCTTTGTAACCTATCATGTTGCCTTGTTTATCTCCCAAGTGTGTCAACAAAAGACCTCTATTTGCATCATTAATTGGTGTGGAAAATTATGCATTCATGATTCCTCAATACAACAATGCACTAAAAGTAAAGTAGAAAATTTGAATTTTGAAGTTTCTTGTGTTAATATATAGGGCAACACACAAATGTATCACATTGAAGTACATGAACTCAGCAAACGTAGGTTATTATAAGAACTAAAGAATTTTAATCATGGTGGCTAAGTTGGTTTGTGCACCTATTAATTTATACAATATATCAACATACCAAAGAGTGAGAACAAGGCCGATAAAAAAATTAGTATAGCCTACACATTCCTCTATATTGTACAACATAACATACCAAAGAGTGACAATAGAAGATCAAATCTTACTATAACCTACGTATTTCTCAAATTTCTCAATATAGATGAGTTTTACATTTCTCATTGTCCACTTCAATAGTAATTGAAATGGATCACTTGAGTAAAGTCCATGCTTGATACAATTGTAAATAAGAAAACATTGTTATGATTTAATATTTAATATGATACCTTGTATAAAATTCGATAGCCCAAGGATGATTAGACAAAAACCTCTCTTACATATATTTTACAACAATTTTTTATATAAATCACAAGTTGATATCTAAAAAACATGCAAGAATTGAATTAGACGATTTTTCAAACTAACATAAAATTTCTATGTGCAAACAAACAAAAGTTCTATTTCATCTATATATCCATTCATTTGCTCGTTCTCCAGTTTCATCCATATCGATAAAAATACTAACTGCCTGTTGACAAAAGAAAACAACCATTACAATTAAGGCTATATTGAACTAGGTATAGGCTTCTCAATGTCAAATGCAAAACACAATGTGAAATGTAGAATAGATAAAAGAGGCAAAACATACAAATTCTATATTAACCAAGTTTGCAATTGTTCCTTTAGTTTCTAAAATATTCAAAACCTCCTTATACTAATCAACCATTTAAAATCCAAGAGATAAAAATATTTTGACTTGATAGATAAAATATACTTATATGTTGTCTTTGCACAATGATTTGATGATGACATGATGATAAGTAAAAAAAAAAAAGGTAAATCTACTAAAAGATGACCATTAATATTTAAACCTTCTAAAGTCATTGTAGTTAAAAGGTCCTAGGTCCACTCTTGAATTATAAATTTTGTACTAGAAGAATTTCAACAATTTAAATATTTCTTGGAGAACTAGATATGCGTGACCTATTTAATGACAAAACAAAAAGTTATAATAGAAACTAAGTTACAAAATGCATAGAACCATCAAGACTAGATGACTCTTGAAGCAATTGAACCTAATTGAGGCAAGTAGACTTGTGACTCAAGTAAGACTTGTTGGTTTTGGCCAAACTTGTCGAACTAAGTGAGTCCCATCATAGAGAGTCAACCAAGTCAGGATGAAAATTAGGGTGAAAAAGAATTAAAAATTATACATTTAAACCTAATGTTATATGGAAACAAACATATTTAGAGCCAAATTAATGTTCTATCACTTTGACACACAATTTTGAAGGAGTTGGAGGACTCTTGGAGCTTTATTAAAATAAATAAAAATATGAAACATCATATGCCATGAAGGTCTATGTGGTCTCAAAGTATTTAAATTGGGCTTGATGGTAGGGGCTCCACCCCTTAACCATGCCTCATATTGTCCCAAGCCTACTACCCTAGGACCCTATAAGAGTTTATACGCCTTGAACCTACTAGAGGCTATTGCAATGAGAAACCTACTCTAGTTTCATAAAAGCAAAGTAAAAAAATAATTTTGGGCCATGCTAGATGGAAAAGCAACATTGTTTATTCTTGACTTTTTCCCAATTAAATCCCAAATAATTGAATTACATTCACAGTGTTGTTGCCAAGTCAAACTCAATCTCAAGTAATGCTCTCATGGATGTAGCAATATTTGTCAACTAGTCCAAGATGCAAGTTCGAGACTCCACATAGAGCTAGTGATCTTGGGCCAAGTGATACATGCTCCTCCCTACCATAGTCCAAGATTCCATATTGTGACTTTTGTTTTTAATTCAATGGATTTCATAACCCATGAGTTTTGTATACATGAAATACATTAGAATATTTATATATTTTAAAATTTTGATTCTTTCAACTCAAATAAACCTTTTTACTCATTTTATCGATATATACTTTTGTATGTGATCAAAGTAGCTTCTAATTCATAACTCTATTATTTCTTTTAAGCTGATTTATTAAAGGGTGCATACTAACAGTTTTAAATCCAATCCCAAGTAATGCTCTCATGGATGTAGCAATATTTGTCAACTAGTCCAAGATGCAAGTTCGAGACTCCACATAGAGCTAGTGATCTTGGGCCAAGTGATACATGCTCCTCCCTACCATAGTCCATGATTCCATATTGTGACTTTTGTTTTTAATTCAATGGATTTCATAACCCATGAGTTTTGTATACATGAAATACATTAGAATATTTATATATTTTAAAATTTTGATTCTTTCAACTCAAATAAACCTTTTTACTCATTTTATCGATATATACTTTTGTATGTGATCAAAGTAGCTTCTAATTCATAACTCTATTATTTCTTTTAAGCTGATTTATTAAAGGGTGCATACTAACAGTTTTAAATCCTTAAAAAACTCTATATTTCAAGACTTTTTAGTTTATCAAGTTTGTTTGTTGTAACTATGATAGAAACCTTCAATAAAATAACCAAGTGACATGTCACACAATAATATACTAATTCAAATTCAAATGAAGTGTCAACTTGCAATTGCTAGTGTACATGGTTAAAAGAGTGTCAAAAAAGGTAATGGAAAGAGCTTTTGTTTATTTTCTTAATATTGTGCTTGAAAGCATCAATAGCAAGCCAAGGAGCCTTTTACCTTTATATTAGTTGAGTTTAAGGTGTTGCCTCGTAGAAGTTTTGGATGTAGGACTTCCTAATAAGATGTAATTTACAATACATGGGTAAAAAGCTAAGAATGGAACGAGGCTAAAAAGGTTGTGCAACGAAAAAATGAAGTTTATAGAAATTTTAGGTCCTTCCATTCTTTGTTTCGCTTAATGTTGATGGATTAATATGAGAGCAAACTAGATTAAAGTCATTTGGAGATTTTTTGAGTATGAGCTTAGCTCCCTTGACAATATACTTTGAGTAAAATCATCTTTTAAACCATTTGTTCATTTTAAAAGGATTTTTTTTTTTTTAACCTTAAAAATGAACAAATGGTTTACAAGATGCTTATGCAAATTAAGTTCCAATAGCGGTAGCTAATAATGCCAAAGGGTGAAACTATATCATGGATTTTTAGGAGGGATCAATATTAACATGTATGGGCCTTATACTTACAATGGAAAATTGAAGGATTCATGCAAAAACACCTTAAACACCACCAAGTTATAGCTCTACCTATGAAATGTCATAAAATGTTCCAGAGTGATACCATGTACTACATGAATACTTGCAAAGTTGCTAATGTTTTAAATAATACATAATAACTATCTATGTAAAATTAGTTAATGTCAACATATTTGATAGAAGATTATAGAAATTGCCTTGCTAGAAAATCAAAGGAAAGAAAAATAATTAAAAACTAAGTGCTAAAAGAGATCCTAAAGGAGGTGAACAAAAAAATATCTTACATCAAAGTAATGAAACATAATAATGAAAGAGGTGAGCCCAAAATAGGTAGAGCCTAGATAAGAGAAAAAAAAGTACAAATTCATATGACCAAAGTACAAAATATAAATGAAAGTGGGGTCTATCGATAGACAAAAACAAAAAGTGAATGGAATAAAAATTTGGAGACAAAAATTAAAGGTCAAATTTGGCTCTACTTTGTGTCAAAGTCTAGAGAAAAAAGCAAACTTCATCCTCTTTGTGGAATCATCAATATAGGATTTAATGACATGCACAAGAGAATGACCCAATCATTAAGAGGGCCCAATTAGACAACCCAACGATGGTATTTCCTTAGAAATTATTCTAACATCCAAGGTCAAAAAACCTCTAGAGATAGAGAGGAAATTAGTTACCCATATTTATTCATTTATCTTGGACTACTTTGAGTGGAAGTAGATGGTCCCCAATACTAGAACATGTCATATCAATGAACTACCTCCATTTGTCAAAGCAAGTATAGTATCAAAAGGGTATTTGACATCTCCAACAAGTGTAATAGGATAAATGGAGGATATACTCATCATGGTAGTCCTCGGAGTTCATACAAAGAAAGACATATGTAAGTGACAACATCCAAAACAGAAAGCTTGAGGCACCTCTAGTCAAGATTATGGAAGAATATGATTGGAGAACCTCCTAAGTTCTTGGAAAAATAGTAATACCCAACTCCCCCTAAATATTACAGTTGACAAGGCACACAAATATAAAGTGGTCCTTTAGTCACAACTTTGTGGATAGAAAAAAATAGTTGATCCTACACCTTGTGGAATAGGTCCTCTTTTGCAACTCATTATTGCTATTAAAAAATAATCAACTAGAAAAAAGGGTATTCTTAGGCAATGTGGAGAAATGATCTTAGAGATAGTCAAGATTGATGATGGTGATGTTGAACACACCCAGATGATGAGAGGGGGGGAGTAATCAAAATTAACTAAAACTTAACCATTCATTAATATTTTAACTATTAAATCAGATTTGTAGAAGTAAAGAACATAAACATAACATACACCACATAGTAAATAAATCATCAAGTTCTAGCGCAAAAGAGAAATCCCTCTGAACTACCAAAAGCAAGACAAACCAAACAGATTGCAACACTTCATCATAAAGAATATTGTACTATGGAGAACCAATTCACTTGAAACTCATATCACTGAATCCTTATGCCATCTTTAACATATTCCCAAAACCGCACAAGCATATCAATCACTGTGGACGAATGCAGAGCATTCTAGTTATTCAACAAAGACACATTACATTGTCAAACTCTGATTTGGAGAACAAACACTTATAAACTTTGTTGCAAAAGTGATTATGACTTGAAATCTTGGAAGTAGGCTCCTGACACACTATAAAGCTTAATCCCTGGACCGCACAACTATAAGATAAAATGTGGCAAAATGCAAACCAAATTACCAACTTATATACTTGTGAAAAAACTCTATTCAACATAATCATCATGAATACATTTGCTAAGCCTCTAGACTATCTTCCTTGCTAATCTCAAGACACTAACTATGTTAGAGGCAAAACTGCTCTAAAATATGCCTCATCAACAATGACAACACATATTGTCAGACATCAAGTTGACATAAATGACAACACATATTGCCAACAATCTCCCCCCTTGTTATTGATGACAACTCTCATATATCTACAAATTCTCTTTTTGTACAAACTCCTCTTTTGACAAAAAACTAACTATATACATTCTCTCCCTCTTTATTTGTGTTCTCTCCCCCTTTGACATCAAGGACAAGGGGCATTACACCTATGTCAACCAAAACAGTACTGCATACACTCCCCCTAACAGTGCACATTCATACAAAATTGCCCCCCTAGATGGAGATCCCTCAAAAACCAATACTATATACATGAAGTCTTCAAAAATGGTATTGCAAACCTCCGCAAGTCTATACAACCACAATAATTTTCTCCTCTAGGATATGTCAACTTCCTTAGCGTATAATACCTTTATACATTACTTTGAGATGTGCAAGAGTTGCATCCCAATTCACCTTAGTTGAAGGAAGGATCCAATTATGACACTCAAACTATATATGCAAGTCTTCAACAACCTCAACATTATCCAACACTTTCATCTTCTACTCTATCTACTCTGCTTCTCCCAAAATACTAGATAGAGTGGCCAACCTCAATTTCACTGCTTCTCTCAACCGACTAAATTGCTTCTCTTGATTTGTTCCCTATGGTCCTACAACAAAGATAACTACAAATGAAGTTGCTCCACTTGACCCTAGTGGAGCCATCTTTATCCTTAGTAAAATCGTAGGCTTCAAACAACTAAAAGATCTGAGACTCAATAGAGTCAATCTGACTTTCGATGCTCCTTGTAAAAATTTGGCCCCACCTCAAACAAAATTGGTAAAGAAACATAGCTTCATCAACACCATCCTTAAAATTGTTTAAGTCCTTTTGTAATTAGTTGTGGGCATTGGCGCACCGTTCAAACACTTCTGCCATTCTCTTTTCATTAAACTTTCTTAGGGCTTCTTAATCTGATTTTTGCTCAATGTGCAATGAATCCAGTCCTTGAAATAATCCATTATCAGCTTTAACTCTTGTTCCGGAGCTAAGGATGAATCAATGTTTACCTCCATTAAACCCTCTTGTATAACTCTTACTGCATCATCAACTAATCTTGATTTCTTCACGTCTCTACAATATTTCTTTTCTAGTTGATGCATGCATAATGCGACCAAATTAAAATTTGTGGAGAGAGGAAATATTTGACAAATCTATTTGTCCATCATGTGTAGGAATCTGCAATAGATGTGGTGTCAACATAGGCTCAAACTACATCTGTAGACCCAATAGGTCTTTGAAGGAATCAAAGGATCCCTCACCAATATCTTGACTACCAAAAGAAGCCTCTAGCTTCTTATCTATCTTTTTAGCCTCATCTTGAACATTCTCAAGATAGTTTTTTCCCTTCTCTTCTCCAATCTATATATTCTCTTCTACACTTGCATTCTCTTTGACACCAATATTCCTTGTATTCTATTGTACATTTTGATCTAAATTTCTCAGGGGAGGGACATTCTCTTCACTTCCATTCTTTGCACCTTGTGCATTTGTATCAAATTTATCCAAAGGAGGAGTCTTCTAATTCAACTCACCATCACCACCGATTTCTGTCATAGGATCACCAAAAATGGACATGTCAATGTCTTGTATATTAGGAATTTCTTCCAAATCACTGTCACTAAGAGGAACTTGTTCTTTTGTTATTACTTCTCCCTCCATCTCATTTAGGATTCTTGTAGTAAATTCTTTTGTCTCCTTCTTCACTTCATCTTTCCCTTCTTCTCTCATGCTCATCAGGGTGTTCAACCTTTGATTTGTTCTCAGCTCCTAAGACTGCATTTGTGTAATATTTGCCATTTCATCCTTAGACAATGTAGAACCAATATGTTTAATAGCTTGTTCTCTTATTTTAGCTTCTAACTTGACTGCATCTTCTCTCTTCTCCATCAAGGCATTTGCAAGGCTCTTTAAAAGTTGGTAAAAAATATCACTCAAATTACTTTTCATCATATGCATAATAGTTGCTTGATCTATAATCTCTTGATTGTATAGTGGCACATTTGGATGTAGCTTAGTTGTTTCTTCTAGTGCCCCATGACATTCAATTGCATAGGATGACATGTTTTGAAGGTTTCTTATTGAGGTGTCTCCAAAGGAGAATTCTTGGTTTTCTTCTCCTTACCCTTCACCTTTCCCTTTCCCTTGTCCTTTCTTTTTGAACTTTCTTCCTCTTCTCCTTGTCTAGTCCTTTTGTCTCTTCTTTTCAACTCAAAATCTTTCATTTTTTCATCATCATCATCATCAACAATGTTTACCACATTGATCTTTTCTCTTTTAGCTTGTTGTTTTCTCCTTGGCTTCTTCTCAATGGGAGTCTCAGATTGTTCCAAGACAATAGTAGAAGACCTTTTTCAACTTGGTGGAGTTTGTGTAGTGCTAGAAGGTGTAGGAACTGTGGCAATAGTAGTTGTAGACCTTATTGTTCTCCTTGGTGCTTCAGGTGATTGTGGGGCATTAGCAACAACTCAAGATGCCTCAACAATACTTCTAGACTGTACTCCTAACTTCCTCTCCAAATCACCCTTCATTTTCTCAAATCTCTCATCCACCTTCTTGATCAAATTGATTGATATTTCCGCATTAGAGTCCTTAGGCTTGTTGACCAGTAAATCTACATAAGCAAGCCATTTTGATCCTAAAACCTCATATGGCAATTTTGGAATCCAAGAAGTCCTAGGCTCAATAGCCTCCATATGACAATTATCCTTGTCAACCATGAATGTAATGACTTCTATATATCTTTCTACTACTTCTGTAGGTATTCTATACCTCATATGCATCTCACTCTGGAAAGTTTTAAAGAAACCCTAATAAGTTGCATCACTAGCCTTCCCATCTAGAAAGCTATGCATATGATCTCTAATTTGTGAACCTACTGACACATCTTTCCTCTAGACAATGTTCCTAACACAAGATAATCTTTCATGAAATACAACATTAAACAGATAATTAAATAACCATACCAGAATTGATACTTTGTTTCCTTTGTCTTGTGCAAATTCTACATTAGTTGTTGCCTCAAAAGCTCACAAAGATCGAAGTCTTTATCGTCTTTGACCATTTGGTATGCGATATGAATAGTTGTTGTAGTGGTAGGAACCGTCTTTGTTAGTGAAATAAATTTATAGGCTATGCCCATAGTGGCATACCAGACTCCCAATCGACAATATCATCTATTGTTAGTGCCCTTTTATCAAACTTGGCTCCAATTAGTATGGTGACCTCATCATTCTTTATAGACTTCAATGCAAGGACTTCTTTAGTGGAGCACAAACTTGTCACTTCCCTTATAGCTTCTTTAGTGACCATATAGGGTTTGTTCTAATCGAATAAATTCTTCATGTATGTGGCTCAATACAATCTGGATCATCTCTTCTTCATAAAACATAGGTAAACACTTCCAAGCATCCTTTTTCTTCTCTCCCACACTGGCATACTCTCGTTTTAACATGAATTGATCATCAAGCAAATGCTTGTCTCTAAACTCTTCCATTTTCACATGATTGTACTCATTCAAGGGAGCATGAATGTATATGCAAACATCCTTGGTGTGGTTTACATCAATAGGCACACAAGAAAATGCAATGACTTTTTCATTCTCAAAGGACTTGTGTGGATGCTTCTTAAAGATAGGTCTTGGTTTTCCCACAACACCTATAATCCTAGGAGTAGCCATACTTAGCTTTTGAGAGTTAGGATTTGTAGTAAACATTGAAAATACTTGGAAATTCAACCATTAGGGTTTGCACAAGGGCCCTTAAGCAATTGTTTTTTCCCTCAACACACTTGAATGCTTCAAATGAGGTCAAAATGACCAAATGTTGTATAGATACTTCTCCTATCTGCCACATTGAATGCACTTTAGGTTTTAGCAACTTTTAACCCTTTTATCATAATGGGGATCTGTCAAACACTCAACAAACCTCTGCAAAAAAGCATCTACTCCAGAAGTTTGAAAAATTGACTCAATCACCAACCAAAAATGTCCATATATCCATTGACCAGTATGCTAAGGATTTCAACATCTATGTTTCTAAGGGGAGTGAAAAGTTTGCAAATACAACTCCCCCAGAATCAATAGTTTCTTCATTTAATTTTCGAAAGAACCATCTACACCATCCTAAGGTATAGATCCATCCATCACCTCATCATCTTCCTTCTTCCATATATTTTGCATTTTCTTCTTTTCCTCTACTAGATTAATCTTCTTCTGTGGAACAAAAGACCTAACATCCTTTCCTCTGAAAAACCTAGCAAATATGTCATAGTTTGTTATAGTTAAAGCATGTAGCACAATGTTGTGGACCACTTCTGTTGGCAGTGTGTTGTCATTGATGTCAACTGGTAATGGTGTCATTGATGTCAACTAGTATTGCAAGTTACCGGATAGGTAAGAAGAGGATGTCAACCAACATTGTGGTCATTGGAGTCACTGGTACACAAGTTAGTGTTGTCTTGTGTTGAAGACATAAGTATTGGAGACTAGTATGGTATGACAACCGGTAAGTGATATGTTGGCAGTGCGTTGTTGCCAACCGACAAGCATATGACCAATGAACAAGCAGGGTGAGCTAATGAAGAAGTGTAGAACCAATAAGCAGTTGGATGTCAGTGACCAGGACTCCCACCAGATTCAGATGATGTCACCAGATGAAGAGAAGACTGACAAGGACTGTGCTCAATCGGATCGTATGTGCCTAGTTGAAGTTATGTCTGGTCAAACAAGGAAGTCATATTGGTGTAACACCGAAAGAAGACTGAGCACAATGCAATGACAACTGGTTCCTACCAGTCATTGGTCAGCAGGTGACAAGGATTCACTTCCACCAGTAAGTGATCATACTAAGCTTATCTCCCAATATGCATGGAATGCATCATAAACCTCTGAAATAAGACAAAAAAGTAGAAGGTAGGTGATTGAAGGCTCACACCGGATGAACCATTGAAACACAAGGATGCCTCAGGTGTGTGAAACCAGAGATGTGCATCTGATCAGCTAGAGTTGGCAAGTTGAGCTACTGGGATAGAGAAGGAAGAGTAAAGAAGTTATGGGTTTGTCACTTTGACAAACCGGTTGAGATGATGTTCGGGCTGATGAAGAAGAAGGCAAGGTTGAGCAGCTGCAGACAAAGAGTGCAACCAAAATGCAGATGTAGAGATATGGATACTGTTGAAGATTGATGACATGGTGTCATCAAGGTGGTTACCCGTAAGTATATCAACTGGTAAGCGAGCAAAGTGCAGAAGTGAAAGGCTCCTATCTGATGAAGATGAGCATGTTGTGAAATGACAAGGTTGGTGATCGGGTTAAGGAGTTCCACCGACATAACAACAAAGTGCAGGCTTGAAGGTTGACCGGTTAGGGTATAGCCTGCAGGGTTAGGGAACCAATAGATGAACACCGGTTGTGTCGTGGTTGGTGACAGAGTCTAAACCGCCACGACGACTGAGCTGAGGTGAATGTCGACAGAGATGCCATGTGGAGTCTAGGTGTCAAACAAATGGACCGTGCATTGTCGATGAGGTAGTTGGTGATTGGTCAACATTAATGTTGATGGCGTAAATCATGGGTCGAGAGCAGAAGGATGCAGCTCGAGACAGATCAAAGGACAAAGATCTGATTCGTTGGCATCATGATCGATGCAGTGTGTTTAGGTGTTGATCGGGGTAGGTGAAGCTAATTGCGTGATCACTTCATTGTGGTTGACAAGTGCAGACCGACAAACATGTCGTGTTTGCTAAATATGGCAAACGTGTTTTGGACGCAACGGGATTGGCGGAGTTGAGTAATCTGTTGCGGGTGGTCAATCTCTGGGACAAGATCTGATTGGACTTTGTACACCTCGTCGTCGATGAAGAAACCCTAGACATGTGAAGTTTGAATGTCGGTCTTGGCGGAAAAACTCACATATAAATATGTCGACTAAAGATCGAAGATGATTGATGTTGCCGAATGATTAGGTGTCAGATATTGAAGAGCAGAGTGTGAAAGTGTAGCAGAGACCCAACCAATCAGAGAGTTCATTGAAGATCATAATGACAGAGTGTTGGAAGGACTAACTGGTAAGAGGGTTTAGCAGAGGCTTAATCGGTAAGGTCAGAGTGACCGGTAAACTGCAAAGTGTGTTGCAGTTGTGTGAACCGGTGGTGCTAGAACCCGCAGAAAGGCAACAAAAGGTGTTGCAGTGCAATGGGAGTGTCGGTGAAGATCCGGCAAGGCAAGATTAGAACAGGGCTTAACCGGTAAGATGAGAACCGGTAGAGATCAAAGTGGATAGAACTGACAGAGACAAAGTAGAGGAAGAGCCAAAGAAGCTGAGCAAATAACCGACAGAGAACCGAATAGAGGTGAACCGGTGAAGAGATATGTGTGAGAGTTACAAAGCTCTTTCGTAACAAGGTTATTACTACTGTTTTGATATATATTATTGTAATCACTAATTTGGAGCTTAGTGCAGGGGTTGGTGCTCCTTGGGTTGGTGCCCTAAAATCAGGGGTTGGTGTTCCTTGGGTTGGTGCCCTAAACATTGTAACTGTGTTTATTGTGAGGCTGGATTGGAGTAGTAGACTCCAACAATATTTCTCACCGAGGTTTTTCCCATGTTGGTTTTTCCTCATACATCCAGTGTTATGTGTTGTTCCTTTTGTGTGCGCTTGCATTTGAGTCTTCTCCCTATCTCACTGGTATATCCACCTTGTGATTGAACTGCTAACCGACACACACGCCTTTTAGGAATTAAAAGGGTTAAGTTTGGAAACCATTGATTCACCCCCCCTCTCAGTGGCATCTTGTGTTCTACAAATTACACCTCTTCTCATATTAGATATGCAATTAGTAGAAAAATAACCATAGAAGGATTAATTAGTCATAGTATTGTTCTTATTCATGAAACCATTTCTAATTTTGTACTCATTTGCTTTATAACCATATTTGTTGCAACTATAGAACTAACCATTAATAGTTGAGGCCTTGAAGGCCTAAATGAATTCATGTTCATTCTACTCCCACATTCAGCAACATTGTGTCCAATATTATTTCAAGAAAAGCAATTACAATTGAAAGATTAAGGGTACTTGGTTTAAGCAGTTTGATTTGGAGCTAACCTTTTGTAATTCTTCTTTTTGTTTAGGACTTGAGTGAAGTTGTTGATATCTCCTTTGTCTTCTTGGATTCATCTTGAACCTTTTCTTTTCCTTTCTCATTCATGTCTTTAGCCTTAGAACTATCCCCCTTTTCAAAAACCAAGGCGATGCTTGTTATTTTGTGGTTTTTGGTAACTAAGCATTTCATCAAGGAGATCACTTCCACCTGAGTTTCAAACCTTTCTCTATTTGTTCTTTGTATCCTCCAATTCTTTTCTCAAGGAAACAATCTTTTTCTCAAGCTTGGTGCATTTATTAGATTTATCATGAACCTTGGTCTCCAAACAATAACAATCTTCTTTCCTTCTTCAACTTGAATCTTTAGGTTTTAACAATCTTCTTTCCTTTTTCAACTTGAATCTTTAGGTTTATTATGTCATCCTCCACCTTCTTGAGTTTATCATCACACTCTTTGCTTCCTTCAATCTTTGTTTTCAGCTTGACAATTTCATCTTCTACCTCTTTCAGTTTGAATTTGTATTCCTTTCTTTCTACAATCTGAGCTTTTTGCATGATAATTATCCTTTTAGGCTTATTGAATTTGGTCTTGTATTCTTCACTTTTAGCTCTTGCAACATCCAAATCCTCAAGAACATACTGAAGTTCCCCTTGTAGATCTACCTCACAATAGGATCAATATTACATCCTTCAAGTTCCATTGTTCTAAATCTACTTCCGGAAGAAT
This sequence comes from Cryptomeria japonica, assembly GCF_030272615.1. NCBI lineage: Eukaryota > Viridiplantae > Streptophyta > Pinopsida > Cupressales > Cupressaceae > Cryptomeria > Cryptomeria japonica. The sequence goes on along the minus strand of NC_081411.1, from coordinate 590,761,130 downwards.
CTCACTATTTGACATTACTTCAAATCTCGTGTTTAAATGCAGGATCTACCTCGTTTGTTAGATTGTTACCTTAGGAAACTTGCTTTCATATCGATTATTGAACACACCCAGATCTTGAGAGGGGGGACGGGGGAGGAGGGGGTGTGAATCAACATTAACTAAAACTTAACCATTCATTAATCTTTTAACCATTAAATCAGATCTATAGAAGTAAAACACATAAACAAAACATACACCATACAAGAACACGAATATTTTTACATGGAAAGAACAAGGATGAAAAACCATGGTGAGGATCAACTAGCACTATATGAAACTTGTTAGTACAATGTTTGTTTTAGGACACATTGTCCAAGGAAGCTCACGTCTCCCTGAATGGACTTGCAAGCTAAGGCTCACTACCTTAGGGAAAGATCCAAAGGACTTACTAAGAATATTCATTATCTCCTAGCAAGATTCATAAAGATTACAATGAAGAATATAAATTGAACTACAGTAAAAGAAGCATTTGACTTATGCGGAAGTTGCAGTCCTCTTTTTGTAACACAATCGCTCCATTATACAAATTAAACTCACTTCATACTCAACTAAAGCATCACTGCAATATTTCACACATCACACTTTTTCTCAATGCTTCATATGTATTTCTCTTTCACATTAAAAAATGATCTATCATTTCTTATATATCCTCCCCAACATCCCAAAACATCAATTAGGTCGGCACCAATAAGACTTATCAAATGTGATGTAGGAGCATCCCCGGTTCTTGGCAATCTTGCATCAACCAAAAACATTTCTTTTCAGTTTGTTTTATGTTTTGCAGTTTCAACATTTCTTTCTGCATTTTCTTGTATTTGCTCACCAGTTCTTGCGGAGCTGGATTTTGTGTGTGAACATGACCATCTTCCCTTATTCTTAAACCGCGGGATGTTTGGATATTTTTCCAACAAGTTATCGCTTCCGGATTCCGAGACAGTTTTCTGGCTTAGAACATCGGAACCGCTTGGATCTATTTTCTATTGGTGAATCTTGTGGATCCCTTTTGTAGCTTGCAGAGCTCCAGTTTGTTGATTCCAATGTTCCTTGGCATGTGGTCGACCTTCCCTCTGATCCACACTTCATTCTTTGGAATTTTCAGAGGAATCTCCTTAGCGAAGGCCAACCTACTCATGGTTTTACACGTTTGATCTTGTTCATCGCCATTTGATCCCACTTGGGCCGACCCAGATACCTCTTGACCATATAAATCAATGTAATTAAGCATCATAATTAATCAGAGAGAATATAGAAGATATATCCTAAGATTTAGAGGTCCGGAGTTGACCGATTATGTAATTGAGCATGTATGTAGCATGCCAGTGAGCCGAATCTTGTATCCTGGATGTTATCAGTTATATGTTATCAGTTTTCATGATCTAATACATTCAGTTTTGAATTGCCTCCATCATCTTGTCTTGCTTTCGTTGTGTTTACTCTTGCTGCACGATCCAGAATGATATCATTGAGATCCCTCCTAACCGTGACTGCACCATGTGGTATCAGGGCGAGATTTCGTTCCTGAGATTGCGTTGTCCTGAAGATTTTGTTGTGGGGTGGCGGATTGTGGATCCGACCTGCAGCTGCAGAGGGTTGGCGTGAAGATGGCGCGAAGAGGAAATAGGAATGGTGGAGTGCGTGGGAATGCAGATCCTACTGTGATGGAAATGTTGAGAGGAATTGCAACTTGGTTAGAAGTTGTTGAGACAGCCCAGAGAAGAGGTCGACCTATTGAAGATGTGAGTGAAGATGATGATGAAGAAGCACTGGCAGAACAAGTAGCAAACCCATCGACGATTGATCCAGATGAAGAGAGGTTCTTGAAGGTTTTCAGTAGAGCAAACACTAAACTAGATTTTACCCCACCGGGGTATGATGGAAAGTTGGATTCAGGTGAATTAATGGATTGGATCTTGGAGATAGAGAAGTATTTTGATTTTGAGAACGCCATAGAAGACAAAATGGTGAAGTATGCCTATACCCGGTTGAAAGGTCATGCATCTCTTTGGTGGGAACATTTGCAGGTTGATAGATAGAGAAGAGGTAAAGAGAAAATCAAAACATGGGAGCAGATGGTTGCCAAGTTAAATTGAAGTTTATGTCAGTTGATTACCAAGTAAACCTATTCAGAAAGTTAAAAAACTTGAAACAAAAAGAATGTAGTGTGAAAGAGTATACTAAAGCATTCTACAAGTTGAATATCAGATCCAGACCTGTCGATGATGAGGTTGAACAAGTTGCAAGATATTTGAATGGATTGTGGATGTCTATACAAGATGAACTCAGTTTGATCAAGTTGCAAAGTGTTGAAGAAGCTTACCAATATGCCTTGAAAGCAGAAAAGAAGTTGAACAAAAGACATGAGCATAGACAATGAGGCAAAGGTGGAAGGTTTTCTAGAGGAAGATTTCAAGGAGGAAGAGGATATCCCAGAGGAAAAGGAACCTATCCAGACTAGAACAAGGACAAGGAAGTAAGCAAGGATGGAGGTTCATATCGGAAGGATGACAAAAATTTCTACCGAAGGAGAGAACATGATGGTTAAGAATGAAGGTTTTGGAAAAGATGATAGAAGACAAGATAAGAGAGTGTTTAGAAGAACTTGCTTTAAGTGTGGAGGAGAAGGACATTGTTCTTTCAAATGTTAGAAGATAGAGAACACTGGGAGAACAACATCGGTAGAAGAAAGCCCCACTGGATCAGCTAAAAAACCAAAGGATAGAGAACTGTTGATGATGAGGAGAGCTTTGTGTCATACCGATGAAGACGAAGAGCCCTTGTAGAGGAGAAATTTGTTCAAGACCATATCTAAGGTATCTGATAAGTGTTGAAAAGTAGTTATTGACAGTGGTAGTTCGGATAATCTTGTTTCAGAAGAAATGGTGAATAAATTAAAGTTGGAAAGATTGAACCACCCTAAGCCTTATCAGATAGCATGGATTCGGGATGATCATAAGTTGTTAGTAAGTGAGCAATGCTTGGTGAAATTGAAAATTGGAAATTATCATGATGAAGTTTTGTGTGATATTATGCCTATGGATATTTGTCACCTTTTGTTGGGTAGACCTTGGCAGTTTGATAGACAGACAATACATGATGGGAGAAAGAACATATACATTATTGTAGCGAATGGGATGAAACAAACCTTGTTACCCTTGGAGGAGGCCTTGAAGAGTGAAGTCTGTACAAATGCTAGAATCTGTTTGGTGGATGAAAGGAAATTGCTGGATGGAATGAGACATGAGAATGTGTGTTTTTCCTTAGTTCCTAAGAAGACTGGGAACCCGGAGCATGCAGAACAACCAAAGGAAATAAAAGAATTGCTGACAGAATATGAAGACATCATTTCGAATAATGTGCCTGATGGATTACCCCCTTGTGAGGAGTATTAGTCATTGCACGGACTTGGTTCTCGGAGCTAGTTTGCCTAACAAAGCTGCATACAGGATGAAACCGACAGAGAATGAAGAATTGAATAGACAAGTGCACGAATTGTTGAGGAAAGGTTTGATCAGAGAAAGTTTGAGTCCTTGTGCAGGACCAACAGTGTTAGCACCTAAGAAGAATGGAGAATGTGTATTGATTTCAAAGCAATAAATAAGATCATAGTGAAGTACCAATTTCCTTTGCCTAGGATGGATGACATAATGGATTGTTTGAGTGGAGCCAAATACTACACAAAGATAGATTTGAAGAGTGGATATCATCAAATTAGAATCAAAGAAGGAGAGGAGTGGAAGACAACATTCAAGATAAATGAAGGGTTGTATGAATGGTTGGTGATGCCTTTTGGATTGACTAATGCACCAAGTACTTTCATGAGGTTGATGAATGAGCTATTGAAGAAATTCTTGGGTAAGTTTGTTATTGTATATTTGGATGACATTCTGATTTTCAGTAAGACAAAAGAGGAGCATTTGTTGCATTTAAGACAAGTTTTGTAGAGGTTGAGAGAAGAGAAGTTGTTGATAAATCTTAAGAAGTGTACTTTCATGAAGGAAGAGTTGGTCTATTTAGGATTTGTGATATCTGCAGATGGATTGAAGATGGAACCTAAGAAGGTAAGAGCAATTGTTGAATGGCCTACATCGAAAAGCATTGGAGAGGTTAGATCATTTCATGGATCGGCTAGTTTCTATCAGAAGTTTATCAGAAATTTTAGTTCAGTTTGTAGCCCTATGACTGAGACAATGAGAGGAGATAGGAAGGAATTCAAGTGGACCACGGAAGCAAATAAAAGATTTGAATTGCTAAAGCAGAAGGTCGTTGAGAAGCCTGTGTTAGCTTTACCAAATTTCAACAAAGTATTTCAAGTGGTCTGTGATGCAAGTGGGAATGCAATTGGAGCAGTAATAAGTTAGGAAGGGAGAGCAGTAGCTTATTTTAGTGAAAAGTTGAATGATGCCAAGAGGAGGTATTCGGTGTATGATTGAGAATTTTATGCCATCGTTCAAGCCTTGAAGAAGTGGAGACATTACCTTTTGCCTAAGGAGTTTGTGTTCTATACTGGTCATCAAGCCTTGCAGTATTTGAACAGTCAGAGTAAGTTGAATCAGAGACATATGAGATGGGTAGAATTTTTGCAGAGTTACACCTTTGTGTTGAAGCATAGAAGTGGAAAGTCAAAGAAAGTTGTTGATGCATTAAGTAGAAGGAGGAATTTGTTGACAGAGATGAGAGTGACAGTATTAGGATTTGAGGAGTTGAAGACCTTATATGATGATGACCTGGATTTTGCAGAACCTTGGAAAACATGTAGAGCATCAATTATGGTAGACAAAAGTCAATGGTTGGATTATTTCATCCAGGATGGGATTTTATTCAGAGGAGTTCAGTTGTGTATAACTAAGAGTTCTATGAGGGAGAACCTGATTAAGGAGAAGCATAGTGGAGGATTATCCAGACACTTTGGTGTTGACAAAACAGTAGCATTGGTGAGTGAACATTACTTTTGGCCTCAGATTCATAAGGATGTCAGGAAATTTGTAGAAAGACATCAGATGCAATACATGTAGCTGACCTATTTCTCAAGGAGGTAGTGAGATTTCATGGATTACTTAAGACCATAGTTTCAGACAGAGACACTAAGTTTGTTGGTTATTTTTCAAGAACACTTTGGAAGAAGATGAAGGAACACTTGAAATTCAGTTCTACTTTTCACACACAGACTAATGGACAGACGAAGGTAGTAAACCGGAGTTTGGGAAATTTGTTGAGATGCTTAGTTGGAGAAAAGACTGGAAGTTGGGATTTGATTCTTGCACAAGAAGAATTTGAATACAATAATTCAGTGAACATGAGTACCGGAAGAAAACCTTTTGAGATTGTTACCAGAGCACACCCTAGAGGTATATCAAAATTGAGAGATATCAGTAATGAAGACAAGCAGAGTGCAGAGGTAGACGAATTTGCAGATCACATCATGAAGGCCTTGCATATTCAGATTAAACAACAATTGAAGGATATGAACAAGTATAAGGAGAAAACAGATGAGAAGAGAAGACATAAGGAATTTGAAGTTGGTGATGAAGTGATGGTGTATCTAAGAAAAGAAATATTTCCAGTTGGAACCTATAACAAGTTGCAGATGAGGAAGTTTGGACCTTGTAAGATCTTGAGGAAATTTAGTTCCGGAAATGCATATGAAGTGGAGCTACCAGATAGTTTGAGTATTTCTCCTATATTCAACATCGTCGATCTACATTAGTATCATGAATCAAAATTCAATGAAGATAGTATTACAGACTTGGAGAAGCAGTTGCCCCAGAAGGAACCAGATCGAATTGAAGACATTTTGGACAGTAGGAATGGGCGTAGTACCCAAAGCAGTTAGTACATGGAGTATCTTGTGAAATGGAAGGACATACCAGTTGAAGATTCATCTTGGATTTCTCAGGCAGAGGTGGACCACCTTGATTTTCCTCTAATCCCATCAAAGTGATGAACTCACTTTTTTTTCAAGAACCCCGGATATTTGATGCAGGAGCATTCCCAGTTCTTGGCAATCTTGCATCAACCAAAATCATTTCTTTTCAGTTTGTTTTCTGTTTTGCAGTTTCAACATTTCTTTCTGCATTTTCTTGTATTTGCTCACCGGTTCTTGCGGAGCTGGATTTTGCGTGTGAACATGATCATCTTCCTTATTCCTAAACCGTGACATTTGGATGTTTTTCTGACAAGTTATCGCTTCCGGATTCCAAGATAGTTTTCTGGCTTAAAACATCGGAACCGCTTGGACCTATTTGCTATTGGTGAATCTTGCAGATCCCTTCCGTAGCTTGCAGAGATCTAGTTTGTTGATTCCAATGTTCCTTGGTGTATGGCTGACCTTCCCTCTGATCCACACTTTGTGCTTTGTATTTTCTGGAGGAATCTCTTTGGCGGAGGCCGACCTGGTGGTTTTACACGTTTGATCTTGTTCATCGACATTTGATCCCTCTTGGGCTGACCCGGATCCCTCTTGACCATATAAATCAATGTAATTAAGCATCATAATTAATCAAAGAGAATATAGAAGATATATCCTAAGATTTAGAGGTCCGAAGTTGACCGATTCTGTAATTGAGCATGTATGTAGCAAGCCAGTGAGTTGAATCTTGTATCCCAGATGTTACCGGTTATCTGTAATCAGTTTTCATGATCTAATACGTTTAGTTCTGCATTGCCTCCATCATCTTGTCTTGCTTTCGTTGTGTTTACTCTTGCCGCATGGTCCAGATAGATCTCATTGAAGTCTCTCCTAACTATGACTGCACCAAAATGAAATGTATGACCCAAGATCGATCAGCTTCAAACATATGTATTAACCGCAAGATTAGGTTATGGATCTACCCAAGGCATAGGTAAACCCCAAACACAACTTAACAGTTCCTTCAAAGCAATAGAATAGGTCAGATTTAACTGCACATGAAGGAGTTCATCTTGTCGGCACAAATATCAATACTACTTGTCAAAATTGTTGATCATTTGCCTCCAAACCATCGAGGAGAAACAAAAATAATCATGCAGACTAAAATAAAAGCTATGCAGATCATCTACAACCTTTCTACAAACATCTCCTGAAGAAATCAATCATCAAGTTCTAGTGCCAAGAAGTAATCATTCCAAACTACTAGAAATAAGACATATCAATCAAAGTGGCACACTTCATCATAAATAATATTGTATTGTGAAGCACCAATTCACTTGAAACTCATATCACTGACAAGCATACCAATCATCGTAGAAGAATGCAAAGTATTCTAGTGATTCATTATAGACACATTACACTGTCAAACTATGATCTAGAGAACAAACACTTATAAATTTTGCTGCAGAAGTGATTATGACTTGAAATCATACTAAGTTCTTGACACACTATAAAGCTTAATCCCTAACACAACCAAAAGAAACAATGCATAAAAATGCGGACCAAATTACCAACTTACACACTACAATAAAAATACTTTGTTCAAAACAATCATCATGGATACATCTGTTGAGCCTCTGTCCACTATCTTCCTTGTCGATCTCAAGATACTAACTGTGTTAGAGGCACAATTGCTCTCAAATATGCCTCATCAACTATGACGACACCCAACAACACATCTTCTATTCATCTCCTTAATGACAACACATATTGTCAGACATCAAGATGACATCAATGACAACACATTAACAACAGGTGCCATTGGCAATTTTAAGAAATAATTAATGTAGGCGAAGTTCAAAAACTAGGGTATTACTTGTGAGAAATATAGGCTTGGAGAGTAACTTGCTTAGAAATTCATCAATAACTTATCTTTTTACAAGAAAAAATTGTTCAAAGTTAAAATCATAGCCAAATGCATCACTTTAAGCCCAATTATTTTCAAACATTAAACCTATTTGAAATATTCAAGCATTGTGCATTTGTTTGCAAGAAATTCAAAGTGTGAAACAATCAAGTTTAGTGAGCTTATTAGCCACAATTGACATGCATGTAACACTTATTTTTGTTTTGTTTCTTCCTATTTACCTTCATTCTATATTACTACCTATCACAATTTTTTTCATTTTTGTATTTTATTTATGGTTTTCAATTAATTTCTTGTAGCTGCTAGGTGGTATTTTCAAATTTTCTACTATTTTCTATTTCAATAGGCTTCCATTTTATTTTTGTACAAACAAAATGACATCCATAAGAAAGAGAAATAGTGCCAAGCCTAAGGACCCTACTTGGCAACATGGCACAAAAGGTACACACTTGAGAATGATAATATGAAACTTTATGGGATGCATATGAGAGAAAGGATAAATTACCTGAATTATCACCTTGCACATATCAATTGTCAAGATGTTGTGATATGTAACACAAAACGTAAGGTTGAACAAGAGGTCAATGGTCTACTTCATGTAATGATAAAAGAAAACCAAGGAGGGAAACTGAGGCATCAACAACTATAATGAGTTCTAAAAGGTAAAAGAGAGATTTAGGAGGGTCTTCATCTTGAGTTGAATCGCGAATATTGTGATATCAAACTCCAAGCAGTCATAGTTCAAATTTTTCCATCAATCATAACAAACCCGGTGTAACATTCATTGGAAGGTACTATATTAAACAAAAAAGATGTATCATGATATCAAGTTGGCATGTGTCTAATTATGTTAGTACAACATACCAATTAATGTTGCAAGGAGCCCTTGTTGAGAGAGTTTTGGTCACTACAGTAATCATAGCAAGCAAAGGGTTCAAGAAAAAAACCATTATATGTTGAGTGGGCCATTATTGGAGGATATAATAGAAAACATAAATATTCTATTTGATGAACAAAAAATGAATTTGGAAAAACAAGAATTGCAACATTTTATTTGATAGGTGAACAGATGGTAGGAGCCACAACCTAATCAACATCCTTGTGGCTTTAGAACAACAGTACTTTTGAGATCAATTGATGTCTCTAACAAAATAAAAAATGAAAAGACCTTGTGCAATGTGTTGATGATGTGGCAATACATGTGGAAGTAGAGAATGTTATCCAAGTAGTGACCAACAATGTAACTACATATGTGGCAGTCAGTAGACTTTTTGAGGCAAGGCACTCTAAATTGTTTTGGAGCCCTTGTGTCTTGCATTCATTGACCTTTTCCTCAAAGATATAGGAAAATAAGATTGATGAAAATTATGGTGGAAGCAACAAGGAATATGACAAATACTTTTAGAACCACCCATAGATCTTGAATCTCATGAAAGAACATACAAATGGTAAGAAACTTGAGTAGTTGGAAGTCACATGGTTTACAACTAATTTCATCACTCTATATAGTATCATAGTTAGACTGTCATCTTTTATATGCATGTTTATGGCATTAGATGGATGAAGTGTCCTTAACCCAAGAAGATCAAAGGGGAAAGAGTTGAAGACCATTTTTATTATTGACCATTTGCCGAGTACATGAAGCAAATCATCAATATAATAATTTTTTATTAATTTTATTTCCTTTCTAAAAATTAAATAATTTTACAAATTGATGATTTTTTTTAATTTATGATATTTAATTTGTTGATTTTCTACTCTCTTTTTTAATTTCTAATTTAGTTTCATTTATAATTTCAATTTTATATGCTCTCTTATTTTAGGTGTCAAAAGCATAGGTTAGGGTTCTACCATTGGTGGATAGGGATGAAAACCCCATGTGGTATCTATATGAGGGCATGGACAAAGCTAATGTGGTAATCCAACATTTGTATAGGTCAAAGAAAGACAAATATGACACCATCTACTGCACTGTTTTTTAGTAGGGATAAACAAGTTTTGGGGGGACCCAAAACCCCTTACATCAGGTTTTGAAGGGACCCGAAACCCTCTGGAATTAGATAGGAATCCAGAACCCACAAACAGAATGCTGCAAAAAGATACAAACAAAGACTAAACACAACTCACCAGCAACCAAACATCAATAGGGCAACAAAGAAAGCCACCCAAAATGCCCAAGCTATCAAACAAGAGATGTTAGCAATACAACAAATCCAAGGGTTTTACCAGGCTCCCTTAACCTGACCATTGGGTTCTAGCAAGGCTCCCAAAACCTTAACAAACAAATTCATGAGCAAAAACCATAAAGAACAAACTAGAACTACTTGAGCCTCCAGGCAATCTCATGTAAGACAAGGATCAGGGGTTTTGAAAGGCACCCCAAACCTTCAGATTGGGTTTTGATATGTCCCCCAAAACCATCGAGTGGAAACCAACAAAGCCTCTCAAACTTAAAGTCAACATCCCTCCAACAATACCCCTCTCCACCTTAATAGAAAAGGGACCCACCTCAATAGGAGCAAAAGAAACACAAGCCAATAACATGAAGAGAAATAAACGATTCAACCCCACAACCAAGCAACCAAAAACATGACCACATAGTGCAACATCCAACCCCTTCCACCTAGCAAGATACCACCTCCATAGGCATTGCCACCACCTCAATAGGAATAGTGAAAGAGGAAGAGGGAAGCAAAATGAGACAAACTCACACCATGGCCACAAGAGAAAACTCCACCTTGATAAGAGCCAAACAAGGGAGAACCCAACTAAGAACAACATTTGCGCATTTGAAAAGAAAAAACATTAAGCATTAGGTAACCCCAAGAGAACAAAACCCTTACAAAAAACAAGCCATGGCCAACCCAAGCCCTTGAAAATTGCCAACAACTGCCTAACCACCGAGAAGAATAAAGCCACCAAGAGCCCAAACACCAACAATATTGTTCGAAAGAAGCAGAGCAAAAAAAAACCCCAGGAGGCAAAGACCGCAAAACCCACAATAGGGTTCCATAGAACCAAGAAGCCCACAACAAAGGGGGAAAGAAACACGAAACCAAATTCCCAAACGTTCAAAACTCCAAACCCATCAACGTACAAACCCCAACATATGAAGAGGAGCAATGACTCAAGCAAGAAGCAAAGAAAGCACCACCGAGCCTAGATCCACATCGAAGATCAAAGAACAAGGGTGACAGATAGCTCTAACCCACCTCGCACAGGAAGAACACAAACAAAAAAGAATAGGGGGCACAACAAAGATAACCACCCATTGGGGCAAACAACCACCAAAGAGCGTAGACACATGGGGCAAGCAACATCTAGACCACCATCTCCATCCTAGTCATCCCGTTTCAACTCCTCTACATCATCACCTCCAGACCCTCCACCTGAAACCCTAGCAGGATACCCTCTCCTACTCCCCATGTCTCCTATATTATGTGGCACTTGTCACCATATAATGCACTATTGATTAGAGGTGGAATCAACAAATCCAACATAATAATGTTGTTGCCTACTACTTGAAACCAAAGTTTTCCTTCTCCAATTGATTCAAAGTAGGTAAGGAGGACATGGAGGGCCTTGACACATGCATGGCGAGGATGGTCCCTAATAAAAACCAAAGACATAATCTATGACAAGTTGAAAATTTATGAGGTTGTGGAGGTGAAGTTGTTTTCTTCACCTTTGTGAATTCAAAACAGAACAATTATGTGGCCAAGTACAAAAAAATGTGTTGATTAGGAATTAAATTTAATATTTAATTTGATTTTAACTTATGTTTGTTAGTTTCTTTAAAAAATATAAATGTTGTTGTAGCAGAATTTAGTAGGAATATTTTAGTGCAAAACCTAACCTTCAAAACCTCCCCTTCTCAGTTTTGCTTGAACCATATAGTGCTTTTAGGTATGACTGCAACAAGAGTGTTTTTTAGGGCATTCACACAAAGAATTGCAATAGATTGAATAAAAAATGCTCAAATCACATTGCTTTTGTATAGTCAATCGTTAGTTGCATGTAAAGGTGTTGGATGGAAGAGAAGCATGAGGTGCTTGACCTCAATCTATATTCGAATTGGATTTTTGTAGCTATGGGTTCCATGTTAGTGTTGAAGATATAGCTGATTTGGAGAGGAATGTAGTAAAATGGGGGTATGGGATGCAACTACAAATCAAAAAGAAAAGAGGCATTAGTGAGGGCTCCACCATATTCACATCATGATCATATGCTTGAGGCTTGTGTTGAAAATGATATATTCCCCAACAAGAAGTTGTAGGACTACTATCTAGTTTGAGCACACTCACACAACCACAAAAGAGATTTAGTCATAAAAGAAATTTACAGATTATGAATATTGAAATTGTACTTTGTAATTTGTATTTATGTTGAAATTTAAAGTTGATATGTCTTGAACCTATTTTTTTAGCTATGATGTGTATTGATCTCTAGTTTTAATCTATATATAAAGGAAATTAGAAATATATTGTCTAAATTTAGTAACATGCATGCTTTTGAAGAATGTTTAACAAATTTATGTGTTTTTTAATGTTTGGAAAATATCTCAAGTTTTTGTTGTGTTGGATTTTTGAAAATTTCAAGTTTGTCAATTCCAAGTGGTAGAAAGCACTCTTGGAACTAAGAGGTTGTGAGGGAGATGTCCTACTAGCCTAGACATGTTGCTGATAAACTTTCTCTATGAAATTTTCTATTGATCGTATCCTTTGTGGGGAGGTGAAGATCATCGAAGGAGCATATGAACAATGGATTTGACCTAAGAACATGCCAATAAACTCAAGAATCAAGTGGTTTTTTGATTATCAACAACTTTGTATATTAGGAATACCTAAGGGAGACCCTCTTCAAAGAACAAAGGGTTATATAAGGATACCTTGACCTAACATTCAATCACACAAACATAGTTTTGCGAAGATGGAAAATGAGATTGAATACATTAAAAACAAAGAGACCAAACAATAAATTTGTCATGGAAAATGCACTCAAGTTGAAATAGTCTAAATGGATCATATGCTGAAACATGATATTTTACACCTTGTTGATACATGGCCAATCGACAAATCTTAAATTAGGACCCCAAACATCTAACTTATAAAATAGTTGAAATCTTTTAACTCTTTGAATCAAAGGGAGGGATATCTTTTGCAAAGTCAAAAGAAGGTTTTACATTGAAAGATGGGCCTAAAAATTGAACATCCTAGTAGATATAGATTGGTGTGACCTTCACTAGCTTCCATTTGTAGGAAAACTAGGATCTAGAAAGAATTTCTCTAGAGGCATTAAACGATCTAACCTTAGTTTTAATTTTTTGCAAATGTTAACTATAATATATCAAAACTTGCAAAAGAGAACAAAAGCATCCATCTATACAAATCCTTGTGAAAATACATTTGTAGAACCATGTCATGATGTAGGAGCATCCAAGGTGTAAGAGAAATCTTGCATCACCCAAAAAAAGTATTTCTATTTTGGTTTGGTGAATAAAGGCTAAAAATAATAGCTTTCTATTTTTAGTATGTTTGCATATGCATGTGATGGGACTTAAAATTTTCCCCAAACTCTAGATTGGTAAACTACACATTATGGGTGAGTTTCAAAACAAGATTAGTTTTAGAATTTAAGATATTAATTGTTTAAATTTTTGGCATCCTTATAAGTTCTTTAAATTGAGATATGAGGCCTTAAATGACCTTTTCTAGGCTCACAACGTGGTCGATATGTGTTTGCATAATTTGGGCATCATAGAGCACTTCAAGTACTTCAGTAATTTTTTTAAATAAACTCAATCGGGTGCAAGAAAAAGGGACAATTAGATTAGTGCCCAAATAAGATTCACAATTTGGTGAAATGCAAAAAAATCATATAAATTTGTCACAAATTGAAAGCTCATTCAAGATAAGGAGATTGGTTGTCGCTTTAAGCACATAGTTAGGGGTTGTTTCTTGTGGCCATCAGAGTAATTTCCAGACTTGCATGTTTTATTTTCTTGCTTATATCGCAGCCCATATTGTTGTCACGAAGGTCATATGATCCCAATAGTTGTATTGAAGGTTTTGTACTTGTTTTGATAAGACAATGTTGGTAAACAGATTTGTCACTTCAAAATATTCTACTATGTGCCCAATGGAGGAGTGACAAAAAGTTCCCAACAGTTGGATAGACCATTATGTGAAACACGATCTTCCTCTACATTTGAGAGGGGCAGCTCCCTCGTATGACAGGAGTATTTGTATTCTTACGTATAATTAACTTTGAAAAGAGAAAGGAAAAATAACTATGAATGGAGTTTAAAGAAATCTACACAACAAACATACGATTGTCACTTAGATTCAATTGACCTTTAATCTTATCACTATCAACTCTAGACTACACATGAGAAGAGAGTGAAACAAAACATTAAACTTGCATAACGCCTATATATTCCAGAGATACCAAAGCAATCTATAACGTTATATGACCATTGTCTTCATGAAACTGGGAAAGTAATTTGCAAGCTTTTTATTTCAATATCACACGATAGTTACATAACATTGAGCAAATGAGTACTTAACAACCATGGAAATACTTCCAATCTGCCTTGTATTAAAAATGATGAAGTTATACAATCCAAAATTTTAGCTGTCCCAAACTCACAAAGTCCAAAAAGTTCTTCTACCATCTATCTTTCTAATATTTATAGCCTCTCAAAATAACTACCTCATAACCAACTTTGTTTCTGAGTTAAAAACTAACTCATTTCTGCGCAAATTACAACGAGTTAATAACTAGCATATTTATGCACGGAAAAAGTCAACCTACTAACCTTGATTCTATGAGATAGAAAATCACAACTTATACAATGAAACCAAAAATAAACTTAGTAAAACATGACCAAGGGGAGTATGCTAAGATATAAACATGGTGTTGATTTTCGATATCATGGAAGAGCATGCTAGCTGATTATTTGTTTTTGTTGAATTGGTGTTTTAACCTTTAATAACTTGTATGCTTTGAGCACGTCTGCCATGAACTTGTACCTGGGAATGATCACATTATCCATTTTTAATTTGGCAGTAGCTTGGCCATCCTAAATGTTAACCAAATCATGATAATACGAAGGCATGTCACAAGCATCTAAGACAACTGAAATGACACTGAGTCTCTGCATTCTATTTGCATCTGACACCTGTACATCCGCTAATTCGGTATTGACTCTGTCATGAAACTTGCTTAGGAGCAGTTGGCTGTCCATTTGCTGAAATTGTTCTTTTATTGATACATCACCAATGATATTCAATGTATCTTCTATTACCTTCATCTTTGTTTGTTCACAAGTTATCAAGAGTTTTTGATACTCATCCAAGCATTGTTTGATATTCTCCAATTTCCAACTTATACTCTTGCACCATGTACTGGATTGATTTTCTTCTTTATGAGAGAAGACCTTTTCAGCAATGAGTACATTCATATCTGCTTTTACTATCCTTTGGAATTCTTTCAAAGTATCCCGCCAAGACATTTCTTGTTCTTTAGTGCTCTTCAACTCTGTTGCAATTTCTTGTTCCTGTGCATCCAACTTCATATAAACATCCTTGGCCTTCTCAGTGGTCTAATATTTCCGACTTCATTTTATTAATCCATTCTTCTAAAATCCTACTCTGTTTCTTGCATTTGTGTATATCTTCCATCACCTTCTTCTCAATAATTCCTTCGGTGTGCGCTAATGCCGAAGTTGAGGCTGACTCCAATTGTGTATCTGAAGAATCCACAATAGATTTGATATAGGATGAAAGAACCTATATTTGCTGCTTTAGTTGATCCTTTGTTTCCTTATCTTTATTTTCTTTGTCAACAAGAATAGCTGCTGAAATTTGAAAATTATGGACAGCTCCCTCATGTATTGTAGGACCTAAATCCACCCGTGTCATGCTAAAATCTGCCTCATTAGCTTCACTTACATCTTTTTCGACAATGGCCTGGGCTATCTCAATACATAAATTTCCTAATGATGGATTAATTCCCAATCTGAATGCAACTTTGGTTTTGTTGGGTTTAGTCGTCTTGTGAAGTACATTTGCAACTGCATCAAAAGTGGGAACTATCAGCTGAACAATTCTCTTCTTATTCTGAAAACTCTACTGTAACTAGAATGACGAAGATGATAGCAATGATTCTTGATTGTTCACATATGCAGAGGTTAAAGATGTTAAATTATTTGGGAAGAGTGGTGATTGAATTTCAATATGAGCATCATTCATAGCTTCCTCATGAATGGGAAAATCATCATGTTGGGGTGATGAAATAATGATAGACGGTGAGATGGAAGGAATTTGCAGACTATCAACATTGGGAGGGTGTTGAGGTGAAATACTTTCTAACTCGTCTTCAATCTCCTGGGCAAGATTCATTGTTTTACCTTTTGTCTTTGATCTCTTTTTCTTAATGACAAAACTAACTTCACATGCCTTTGCAAGATCCTTCCCTTTTTCTAGATCTTCTCCATCATCACCTCCTTTGGAAATATTTTGGTGTAGACTCATCACTGGATTTGATCTTTGTGAATTAGCTGGAATGGAAGAACTTCCTTGTGCTCCACTTATATCTTTTAAGGAATTAGCTTTATACGAAGGTCTAGTTGTTGTAGACTCAATCTTCTTACCTTTAACCCATTCAAGCGTCCTTAGAACCACATAAGCTGATCTTTCTTGAATACTTCTTATTTCTGATATTGACCGATTGATGGGTGGAAGTGGAAGAAGTTGAATTCTTTCAGAGTAAAAACCATCAATCAAATCAAATTCATCATCCTCAATGCCATTCACATTTATTTCAATTCTATAGTCAACTATCTGTTTGATAGAAAATCTCATCCAATCCCTTTTCCACACTTCAAAATCATCTTCACAGTCTTGCCAAAAATCTTCTATATCAGGAAAGTGTTCAAATCCGGCACCAAGCTCTAACTCTCATGTAGCATATCCTTTGCTATCAAAGGGAAACCTCATTTCATAAGCATACAAGTGAATCTTTGCTATAGACCTCTCAATACTTTGAGCATCTGAATAGCTCTCACAGCTATAATAACCAAGTCCAATGGGAAAAGAAATGATACTTTTTCTTTTGTTCCAACAAATTTTATTGACTTGTACAATCTGACGGCATACCTCAATGAGGATCAACTTATCTTCAACAAACCTCGACAACATGAGAGGGCAGCCATCATAACCTCCTATCTAAATGCATGTGAACTTCGGAAACTGTATAAAGTAACTACCATATTTCTGAATCAATGTTGTTGCTTCTAAGGATATTTTGAGTCCAATATTACCCTGTAGTTCTCTTACTGTCAACATAGTGAAAGCATCATTAACCCGCCTGAAGCGATGATAACTTTCCTCCAACTACAGTTGTGGATGATAATTATAAATCTCAGTTGCATCATCATAAATGCCTTCAACATTCAATCCTGGCCATTTCTTCATCCCAACAATGGCATAAAAGAGGTATGATGTCATATAGAAGTTATAATTGTTCTTTAGTTTGAGTAGTTGATCACAAAGATTATTGCTAATAATCTCGTCCCAATTAATAAATTGTATGCCCTCATAGATGATATTGATAAACAAGAACATCCACCCTTCTAAGTCATTCAAGTCCTCATTTCCTGTGACCTGGTTTAAAAAACAACCATATTAGCGATATCTTCCATCACCAGAGACCTGTGAATTATTTTAGGAAGTTGTGATTTTCCTTTCCTTGGTTTTGCTAGCCACTTTCTGGCTATATTATTCAAACATTGGGTTTCATTATTGATAAAGTAATTATCTGCATATTCCTTGTCTACCTTTGTGAATTGGTCTCTGAAAGGCAATCTGAAAATTATGGCAATGGAGGTTGGATCAAGTTTAGCGACCACATTACCTTCTATTGTCCTAATCTCTTTTGTATCTGGATTAAATGCTTTCATGCATTCCAAAACTAATTCCGGACATTGGACCGATGTGGGGTACCCTGCTGTGTGAGCTAATGCATTGTTTAATAACCTCTGGGTTGTCAAAGTCTTGTCTTTCCTTTCCATCGATTTCCATAAAACAGAAAGACTCACATTTCCCAACTTGGTATCTCTAATATCTGGAAGCGTGCATTTGAGAATGGGTGCATAATCGAGGCTATGAAACTTGTACTTCGTTATGACAAATAAAAATAACACTCACTCAGCCTTATTTTAATGAATGCTTGCAACTAGTCAAAACAACTCACATGCTTTGTCTATGCATATACATTGAAGAGGTCATGAAATTTGGTTATACACATGCCAATTGCATTCCATAAGGCGATGTCTCTTTGAAGCATTATGTCAAACACATCATGCATATTGTCTAAGCTTCCACGATATGCATTGTCAACCACGGTTATTCTGTCAAAGCATCCGCATTCTGCAGCATTCTGTCAATCATGGCATGCCGTGAGATGACATCCATTTGAGGCATTTTCGTTTTAGTTACTCACATGCATTATCATGCTTTGATATTTGCAATTGCAGCATTCTATCACACCTCTCCCGACAATGGCTATGCTTCACACTTCATGTGTATTGTCTTTGTAAGCTCCCACGATCTGCATGTATATTGACCACGCCATTCAACCAAACAACTCGCATGTATCCTTGACCCGCTCTCCACGATTGGTGATCATATAAGCACAAGACTCTGTCAAGGAATCTACAGCTTTAACTATGATTCTATAATTAGCATTCCCGTAACCACAAAATTCTATCGAGTAGTTCCAACCAGAGCAGCCCACAACTTCTTTATGCTTCCACGGTTGGAGTAATGTCTATCACAGTAGTTCCTGGCATGAATATCTTGAAAGAAGCTGCAACTACGTTGTTGTGCTTCCATGATTTGGCATGTATGTCTTAAGAGCAGCTTGCAACTAGTCTTGTTTAAGTGCTCACTGCTTGCACCACAATTTCAATCCTCATTTATGCACAAAGAAACTTGAGAGGCTTTGAGTGAAATGTTTTCTTGATAACAGAAGTCTTTATTAATCGACCCTGCAGTCATATGGGATATTTGATTATGTCATTGCAATGGTGACATAAAGGAGGAAACACCATGAGCTCTCAACGAATTCAATGACCTCCTTTGAAAACACCACGAACTGGAGTTGGAGCTGCAAACCAAATTAATCTTTCAGAGCAGTTGTAATGGTACCTTCTGGCAACAACTCTTTGTTTTTAATGCACCGATGAATGTCCATGACTAGTTCAAAAATTCTTGACTTAGTTATGAATGAAATGGAAGGAGGACGGACTTGTGTTGCAGGTTTCCATTGTTATTCATTCTGTTTTTCTTTTGCTTACAAAAACCCATAAGATTGCATTTTATTTGCACACACAAAAACTCTTATGGAAAGGTTAAGAATGCTCCAGAACAGAGCATTTCTAACCTTCTTGACAAAGCGGGCCCACACAAGGTTAAGAAATAAGGTTAGAGATGCTCCGTTTTGGAGCATTCTTAACCTCTCTTTTTTTTGTTCTCTTGAGGTTATGAAAATGGGTTAAAAATGCTCGAAAACGGAGCATCTTTAACCTTATCTTATAAACACAATGATCTCAACCTCAAAAACCATCGACCACGGAGGCAAATAAAGGAGAAATGAAAATGACATTTTTAGACAACTTGTACCTCCTTAAATGACCACAAATATTAAAATAATTTAAAATATTAAAATTTTTTTTTGAAAAATAATTTAAATATTTTAATTTTTTTTTTGAAAAATAATTTAAATATTTTAAATTTAATGCCCAAACTTAAGAAAGACGACCATATCTTCCAAACGGTAGGGAGTTAGGTTCTGAAATTTGAAACACGCGTTGATGATAGGGAAACAGGCCAACAACATTATTCACTCCTCATGACGAAACCTAAAATGAGAGATTTTAATCATTTTTGGGCGAGAGACACCAAAATTTGAAAGTTTAATATATGGTAAAATATGAACTAGGTTCAGGCGAAAGTTAGCTAGATGATACAAAATGACACTTAGAATCTGCCTATCAAATGGTTTCCCTCAATTCTTTGTAATTTTCAAAACACTTGCACTTTTTATATTCTGACTGGCAATAACCTTGAGTCACATGCTCACTGCTTACGCATAAACACCTAATGGATCTTCATTCAACATTGAGACTGATTTGAAGTTCAAATATTAGGCATGCCAAAAATGGGGCAACAGACAATAATAAAAGTTGCATACTTCTTTATCTTTGAAGTTTTTGTTGTTTATGTATAATTGCATTTGAAGATCCTATGAAGGATGCAATGAAGATCAAGAAGAACAATGAGGAATTTGGTTCCAATTAGACCCAAAGAGGAGATAATGCCTACTGCCCTCATGATCAAAATAATGAAAAACAAAGAGGAAGAGGAAGACTTGGATGAGTTCCTCAAAGAGAAGGCTTCCAATGAACTTGTTTCGAATATGAGGGACATCGAGCCTATGAGTGTCCACAACATCAAGGAATGATAAATAGAAGACCTAAAGGTAATGTACGAGTCACACATGTAGATTAAGAAGCCAAATCCAAGCATTCTAAAGATCAGAAAGAGGATAGACTCTTGTCATTAGAAGAGCCTTGATAAATGAATAAATGGAACTAGTTTAAAAGAAATAATGTATGTCGCACAAGGTGCAAATTTGAAAATAAATGCTATGATGTTATCATTGATAATCTTGTTTCAGAAGAGATGGTTGACAAATTTCAACTAGAAAGGAGACATCCAAATTTTTATTGTATTACAAGGTTGTAGAAGGACAATAGAGCCTTGGTCAATGACCAAGGTTTAGTGTTTAGTCCTTATGGTGAGGTTGGTAAACTCACAAATAAACAAAGATATCCCACACGTACCAACAGTTCATGTAACAAAACATTAACAGATATCAAAGCATAAATAACAACAACATAATAAATATGATAGAATAATGATATCTTTATTGAATTCTCAATTATGCCAGTACAATACCCCCCTTGCCTAGGTTCCATCCATACCATATATAGACTCGACGGTTGGCCAAGTTGCCAATTGTCACCAACTACCCCACGGGAACCTTTCGACGTCTCCAACATAACAAAACATAAGCACCCGACCCCACTATAAACTAACATGTGTTATTGACCCCTAACATCAGTTCCCCCAAAAAAGTAGTTTTCTTCCAGACGACCAAGATAATAGTTCTGGAATAACAAACAAAAGACTAAGACTGAGAAGGGGGAGGAGGCGTCCCTGTCGTGGTCGAAGAAGAAGGTTGTTGCCATGTGTGGAGTCTGAGGTTCTTCTCTGCTATCAGCTGCCACTCCCATGCCCTCTTGATCATGTGTGCGACCTTCAATAGTTTTTTGTCCTTCTGCTCCATCTGAAGAGTAAGCTCAACCCCCTGTGCTGCCAGCACCTATACCTCCTTCTTCTGCATGTTGCAACGGGCCTCATAAGTAGTCACCTGTGTCTCTAGATCAATCCTCAGGTTCTTCTCTATTGCGGCTAACTTTGCACGCTTCTCCCCTTCCTTCTCCAATTTTGTTGCGTACAGCCGCTGGGTCTATTGCTTTATCTGACTTTGTCGCATCTGTAGGTAGACATTCTAGAACAATCCTTCCATACTTCTCAAGGTGGCGCCCAAGGTACCCACTCCTTCCACTAGTTGCCTGTGCGTCCACTCTTGTACCATCTTCGACGTACTACTGCTTGGCCACCCTTGCTACTCAAAGTGGCGTGCAGACTCGTCCGCACACCCGGAAGTCATGAAGTCGCCCAGCTTCTCAGCGTCAGCTGAGTTGCCGACATCCATCTGTCCAGTCAACAGTGCCATTATGTGTGCTATATCTGAAATCCCCTGTATCTCCCCAAAGAACCGCTGAAGCAAGCCTGCAGGATCGCTAGGGTCTAGCGAGGTGAGGTGAAGACCTGCCAGTAGTCCTTCGGACCTGCTTTCCTCAACATCGATGATCTTCAGGCCATGTCCACCACCTCCAGTTGCTCTATTCTTCTCTGCAAACATCCTCTCATCCTGATTTGCGATAAGAGTGGTCCTATGTTGTGTCTAGCTTCGTCCAACTGCGATGGCGTGTGGTGAGGGCAAGGTGGGACGATGAGGTGTGAGTGCAAATTGCCCCAGCCACCCGTCCAGAGATGCATCTATATCCTCGTCCGTCAGTGTGTCCAGTACCGCCAACTCCTCCAGACCATCTCCTTCTGCCATCGGTACATCTCCAAACTCATCTCCCTTGCTAGTACCGTAATCGTAACTATCGTACTAGTATCCGTCGTACCAGTACCCATCGTACCAGTACAATTGATTCCTGTACTATTTTCTTGGTAGCTTCCTCTAGTACGACTGTCTCCTGTACTGCTATATCCGCGCTCTGTTGTACGACATCCTCTGCCACCGTACGATCTACCATTCCCCCATCGCCTAGGTCGCCACCCGTATGGTCTAGCCTACTGGTACGTTCTGCTGCTGGTACAACTTGTGACTCGAGTACAACCAGACTGATTTGCGGCAGTGACACCCATCATTGTGTCGATGGTTCTCTTTCATCAATTTTCCTGAACAACACCCCTACTAGTCTTACGTCGCCTACAAGGCTGGCCACTATAAGTGCTTCCTATGGTACCAAGTGTGCTGAAGGGGGCAATTTGGGGGTGTATATTTCACCCGTGTACTTTTCCACTGTGCTTGTAGTCCTCCATGTTGCTCTTTCTCCTCCTCCCCTTCTTGTTGTTATGATTCCGCTTCATCCTCTCCTGCCGTGTGTGGTGACATCTGAAATCCTTCATCTCCACTCTCCTGCTCCTCAGTTTCTTTGGCCTCCTCCTCGGAGTCCTCCGTGTTGCTGTCATCTTCAACTTCGACGGACATGTCCAGCTTCCTCCTCCTCTTTGTCGGTTGCGTGTTATCACCAAGAGTGTCGAAATAGGCAAAATAGTACATGGACGGTTTATGGGGTTCCACCCTTCCACGTGGTTCAAAAGTACCCCTCATTTCTGGAGGTACTTGCAGACGTACGACATCCAGAAATAAACTGATGGCGTGGTGACACATATAAAATGTCTTGTGTTCCAGCTTGAGGAAATAATGAATCCTCTTAGCTAAAAGTTGCCCCCAGTTGTAAACTTTGCCACACTTAATGCCATTCATCAACCCTATCATCCAGATGGCTATATCGGATGCAGATGTACAACATCCAGGAATAGACTGATGGCGTGGTGACACATATAAAATGTCTTGTGTTCCAACTTGAGGAAATCATGAATCCTCTCAGCTAAAAGCAACTTAAAGCTGCCCCCAGTTGTAAACTTTGTCACACTTAATGCCATTCATCAACCCTATCATCCAGATGGCTATACCGGATGCACAGTTGGCCCCTGTGAGTCGACTTTTAACCAAGTCCATCAACATCCTCCATTCTCTTGGTGCGATAAAAGCACGCTTTAATCCCCTACTGTCATCTCTGCATATCAGGTCCAACAACCACTTCTTTTTCTCTTTGGTGAGATTCTTGGTCGGTTTCACTGCAGATGCTCCCTTCTTGGGTATACCAAATACCCTCCTGAAGTCTTCATCCTTGAAGGAAACCCGTACCGTGCAGCCCTAGAACTGAGTGATGGAAGCCCTTTCCTGGCGGTTGTATCCAGACACCATGGTCCGCAACACCAACTCAAAATCCTTAATGTTGAATGTTGGCATCTAAATGGCATGGTCTACCTATGCTTTCCTAAGAGAGTCCTTTATCACATGGTCAGGAGGGGTTTCCTCCCACCAAGTACGACATTCATTGCTAGTCACACTCTCAAAGGCCACATTCTCGATAGTGATTCCCTTTGGATCGTTCTGCACTTTTGGCCTGATTTTGGCCTTCTTACTGCTGCTAGCTGGGTCTATAGCGGTCATGGTTGCACTGTAACTGCTTTGCCCTATGTTTGTTTCCATATTTTTGTCAAGTCCTTGATCATTATTATAACGGTCTGAAAGTGTGACTCGTCAATTTGTACGAACCATTGTAGCAACTGTTGCCTCGACACCGTACGGTTTGGTCCGTATACTTCCCTCTCCTGACCGTACAACCTCTTCAACTTTCGCAAACTCTGCAGATAACTCTGTATGGATTGCACAAATGTTCCAACAAATGCTTTCAATTTTTATATGTGCTTGTTCCCTGCATGTACGAACTTCCTTGTGTCGGCCTTCGTACAGTACCGTACGGTCTTCTTTTTCTTGTCTGTATGGTCTTCTCCTTCTTTGCGTTGGCAGTCGTACACTACTGTACAAACTTCTCAACTCGCCGTACAGTCTGCAATGTACCCCATATGGACTATTTTGCTATGATTGTCGTATGTTGTGCTGTGAATTCCGTACGTGTACGGACTGGTTCGCTGTGATCGACACAAACCGTACGGGTTAGGGGTGATCGTTGTACACTGTACGATGTACTGTTCTATTGTCATCGTACACTGTACGGGGTGTTTCGTTGTACTTTGCTCACCTCAACTTCTGCCACATTCGTACGCACAATCCGTACACCGTACGGATTAGATGATTGGTCTTCACGCACCTCTGTTCGGGCAATCCGTACGCCGTACGGATTAACCATTGGTTCCTTTCGCACCTCCCCATGCTTGTCCGTACGATCAGTCTGTACGTCATACAAATTTAATCTCTCCTCTGTGCCTGGCCGTGCAGATCCTTGTCTTCTTTTTCTCAATTTCGTCATGCTGCCAAGTCTGCTTCTTCTGCTTCGATTTCTTCTCTAAGATGTATACAAATGAGCTTCTTGGGGGTCTTTATAATCACTTTCTTTTGTCAGGGTTAGGGTTAGGCATAAATGCTTCATTAATTTTGTATAAAATAAGTGCCTTTTTATTAAATGCATTTTTTCCCTACTTACTTCCATTACTTTTGCTTTACACTTTAATTTTTTAATACTTGTCAACCTTGGCCTTTTTCTCTCTTCCATATGCTTCTCTTTTCCAACTTTTAATACCCCCTTTATTAACAACTGTTTTAAAATCTTCACTTGACAATATTTCTGAAATGCAACTTTTCGTACCATCAATTTACTAAGGTGCCTTGGGATCAGTGTACATCGTTCAATTCGCCCTTTGTGATCTATCGTGTTGACACTTTTGAATGATCTTTTCGCCCCCTTAGTTTCCTCTTTGTTGTAGGTTTATCTCGTTCAAACCGGTGGGCTGGTGTGTCATCCACTCGTGCCATCCCTTCTTGGTACCTACCCTACTCCGAGGGAAATGACTTCTCTACCGTACCGCCACTTGATTCCCCAATCTCGCATATTTGCAGCATGTGGCACTCCAGGTGGAAGACCTCGTAGTCCTCCATCTGCCAATGGAAGAGTCCGGCCAATGAGCTAGTTCCATCTTTAGAGCATCCGTCCAGTTCCAACACTCCTTCCTCGTTGGGTTCCCTCCCTCCTCTGTCTCCTTCGAAACCCCACTCCCATCTGTTTGAGTCCTCCAAGTCGAAGTCAGACAACAGAAGCTCTTCACTGTCAGCCTGGTTCCTTAGGTCAATCACATACTTATGACCTTCTCTCTCAATTGAGAGTGTATTCTTCTTCCAATTATGATTGGCTCTAGCCATGATCGGTCATCACCTTCCTAGGATAGCGTCGTACGCTTTTCTCTCCAGTGGAATGACTACGAAGTCCAGAAGGAATTGTTGTGTCCCGATGACCACCTTTTGTGCCATGAGAGTCCCGAGGGGTTTGATGTCGTGCTGATCCGCATCGATGATGTGGAATGTTGGTGGCCAGAGGGCAGGTTTGCCAATACCTCTCCAAGTTTCTTCTGGTAGCACGTTGACTCCAGACCCACCATCCACAATGGTGTTTGTGAGCTTTTGTCCCATTATCTCCATCTCCACCACGACAGGTTTCCATCCAATGCTTATGGTGAGCAGCATAGGGTGTATGGCATCCATACCAGGTTCCTTCACCAGAGCCGTACTAGATGGTCCTGTCATCGTTCGGTGTTCCTAGTCGACGGTGGTGTCACCGACTGCATTTGTCAAGGCCATCCTCAATTGCAGCATGGTCTGAAGGAGGTCGGATACCCGTATGGGTATAGTGGTCTGTAACATCTGCGTAATGATAGTTTTTTCCGGTCCCGACCGAAGTGGGGTATTGGCAGCGGGATGTGAGGCCCTCCATTCTTTTGCCATCGCATGTTCAATGTCTGCCCTGGCTTCCTAGAGTCTTGCCTTCTCTATGCGAGGGTCAGGATACATGGATTTCTTGTTTTGCAATCTTGTGATTGCCATTACACCTTCCTCTGGTTCTTCTACCTCCAGCATATTAACCCCTTTTTGCTTTGGACATTCTATATCCTCGTGATTCCCTAGACCGCACCATTTGCACAACAAACTCCCTGCGTCTTCGCCATTTTGACACTCCCGCACAAAGTGACCCCATTCGTTGCATTTCCGACATTGGATCATGGGTCGTCCTTTTGCGTCGTACTGAATTCTACTCCTCGACGTGTTATTGTCGGACCTGTTGTTACCGCGCCAGTTATTTTGGTACCCTCCAGGAGAGGCATCCGAGTTTGCTGCCGGCTTCGGAGGTGTCGTTGGCGGTGTGACTTGGTTGGGTTGGCCGCAAAGCACTTGTGTGCTCTGTGCTTTCAAGTTGTATGGGAATTCCTTAATGGAATGCCCCATTACTTGGCAGATGTCACATAAGACTTTCCGAGGGCAACTCCCCTTAGTGTGCCCTTCTATCTTACAGTCGGTGCACCATAGTTCCTTCCCTTCCTTGCCATTTTATTTGTCAGCTTTTAGTTCTTTCATCATCTTCATCATATCCCTTCGTAGTGCTTGTACGGTCTTGGATTCTCCGTCGTTGTCTTCATCTAAACTATCACCATCGCTCACCCATCGCTTCCCTCAGGATGTCTTATTTTCACTCTCAATATCCATCGCGCAGTTGTACGCTTCGTCATACGAAGGCGGAGGGACCACCTTCATTTTCCATCTAAGAGACGGTACCAGTCCTTCAACAAACCATCTCTTCTTGAGGCCATCAGCCGACTTGTTCTCCATTTTGTTGAGTAGTTCCCTCAGCCTTCTTTTATAGGCTTGCACACTTTCACTTTTTCCCTACTTGGTATTGTAAATTTCCACCACTATTTCATTGTCATCCCGTAGGAGTTTAAACTCCTCTTGGAAATCCTTCTTCAGGTTGTGCCATGATGTTTTATACTAGGCATCCAGGTTTGTATACCAGTCAATTGCTATTCCTCGCAAGGTGGCCGAAAATGCCTTCATCCAGTAATCCCGGTCGTCTTGGCCATTTGCCTCCCAAATGGTCACGCATGTCTTACAATGTCGTACAAGATCCTCCAATCCGTCGCCCATGAATTTTGGAAGCTTTTGTTTCTCTGGAGTGTGTGTCATTGTTTCTGTCTCGAAGGTTTTATGTAGCGCTTGGAAGTTATTATGTGCCCGGAAGGTATTATGTGTCTGGAAGGTATCGTACGTGCTTGACCTGGTTGGACCCCTGCCCGCAAGGCTTTGGTCACCCTCGCTCCTATAGTGCATCTTTCTGGGGGTTTCTAGGTCTAACCCTCCTGTTTTGGTTTCCTCTGACAAGGACAAATTCCTGATGTCGGATAATGTTGTTTCAAAAATATTGGCGATTTGTTCATGCAGATCCTATACCGCCTCCTCTCCTTGTTCAGAATACTCTGATGGGCTGCTCTGTGACTCGACTCTGGAGTCTTCTTCACTTGACGTCGAGTGTGGGGCCTGGTCGACGAGATCTTCCTCCGCTACGTCTGGAAGTGGCAGGTTCCTGGCGATCTCCTAAAACTCCTTCCACGTACACGACCTTTGTCTCTCCCAACTATGGCTCCGACTCACACTCTGACTTCTGCTATGTTCCTCAGGGCTCTTTGAGTCAGCAACTTCCCTTAGCCGTTGTCTCCGCTCGACCTGTTGTTTTATGCGAAGGGATCTCCGTACCGTTCCCTCGTCTACTCCTTTGGTGGTAGTGGTACGTTTGTCTTTGTTTGGCCATAAGGGCATTAAGTACCGGGGGTATGACGTTGGCTCGTCTCCCTTTCCTCTTCCTCCCTATGGTTCCGCTCTTCGTACCTTTGGAGTACTTGTTGCCGACGGAGTTCCTGCGTAGTTTCCTCTCTTCGGTCTTGGAGTGCAATCAGATTTCTGGCAAGCAACCTTGGAATACTTCTGAGCAGATCAAAGACGGGAGTGCTGACGGTGAGTTCACCACGCATCGTGCCTTCAGAGATGGCTCTCTCCTGAGCCTCCTTCTGCACGTATTGTATGACCGACACGTCCCACAACTCTACCAAGTCTGTCGTCAACTAATCCTCTTGTGCCTCTTCCGCAGTACTTTCTTCATGTGTGTCATTGTCTACGATAGTTAATTGCTAGTTGAATGGCCGGCCCATTAATTCCTTCCACCTACAACCATAATTATCTCCAGGTTCATTCAAGCAATGACACAGAAATGTTTAGTCCTTATGGTGAGGTTGGTAAACTCGCGGATAAACAGAGATATCCCACATGTACCAATAGTTCATGTAACAGAACATTAATAGATATCAAAGCATAAATAACAACAACATAACAACTATGACAGAATAATGATATCTTTATTGAATTCTCAAATATGCCAGTACAATACCCACCTTGCCCAGGTTCCATCCATACCATATATAGACTCGACGGTTGGCCAAGTTGCCAACCGTCACCAACTACCAACTACCCCACGGGAACCTTTCGACGACTCCAACATAACAAAACATAAACACCTGACCCCACTATAAACTAACATGTGTTATTGACCCCTAACATTTAGTAAAGTTTAAGATTGAGAACTATCAGGATGAGATATTGTGTGACATCATTCCTATGGATGCATGTCATTTGTTACTAGGGAGGCCATGGCAGTTTGATCGGCGTGTTGTCCATGATGGCCATGCTAACACATATTTCCTAACAAAGGATGGAGTTCATTACAAGTTGAAGTCCCTAAAGGAGGTGGTAGAAAAGGTATGAAGTGAGGAAAGGGTTTGTTTGGTTGATGGTAGGAAATTTTTGGATGGTGTGAAGCATGATCATGTGTGCTTTGTGTTGATTACTAGACTAAACAAAGAAGAAGAATATGTGCCAATAGAAGTTTGAGATTTTGGAAGAGTTCTAGACATTGTATCTAGTAATGTACTTAAAGGTTTGCCACCAATTAGGAAGATTAAACATCAGATCGATTTGATGTCAACCACCAATTTTCCAAATAAGGCAGCCCATAAAATGAGTCCTACAAAGAATGAAGAGCTAAATAGACAAGTTCAAGAGATGTTGAAGAAAGGATTGATCCAAGAGAGTCCGAGTCCATGTGTGGTACATGTAGTACTAGCACCAAGAAATATGGAGAATGGAGAATGTGTACAAAGTCTCAAGCCATCAACAAGATTACGATCAAATATAGATTCATGTTGTCAAGGATGGATGGATATAATAGATTGCTCGAATGGAGACAAGTACTTCAAAAAGATAGATTTGAATAATATCATCAATTCTGAATTAGGGAAGGAGATGAATGGAAGCCAACATTCAAAACCAAGGAGGGACTATATGAGTGGCTAATCATGCCATTTGAGCTAACCAATGCACCAACCACATTCATATAGTTCATGATCAAGGTATTGAAATATTTTTTTGGGTAATTTTGTCATTGTTTTTTTGGATGGCATTTTTATTTTTAGTGATATTTTAGAGGAGCACTCAATGCATATTTTGATTAACTTGAAGAAATGCAATTTTGTGAAGGAGTTGGTATATCTAGAATTAATCTCAAATGAGGGTCTTAAGATGGACCTAGAGAAAGAAAAGGCTATCATTCAGTGGCCTACACCTAGGAGTACTACAGAGGTATGATCATTTCATGATCTAGCAAGTTTTTATAGAAATTTTATTGAGACAAAGACAATGAGAGGGGATAGGAAGGACTTTAAATGGATTGTAGGAGCAACTAAGAGCTTTGATATTTTGAAGAAGATAATTTTGGTGCTTTTGAATTTCAATAAGGTATTTTAATTAGATTGTGATGCTAGTGGTTGTGACATAAGAGATGTTTTGAGTCAAGAAGGTGAGTCTATTGCCTATTTTATTGAGAAGCTTAATGATGCTAAGAATAAATATTATATCTATGGTAAAACAAATTATGCTATAGTTTAGGGTTTGGAGAAATGGAGGCATTATTTGTTGCCAAAAGATGAGTGGAAGGTCAAACAGAGTCAAGAATGCCTTAAACAAAAGAAAATTTGTTGACATAGATGAATATAGAGGTTGTTAAGTTCAATGAGCTCAAAAGTTTGTCTCATGAAGCTCCAAAGTTTATAGAGGCTTGGAGAGCTCATTTGAACCTTGTTGTTATGGATAGGACAAGATTGTTGTATTTCATAATCAAATATGGTATGTTGTTCAAAGGAATCTAGTTGTGTATTTTGAGGAGTTCTATGAGAGAGACCTGATTATGAAAAAGCATAGTGGAGGGGTGGCTAGGCACTTTGGTTGAGATAAGATTGTTGCTCTTGTTAGTTAGAATTATTATTCACCACAGTTGCACCAAGATGTGAAGAAGTTTGTGCAATGTTGTAGAGAATGTTAGATGGCCAAAGGGGTAAGTTAGAATATTTGGCTATATTAGTTATTACTTGTGCCAAAGAGATCATTGAGACATATCGGCATGTACTTTGTTCTTGGTTTACCAAGGACACAAATAAGACATGATTCAATATTTGTGGTAGAGGATAGGTTTTCAAAGATGGCACATTTCATTCCATGCAAGAAGACTAGTGATATTCACATTGCAAATTTATTTTTCAAATACATGGTTAGACTACATGGTCTACCTAAAAGTAAGTTTGAGATTTTTTATTTTTTTTGCCAAAAGTGGGAGACCACTTAAATATATTAATATAATAATAAAGATGTTACAAAAAACCTGGCTCGATGAGCATACCGGAAGGAAAGAGCCAGGGGAGAAAACCTCTGATTATAGCTCGACTCGACAAATCAGAGACCTAAAAAACTAAAGACTAAATCCTAAATCCTAATATCTAAAAGCTAAAGAGTCATTCCCAAAACAAGGTCAATGCCCCTTTTACAAAGATGATAATCAATAATTATCATAGAAAGCCAAGTAAGCCCAAGTGATGTCGACATATATTAGTTGAAAACTTTCAGAAGCCGGCCAATAAAAAAAATACCAATATCCGTTGAAGGGAACGTCGAGTTTCTACCATAGCAAAAACATTTGAAACAAAGCCCTTCAGATATCTATTCTTCCATAACCGTTGGAAACCTTTCCAAGTAATCATATAAATCAACAGGTAAGATCATACCCCCAGTGACCTGCTGAGGTGAAGTAGAACCAATTTTGCCACCATCCAAAATAAGGCCATGCTGAGGAGGAGCATTGAGGTTTGGCACAGGATTATGCAGAGCAACTGATTGAGCATTCGGGTCTCTTGTATCACCAAAAGGAGCATGAAGGAGAATAAGATGGGCATTGAATTTCTGTTTAATTTGAACCATCATTTCATGCCCAATGTCCCTATAATGTCTGTCTAAAATCCTCTAAATAAGAGCATAATTCTGCATTTCCAGGGAGTGTTTGATGTTGTCGTATATTGAAAGGAAAACATGCCTGTTAAGGAGGAATTGTCGCCGAAAGATACCACCTATATGAGCTGCTCCAACCCATAAGTCATACCTCTGCACTGCAAGCAAAAGCTTATTGTCTGGGAGGAAAGCATCTCTGACCACTTTAGCAGCTATAATTTCTAGCAAAGGTATGGATTGAAGAAGGTCGAGAGCATAAGAGAGGAAAACTGAAACCAACTGAGAGGGGAAAATGACTCTCCTTGATTGGGGAAACAAAATATGCTCCCCAATTATCATTTTGATACTCTTCCACACCTGATAACTATGGGAAAGAAAGACCGAGCCAAGATGTTCATCTATTATGTGTTCGGAAAAAGGTTGCTCCCATTCTTGCACCGAAATGTTAACCCTGTAATTTCGAGGCATGTATTCAAGATGCTTTCTTCGACATGTATGACATACTCGAGAATTCTACATGTCACTCATCCCCTTAATCTCCCTATCTAGCTGCATAAAGAAAACGTTAGCTTGCCAAGCGAAAAAGCTCACCGATTGAAACTGGAATAAACCTGCCAAAAAATTGGTGGAGAAGATAATAATAGCAATGTGTCTACTCAAGCCTTGGATTTCGAGGGTAGTAAATACTGGCACATGGAGCAATGTTTTCGCATGCTCGAAGATAACAAATCAAGATTTTTGCCATGGGAGCTACCGCCAACAGGCCAATTAATAAATTTTGCACATGCGACCGTATGGATTATGAATAATATCCTGGTACGCGTAATATATTTCCTGTAGAAAATCATGTCAAAGCAAACCAAAAAACTTGAAATAGTGATTAGAGTATTTTTTAAGCAGCTAATATTTTCCTGCAAAGGCCAAATCAGACTTTAATGTATCATCCAAGTTAGAAATGATAAAGTTTAAATTAAACCCATCTTTTGCTGAGTCAGCAACTACACCATCACAACCCAGGTTAGCTAGCCTATCCACAAGCCTATTTCCTTCCCTATATGTGTGTGACAGATGAACTTCCTCAAAAGAGTCTAATAGATTCCACACTTGAGTGAGAACATAATGAATGTGCCAATTAAAGGAGCTCTTGCACTTACAAGCATTAATAATAATAGAGGAATCCCCCTCAACATGAATTTTAGTGTAACCATTTGTTTGGCTAGAATCAACCCTTGAAGTAAAGCTTGAGATTTGGCCAAATTGTTAGTACCTGGAGGCAATGTAGATGATTTGTAGCCTCTTATTCTCCCTTT
Source organism: Cryptomeria japonica (assembly GCF_030272615.1). NCBI lineage: Eukaryota > Viridiplantae > Streptophyta > Pinopsida > Cupressales > Cupressaceae > Cryptomeria > Cryptomeria japonica. Next base: position 590,728,345 of record NC_081411.1, on the reverse strand, counting down.
ATCATCCCTAATGCAAGATCCATCACCTGAAATACCCGGGTTCCCTCGAGAAGAGCCATCAAAATTAATTTTAATAAAGTTACTCTGAGGAGGTTGCCAGATGATAGAGGCCCTGTCAATTTTGATTTTATTGTCTGATGATGGCAAAGTAGAAATAGGAAAAACAACCTGTTTCCATTCCTTAAGAATGTTTGCATCCCATGAAGTGAATAACGAACGAGCATGCTTCTGCACAAAAGAATTAACCAATAATGAAATTGTTGATTCTAAATTTTCAAAAAAGGATTCAATAGAAGATGAGTGATTCCTGAAGATTCTTTCGTTCCTTTCCCACCATACTGACCATAGGACTGTTGCTGGAATTACCCACCATATGCAAGAAAAAAAGGAGGATCTAAACAAAATTGGCCATGATTGAAATAAGTCCCAGAGGGAGATTGGGAGGGGCATAGAGAGATTCAGTTTTTTCAAGATGAAACACCAACATTGAAAGGAAAAAGAACATTCGAGAAACAAATGATCAACATCCTCATTGGCTTGGCCACATAAAACACATAAAAAAAGGCTGAGCAATCTGTAGTTTGTGCAATTTGTCACTAGTAAGAATTTATTTTGAAGGGCCAACCATGAGAAGCATCCTGCTTTTGGTAAAATTATATTGTTCCAACAAAAGAAGAAAGGCCTTTGTTTAACTTGTTGAGTCACCTTTTGTTGCAGAGCTTTATAACCAAGCTTAACTGAATAAGCACCATCTTTAGAGGGAGCCCAAATCACTTTATCTTCCTTATTAGATAAAAAAATTACTCGATGAGCTAAAGATTCAAGGACTAATCCCAAAGCATTATTATCATCAATTATTTCAAAGAAATCTTTACAAATTATCTTCACTGAGTAAAGTTCAACTGCAGCTACATAATCAATAAGTTTATCTCCCCACTTTTGGATAGCCGATGAAATTACACCTTGTAGAATTTGCAGTTGGGATAATGGAGTATACCCATTCTAGGAACCATTCTAGAAAAGGGTTGATTCACCATTATTCACTTGCCAGGAGATATAGGATGTGATCACTTCTCTGGATAGCATCATGAAGTAAGTTTGAGATTGAGATACCAAATTTGTTAGGTATTTTTGGAGAACATTATGGAAGAAGCTAAAAACTGATTTGAACTTTAGTTTTGCACACCATCCACAAATTAATGGGCAAATAGAGGTGGTGAATAGGAGTCTAGGAAACCTACTAACATGCTTAATAGGAGATAAGCCCAAAGGATGTGATTTGATTCTACCATAGGCAAATTTTGCATACAACAATTTTGTTAATAGTAGTATTGGTAAATCCCCCCTCCATATCATAAATGGGTGTATTTTGAGAAATGATTTTGAATTGATAAATATTGACAAAGGCAAAAAGAGTAGTGTTGAGATTGATGATTTTGCAGTGCATTTGAAGAAATTGCATAGAGAAGTGCAAAAGCATATTAATAAGATGAATTCTTAGTGCAAGGCTAAGGCAATTCAAAAGTGAAAATTTAAAGAATTCCAAGTTGGAGATGAAGTCATGGTTCACGTGAGGAAGGTTCCCTATGGGAACATATAAAAAGTTAAAAATGAAGAAATTTGGACCATGCAAGATCCTGAAGAGGCATGATTTAGGAAATGCCTATAAGGTAGAGTTGTCAAGTGGAATGGACAAATCTCTTGTGTTAAAAGTTGATAATTTGACAAAGCATATTGGAGTCTTGGAGGATGGACCAATAAAAGAACAATGGAATATACCAACACCTACTTGGGACAAGAAAGAGATAGAAGACATACTAAATAGTTGTGTGGGTAGAAGTAAAACAAATAGGCAATATAGTCCTCCCTTGTGGAAGATTGCTTGTCCTCAAGCAATCTAAATCCATATTCTAATACCAAGATCCCACACGAACTTGTAGAATGGTCCCCCACATCTTTGTTGCATGATTCCAATACAATTGAACTTTGCAATTGTGTCATTCTTTGATACATTATGAAGCAATCAACTAATCATACAAATTTATGGACCCCAAAGCCAAATTGGGAGTTTGTCAATTCCCAATACTTGATGGTTTCTTCTATGTCACTCTGATATTCAAGGAGACCTCTTGAAATCTTTTGGTTATACATGTAGCTTCTATGCAGGAAGGATATTTTCCTCATAATCATTCCTCACTTCATGATGGTGATCCTCAACCAAAATAAATCCTAAAAATGCAAAATTTATCACAACGTCAAATTGATCTGTTGTAGCAAATATATCATCATAAGATAATATCTACTTTAGCTCCATGAAATTGTACTCTTGTTGTCCTTTCCAAGTACAATCGTCATATTTAGTTTCAGTGGTATGATAAACATTGAAATCATTATGCAATATCTCATCCTCCTTGATTTCTTCTTTGTGTTTCTAAGAGTAGCCTAACTCCAAATTATAATATTTTTGAAGCTCAACAAATCCTTCAATTCTCTAGTTGACCTCCGTAGTCCTAATAATAGATTTGTGTTCCTTAGGTGTGGCTACAATAGGTGATTGTTTTTCTACTTTGTAGAGTGAAAAATGAGCTAGACTTAGCTCTAGTTTGAGTTGATCAACCTCCTCCTCTTTTACTTTATACGCATTGAAGGATTTTTCTACTAACTTGATGGCATTGTCTCTATCTTTGATCAAATAAAGATATTCCATCTTTATTGCTTCCAATGTAACTTTGACAATTTATAAGTATGTAAAAGAAACTTCACCCTCGATGCCTTTCTAATTTCCCTCATTTTCAACCTTTAAAGTAAGGTCTTCAAGGATCTTATGCCTGATCTCAAGTCTTGTGAGGACTTGAGTCTCTTTCTCATTTGTGACCAAGAGTTGATTGTTTAGTTCATGCAACTCTCTACACATTTGTTACAATCCTGTAATGTAACTTTTCTCATAACATAACCAATATTCTGATAAATCCTCATTTGCACGAGCAACATAAGCCTCAAGATCAAATTCCTCTTTCTATTTTTCCTTACAAACTTCTTGAAGGGATGGCATGAAAGCACTATGCCCAAGCAAAGAATCATCAAGAAACTTCATACCTTCAATTTTGGAACCATAGTTATTGTCAAATTGTTTACCAATATTTGCTGATTTGAAATTTTCAGTAAGTTCAAAATTAGCATGTTCCTCTATGAAACATCCGGAAGGGTAATTTGACAATCTTCTTGTTTTGAATTATTCTCCTCATTATTGAAGTTCATGGATTCATCAACCCTTGACTCATCATATTCATGACAACTCAAGTGCACATGTCCCTCTTGTTCCATCTCTTTTTTTTTTCACCTCTACCTCTATGGCTTCCCATTCTTCCTCTTAACAACTTTACTTCTTTATTCTTGTATTGGTGGCTAGGCTCTAAGGTTTACATAAGAAGAAAATATTTTTTTCTTCCGAGTTCATTCTTTCTATCATCACTCTTCCTTGCAATAGAAATACTCTTCTTCTTTTGGCTAGAAGGAGATCTCTTGGAATAAAGTTTGATCTTTGGTACTGGAGATTTTGGCTTTGACTTTCTTGAGTACATTTTATTTTTCTCCTTAGGAACCTTAGTCTCTTCTTCTTTCTTTCTTCACCTTATGTAGTTTCTAAGGCCCCATTTTCTTTGCTTCTCTAATTCCAAAAGTTTAAAATTCCCTCAAAGGAAACTTTGTCTTTGAATTCATCCAATAATCCTTGGTACTAATCATTAGTTTTGGTGGCCTCCCGTTCATAGTCAATCTTTTCTTTTTGTACTCTTATCAATACTTCATGGATAGGATCTACATATTTGTTCTTGGATAAGAATTTTGGTTGCCAATCCATTATCTCTCTTCTACAAGTTAACAAGAACCTTGCTTTGATGGTCTTCTATAAGATAAACCATTGTTGTGCAATCCACTAAAACCAACATACAACTACTGAAACTGAGATTCGCTACTAAAATTTTGTCATGCAATTGTAGAACTAGATCTGCAACATGTGTTGGCTCCCGACAGGTTGGCAGGGAACATGCCTCTGATACCATTGTAAAGTTCCTATCACAAAATTTCTATACCAAACTTGCAATGTTTCCGAATTGGGTTTGCAAAATTTCAATCAAACACTTTGCACACAACGAAATATGAAGAATATATGTATATTATCAATCATAATATCTGCAACTAAAATTTTGAATCAGATATTACCATAAATCCATGTCAATATTCAAAGGTTTCACAAGAAAATTTTGTCAAACAATTTGCAACCTATGTCAATTCAACATTTTTTTAATTTATTTTTGGTACTTGTTGACGTGTATTTTGTACACAACCAAACACAGAATAAAATACCCAAATGGTACCTTATCCTCTCTTGAGTAAAGTCTCTGAATGCTGAAGATATCGTGAAAAGGATCAATCAGGGTGACTTCAAGGTTCTTCGTTGTAGGATCTCTACGTGTGGATAAGCACCAGTGGTCGTTGTGAATGTTGTTTCTTCAAGGGGCCTTACGTATTCTCGATCTGCAGGAATAGGATTTCCCTAAATGCTAACAGGTTCTCAAAAAGTAGCAAAAGATAGGGTTTTCAAGAGATGAATACTAATCTAATCCTAAGAATGACTCAATGTAGGCTAGACTTGGTAAGATTCTACCAATTTCAGTATTGCCAAGGAATTACAACTCTACTGGAATTGATGCGATCTTCTAAGGTGATTAGTGGTTTTCCAATCATCAAGAATTATAGACACTACCATAAAGATACATATCAATATTTCAATGATAATTGAATGTTCAAGCAATCTCAATATCTCCAGTTGACCACACAAGGCGTCCTTACAATCAGTTTGAAGCTAGTGGTTTGGAAACGAATCTCACCAAAGATCAAGCACAACACTTAGTCCTTCAAACTTAAATACTACTTCGACTGAGAATGATTCAAGAAGATAAACAACCATGAAGATAGCCACAAGAATTGCAATAAAACACCATAACTTCAATATTTTATTGATCTCAAAGCCAAATGGACAACAATTGTTCAAAATTCTTTCTTCACTACTCAATCTTGCTACAAAATAACTTTCTTCTCTCCAAAGCTCTAACTATTATCTATCTCTCTAATATCTAATCTGATCTAATTTCTAATCTACAAAATGAAAATGAGTGAGGGTATATATAGCAACCTCAATTACAATGAATGACCCAGATCAAAAGAAGATCAACAGCTGAGATTCTGACACCTAAACCCTGATTAGGGTTTGTTACAAAAAGTTCCCTTTTTAGATGAACATTATTAAATGCATAGCCAAATATTTAATTGGCACAAAAGTCGAGGAAACATAGACCAATGATAATTAAAATGCCACATCATCCTATAACAACCTCTCTTCTAGAACCTTGTTCCCTTTCCAATGCTCTTTCTTAGCATATGCAATGAATCTGGACACAATTCCTTCAATCTCAACAATAGGAATCTCAAGAAGATTCTTCATTCGTTCTTCCAAGTGAATGACCTGGTCAAAGGCAGTGAGAAGAGCCGCTTCCCATCCAGGTTCGAGTTCTTTGATCTTCTCAATCAGGAGCATAGTAGTGAACATTAGATCCCATTGCTCATCTGTGATGACATTCTCATCTTTGCAAAAGATGACTTTGACTCTCTCTTCCAACTCTTGGAGGTCCACATCCGTCTCAATTTCGATTCGCCTGCCAAGAATGGTACACAACACCTCAAACACCCTATCCTGAATTGGATGGATGACGCCTTCAACTTGATTGCATTTGGTGTTGATGTCTTTGAAAAGAACCTCTTTCATCTGGAGTAGAGTTGACCACTGAAGTAGGTTATGAGCTCCTCCATCCATTATCTTTTCTTGTGCTAAGATCTTCGTTGGTGTTTGCCTGATTACTTGCAGGACAGGAATGATAACATCTCTAGTGTGAGCGAAAGCGGCTACAGTTATCATTAGATTGTGGACAATCTCAAGGACCTGGATAGCTCGATGGATTGTCTTCATCATTCTTGTTGTAAATTCAACAGCTACCGTGTGGGATTTGTCAATCCAAGAGCTCATAAGCTGAACCAAACTCTTGACTCTTTCTACCTTGCCAACTGATTCAAGGGGAAGTGCTTGCACAGGAGATACAGCTGGATCCTGACGTCTCAAGGGCTGATTGAGATGACTAAAGTAGCCTCTCCAAGCACCGACCTCTCTCTCAAGCTTCTTATTCTTTTCCATTTCTTCCTTAAGTTTGCCCTTAAGTGCTTCAAATGAATCGGTTGCCTCATCCATTGCCTGTTCAGTAGTGAGTGGACCAAGCTCAAATGTTTCTACATCATACTCATCTGCAAGAATTTCACCTTCATACTTGTCCACTACTGGTGTAGCTATCTGCAATTTCCTGGATCCTGTCTCATCCCTTATCACTTTGGACATTTTCATGGCCTTCCTCTTCTCTGTTACTTCTTGAGAATTTCCTATAAGGCTCTCTAAGTCAATTACATCTTCTTCTTCTTCAATCACAATCACCCTTGTCAGTCTCTCCTTCAACCAATCTAGAATGGCAGATCTTGTCTCTCTCACTTGTATTTCTTTAGGTAGTGGTTCATCTTCTCGGAGAGGAGATGTCACTTCATCATCATTTCCCTGATCTTCCTGTCGCTCATCAATTTGCAAAGGTTGACTCGATGAATGTTGAGGTGTCTATCCCTTTTCTGGTTTATCATTCTCTACCATGGATTCCATAGATTCATCAATCTCAAGTACTATCTTTTCTTGACCTTCAGCTTGACTTGCCTTCTTTTCATGTCGAGAAGATGTGTTTGATGGGTGATCTCGATTGGCCTCTTGCTTCTTCTTGGAAGATTCCCTTTTCTCAGGTCTTTCTTTCCTCTTTGCACCTCTAGGATGAGAAGTGTTCTCACTCACGCTAGCTTCTCCTTCATCTGGTCTAATCATAAAACATACTTTGATCTTGTAAGAACAGTGCATTTTTTAAAATCTCGCTATGGACCTTCAGTGAGGGTTAGGAGCGACTTTTGCTACCTGGACCAAAATGCTTCACTTTTCGTCTCAAAATCACTTTGCCAAGGAAGATATCATCTTGTTCTTTGCTATGAATAAAAATTCATGTCCAAGAAAGGTCCAAAAATGTGCACATGAAGAAAATCGCTGTGGGCCCTCTCTGAGGGTCGAGCGATTTTACCTTTCCTGGGCAAAACTCCTTCAATTTATCATCTTTGATCAAGTCTGGATACTTCATTATGCTCATTTCATCCATCCCCATGCCTTTGACATCTTAAGTCGACCAAATAAGGCTAGCAATGACCCTTATAAGATTTCTCGTTGTGGGCCCTCTCTGAGGGTCAGGAGCGATTTTTCTCTTAGTTTCCAAAATTCACCATCTTTCACGTCTCCAAACCATCCAAAGCATCAAGTCATGTTCAATCATCCTTCCAGGAGACCCTGCACAAAGCAATTTAAAAAAAGTCAGTGACAAATATGACTTAAACAACATTTTCGCCCTGGGCCCTCTCTGAGGGTCAGGAGCGATTTTACCCTTTTTGGCCAATCTGCTTCAAATTTAAGTCTCCAAACATTTCACAAGCCAGAGTTAGGTCATTTTCAAGGCCAGGAACCAGTTAGTAGGTCCATCAAAAACAAGAAATTGCACTTAGGATAAAATTCGCCTTGGGCCCTCTCTGAGGGCCAGGAGCAATTTGTCTGTTTCAGGCATCATCTTGCTTCAAAAAATTGATCAAAACTTACCCAGGCAAGAACACACAATTTCTCCTTCAAAAATGCTAACACTTAGTCAAAATTGGATTTCACCCTAAAAACCTTGATTAGACCTAACCTAAGACCTATTTGACTTCCCTGAAAGGCTTACCTTATTTCAATCATCTCAATTCTTCGGGAGGAGACTTAACAACTTTCAAAATTTGACTGGACTCAGCTTGAATAACATCAAAAGAAACCCCTAAGGTTTAGCCCTAGCCCAGACAGACCACTCACTCACTCAAAACCCTAAAAGCGGAGAGAAAAACAAGCAAAACAAAAGCGAAAAAAAGAGGGGGTCCCCATTCTTATGGGGCGATGTGTGAAATGGTCACAACAGTACCCAAGATATCCCCAATCCCCACAGCCTCGGCCCAGTGTTTCCACTTAAGGGTGAGCTTGGGGGTGAGACTAGTCCCTGGGGGGTGAATTTGCAACCCGCAAGCAGTCCCCTCTCTTAAACCTAGGAGGGGAGTCGAACCCAAGACGGATGGGGAGCAAACCCACCGCCCAAGCCAACTTACTACCCATGCGGGCTCAATTCAGCATATTATCACCAATAGTCACCATTGAATTCAATTTCTCAATATTGTATGCTAGGGACAACTTTTCTTAACAAAATTATTGATTCCATATGCATCATTAATTGATGAATATATAAATTCTTGTAGAAAACTATACGGAAATAATATGTAGCTTTTATTTTATAACAAAATTTTTGTAATAGTTAATAGCTTCCAAATAGACCAAACAACAATTTCAGATGTTCCTAAACTCCTTGTCATTGTTATACATCACCCTAGGCTTGCAACTTCTCCTCCACTAATTTGTACAACTAGTAAGAGTTGACTTGAGATTTCCTTTGGTAGGCAGTGATGGAAATGATAAAGCCTTTAAAGCCTGCATTGACTATTGACTAGGCTTTAAACCTTTGAAACTGCATCACCCCACTGTTTTCAATTGTACAGATTCTTAAAAAAGGTGTAGGACAAGATTAAGAAGCGGCTTTGTTGGAGGCTTTGACTCCCCTTTTTGTTGCTGCATCAGACTTTTGTGTGACCAATAAGGCTGCATTGGATGTGAGATGAGGCTATTAAGCCTTTCACCAAGTAATTGATCCTTTTGCATAGACTATAATTGTACAACTCTTTTAGGACTAGGTAGAGGTGCAAACTGGGGTAACTCCCAATCAATATTAATATATAATTTTTAATTTCTCTTCCCACTGCACATAATACACTTGTAAATTCTGCTCTTTTCACTTGCACACACAACACATACAAATTTATATTTACTTGCAAAAGTTTTATAAATTTGTATCTATAAATATTTAATATCTTGAAAGATAATTCCTTTCAAACAATTTCTCACACAGTCTCCTTCAAATTTGCATCACTCTACACACCCATGAACTCTGGATGAATTCAACAAGGATTGGTTGGGTGGGTTTTTGTCAACAACCAATAATCGCCTTAGGTTTTTTCGTCCTAAGATGAGTAGCTAAACAATAGCTTAGACTCCTAAAAAGAGTTTCACCAAAATGAATGAAATGAGTTTCCACATCTTCCTTTTAAAACGCCCTTTAGAACTTTCCAGAATTTAAATTATAAATCACTTTTTAATATATTAATCCTTCAACTCTTTATAAGTAACTTCATAATATTTTGCTTTTTTGGCCCCAAGTAAAGTCACTTTATAGAAATAAAATATTTAACTTAAAAGAAATAATCAAATAAACACAAATTGCATAGAAAATATTAATTTAGAAAACTTGAATTAATTAATCAAATTATTTTCTCCTTGAATGCCTAGGCCCAAAAATGTAGACAATACATTTTGCTACCACTATCAAATATTGGCCTTGCAACACTTAACTCCAAATTCACAAATAGTTTAGGAAATATTTTTCTTGTGCACGAATTCCTTATCCACTATGGATTTCAACAACACCCTCTTCATCATGATAATGTCTACTTGCTTCAGTTATCAATGTGTTCAAGAGATATAACTGAATCTTCCTCCACTTGTACTCATGTGTTTCAAATTTATTCCTCCTACAACTGTCATCTTGTGCTGAGAGAATTCATAAGCTCTATGCATAGGGTTTCTAAACCTAAAGCATGTTTCAAATTATTCTCATCCTCTTCCTCTTTCTTCTTCTTGAAGAGTATGACCTACCTCCTTGTGCATAACCAGTTTCAGGAGAAGTGCTCACTTCTCCCTCATGGTTATGGTTTCCTCTTCCAACATTTGATCAGCCTTGTCCTCTACAGAATATACCCCTACTTTGTCTTTTTTTGTGGCCTTCTTGACAACTTATCTTCTATTTTTAATGTGATCAGATAAACATCTTCAACCATGTGCAATCAAACCGTACTTAACTCATCTTTTATATATTATATTCAGTCCTCAATGTATTTTGCAACCTTTTCTTGGTCCACCTCATAATGACCAAAATGTATGATTGTCTTATAGATCTCCTCCATGTAGTCTTTTACACTAAGCTCTCTTTGGCTCAAGTTTGAGAGCTTCTTCAACAAGCCCAATTGATGATCTACTCTTTTGTTTTTATGTTACTTTATTGACAACTTCTTTTTGGCTTCCAAAGCAAACAAATAAGCCTCTTCCACTATGTGCAATCAGACCATATTTAACTCATCTTTCGTGTTCATTCTCAGCCCATTATGTATTTTGCAACCTTTTCTTGGCCTACTTCATTATGACCAGAATGTACGGTTGTTTTATAGAACTCCTTGATGTATTCTTCAACACTAAGCTCTCTTTGCATCTTATATATGTTGTTTTATTTCTGCAAGAAAATCATTGCTAAAAGCACGACACTGACTGCCACAGCTATAGAATGAACATCAAGTAGCTCCAATCATGCAAAGTTGCAAACGCTCTGCAATAAGCTACAACCTAAATATGCTTCTTTTTCCCTCCATCTCTCTTCCCAAACAATTTTGAAAGCCAATCTAATGACAGGGCATTCACTATCAACCACATGGCTCTTTACCCATCATGTTAATGCATATCTAGCCAACTTCCTGTCTTCCTTCATTATGTCTGGATTTTAATCCCTTAAAAACTCTTCACTCAATCAATCATGAACAATCACACTTTAGATTCCATTTTTGTTTTGTTTTATCTTTTCTATTTGATCATTACCTTGTCCATGACATCTTCATGACACTACCTTTTTTTCAAGAGTGAGTTTTCTCAACCTCAAATAAGGAAATTAATAGAACTGTGTCATTTGCCTTTGAACAGATCCTCGTTGTAATCACTACAAAACTACTTCGACTGGTTTTCCACAGGAGATATGCAACTGGTACAAACATCTTTTCTTACTAGCTATCTATCTAATTCAAACATCTTTCCCTAGCAATTGTGTAAGTGCTGCAAATGTCTTTCTCTGGTAGCTACAAAATTGTTGCAAACATCTTTCCCTAGCATTTGTAGAACTGTTGCAGGTAACTTTCCATAGAAACTAGAAAGTTACTACAAAATGAATTTCTACAGTAACAATCACAATTATGGAGCAACTCATCCCTTAGTTCTACACATTTGGTAAATCTCTACGCATGAGATTCACCAGTTTTTTCTGGTGATGCAAGGTTGTTGTTTCGCCCAAGGATGCTCGTGCATCGCTTGAATGTTAAGTTACTAGGTACACACATTTGGGGTCCTAGTCTCATACTAAACGATTGCAGGCATGGAGCATCCTCGGTTCGCTCAAGGTCTCTAGGTGGGATCCTAGGTTAACCCAAGCTACTCCTAGGCAAATCCTAGGGGACCCAAGGGATGCCCAAACAAATAATTAAAATTAAAATCATTTCTTTTATATAATAAACAAAAATGTGTCAAAATGTAATTTCACCATTAAATGATAAAGTGAAAATGCATGCACCATAAAGGTTAGTGGTTTCAAAGGCCTTAATTTGCCTCTAGATCCCCACAAGGGGCACTCTCCCTTGACCTTATTGGGGCAATGTCCCCATATCCCCATGAGGGTTGTCGCTGCTCAACCCCATTGGTGTCTCCACTCCTAGCCCCCACCAGTTATTGGGATCTCTTGTCACATAAGAAACTTGATTAGAATGAGGGGGTCTAGGAGTAAAGAACAAGTAGACACTTAGATAATATCATTGATAAATGATGAAATATCATACAAAGACTCAAATCTCATTATTATTATAAAATATAATGTTATATGATGTATCTAATGTATTTGTAATTTTATATATTTTTATATATATTACAGCCGTACCTAGTTGTATTATACCCAAGGAAAAAAATGTACTGACGTACCTAAATACTATACCCATACACGCCTCCATACCAAAACCAACAACTTAGCTGGATTGTAGAAAGATGTTACTAAATGACTTTCTACAATAGCAGTCATTACTATGGAACAATTCCTCCCTTAGATTTACACATTCTTCCAATCCCTATGAATGTGATTCACCAATTATTTTACAAGACACAAGATTGTTGTTTTGTCCAAGGATGATCCCACATCACTCAAATGTAGTGAGGTTAGTTGACTACCACTCAGCCACCCAATCTTAATTTCCACCTTGCACATCCAATCCAAAGGTGGATTGATGATGATATGCCCACACATTGCTTGTATGATGAACTCAGTCCTCTATACCTTAAAGTCAATGCTAAGTTATACATATATTGGACTAGATCCTCACTTTGTTTGCTCCCACATCCAATCAAATTTGCATATCTTCCCAATAGATCTGTATTAACCCTTCCTCATGATGACATGGTAATAATAATGACGCATAGGAACACATCCTTATCACCCCCATCAATGAAACATGGGAATATTGAGAGATGTACCCCGTCCTCTAGGGAAATCAAGGGCATGTCTTCTTTTATTTAATTTTATGAAATTGTCATTTTCTTGGAAAAAAAAACCAAAAAAACCAAAAAAACCCTCAAATTTAGGTGTTAGCTTTAATGGTAGTATGCTATTTTTTTTATTCTTGACAAGTAATTTGATGAGAACCACCGAGTAAGCTTGGAATTTTTGTAAATATATGTTTAATTGTTGCTGCAAACTTATCCATCACAATTGACGCCAATATCATTCTTTGGCTATATATCTTAAACAAATATTTTGAATTTTTGTCAAACAAATCAAATTGCACAATTTACTATAAACACGTAATCTGGTACATAAAGACAATGACCTTTTTTTTAAAACCCATGGTCTAATTCGAGTTGTCATCCTTGGGCATTTCTATTAAGACTTGTCCTTGTAACAAATCTGAAACTACTGCACATCTCTTTTTTATTGTGTTTATGCTTTCCATCTTTGGTCGTCATTTTTAGGAAATAGAGTGGGTTGGGACAACAAAAAGGGTTTTAGTTGATCTGATATTCTTTTTGGTTATGTTCATAAAATTTTTAAATTGCTTGATAAATGTTGCTTGGTCCTTAGTAATGAGATTTTGTGACATATCTGGAAATTGGAAAGCAAGGAATGAAGAGGTCTTCCAAGACAAAAGAAGGTGCCTTAGTGATTCACATTGTGAGCTCACTCTTATGAATATTTTGATGCAAGTATCTATGATGCTAGAGATTCCAAAAGATAGGTTCTTTATTCTACTAGAGGAAGGTCTTACTTTGGTCTACAAGAAAGAGGTGAAAAAAGCTTATTTTTGGCCCCATGATAGGAGTAACCTAAATGAGGAGTTGGAAATCAAAAGAGAGTATATTAAGAAAGATAACATCAACATTCTAGATAAATTTTAAAAGCTTAACTATGGAAAATTTATCAATTATGATCCTCTTTTTTTTATCCAGATCTTGAGGACTTGGTTGAATCTCCTATTGCAACTTTTCAAATTCATGACTGTCAATACAACAACAATCAAAAGTGTTGTTGGGAATAGTATTATGTTATACTTTTACCTCATGAAATAGCTATTTTGTAATATTTTTTTGTTAATTTTGACAACTACTATTGCATAGGTGGACTTGTTTTTGTGGATGGTTGATCTTTGGTGACTTTCAACTCATATTGTACCTATCTTTGCCAATGATTCCCAATAAAAAAGACATGATCCAACTACGACTTTTTGTATAGCCTTGTAATCCAAACCATGATTGTTATGCTAACCCATGGTGCACTGACCTGAAATCTGTACTTTCATAGTGTCTCGAACCATTGAATTTTCTAGAAACCCAGGGTCCTTATGTTTTTTGAAATTGGAATTTGTTTTCCAAAATCGATTGGCTTATTTATGTGACATGATGTGTCTAATATTTGTCTTAGTGCAATGTACTAAGAAATGTGTATTCAAATGGGAGAATGGCATGGCCCGAATTCCCACACTTTGATTTATAGACAATCGAAAGTAATGGACGTAGGCCCTTCATATTCTATGTGCTAATCCTTTATGAGTGTCTTTCCTGGTAAAATCCCTACTGATTTTTCACCCAAAATTTCACTATTTTTTCCCTTAAGTATATTGTCAAACATCTAGCATGTTTCTGAGAATGATAAAATACTTGTTTGCAGGTTTGTGTATTTCAGTTTGCAATGGTTTAATACTGCACTTGCAATATTTGACACTTATAGATAGCAGTGGGACTGTGTTGAAAGTGATGGTTTGTGCCTTGAATGAACAACAAATAAGATGCAAAGAATGTGCCAAACTGAGACGCCAATCCTCACGTCAATCACATATCCTTTTCACCAAATCTCACACCTCCAATAAACCCAGCAAACAATGAACATGCATTTAATGTGCCATGGACATCGATGTCTACAAATAATGGAGCATCATATCCATACAATTCTCTAAAAAGAGTCATCCCAATCTACATGTGATAGGTAATATTGTAACAATGCTCACCCAAATGCAACCACCTAATCTAATCCTTCTATCCCACTACATGGTTACACAAATATCCCTCCACCCATTTGTTCACAATCTTTGTCTAACTGTTAGTCTGATGTTGGTAACTGATACTTGAGGTCAATTTCACGCCAACCAACTTGAATAGCTCCTACCAAAAAGCACTAAGAAATCTGCTATCCTTGTCACTGACTATATTCTTAGGCAATCTATGGTCTAAAAACCTTCATGAAAAATAACTTTGCAACTTGTGGTGCCTTGTACTGTGATAAAATTGCATAGAAGTGTGCAAACTTGGTCAATCGATCAACCACTATAAATATACAACCTTTGCCCTACACCTTCAATAGACTTGTGATGAAATCCATGGATATACTTTCCCGCTTCTGCTTGGGAATGGGTAATAGTTGTAGCAATCCTACAGAAAAAGTGTGTTCTAACTTGTTCTACTAACAAGTTAAACACTAACGCACATGTTGTAAGACATCATCCTTGAGACCCTTCCATAAGAGTCTCTCTCTAATTTTCCTATAGGTTTTGAAATATCTTAGAATTCTTACAAGTGGTGTGTCATTAATGGCTCTCAAAAAAAATTTCCTTTAGCTTTGATTCAAGAATCAAGTAGATCATGTCCTTGTAGTAGAGGATGTCATCCACCACCCTCTATCTATCATCCTAACCTTTACCATCCATCAATTCACATGCAAAGGTATTCTTGGAATAATCAACTTAAAGATGAGCCTTCTAATCAGTTGAAATCTCAACCAAGGAGTGAATAGCAGGTTTCTTGGATAGTGCATTTGCCTCTACGTTCTTCTTCCCTTTTACATACTCTATATCAAACTCATAGGCTTGGAATTTTCTCACCCATTTAGGCTACCACTCATTCAAATCCTTTTTCTCCAAGAAGCATTTCAAGCTATTGTGATCCATTCTAACAACAAATGTTCCACCTATTAAATACTATCTGAATTTTGCCAACACATGCATGATGAAAAGTTTTCTGTCGTAGATGTAATATAACCGCTCATTATCACAAAGATTCCTAATCGATTCCTTCACCCAAAGCATTGCATTCTAGAACAAAAGGCTAAGAGAAATCAAGTAATGCTAGAACAAAACAAGTACTCGTCACCTCCTTAAGCTTATTGAATGTGTGTTGTGCCCCATTTGACCTATTGAGAGCTCCTTTCTTGGTGTAAAAGGTGTGCCCAGATGAAAAAGTCCCTTAAAAAACCTCGTATATTAACTGCACAAGCCGAAGAATCCCCTCAACTCTATCAATGTTCTCTACAATAGCCAATCCAAAATAACAACTCACACTCGGAAGCCTTAGCAAACAACTGTGCCTCCATGATTCCCAAGACCACATCAAGATGTCTAAGGTGATCCCCTCGTGTCTTGTTGTATATAAGAATATCATCAAAGAACACTAGAAGGAACTTCTACAATTGTTTATTGAAAATGTGATTCACACAACACTAGAAGGTGGCGAGAGCATTAGTCCAACCAAATGGAATGAATAAAAACTTGTAGTGCCCATAATGACCCCTAAATGTCATCTTGTGTATATCTTGCTCCCTAACTCTTATCTAATGGTATCTTGAATGAAGAACAATTTTGGAAAACTGCAACTCATCCAATAACTAATCAATTTTGGGAATAGGATACATGCTTTTTATTGTTTTCTTGTTTAGTGCACAATAGTCAATCCAAAACTGCAAAGTCCCATCCTTCACCAGAACAACTAAAGAAGCGAAGGAACTCGATCGCGTTTTAATATGCCCTATATAGTTACCATACAATGTTGTAGTGTTGTAAATTGTACACCCTTGCTAGGGTGGTACAATTTCACACTTAGGTTAGCACCCGCCTTAGTGTGGCTTGCATCTTGCATTTCTAATTTCCCTTTAAGCATTTACTTAATTAATTTAAGTAAATCTAAAGTCATATTTCATCACTTCACACATTATAAAATTGGTCCCTTTACCCTAAGTGTGCCCCTTTTTATTTTATTCCTCCAATAAATCATTTAATCACAAACCCTAATTATGTCCTATTTCGACCTTTAAGGCCTGATTTCACATATCAAAACACCTCGAAATCAGCTGTAACTTTGGGATTCTCTCTAATATCATCATATCTAATGACCTTGAAAATTTGGTGAAAAGTTGGTTGGACCGTGGCGGGAGTGCACATGGTCCTCGGTTTTTTTCCCGAAATTTTGGGAGCACAATTCTATGATATTATAATGCTTAACCCCAAAAGATTGGCGGGAAATTAAATTCCTTGGTCAGCCTAAAGGCGGAATCAAGTTGAAATTAAGATCTATGGTTTCATACATAAGAGCTCTCTTTCTTCATTTGAAGGCAACTAAGATCTATCGAATCGAATCGAGGAAAAAGCTATTGGAGCAAGCACAAGGAGCCTTCTATGTAGTGAAAGAGAAGAGTCTTCAACAACATTCAACAAAATTCCATCAAACATTCATCATCAATTAGGAGCCTTGACGACATTGAAGAGTAATAGGAGATCTAGTGGCAATATCTTTCCCTTGGGGATTGGTATGATGTCGTGTTATATTCATGTCTTTGTATGAGCTTCTTTACATCAACTTGCATATTTACATTCATGCTTTAGATCACTTTGCATCATTGATTTAGAGTATTTACTTTGTCAATTACAAACATTTGGGGTTTACTCTTTAGGGTTGCTCTAGATTGTTTGCATTCACTTTAGGATCTTGCATACACACAAGGTTCTAGCACACACATTTTTAGTACATTATCAACTATTTGTGAAGGTGGAAATCACCAACACAGGGGTTTGACTGAGGCAAAACCCTATATAGCCACCCAAACCTTCCCTTTTCAGTAGCAGGTGCAGGAATAGGTACCCGGAGGCAGTTTTGGATCAGGAAAAGGCATCAACACCACCCAAAAGTCTCAAAAGTGCAGAAAACTGTCAAGGACAAGGGTGTGGCACCATGGTCCCTCCTCTTTCAGGTGAATTTTGACAGGTTGCAGCCTCAGGACCTTTAGATTTTAGCCTTTCAATTGCAGCTCTTTGTCAGATTCTCAGGGATAGTGGTGTGGCACCCTAGTCTTGGTCAGTTTGGCTCCATTTGCAGCATCGGGCACACATCCAAAATCCTCCCCCTTTCATGCTTTCAGTATCTCAGTTTCATATCTGCAAGTTTGTGCGATTTCGAGTTCATTTATGCTTCATTTCTTATCTCCTAATCTAGTTGATCATTCAAACCCTAGTTTTTCTCATCATTTGCAACAAGAGGAATAGAAACCCTAAGAGGTAATCCTTGGCTCTCTCTTTCTCACAATAAGTAGCCAAAGTGATCTATCTCCCTAGGCTCTTTCGTATTTCCAATGTGTTGGCAAAAGTGGGATTAGGTCCTAGTCACCCGGTCTCGCTTTTTCCCGCATCCACAAATGTCTATTGCTATGTTTGATAATATTGGTTATCTGACTCTGTATTAATTGTTTGTATTAAGTTGTTCATCATTCTCAAGTAGTTATAAGTGTCGGGTGGTCAACTGTTGTGTTCCTCTTGGCATGCGTTAGGTCCTGTAAATATATTGTGTATCGTCAAGGAATGTAGTATGATGTCGTCGGACTAGCTCTGATCCTTGGTTGATCACCTCTAGTCTTCTTCTATAACAATTTCATGTACAAATAAAGACATTTTACTACTGTATTTGGTATGCATTGTCATTTGTATTATTAATTCATGCATTTAATTTATGATATATAGCGGTAAACATTTGATGTTGTTGCCGTAAAAGAAATTGAGTTAGATTTGCATGATTCATGCCCTTAGATCCCATAAAGGTGAGAAGAGGCCACAAGTTGGTCAAGACCAAGTGATTAGGCGATCTTTAAAGATTGTAGATCAAAGAGAACGAAGAGGAAGACTACAAGAAACATTCGAGGAAAATCTAGTCAGATGACTTCTAAGTCAGAGCCCTCCCCAAGAACGAAGTAAAATCCAAAGCATCAACTCAAGTCATAGTCGGGAAGAGAGGAAAACCTTCACTAAATAACTCTCGAAGGGAGAGTGGGAAGAAATTTCTAGACACTTACTGCTCCTTGACGAAACATACCAAGACCTTGCTGAGTAAGCAGAACAGTTCTCCGTACAAACAACAATAGATGATGAAGAATAAGAAAGAGACCTTGTACATGAATTAACCGAAGCATTTGACAATAGCATACACTGCATTTGAGAATTATCCATTTCAGGAGAGGAATCAATCATTAGGGGAACTAAGCCGAAGACTTTGAGAGAATCTAGGAATGAAGCGGAAGGTAACCGGAGTGCAAGGAACACTGAGAGTGGACATGTAGAGGACTTGTGCATGCCCGTGAGTGCAAGTGAAGAACCGAAAATCAAGAGAAAAAAAATCCAACTGGGTCCAAGGGATAGGGGGTGTACCAACCAAGAAGATGGCGACTCCCCGAGGAATCCAAATGTTGATAGGTAAAAACCCGCTAAGTTCATCGGAAATGGATCAGAGGACCTAGTAAGGTATTTCAAGACATGTGCAATTATCTGGATAGCAAGTGGTCAAGAGGACAAAGACTATTTATTGAGAGCATTTCAAACAATGCTAAAGGGTATAGCCATCGATTGGTTCATAGAGCTCGATGATGAATCCATAGTCTATTAAGATGTTGAAGAAGGCGTTCGAGGCCAAGTTTAAATTGCTGCATAACACAAAACAAGGGAAGCACAAGAATGCACAAGCTTACAATTGTAGACTCAAGGAGTTGTTGTTTAAGTTGGAGAATCTACCAGTCGACAGGTTGAAGTAGTGATGGTTCATTGAGGGATTGATTCCCTCGCTACACAAGAAAATGAAAGTGGTACCTTTGTCATCATAGGTCAATGCTTATAATCGAGCGATGGACATCGAGAGTGAATCCAAAGCATCCTTTCAAGGAAAATGGAAGATGCACAACAACGAGAGCACCAAAGGTAGCAGTGATAAAGAATCCAAAACGGTTCAGGCACCACGATGAGATATGATGAGAATGATGAAAGAATTGAAGGCAGAGAAAGAAACAATAAAGAAACTAATGAATTATGGTGTACTAAGTTCAAAATAGAGGGGCACACGAAAGGTAATTGTCCTAGAAAGATGTTTTGAGAGATTTGCCAAGTGATGGGTCATTCAATAAAGGAGTGCCCATATAATTTGAAGAATAAAAGTACACAATTATTCTTCAAATAGGGAGAATCCACTCCATCGAAGCCACATAATGCATCGGCAAGCAGTTAACGAAATCAATGAGGGTGAAATCAGATATAGTATGACTCCAAAGGATGTCCTATCATACAATGTCAACAATGTAGAGAATTAGGACACTTTGTGAGAGACTGCCAAAAGAAGAAATACAAGGTACAATTACTATGAAAATGGTGTGTAATAGGTGATCATGAAGACACTGACTACCTGAAGAAAAAGGGTATTAATATGTTGGACCTGGAGGAACAAGACGAGGTAATTTTGGCAATCACAAGAGCACAAACGAAGAAGGTAGTGTTGAAAGATCCCCAACCCAATTCTAATCAAATCTGATCCAAACCAACTGTTTGTTTTGCTGATAAAGTCTTTGGCCAGCTTATGTTAAGTGGGGGTTTGACTGATTTCTTTGTTTTGTTTGGGTTTTTGAGTTTTTGAACAATGTTTTGAATGCTAATTGAAAGAAATAGCTGATACAATATAGAATAATGCATAACACATTAAGAAGGTAATTGAGATAACTTTCTTTCACTTAAAAGGACTGATGTACATACCTTTAACTGAGCATAAAAGTCTAATACAAATTTCTAGCAGATAGAATATACGAAATCAGCTCTAATATTAGCTACAAATCCAAATACACCCTAGGTTTTGATACCCTTATTTCTACAATGGAGCGGCTAGTTGAGACTAAGTTGGAAATGAGAGGTGATGACCTCTAGAAGGTCTGCCCTGCAATTAATTGATAGAAACCTGCCCTCAAACTGATAAATCTGCACTAAAATCCCCAATGAAGGCTGACAAATGCACACTGAAGCTAAATACTAATGTAACCTGTCACCAGGATAGATGGGTTTTCATCCAAATCTCAAAATTCTTCCACAAGTTTGCATTCCTTGAAGCTCCAAGCTGCTGAAACCCTCAAGCTTGCTGCAGATTTGAAAATTGGAAGCATAAGAAATAATCCAAATGATAGACAAAATGCCTTTTTATCTATTTTGGGGTTACCATTTGGCCTAAAAATCATAAAATAACATTGAGGGTCTAATTCCTCATTGTGAACTTGGCCCACTTTAAAAAACAACTTAAGTTACTAGGATGGGGGGGAACTTTTCACTATTCCTCTTAGGTTTCTTTGTTACTATTAACTTTTTACTATTCCCTTAAGGCCAACTTTAACATTTCAATTTTAATCATGGATTCAACCCCAAAATTCCAATTTGAAAGGCTCATAAATCTCCCTGTTGAGCTCCACAACCCCCGGTTGGGTCCCCAAACCACACTACTAACCTATGAGACCCTAATAGTAGGCCAACCTCCGCTAAATTCTGAGATGCCTAAGGGACATTACAAGTGTACCCAAACCCTTGTATGGAGAAAGGACTTTGAGAAGCCATAACAAAAGTAGAACAAGTGATGGCGAAGGAACGAAGAACCTTCAACGAAACTGCTAGCACGTCATTGCAGTCGGAGTCATACAAGAACATAGTTCGGCTACTGACAGGTGTTACAAACAACCGTACCCATCAAGGTGATATGTCTTCTTCAAACCACGCTGCAACTGAGTGGCAATTACCAACATGGTTGGTGATGACCAAAGTCAACAAAAAGAAGACCCACATAAAGACATGATAGTAGAGCTGTCACCCGAGGGTGAACAAGTCATTGGCCCAATGCTCCAGAAGGTGTTACATTGGGAAGCAGCAGACTATCGTTTAAATGGAAATCATGGGGACGGACCTCATGTTGTGACCTTTTTCACACATCACCCCATTGAGAATGGGGACCCTCTCCTTTCCTTCTTTCTAGGGTTTTTGTTAGTGTCTCGTGGCCTTCCGCTTCAGTTTTGTCAAGTTTTGAACGGTTTGAGTCTTAAGGATTGAAAGTCAGTTTTTGCAAACCAAGTGATAACAGAATCTAGACGTCGTTGTCAAGTTTTGAACGGTTTGAGTTTTAAGGATTGAAAGTCAGTTTTTGCAAACCAAGTGATAACAGAATCTAGACGTCGTTGTCAAGTTTTGAACGGTTTGAGTCTTAAGGATTGAAAGTCAGTTTTTGCAAACCAAGTGATAACAGAATCTAGACGTCGTCAAAGTGCCCAAAAATGCCAAAGGACGAAGAAAGCAATTGATTTGAGCGAATTCAAATTACTTTCTATTTTTGGAAAGTTTGCTTTTTTGCTTTTTCCTATTTTTTAGGAAGTTTCGTTTTTGGCATTTTTAGCTCGATCCCCAGGATGGCTATTTTTAGAAAGTTTTTCCTTTTTTTAGGGATGTCTGCTTTTTGCTTTTTCAAAGTGGGGACCTAGGGTTTGAACTAGCACCACTAACCCGCATCGATTGTGATCGAAAATTTTCAAGTTTTGACCCAAAAAACTAAGTTCCTACATTTTATGGGTCATGGCGCTTCAGATGGGTTACATGAGTATGGATTTAAAATATCATGTTAATCTGGCTAAAATTGAAGAAGATTACTAAATTTTGAGTATTTCTCTAAGTCTGGCTAATCATGTTTGGTGGTGAATGTTATGTCAGGAACTCCAAAAGTCTACCCTCATGGAAGGGAAGCATGGTCATGACCTTCTTAAAGTCCGCCCTACTCTTGATTGCATTGGAGCATGTTTCAAAAAGTCCGCCCTACTCTTGATTGCATTGGAGCATGTTTGAAAAAGTCCGCCCTCCAAAGTGCACATGTTTGAAAAAGTCCGCCCTCCAAAGTGCACATGTTTGAAAAAGTCCGCCCTCATGGAAGGGAAGCATGGTCATGACCTTCTTAAAGTCCGCCTTACTCTTGATTGCATTGAAGCATGTTTCAAAAAGTCCACCCTCCAAAGTGCACATGTTTGAAAAGGTTCGCCCAATCTGCAAGGTGAAGTATAAGTATCATGTTCCTCCAAAGTCCACCCATGATGAAAAGGAGACTCTCAAAGTCCGCCCAAGGTGCAAGTGCAATGGTACCTCAAGCTTCAAAAAGTCCGCCCAAGAAAAGTGGTGTGTGAGCATGAAAAAGTCCGCCCTCCAAAGTTCGCCCAAGCAATTCCACCCATGAAGAAGGTCCGAGGAGGTAAGAAGTCCGCCCAAGGTGATGAGTGAGGGTGCCTAACTCCAAAGTCCGGCTTGACAAAGTGAAGTTTCTAAGTGTTTGGAGGAAGCAAAAAGTCCGCCCTCCTAAGATCATGGATCAAGTAAAGTCTTCCCTCATGGTGTATGCTACAGGTATCGAGTCTTAAGAAGTCCGCCTTGAGGCAAAGTATAATCAACCCCTCCGAAGTCCGCATTAGATAGAAAGGTTTTGAGGTGCACAAGATGATAAAAGTCCACCCTATTATGCATAAAATGAGCAAAGTCCGCCCTAGGTGGAAGATATGAGGTGCACACATCAAGTAAAGTCCGCCTTATACTTCTAAGTATGAAAAAGTCCGCCCAAGGTGATTCATGATGAGACAAACTCAACAAAGTCCGCCTTGCTCATAATGGAGCTCAAGACAAGTCAAAGATTGCTAACCAAGTTTAAAAAACAAAATATTCTAAGTGATGTCAGCAAGATCTTGGAGAATTCGCACTTAGAATTGAAAATAGAAAGTTTCTTGTGAGATGAATCTTGCAAATTGAGTTGATTTTGAGACTAGAATTCAAAATAGAAACTTGCATTTGGAAGAATTCGAACTCAAGGATGATGACTATGCAACTATAAATGAAAATAAAAACTTTCTTCGAAAGCGGATGAGACTGAAATGAGAATGGAAACAGATTTTGTAAGGCAATCGCGTGTTTCTAATTACAATTTCCAACTCTAAATACAAATAGGCTATTCTCATTTTCATTTCAACACACAAGAGAGTTCGAACTTCTAAGTATGAAGAGCAGGTTGAAGAAGTTATCTTGCAGTTTTGAAGACATTTTTGCAGGTTGTGCATAATTCTGATAAAGTTATGAGTGTTGGCACGTATTTCCAACCTTCTCCTTCAGCATCACACGCAGATTTCGAAGGAATCAGATTGATAGGGAGCAAATTTATCTAGTTTTCTGGGTTTTTCAATCTGATTCTGAGTTCTTTCTATCCGTTTCTCTTATTCTTCTCAGTTGGTTGGACGTGAGATTTAATTTTTGTTGGCAAATTCTAACATCTTCCATCTTTCGAAACAAGATTGAGTGAAGTTTTCTAATCAAAATCTGGGTTTTAGAGGTGAAATCAGAGTTCAAAATCTTCTAAGTGTGAGATTTTCACAAATTTTTCGAAATATTTGACTATGGAAAACCCAAATTTGTGACTAGTGTGAGAATAAAGTGAAAACTACAAGTTACTTAGTCACCAAAGCTCCAAAATTTTAATCAAAATCCTGATTCTAACTTAAGTTTCAATTGTTTGTTTGCAGATTTTAAAGACTTTACGGTCAAAATAAAATTCCAAGTTGACAAAGACGCACTTCCTGAATCAAGGATGAACTCAAAATGGAAGAATGTCAGTGATACCAACCTCGGACATATCAATCTGAGGGAGTTCAAGAAGAGGATGTTCGGCTTGGACAACCTTGTGCCTACTGTGACCGCACGTAAGATGATGAGTGGCATCGTGCATGCTGCCGACTTTCTCCCTACTATGCAGTGCACAGAGTTGGTAGTTGAGTGTGCTAGGCACTATAACCCTGACAATAGAGATGTTATGGCACCAGATGGAAGAGTGTTGGACAATATTAGTGATGTAGCCATAAGGGAAGCCTTTAGAACTCCAAAATATCATAATGTTGTATATGTGACCAAGGATGAGGCCAATCAAATGTGTCAAGACCACATGGAGGAGCACAAGGCCACCATCAATCATTCATGGTTGGACAAACCAAGAAAGGGTGCCTTCTAAGCTATCGAAGAAGAACTTGGTGAGGGCATAGTTTAAAGAAGATATTGGAGACATGATTGTCCTTTTGAACCGAATAATGGGTAATCCCCAAGGCGCTCCATTTGAGCCTTGGATGTATTACTTCATAAATGAGATAATGAATGGAGTCAAGATGATTGACTGGGCTCAGATAATAAGCAACAACTTGGACAACCAACTAAGAAATTTGGAGGGAGATAAAATCTTCTACATGAGTTCATATTTGTTCTATTCCCTTGCTAGAACTTATAGATACAAAGGCCTCACCTGCAGAGGAGAGGTGGGAAACAAGGAGAATCAGTTTCTTGTTTACGATTGTTACCCCCAGCTGCATATGGAAGAAAAATTACATTTCAAGAAGGTCAATGATGCATTTTTTATGCATATCACACGAACACTACAAGTTGGATTACATCAGAGACTCTCTCAAGAGTCTAAGGACCTCATAAGTAGATTCAGGTATTGGTATAATTCACCTATATCAGAATTCAGGGATTTTATGGATCTCCCTACAAGCTCCCAATTTATCCCACCAACTAAGTTGTGCTGCTAGAAGTTGTAAGGCAACTGGAGAGCTTCATGACGGTTCAGAGAGAGAAGCAGAAATTAGGCAGGAACATCTTCTCTCACTATTGGAAATGGATTGGAGACATGTCCATCATCGCAAGCCGCTGCCATTGCTGAAAAAGAGCTGGCATGGTATCCCTTCTACCAATACAAGGCAAGAAGGAATTTTGATCCGTTTTGTAAGATGAAAAAGGTAGAAGGGATTGTATTTGAACACAAAACTGATTTGGAGGATTATTGGGCTAATGCAACTGATAGTTTCGAAATTAGAAGAAGATTTTGGTCGAGAATTCCCCTAAGCATGGCGAGAGCAACGGAAGTATTCAAGGTCGTTGATCAAGTAGAAGACAGTACTGAACTTGAACAGTCGGGTTTCAAGAAGATAAAAAATGAGCCACTTGCCTTGATTGATTGGGTAGACGGGGAAAGATCAGATTTGGCAGACCTTATGAAGACAGTAGTCGAATACTCTAAGTGGTGGACATTTGAGAAGACAAAGAAGCTAAGGTCCAAAGGTGTTGCCTTGACTTATGATTTGATGGGAATGGATGACTCTATGTCTTCCAACCATGGTATTTCTTCAAGCAATGCTCTGAATCCAGAAAGTGTTGGGTCCCGGAAGAGAAAAGAACCTGCTGGAAATTTTGGAAAGGTCAAGGGAAAGAAAATTATTGAGGAAAGACGTGAATCAAATGAAGGTCATTTGACCTTGAGTGCCACATCTACTGTGCTTGACCAAAATACAATTGAAGAACATGAGATGGACACAAATATAGAGGATAATGAAGTAAGAGTGCATTCTCCTTCGGTTGAAGAGATAATGAGAGAGGTTGTCCAAAATCCAGCCAAAGAACCAGTTTTTACTAGAGCCATAGACGTTGAAGAATCTGAGCCTCCAGAGGTTTTTCTTAATGGTATAGTTACTGGACCTAGAGAAATGGATGGTGGATTTGATAAAGATACTATGGAGCAATCAACTATTCCAGATTGGCTAAGGGAAAGAATGAAGGCTAAGGTTCCTAAGGAAGCTCTTTCAGAGGAGAACACAACAGCATTCCTGGCTATGGTGAGTAAACTAGTTGAAGTAAAACAGCCCAAACTAGCCAAGAGATTCTCTTTAATTCAAAGAGATAGCATAGGATTCAAATCAGTGTAGGTAGTTGTACCCAAAGAAGGCAAAACTCGGGATAACATCACTCCTGAGGATTATAAAATCATCACTATGGATTTGGGTAAGCCTACTCAAACCCACGAGATTTGCAATGCTCTCAAAGCAAGACTAGCCATGGAAAAAGAAAAAAGAAGGAAGGTTGAGGAAGAGAATCAACAATGGAGAAAATATGTTCTCCATCTAACTAAGCCACTTAATCATAATATACCAGTTACCCCTCCACAACCTCTTCCGCAGGAGTCGATGAAAGATTATGAGGACATGAAGGGCACATTCAGGAAAGTTAAGGAATGGACCTCAGATGTTTCAGCACATGCTAACATACTTGTGGAAAATTTGGTATTAGCACATGAGTCGGCTTCTTTAGTGGTCAGCAGAATTCAGGACTTAGCTGCAAATTGGGAAGATATTGAGGAAATCCAAGACAAAATACTTCCACAATTGAGGATTATCCGAGGTTTGTCAAAGCAAGACTTGATAGATGCAGGTGTCATCTAGGCCGGGGATAAGTATGATTTTAACACTTGGTATTGTGCCTTGGTCACCAGGATTGAGGTCCTGAAGAAATCTGAAACTAAGTGTTTTGAAATTGAGAAAAATGTTAGAGAAATTTGAAGTAAAGTGTTTCATGTGGCATCAGAAATTTGGCAAAGGGAGGGTATGCGAGAAAAACACCTGCAGGCAGAGAACCTGAGAGCCAAAATTCAGTCGAGCTTTTTCGAAGTCTCGAGGATGATTGATAAGGGGAATCTCTCAAGAATCGCGAGTTTTCTTTTCATTGACGAAAACTTTCTTGCCCAAGCAGTTGAGTGGGAATGCATCCTCGCCACATGTACTGACGATGTGGACGTCGTCGACTTCCAGATTAGTAACTTGCCAAGTGTCACTATGGAAGAGGTTCGGCTCATTGTGTCCAGATACATTGAATCTGCAAAAGAGGAAACTGGACACTCACCTCAGTGATAATAGCAACTATGCCACATATCACTCTTTTGTCTCTTCTAACTGGTACAGTTTTGAGAAACCCTATTTAGGGTTTGTAACTTTCAATCTGAGCCCTTGATCGCTGTTTGATCTCGACCGTTCATTGTTTTCTGGAAAACTATATAAGGCTACCTCCTCTCATTTGGAGAGTGTGAGGTTTTTGATATATTGTTGCGTGAAGGTCATTTTTTCAAATAATACATTGCATGTGCGCTTTCTCTTTAGGCTTTGTAATCTCTGTTACAACACATTTAGTTAGAAGTTAATTTAGATTTACTTTCAAAGTTGTTAGAGTTGAATGAAGGATTTGATAAGTATTAATTAACGGTGTATCTCCACTCATACTTTTGGTGAATGGATGATTTCCATTTCACTGTGCAAAGTTAGTCTGAGCCTATCCCTTGTGTATGCCAAAACTTCAATCACAAGCACAACCCATTGAAGATTGCACCCACTTTGTGTAGTTATCCTTAGTGTGGCGAAGAAAAGTGTGGTTTCCCGAGAACACCCAATTAATACCGTCTCCAGAATTCGTAGCTTTAGATCAGTTTTCTTAACCCTATCCCCTTTTCCCCTTTTTGAAAGTCTAAATCCCGAAAAATCCAAAAAAAAGAGAGCCTGAACTTGATAAATCTATCTAAGTCCAGAAGCTTGAAAGACATTCGTAAACATAATTCCCCCTTGAGATTTTCAGCATACACTACCCAAGTAGCTATCCCACTAAAGTTGCTTGTTTGCACATATAGACCTTGGAATCAGTAGTGATTTTTCAGGAGAGGATAGAATACCTTTGGGTATCTTATTCTAATGTTTGGTAGATGATAAAATGTACACCAACACCTCACAAATACCATCGTCAATGGAGGCTCAAGAGTAAATGTAATACTTGAAGACACCTGGAAGTGCCTTAGGAAACCAACCCTCTGGCCACCAACATTTCACCTGGTGGGTGCTGATGACACAAAAGCTAACAATCAAAACCCAACAATTCCTCCTAAATTTTATTGTCATCTTGTTGCAGAAGAAAGCATATGATGCATTACTCGGGAGAGGATGGCTATCAATAGCAAAAGCCGATCACAATTGGTAAAAGAATACAATAACCATTGAGAACAAGGGTCATAAGTATCTAATTGATTTAAAGAACCAATCCATCAGTGAGGAAGTAGCTTCCTCAGATTCATCAAATTCAAATTTTGAAGAAGACTGGATGGAGAGTCAAGGTCGGATGGAATAGAATGATGAAGGAATTTTGGAGTTAGAGTCATGCTCGGGAATGAAACAAATCCTCTTTGTGGCCTATTTCAATGGAAAATGGAGGACTATGAAGTATTTTCATCAATGTGTAATTTTCTTGAAGCTACAACTCTCAATGAAGAGCAACTAATGAAAGCATGTAAAATTATGGATGATACATCTAACATTACGAAGAGAAGAATATGTAATATGAAGCATATAAATAATTGTCAAGGGAAATCAACTTCACCAAAAATTTACAGGAAAAGAAGAGAAAAATAGGAGGGATGGGAAATGGAAAGAAAAAACAAGCAATAATGGAGTCGAAAAAATTAAAAAATTTAAAGGGGAGTTAACGAGAGAAAAAAAGTAAAACCAAAGTTATTAAAATTTTATAGCCAAGGAAAATTCAATTAAAAGGAAAAAAAATTGGGAAGTGGAGAAAAAATGAGGTCGGTAAAATAGTAGAGCTAGAAAATAATAAATTACTCACAAGGAAAATTATTAAAGTACCAAGGAGAAAAATTACTAAGGGGGCCAAATTAAAAAATACTATAAAGTATGGAGGAAAAATAAAAGAACAATTAAGGGCCAAAAATATAGACAGGGGAATTAAAAAATTAGAAAAAGTGGGGATATATTCTCACTCTCGACCATATTATATTTCTCACTCTCGACAATATTATATCTTCCACTCTCAATGGAATTCATTTTACTCTCGGCGTAATTCACTTTACTCTCAGCAGAATTCATTTTATTCTCGGTTGCACATTTCACTCTTGACAAATAGAGGGTTTCACCATCCTTGATGGAATTACATTCCATTCTTGGTGAGAGAGAGCTATCATCAATCTCATCAACACATGGTATGGACTTGTCAAATCCCACTTGTATCGTAGATTTATCACAAGCCAATTATACGGCTCCCTAAACACACTGCATGGACTCGTGTTGTCCTCATTTTTGAATTTTCAAAAATGTGACAACCCTTACAAAATTTTGGTTCAAATGTGTCGTTTTTGTCTCCAAGGCATGTTTTACAAGATGCAAAACTCACATTTGTTAGTGTCAAATCATTGGGGGGTGTCTTTGCCATCATTGTCCAAGTTTTGGTGAGTTTTGGTCTTCATTTTCCTAGCTTATTGTGCAATTTCGGGTTTCAGAGCAGTCACTGCAAGTTGAAGATTTTACTCTTAAGACACACTTCCCGAGACAAAATTTTTACTTCTTGTTAAACAGAACTGATCTTTGGTTTATCCTCGATCCGCATTTCAAATTTCATCGCATTTCGAGTTCGTTTGCTATGTCTTTCCTTCAAATTCGGTTTTTTTCCTCTTGACTGCGAGTGGGAAATTTTCCTTATTTTGCAAGTTAAGAGTTTTCTTTTGTTTTTTGTATTGTAGGGGTTTTTTCAAGCAATTACAAGTAAAAGTTTATTAAAGTTGTGTAACTTGTAATTTGCTTTTTCTTTTCCATTTTCCCCTTTTGTCTTTTAAGTTGTTGTTGGAACTTTTTTGTCAAATTACAAGTATATTTAAAATTGCAAGTTAATGAAAACTTGTAACTTCTTCAAAAAGTTCCTATATTCTATTTAAGTGAACTTGTAATATGGATTTTAAAAATCCGATTGCAAGTGTTTTTAGTTCTTTAGTGTTTTGTGCTTTTGCTTTTCTAAAACCCAATTTTGGAGGATGAAGAGAAAGTAAATTTTAAATTAACTTGTAAAAGGGTTTTTAAAACCCAATTACATCTCTTATTTTAAAATTTGCTTTATGTGTTATGCCCTTTACTTGAAGTTGGGATGAAATATCCCGATTTCTTTTGTTTTTGCTCAAATCGAACTTGTATTTCTCAGTCCAAAACCCGAACTGAGTGTATTTGCAAGAGATTTCAAAGTGGAACTAAGAGGCAGACTTTTCTGAGTTTGAACCCCTTCATTCATGCCGTTTTTGGTTAAGAACGTTATGGGAGCTCTTTGAATGAATTTTTCTCTGTTCTTTCCATATCATTTTTCTTCCACATTGTGTGCTAAACCATTGTTATTATTCCACGTTTTTGGGTGAGTTGGCTCACGTTTTGGCCACATTTTGCATTACGTGGTAACCTACATTCAAATCGTGGTGTTTGGCACTTAATACTTGGTGTTTGCATTCAAGAAGAACACGTTTTCTTCAAACTTTTTCTGCTAAATGTGCCCTACATTCATGTCAATTTTTGAGCTTTGGAGTCTAGACGTGGAGGAGGTTGCATTGATCTTGTTTAAATTCGGATTTTAGATTGTTCTTCCCAATTGATAAGTCATTTGCAAAGTAATTTGTGAATGTGTAAGATTTTCCCACCTTTTTTTTTATTTACTTGTATTAAAAACCCGATTACAAGTAACATTGATTATGTTGACCTTCCCTTTGGTAAAAAGAGTTAACCTTCTTTCTACAAAAAAATTGCAATGTTGAGAGTTGTTAAGAAGCTCATTTGCTCTTAAATCGGGTTTTACAAATCAGATTGCAAGTTGATTTTTTCCCATTTTCCAAATCACCAAGATGAAAATGTCCTTCTCCATATATATCCATGGTCATTCAAGTAATTCCCTCCATCATTCCTTCATGTCAAAATCCCTTTCTCACCATTTCATCCATTCATTTCACACCTTCATTCATTTTTCCCATTTCAAGTCTACTTGCAATCGGAATTTTAAAACCCGATTACAAGTGCAAGTTGTAATGTTGTCTTCACTTGTAGTCAACCTTCCAAAACCCGAAATTGGTCCAAAATGCACTCAAAAACACTTGAAAATGAGTCTCCAAGGTCCAATTACAAGTGCAAACTTGTATTTTCCCATTACACATATGAAGTTGCATATTTATCCTCCATAATTGCAAGTCAATGCTCTTGTTTTTCCACACATGTAATGAAGTCCCCAGAACCCAAAATTCACTTGTGAGCGCATTTTTGCATCAATTTATCCCTTCCCTTGTCAGTCCTGTTTGCACACACGATCTATCAAATCAATAAATTAAGGCATGGGCCTTATTTTGCAAGCAAATTCTAAGATTGGAGGATGATACAGAGAAAGAACAACAACATGCTGGAGCCACACAAGGAGATGGATAAGTGACATGAATGGTTGACAGCATAGAATTCTTTCAAGACAAAGATAGGTTTCTTACTTCAGCCTTGCAAAGAACTTCCCTCTTGAAAAGTCAGTACTACCCCAAGCATGTGAAAGGTTAGAGTTCGCTGGTTAAAGACACAAAGACTATCAAAGGTGCAAGTTCTTGTTCCAGTTCAAGATGCCATTTACCTCGATCACAGAGTGTCTTGTAGCAACAAGAAGATTTTCAAAACAGAGGATGATGTAATTAGAGTCGTGTTTTCAAACACATAGAATAGTTTTAGAATTGTAGTTTTCCTTTAGACAAAGTTTACTTGTAAAAAAAATAAAAAATTTGTAATTGCAAGTTTATCACTTGCACTTTTGTAATTACAAGTCAATTTAGAATAGGACTTGTAATTTTGAATGTCTTATTTTGTAGTTGGAATAAATCATGGTGGTTGAGAGAATTTCTCAAGTTAGTTGGGATCCTCCCACCTTTTTCTCAAGGCTCCTCTCCTATAGATACTTGAGGGGGTCTATTGTAATTTTTATCTTTTGACAATGCAACAAAATTCTGCTAGTTTGTATGTGTAGTCTAAGACTTTGAGCTTAGCTGTAAATCAGATTGCTTTCAATAAAAGAGACAAGTTGTATTGAGAATTTGTGCCAATTCAAGTTGTTATGTGACGACATTTTCTGGAGTTGATTGTGATTTTTGTTCTATTGTTCGAGAGGGATTTAAATTCAATCTTGCACACTTTGAGCTGCTAATTGTATTCAGAGTTATATGTTTGGTTTTCAGATTTGGTCTTGTGGACTTTGAGCTACTTATCATATTTGAAGCTAGTGTGGAAAGCTCAAGTGGGAAAATACCTTGTAGACTTTGTGTTGCTTCTATTTTTAAGACTTGTACATGTAAGGTGAAGTGCATCATGTAGTTAGACTCTGAGCTACTACATACTGTGCTTAGTTAGCAGAAAATCATCTAAAAAGGTTGATAGGAGTATAGATAGTTGAAGATTTTGATCTTTCTTTTTGTTTTCCCGTCCCGGGGAACTTTGCTTCCCTTTATGTTCCAAAAAACCTAAAAAGTCTCATTTATGTATTTGCTGTAATTTATTTTCAATCGCTATTACTTTTCTTTGAAGATAAAAGAGTATAGTTTTTCTTGAAAGAAGAAGAAAGACTGTTGTCCCACCCATATTAGATTAGTTTAGTTTGTAGATAGGGGGAGCCTTCCCTAAATTAGGAGAGTATCATACTCACACACTGTGGCTGAAACCACAATTTTGCACATCCCTCAGGTGTACAAAATTTTCAACCAACAGTTTTTGGCGACTCTGCTGGGGACACGAACGCATTCGAAAGCCTCACGCTTTCGTTTGAAGTCTAGTGTCTTGTTGTTTACAAAATAACTTTTCCTGGGTTTTTGCTGGAGAGAGAGATTTTAAAATATTTTGTGAATTCTATCTTAGAATCTCTGATATAAATTTGTTGAATCATTACATAGCAGATTGACCCATCTGAGTTACCATTGGCGACTCTGTTAGGATACGATACGCATCCAAAAGCCTCACACTTTTGTTTGAAGTATACCAATATCCTATTCATTGAAATTTCTTTTCTTGTAATTTCTCAAGCTTTCACCATGGACATGTAAGTTGGCTGCTCAAGGTACCTGGGGGAATGTTTTTGGTCAGTTGAATCTGACTCCGCCTTTACATGCTCTTCCTGATGGTTCGAGGAAGAACTTTCCCAAGTTCTTTGGAGATGGAAGACAACATCTAGATGAGCACATTGTTGCCTTCTATATTGCATGTGGTGTGCTTGGTGTGGAACATGAGGATGTTTCAGTGAGACTTTTCATTGAAACTCTTCAAGGTGTTGTTGCAGCTTGGTTCTACCACCTCGTGCCACGGACCATCACAAACTGGGCTACACTCAGAACAAAGTTTGAAGAGAGGTTCAAGGTTGTAGAGGACGTGCATGCATTGTTAGCTCAGTTGACTCAAATGAAAAAGGAGTCACATGAACCCATGCGAGAGTTTGTGGCTAAATTCAACAAGTTGTCTAATAGAATTCCTACTGCTGCAAATTTGAAGTGCTTTTTCATTAAAGCTCAAGTGCCTGAGGTATGTTTTCTGTTGAGAAGAGTTGTTCCAAGAGACCTTGCAATAGCACAAACCTTAGTAGTTGAGGTTGAAGATGATCTTATCCTTCCTAGTAAGATAAAGATAGAGCCAAATGGGTCCAAAGAAATCTCTTCATTGGGATCATGGGCTACCAAGAGAACAGATCCCATGGTGCAAAAGTTGGCTAATGAGTTGGTTGTCCTCAAAAGGCAAATAGCTCAAGGTGTATTCTCTTCACCTTATGAAGAAGACATTCCAATGAGGCCATATCCAATTATTGCTCCTAGTTATGTAGTTGAAAATCAAGACAAGCTTCCTTCAACACCAGAAAGGCTTGCTCTTGAGGCACCATCAACAAATGCAGCAGTGGAAGATTCTGAATCTGAACAAAGCGATCTTGCTGGTCTCTTCCAAGAAGAGGAGAAAGCAAAAATAGCTGGCGACTCTCAAATCTAGTTTATGTAGTACCAGAAAGTTGATAAACAAAAAGAAAAGACCATGTCAGATACCATGGACAATACCCAACAAGAGGCTGAAGGTCACTTTTCCAAGGTGCTGGTAAAGAAGGACAATCATATCATGAGATGTGAAAAGATGGACATGCATGAAGGAACCATTTAAGTTGAACAAGATGAGAAGACTGCATCTATATTTCAAGATCATAAACTTGAACATATTATGCATGAAGATAGCAAGGAACTTGATGACGACCTTTTCACAAACATAATAGAGGAGTTTTGTTCAAGTCTTGATTACAACTCAAAATCTCCCAAATCTGAAGTTTGTGAACAACATGATGAAGCAATTTGTGTAGCCATGTTTTCATTTGAATTACATGAAGGAGATCTTTCTGTTCAGCATGAGGTTTTCATGGTTGAAAAACCAGTTGTTCAAGTTGTAGCTAATAAGGATTCAATTTTTGTACGATCAAGAGGATGTCCAATTAGACATCTTGCTTGGTTGGAAGCCAATGGGAGGACAGAGGTTTCACTTGTTCCTGAACATGAAGATGAAGTTGAAAGTGAGGCCAAAGATGCATCAATGGTTGAGCAAGAGCAGTCTGATTTCAAAAATCTACTTTGGAGCAGCAGCACTTATGATTCATTTCAAGAGGAAGGTGAATTTGTTCATCTTTTTCAAGGAGTCATGCATCAAGTTTTGGTACACTTGTTTGTGCTTCAATTGGTTATGGCTGCTTATGATCATGCAAGGTACTGCAAGCTGTTAAAAAGAGGCAGCTATTTTGCTGAGCTAGTGAATGGTTTCATTTGAAAGGTTTTCATTGTGGCTAGTTTAGGATAGGTAGGTTTCCATTTTCAATAAGTGCAGTTGCACAAGTTAGTGTCTATGATGTCCCCGATATAATTAAATAATAAATCTAATTACTTTGTTGTAAGGCCCCAGATTTAATAACAAATTTTTCGGGCCCTTTTATTTAATTAGTTTAGGCTAGTTTTGGTTGATCGTGTCGGCCCATTTGTAACCCTTTGGGAAGTTTCCCAGAGCCCATATATATGGCCGCGTTAGTCATTGTTGTAGGTATGCGAATTTTTGGTATCTTTTCTCTTTTGTGCGAATTCTTGTTGGAGTTTTGTTATCCGCCATTTCGGAGGTGAAAGACCCTCCCTATTTGGTATTTTGTAGTTTCAGTGAGGTTCACCTCTCACCCTATTCTGTCATTGTACTCGTTCCGGATCTGGCAAATCTGGAATTTTATCATTGTTTACCTTGTTGCGTCTCTATTAATCTGGTTTACATCCATAAGGAGGACTCCAATTATTCAGAATCCATTACTCCGGAAGATTACCACACAACCACTAAAGCTCACTATACCACTGCATCTTTACAGTCACACACCGCACTACCACCCCTCCTCTTCTCACCACCGTACGACCTTCTTGTCACCACCGTACGGCCTCCTTTGGCCACACCGTACACCTCCCCCACCACCGTACGGCCTCCTTGTGCTCCACTGTACAACCTGTTTGACCTCACCGTACGGCCCCTCCCTCACTCCCCCGTATGGCACTTACAGAGTACAAACACTCCTTCCTCTCCATCGTACGACCCTTCACCCCACACCACCATACGACTCCCCTTCACCGTACACTCACTCAACCTTACACCACCGTACGACCACTTCACCGTACAGCAGGCCCCCTCCACTCCACTTTGTACGGCCTTGCTGGTGCACCACCATACGGCCAGTTGATGAATAGTCTGGAAACATTACAGTGTCTTGGTTTCAATTAGTTGCTTTGCGTCAGTCATATCATCCTTCTTGTCATCTATGTCTTTGTTGCTTGACTCTGTAACCCAATGGATACTAAGCCACTTAGAGTTCTAGATTCTACTCCCTTCAATCGTTCCCACAATCAAAGAAAGTTCCCCAGTCAGAGCCAACTGTTGTCCTCATTTTTGAATTTTCAAAAATGTGACAACCCTTACAAATTTTGGTTCAAATGTGTCATTTTTATCTCCAAGGCACGTTTTATGAGGTGCAAGAACTCACATTTGTTAGTGTCAAATCATTGGGGGATGTCTTTGCCATCATTGTCCAAGTTTACGTGAGTTTAGGTCTTCATTTTCCTAGCTTTTTGTGCAATTTCCGGTTTCAGAGTAGTCACTGCAAGTTGAAGATTTTACTCTTAAGGCACACTTCCCAAGGCAACAAAATTTCTTATTGTTGAACTGGACTGATATTTGGTTCATCCTCAATCCGCGTTTCAAATTTCATCGC
Organism: Cryptomeria japonica; assembly: GCF_030272615.1. Classification (NCBI taxonomy): domain Eukaryota; kingdom Viridiplantae; phylum Streptophyta; class Pinopsida; order Cupressales; family Cupressaceae; genus Cryptomeria; species Cryptomeria japonica. Next base: position 590,691,616 of record NC_081411.1, on the reverse strand, counting down.
GTTTCGAGTTCGTTTGCTATGTCTTTCCTTCAAGTTCAGGTTTTTTCCTCTTGACTGCGAGTGGGAAATTTTCTTTCTTTTACAAGTTAGGGGTTTTCTTTTGTTTTTGTGTTGTAGGGATTTTTTCAAGCAATTGCAAGTAAACATTTTTTTAAAGATGTGTAACTTGTAATTTTCTTTTTCTTTTCCATTTTCTCCTTTTGTCTTTTAAGTTGTTGTGGGAACTTTTCTGTCAAATTACAAGTAAATTTAAAATTGCAAGTTAATGAAAACTTGTAACTTCTTCAAAGAGTTCCTCTTTTCTTTTTAAGTGAACCTGTAATAGGGATTTAAAAATCCGATTGCAAGTGTTTTTAGTTCTTTTTGTGTTTTGTGCTTTTGCTTTTCTAAAACCCGATTTTGGAGGATGAAGAGAAAGTAAGTTTTAAATAAATATGTAAAAGGGTTTTTAAAACCCGATTACATCTCTTATTTTAAAATTTGCTTTATGTGTTATGCCCTTTACTTGAAGTTGGGATGAAATAACCCGATTTCTTTTGTTTTTGCTCAAATCGAACTTGTATTTCTAAGTCCAAAACCCGAACTGAGTGTATTCACAAGAGATTTCAAAGTGGAACTAAGAGGAGGCTGATTTTTCTGAGTTTGAACCCCTTCATTCATGTTGTTTTTGGTTAAGAATGTTATGGGAGCTCTTTGAATGCATCTTTATGTGTTCTTTCCATATAGTTTTTCTTCCATGTGTGTGCTAAACCGCTGTTATTATTCCACGTTTTTGGGCGAGTTGGCTCACGTTTTGGCCACATTTTGCATTACGTGGTAACCTGCATTCAAATCGTGGTGTTTGGCACTTAATACTTGGTGTTTGCATTCAAGAAGAACACATTTTCTTCAAACATTTTCTACTAAATGTGCCCTACATTCATGCCAATTTTTTAGCTTTGGAGTCTAGACGTGGAGGAGGTTGCATTGATCTTGTTTAAATTCGGATTTTAGATTGTTCTTCCCAATTGGTAAGTCATTTGCAAAGCAATTTGTGAATGTGTGAGATTTTCCCCCATATTTTTTTTATTTACTTGTATTAAAAACCCGATCACAAGTAACATTGGTTATGTTGACCTTCCCTTTGGTAAAAAGAGTTAACCTTCTTTCTACAAAAAAATTGCAATGTTGACAGTTGCTATGAAGCTCATTTGCTCTAAAATCGGGTTTTACAAATAAGATTGCAAGTCGAGTTTTTCTCATTTTCCAAATCACCAAGATGAAAATGTCCTCTATATGTATCCATGGTCATTCAAGTAATTTCTTCCATCATTCCTTCATGTCAAAATCCCTTTCTCACCATTTCATCCATTCATTTCACACCTTCATTCATTTTTCCCATTTCAAGTCTACTTCCAATCGGAATTTTAAAACCCGATTACAAGTGCAAGTTGTAATGTTGTCTTCACTTGCATTCAACTTTCCACGACTCGAAATTTGTCCAAAATGCACTCAAAAACTGAAACATCCCTGATGGATCCCCTTGCTGATCTGCTGTAGTTTTTAAATTAATAAACTATATTTTCCTGTGATTCCTTTGATGGTTTTAGAGAATAGACAGAAGTTGCAGAAGGTTTGTTTCTTTTTGTGTTTTTTGATAGTTTTCAAACAAGTAATGAATAATGAACAGTAAACATGAAGGAGACTGAAAATAAATAAGAACATACAGACAAATTCAGAATTGCTACAGGCTGTACCAAACAGATTGCTGATTTGTAAAACCAAATAATAATTCCAAAGCAGATCCAAGGAACTTACATCCAACAAGGATGCCAAACTGAAAGGTGAATAGTGATCATAAATCAAGAATACCTCTAAGGCTGAATACATGCATTCCTTAAATTCCACATGGGATGTACTTGCTGCAAATGGCGGCCCTAAGGCTGCAAGGATCATGCCCAAGCTGAAAAATCAATCTGCCATGCTGAAAACCTTACTCTGCAACCTGAATCCACAATGAAGAATGGCATACTCAATCTCTGTCAACAATGCACTCTGCTTGAAGAATCCAATGCCAATAACTGTTGAGGGCTACGTCCCAGCCAGTCCAGATCTTGGGGTTTGCGTCCCAGATGAAGAATCGCCCACTCAGAGCTAATTCGAAAAAAGAAGTTTGATTGTGTAAAAAGATAATGAACAATTTGGTCTTCATTTCCTTATATCTCCTTTCCTTTCCAAGCCAAACCCTAAAAGGGAGTAAAGTTGGCGCATTATGAAAAGAGTGTTATTTTCTAATTATGGCATCAACTATAGGAAAATAACACTAAATTGCAAATAAATAGCTTCAGGCATCCAAAAAGACTCCGGAAGGTGAGAATCATGTAGCAAAGTTCAAGACCTTTCCAACGAGCTATAACACATAGGCATATCAACCCAAATGAAGACAGAAATCCCTTATTACTCTGAAATGACTAAATACATAGCCTTATTTTAATTTATTTAATCACAAACTTAGGAAATATTTAAATATATTAAAATATCTCCAGATATCCAATAATAGCCCAAAATGACCAAACAATCATGAATATAACTTTGTCACCTATTTGTGACCGATGCCAGAAAAGTTGAACTAATTGGCAGTCCCATTCCTAAAATCTAGGGATGCTCCTAGAAACTAGGAAACACACCCAAACTTCCTGAAACTGAAACCATGACATGGTCCCGTGGAACCTCCAATATGGGAACTGCCACAACCTCCTAAAAAATAGGGAATCTCCCTAAAATCAAGGAACTGCTCCAAATGGCCCTCAAACTGCCTGTAAAGCCAAAATCCAGTCACTATATGCAGTGAATAAGTCCCAACCAACCTCTGCTAGCCTACGAGACTCCAATGATAGGCCAACTCCTCTGTCTCTGATGTCCACTCTAGAAAGGGGACATGACAATCCTCCCCTCTCGGAGTTGCTTGCCCACAAGCAACTGAAACACCAATCCTCCACCATCCCAAATAAGACGTAAACAAATCATTGCATGTAACTGCTGCTCATCTTTGATGTAAACATCATGCAATACCCCGGTCTGGAATGGCTCCTCAAAACGCTGAAGCACCTATGCTGTCAAATCAACACTGCCTGGGTCCCAAAGCGAAGCATAGCTCCCGCTAAATACCTCAAGAGAGCAATGGAAAACTATATCATCTCAATAGATCAAATATCCATAAATACCAAGATCACTAGTGTGTCTGTGATCACCAACATGCATAACATCCGTCATAATATCTAATGAATGCCAATCCATGGAAGACCCTCTGTGATCGGACCCCATCTAACACAAGTGACACACAACTGTCACACACTGCTGCTAATGTGCCGGAAGATCTAATGCCAACTCACTAGACAATATATAATACTGACTAAAATCATCACTATCCAAGCTGGCATCTAAAAATATGTAATCACCAACCAGCAAGGAAACAATCACCCTGTCTAGAGAATCAAGTGAAACTGCCACATCAACTGGCTCAAAGTACTCACTAGGAGTAACATCACATAACTCATCCACGTCAGCTATCTGATGACAATCAACTTGTGGATCAACTGTCGTCCCACTCTGCTCAATAAACTGAGATGGATAGTGGGTAAACTCCAGCTCCATCCTCGTGAAATTCCGAACATACCATCTGTTGACGTGTTTTTTATGACGGCGTCCAACACAGAATAAAGTTGCCCAACAGTCACTTCACTCTCTGTTGATCAAAGTACGATTGCATGCTGATATAGTAGGAGAATCAAACAACCGACTCCAAGGTTCCTTTTATGCTGCGGATGTGACTCAGTTGGCAGATGTGATTGCTGGTAATCCAAGGGGGCCTTACGTATGTCGAAGAAATTTGTTCAAGCTTAAGAATTTATTGATGCGGATGATGTGCAATGAAGCTGTAAGTTTTAGATTTTTGGATTATGAAATATGCAGAAAGTAAATAGGAATAGGGTAGAGGGAAACTAAACTAAACGTAATCTAATCCTAGAAACAAGGAGACGGGATAGACTTGGGCAAAATCCAACCGCGCTTCGCTTCGCCAGCAAAGCACAACTTACACGAAGGCGGTGCAATCTTCAAGGGGAGTGGTAAGGATTTTCAAATCGTCAGAAGAAACCATCAGATAGAACAATCTCTTCTAACAATTGAAGTTGAACATACACATATGACAAGGCTCAGACTAACTTTGCACGGTATGCAACAATCAGCTGCACACCAAAAGTATGAGCAGGAATTTGGCAACAAGCGATCCTATCAAATCCAGTTCATCTAATTGCATGAAAACAAATCTAATCTATGAAGAGAACGAGACCATGCGAGTTCCGAAACAACACAAGAACACACCAACAATTGAACAATGTATTAAGTGTTTGCTTCAAAAACTCTTAGCAACAATCTCTGACTATAGTCTCTCCTGATTACAAATGAGGGGGTCACCCCCTTATATAGGCCTCAAGCCCAGATTACATGCAAAACCCTAATTAGGGTTTGCCCAGAAGATTCTCCACACATGATGCAACAAGGTGGGAATCTGCATTAAAAAACCCATTATGCCCACTTACAATAAATTTAAAAGGGCCTAAAATAGTGCCCATGATGATGATCATGCCCGAAATATAACTAACGTTGCCATAAATGCCCATCACTCTCCAAGCGACGGTGGCATGCAAGAAGAATCCATCATAAAGCCATTATGAGAGGATGACATGCAAGAAGATTCCCTTATCCTGTGGTGGCATGCGTTGACCGGTCCCGCGCCTAGTCAATGTTCTCTTCAGCCATAAATATGCCATCATGGTTCAGTCAAAAGACTTTCGTCCAAAAACGGACGACCATTATCTCGCTCATTAATGGCGTAAGTAATGAACCTACCAACGACGGCTTCCAATTCTCCGATGGAGACACTTGGCACATTCTCGATGTTGAATTCCATCAAGGCAATCTCCTCTTCGCTTCTGGAAAAGAAACCTTCCCAATCTGCCATGGCCTCCTGTGTCTTCTTCATCATACCGGAGAATGAAGAAACATTTGCAAAAAGTTCCTTGGGAAACGAACCGACGAAGAAGAAATCATGTAACTAGGATTTCAAGGAATTCACTGTTATTCCCCCATCGCTGAGTTTCCTTGAAAATAAAGCTTCCATGGCACTAAGGATTTCTTCCTGTATCCCTCTGATGGATTCCTTCAAGTTGACGGAATCAATGCTAAATTTATCAAGGGTGTTCTTCCCTGAACAGATGGCGTAGAACCATCGGGGAAAGTCGTAGGCTTCATTCTCCTGGATTACTTTCCAGTCCACCAGTGTTTGCCTTGGATCTTCATCAGAGCCCTGAGTCGAGAAATGGTTAAGTCTTGGTAGACATCAACATCTTCCCATAGTCCTTCCGCCGTTTCCAACCTACTTAGGAGGGCCACGAACCTCAAATGGAGCTGAGCTAGATCTTCTACAAATTTCCCTGCCTCAGCATAAACATCCTCTACCCATTCTCGGGAATTTTGTGCCATTGCCTTTGTAAGTTCCGCATCTTCGATTACTTCCTTGGGAAGGAAGGGAGGGGGAGTGGATGAAGGACCTGCTTCCCTAAGGGGTTTCTTGAAACTCCTGACATACTCGCATAGAAGTCCGTTTTCCTCCTTCAGCCGCTTACACTTTGCTTTTGACTTCAGCAATTTCTCCTTCATGGCAAAGGAAGAATCGTCGAAATCTCCCATTACTTGACCGGTGGAAGCATGGCCAAGATCCACCTGTCTGATGACGTAATCTTCCTGCCTGATCACACTCCTGTCCTTATCCACCGCAGGTTCAGCAATGTGCAAGGTCTGGGCTCCGGATTCTTCCCTGACTACCTTGGAAAACTTTTGGAGGGCTTTTCTTTCCGGTGGCTGATCCATCCTTTTTAATAATTCTTCTAATTCCTGAGCAGGATTGGGCTCCCTTCCTGCTTCATTTCCCAATCTACCTACCAACCAATTCGGCGCGGGGATGGAATGGCTGTAATCCTCTGCATGCTCCTGTTCTTGAGATTCCTCTTCCATTTCGCCAAGGATAGTCTCTATGAAATTATCCTAGCGAACTTCTTCCAGGTGCGGGGAAACCTCTTGCCTCTGACTTCTTGGCTGATGACGGCCTTGTGAAGCATTGATGCTAAGTATATCAGGTGCTAGAACATTTTTTGGAAGTGGACCTACGGGATGTGGGAACATTTCTACTTCTTGTACGCTCGCAGAGCTGACTGGTGAATGTTCCCTTCCTGTCCTCGTTCTTTTTTGTGGAGGCCCTTCCTGCTGGGCTTCCTGCTGAACCTCGTGCGGGATTTCCTGCTTGTGAATGACTTCTTCATTTCAACGCCCCAGGCCTGACCTGGGCGCATTTTCACCCTGTCCATGGAGAGGTGGAATTTTGCAGTTGTGAATGCATTCTTGATTTTAGCGCCCCAGGCCTGACCTGGGCGCATTTTCACTTTGTAAGTGGAGAGGCAGAATTTCTTGCTTGTGAATGACTTCTTCATTTCAGCGCCCCAGGCCTGACCTAGGCGCATTTTCACTCTGTCCATGGAGGGGTGGAATTTTGCAGTTGTGAATGCATTCTTGGTTTCAGCGCCCCAGGCTTGACTTGGGCGCATTTTCACTCTGTCCGTGGAGAGGCGGAATTTCCTGCTTGTGAATGACTTCTCCATTTCAGCACCCCAGGCCCGACCTAGGCGCATTTTCACCCTATCCATGGAGAGGTGGAATTTTGCAATTGTGAATGTATTCTTGATTTCAGCGCCTCAGGCCTGACTTGGGCGCATTTTCACTCTGTCCGTGGAGAGGCGGAATATTGTAGTTGTGAATGCTTCCTTGGTTTCAGCGCTCCAGGCCTGACCTGGGCACATTTTCACTCTGTCCGTGGAGAGACGGAATTTCCTGCTTGTGAACGACTTCCAGACTTAGAATATTTTGACCTTCCATTTCAGGGATGATTCTTCAGATTTAGCCATTTTAGACCCCTGCCTGTCTGTTTTCAACTTTCCAGATTTAGAAGTGATTGTGCATGTTGACTCTCCGTCGTCTGCTAGCCTGACCCTGCCACAAATAGACTTTCCCGAAATAGAAACTTTCCAAAAGGTCAGAGTTAGAGCCCAAGACAAGGTGCAGGATGAATTACTAAAAATAGAAATTTAGTAAAAATAGAAATTACTAAAAATAGTAAGTTTGATTTTTTGGCAAAATGGCGACATTCTGGGACTCGGAAAAATCCCTAAAAAATAGGGACTTTCTAAAAATAGAAAGTTACTCTGTTTGGGCTCAAATTTTGCTGGGAGGTCCCCTGAAGGGTCCCGACTCCTGTCGTATGCTTAGTTTTTTCGAAACCCTAACAGGAACCCCTAAAATCTAGGACAGAAGGCAAAACCCTAGAAAAAGGACAGAACAGGCCCTAGACCTCACAGAATTTGCTTGACAGAGAAGCAGATTAACCCCAACTGACTCCCAAACACCCGGAACGCGGAGAGATTGAATAGATTGCCACTAACACACACAAAAACGGAAGCCAAACAACCAAAAGGGCCAAACAGCAAAGGGGGGCCCCTATCTGGGATGGGGTGATGTGTGATTAGGTCACAACACCGTCCAAGTGTCAAAAACCACTGTACACCCACGACTACATCTATACATCTAAAGTGAAGCAAACCATGTAGGATCCACAAAAGAAAGGTACTACACATGTCTATACCATGATCCCACACAAACCACCCGTAGGACATAAACTGCTCCTGTTGCTCTCCTCTGATATAAGTGCCATATAATCTTAATATCTGGAGCAACATACTATAATACCTATAAGATGTTGTATCAAATGAATCAACACCTGGATCCCAAATAAAACTAAATCCACATCCATCTGTCATGAAGAGACAATGATAGTAAGAGGCATCATCGATACCGTGTCTCTCTACAGCCACTATGAAACTCTCACACCTGTGATAACCATCCACAACAACACATCTGCTAATCCATGCATCATCCTTCCCCCATGATCTTGGATGAAGTCTCTGTGTCAAGGAGATGAAAAACTCTAACGATCGCTGCTCATCATAACGGTTGATTGTTCACTGATCCCGCAAACAATCCATCCCAAACTACTGGATCAGGTGCTTGCAATCAATAACTCTATCCTCTGAAGATGGGAGAGCACTATCGCAACACAGATAGGATAAGTCCCGAACCAACTCAGATCTGCGAGCCATCCAATCATCTACAATCGGACTAAAAGAGAAATGAAGTGCACTCCTCGCGAGGTAATCTAAATGGACTCTCGTAAGCTCACTCAATCGCTCTGTGTCATAATCTTGTCCATCAAACTCATCATCACTCCCACTGCTCTCAAACCATGAATCCGAAGACAACTCATATGTTTGAGATCCAAAATCCAAAGTACACCTCAACTGAGCACTGTGGCTCTACGGTGAAACATACAGGTTTCCCTCATCAGCTGTAAGAGGTGTAAACGAAGATTTGCTTTCCAGAGAAGGAAACAAGTCAACAAGAGTAATATCGTGAGTCAAATCACAACTCTCTGGTGAATCTCGCAGTGTCACAGTAGAACATTGTTTTGTATCTGTCACTGATGATGTCTATGCCACTCTCATTCTATCAGAAAGCTCCTCCAATCTAGAGTTCGCTTCCTCAAGGGACAACTGGGTATCCTCCCATGCAAAAACAGTCGCATCAAGCTCCTGAGAGAGGATATCAACTTCCTCCTCTTCCCTCAACAAAGACCATAACTAATAAAATCCCTCTGAAGGAGATAATCTCGGTCAGCCACTAATTGTAAATACTCATGCTTCAGTATCCCAATGGCTCCATAAAGAGCATGAAACTCTGGTAAGGAAAAATCATTGCTGCCCTGCTCATCAATCATGAGGGTGCTCTAACTATGTGTAGCCAACAACTGGCGAGCGACATCAAAATGCTCAATAACTGTGTCTATGCTCCTGTCATCAACCTTGAGTTGTCCAATCAGGTGATGAGGAGTCCGAGAATGTTGGCTCTCTTGTAACTGTACAAACTCAAAATCTACATTGTGGAAAGAAGTTGTATCCATATCCTGTACCTCTTTGTAGTCAACATCATGTATGCACTCGGCCATCGATACAACCTCATCCAAAGTACTGTTGCTCTATGCCTCTGAGAACACCACATCCGTCAATGATGATACTGCTGAAAATCCACTGTCATCACTCTCTTCTGCATCCCATGTGTCCGCACAACTCACTGGCTCACGATCCTGGGGTCCAGTGCTACTAAGAGAACATACTGGGCTGGATTCTAAGGTCTGATCTATAAAATCAGATTCATCATGATATGAGTTCTCAACATTCAAAGCATCATTGGTACCCGAATTTTGAATAACTTCATGTGACTGCCCATTGGCACCATCTAGTACAAGTGTAGACACTGATACCTCAAGCTGATGCAAAGGTACCTCACTACTGTCATGAAAATCAGAATTGCTAACCTCTAACTCAGTTGCCTCTTGGGAAATCTCCTGCACGGAAGGTGAGGACAATTCATTATCCAAAGCTGTCCTAATGTCTCCTTGAGTTGAATCCACATGTCTAACAAAACCATCACATAAATTCTTGTCCCACTCATCGGAACTTGAGGGCACCAAAACATTCTTATGTAGAGGTATATTACCCCTAAATGAAAGTTCTCTGTCCATTCCTGATTACTGCACCCTTGATTCTTCTTTCCTTCTTTGCCATTGATCTGAACTTGTAGCTACCAAGTTATCTTCGTCTGCTCCGGGTACACCCATAAATTGTGTGAAGGAAAGGAGCTCATGTACCATCTTAGGAAGAGAACAATACAGATGATAGCTGCTCATAACTGTATCATTAAATATCTTGGCAGGAGGCATCCTACTTTTACGTGTTGGAGAAGATGAAACTTTTGAGTGCCCAATTTTAGTTCTAGCCATGGTATTTACCTGTAACTAAACTGATATCCCAACGGATCCCGGAGGTCGAAATAAAGTTTGTTCTCCACAATTTTTGGACTTTGGGCAACGTATTGTCTTACCACCTGTCAACTGTAAGCATAAATGTGTAGGCTGACAACTACCCAATTGCTGATATGAATTATCAAAACCTTCTATCCAGTACCCAGATGTGACAATTTCTCATAAACCCTACAGGCTGGCAGGATGTAGGCTCTAATACCACTGAAAGATCCCTGATGGATCCCCTTAATGATCTGCTGTAGTTTTTAAATTAATAAACTATATTTTCCTGTGATTCCTTTGATGGTTTTAGAGAATAGACAGAAGTTGCAGAAGGTTTGTTTCTTTTTGTGTTTTTTGATAGTTTTCAAACAAGTAATGAATAATGAACAGTAAACATGAAGGAGACTGAAAATAAATAAGAACATACAGCCAAATTCAAAATTGCTACAGGCTATACCAGACAGATAGCTGATTTGTAAAACCAAATAATAATTCCAATGCAGATCCAAGGAACTTACATCCAACAATGATGCCAAACTGAAAGGTGAATAATGATCATAAATCAACAATACCTCTAAGGCTGAATACATGCATTCCTTACATTCCACGTGGGATGTACCTGTTGCAAATGGCGGCCCTAAGGCTGCAAGGATCACACCCAAGCTGAAAAATCAATCTTCCATGCGGAAACCCTTACTCTGCAACCTGAATCCACAATGAAGAATGGCGTACTCAATCTCTGTCAACAATGCACTCTGCTTGAAGAATCCAATGCTAATAACTGCTCAGGGCTATGTCCCAGCCAGTCCAGATCTTGGGGTTTGCATCCCAGATGAAGAATTGCCCACTCAGAGCTAATTCGCAAAAAGAAGTTTGATTGTGTAAAAAGATAATGAACAATTTGGTCTTCATTTCCTTATATCTCCTTTCCTTTCCAAGCCAAACCCTAAAAGGGAGTAAAGTTGGCACATTATGAAAAGAGTGTTATTTTCTAATTATGGCGTCAACTATAGGAAAATAACACTAAATTGCAAATAAATAGCTCCAGGCATCCAAAAAGACTCCGGAAGGTGCGAATCATGTAACAAAGTTCAAGACCTTTCCAACGAGCTATAACACATAGGAATATCAACCCAGATAAAGCCAGAAATCCCTTATTACTCTGAAATGACTAAATACATAGCCTTATTTTAATTAATTTAATCGCAAACTTAGGAAATATTTAAATATATTAAAATATCTCCAGATATCCAATAATAGCCCAAAATGACCAAACAATCATGAATATAACTTTGTCACTTATCTGTGACCGATGGCGGAAAAGTTGAACTAACTGGAAGTCCCATCCCTAAAATCTAGGGATGCTCCTAAAAACTAGGAAACACACCCAAACTTCCTGAAACTGAAACCATGACATGGTCCCGTGGAACCTCCAATATGGGAACTGCCACAACCTCCTAAAAAATAGGGAATCTCCCTAAAATCAAGGAACTGCTCCGAATGGTCCTCAAACTGCCTGTAAAGCCAAAATCTAGTCAGTATATGCACTGAATGAGTCCCAATCAACCTCTGCTAGCCTACGAGACTCCAATGATAGGCCAACTCCTCTGTCTCTGATGTCCACTCTAGAAAGGGGACATGACAATCCTCCCCTCTCGGAGTTGCTTGCCATCAAGCAACTGAAACACCAATCCTCCACCATCCCAAATAAGACGTAAACAAATCATTGCATGTAACTGCTGCTCATCTCTGATGTAAACATCATGCAATACCCCAGTCTGAAATGGCTCCTCAAAACGTTGAAGCACCTGTGCTGTCAAATCAACACTGCCTAGGTCCCAGAGCGAAGCATAGCTCCCGCTGAATACCTCAAGAGAGCAATGGAAAACTATACCATCTCCGTAGATCAAATATCCATAAATGCCAAGATCACTAGTGTGTCTGTGATCACCAACATGCATAACATCCATCATAATATCCAATGAATGCCAATCCATGGAAGACCCTCTGTGATCGGACCCCATCTGACACAAGTGACACACAACTGTCACACACTGCTGCTAATGTGCCAGAAGACCTAATGCCAACTCACTAGACAATATATAATACTGACTAAAATCATCACTGTCCAGGCTGGCATCTAAAAATATGTAATCACCAACCAGCAATGAAACAATCACCCTGTCTAGAGAATCAGGTGAAACTGCCACATCAACTGGCTCAAAGTACTCACTAGGAGTAACATCACATAACTCATCCACGTCAGCTATCTGATGACAATCAACATGTGGATGAACTGTCGTCCCACTCTGCTCAATAAACTGAGATGGATAGTGGGTAAACTCCAGCTCCATCCTCGTGAAATTCCGGACATACCATCCAAGTGTCAACAACCACTGTACACCCACGACTACATCTATACATCTGAAGTGAAGCAAACCATGTAGGATCCACGAAAGAAAGGTACTACACATGTCTATACCATGATCCCACAAACCACCCATAGGACATAAACTGCTCCTGCTTCTCTCCTCTGATATAAGTGCCATATAATCTTAATATCTGGAGCAACATGCTATAATCCCTATTAGATGATGTATCAAATAAATCAACACCTGGATCCCAAATAAAACTAAATCCACATCCATCTGTCATGAAGAGACAATGATAGTAAGAGGCATCATCGTTACCATGTCTCTCTACAACCACTGTGAAACTCTCACACCTGTGATAACCATCCACAACAACACACCTGCTAATCCATGCATCATCCTTCCCCCATGATCCTGGATGAAGTCTCTATGTCAAGGAGATGAAAAACTCTGACGATCGCTGCTCATCATAACAGTTGATTGTTTGTTGATCCCGCAAACAATCCATCCCAAACTGCTCGATCAGGTGCCTGCAATCAATAACTCTATCCTCTGAAGATGGGAGAGCACTATCGCAACACGGATAGGATAAGTCCCGAACCAACTCACATCTGCGAGCCATCCAATCATCTACAATCGGACTAAAAGAGAAATGAAGTGCACTCCTAGCGAGGTAATCTAAATGGACTCTCGTAAGCTCACTCAATGGCTCTGTGTCATAATCTTGTCCATCAAACTCATCATCACTCCCATTGCTCTCAAACCATGAATCCGAAGACAACTCATATGTCTGAGATCCCAAATCCAAAATACACCTCAACTGAGCACTGCGGCTCTGCGGTGAAACATACTGGTTTCTGTCATCAGCTGTAAGAGGTGTAAAAGAAGATTTGCTTTCCAGAGAAGGAAACAAGTCAACAGGAGTAATATCATGAGTCAAACCACAACTCTCTGGTGAATCTCGCAGTGTCACAGTAGAACACTGTTTTGTATCTGTCGCTGATGATGTCTGTGCCACTCTCATTCTATCAGAAAGCTCCTCCAATCTGGAGTTCGCTTCCTGAAGGGACAATTGGGTATCCTCCCATGCAACAACAGTCGCCTCAAGCTCCTGAGAGAGGATATCAACTTCCTCTTCCCTCAACAAAGACCATAACTAATAAAATCCCTTTGAAGGAGATAATCTCGGTCAGCCACTAACTGTAAATACTCATGCTTATGTATCCCAATGGCTCCATAAAGAGCATGAAACTCTGGTAAGGAAAAATCACTACTGCCCTGCTCATCAATCATGAGGGTGCTCCAACTATGTGTAGCCAACAACTGGCGAGCGACATCGAAATGCTCTATAACTGTGTCTATGCTCCTGTCATCAACCTTGAGTTGTCCAATCAGGTGATGAGGAGTCCGAGAATGTTGGCTCTTCTGTAACTGTACAAACTCAAAATCTACATTGTGGAAAGAAGTTGTATCTGTATCCTGTACCTCTTTGTAGTCAACATCATGTATGCACTCGACCATCGATACAACCTCATCCAAAGTACTGCTGCTCTGTGCCTCTGAGAACACCACATCCGTCAATGATGATACTACTGAAAATCCACTGTCATCACTCTCTTCTGCATCCCATGTGTCCGCACAACCCACTGGCTCACGATCCTGAGGTCCAGTGCTACTAAGAGAACATACTGGGCTGGATTCTAAGGTCTGATCTATAAAATCAGAATCATCATGATATGAGTTCTCAACATTCAAAGCATCATTGGTACCCGAATTTTGAATACCTTCATGTGACAGCCCATTGGCACCATCTTGTACAAGTGTAGACATTGATACCTCAAGCTGATGCAAAGGTACCTCACTGCTGTCATGAAAATCAGAATTGCTAACCTCTAACTCAGTTGCCTCTTGGGAAATCCCCTGCACGGAAGGTGAGGACAATTCATTATCCAAAGCTGTCCTAATGTCTCCTTGAGTTGAATCCACATGTCTAACAAAACCATCACATAAATTCTTGTCCCACTCATCGGAACTTGAGGGCACCAAAACATTCTTATGTAGAGGTATATTACCCCTAAATGAAAGTTCTCTGTCCATTCCTGATTCCTGCACCCTTGATTCTTCTTTCCTTCTTTGCCACTAATCTGAACTTGTAGCTACCAAGTTATCTTCGTCTGCTCCGGGTACACCCATAAATTGTGTGAAGGAAAGGAGCTCACGTATCATCTTAGGAAGAGAACAATACTGATGATAGTTGCTCATAACTGTATCATTAAATATCTTGGCAGGAGGCATCCTACTTTTACGTGTTGGAGAAGATGAAACTTTTGAGTGCCCAATTTTAGTTCTAGCCATGGTATTTACCTGTAACTAAACTGATATCCCAACGGATCCCGGAGGTCGAAATAAAGTTTTTTCTCCACAATTTTGGGACTTTGGGCAACGTATTGTCTTACCACCTGTCAACTGTAAGCATAAATGTGTAGGCTGACAACTATCTAGTTGCTGATATGAATTATCAAAACCTTCTATCCAGTACCCAGATGTGACAATTTCTCATAAACCCTACAGGCTGGCAGGATGTAGGCTCTAATACCATTGAAAGATCCCTGATGGATCCCGTTGCTGATCTGCTGTAGTTTTTAAATTAATAAACTATATTTTCGTGTGATTCCTTTGATGGTTTTAGAGAATAGACAGAAGTTGCAGAAGGTTTGTTTCTTTTTGTGTTTTTTTATAGTTTCCAAACAAGTAATGAATAATGAATAGTAAACATGAAGGAGAATGAAAATAAATAAGAACATACAGCCAAATTCAGAATTGCTACAGGCTATACCAGACAAATTACTGATTTGTAAAACCAAATAATAATTCCAATGCAGATCCAAGGAACTTACATCCAACAATGATGCCAAACTGAAAGGTGAATAGTGATCATAAATCAAGAATACCTCTAAGGCTGAATACATGCATTCGTTACATTCCACGTGGGATGTACCTGCTGCAAATGGCGGCCCTAAGGCTGCAAGGATCACGCCCAAGCTGAAAAATCAATCTGCCATGCGGAAAACCTTACTCTGCAACCTGAATCCACAATGAAGGATGGCATACTCAATCTTTGTTAACAATGCACTCTGCTTGAAGAATCCAATGCCAATAACTGCTGAGGACTACGTCCCAGCCAGTCCAGATCTTGGGGTTTGCATCCTAGATGAAGAATTGCCCACTCAGAGCTAATTCGCAAAAATAAGTTTGATTTTGTAAAAAGATAATGAACAATTTGGTCTTCATTTCCTTATATCTCCTTTCCTTTCCAAGTCAAACCCTAAAAGGGAGTAAAGTTGGCGCATTATGAAAAGAGTGTTATTTTCTAATTATGGCGTCAACTATAGGAAAATAACACTAAATGGCAAATAAATAGCTTCAGGCATCCAAAAAGACTCCGGAAGTGAGAATCATGTAGCAAAGTTCAAGACCTTTCCAACGAGCTATAACACATAGGCATATCAACCCAGATGAAGCCAGAAATCCCTTATTACTCCGAAATGACTAAATACATAGCCTTATTTTAATTTATTTAATCGCAAACTTAGGAAATATTTAAATATATTAAAATATCTCCAGATATCCAATAATAGCCCAAAATGACCAAACAATCATGAATATAACTTTGTCACCTATCTGTGACTGATGCCGGAAAAGTTGAACTAACTAGCAGTCCCATCCCTAAAATCTAGGGATGCTCCTAGAAACTAGGAAACACACCCAAACTTCCTGAAACTGAAACCATGACATGTCCCCGTGGAACCTCCAATATGGGAACTACCACAACCTCCTAAAAAATAGGGAATCTCCCTAAAATCAAGGAACTGCTCCAAATGGCCCTCAAACTGCCTGTAAAGCCAAAATCCAGTCACTATATGCACTGAATGAGTCCCAATCAACCTCTACTAGCCTACGAGACTCCAATGATAGGCCAACTCCTCTGTTTATGATGTCAACTCTAGAAAGGGGACATGACAAAAACACTTGAAAATGAGTCTACAAGGTCCAATTACAAGTGCAAACTTGTATTTTCCCATTACACATACAAAGTTCCATATTTATCCTCCATAATTGTAAGTTAATGCTCTTGTTTTTCCACACATGTAATGAAGTCCCCAAAACCTGAAATTAACTTGTGAGCCCATTTTTGCATCAATTTATCCCTTCAATTGTACTGAAGTGAGAGAGGAATTGAGACCATGAGCACTTACTAAAAATAGCAAGAACTGCCCAAACCCTAAAACTGAAGATATTGCACACTGAAGTTAAGAGGAGACTAAAGTATGATCATGTAATATCCCCGATAATTTTTTTTGTTTTAAGAGCAATAAGAATTACAAACAAACACATAACCCGTTAAGGTTAGAAAATATAATCTTAATGCTTGCTGAAATTGCAACCCTTCCACTTTCCGATCACCAAGTGCCCAATGTGGGAAGATGAGAGAAAACGGTGATAAGGGGTTCGTTAGCTCACAAATCTGCTGGAAATTATAAAGCAAGTACAACAAGGTGATAAGGTGAGAGCATACCGTGAGAGCATACGGTGATAAGGGGTTCGTTAACTCACAAATCTGTTGGAATTTATAAAGCAAGTACAATATTGGGTGGCAAGCCAGCCCCTTCCGCTTATCCAGCGGGAAAGCAAGGCACTTGGCGATGAACCAGCCAAGAGAACAATATTGCAAACATAAATCACTCTACCGCAATATTTCAGTGGGAGGACTGAATTACAATTTACTCAGCTCAACCGCTTATGCAACGGCAGGATCATTACAACCAATATCACTCAACCTCTTATGAAGCGGGAGGACTGAATTACAAGTTTTCAGGTATAGGTGGCAAGCCAGCCTCTTCCACTTTTCAGCGGGATATGAAGATTACAATCCAAAATGGGTTAGTACTACTACTACTTAACCTTACAATAGAGAAGAGAGTGAGAGTAGAAGTATATTGCTGAACACAAGAGATAATGATCATCAAACTAATTCAACATCAAAACAGCAGGCTGGAGATGCATAACCAGCAACCCATAAACTCACTAAATTACTCATATCTCGCTCAAAACTCTCTCAATTCACTCCAAATCACTCCCAAACCAATACTAGACAAGCAGCAACTAAGACAAACCAAAAGGGAGCTACAAAAACACTTCAAAATACCTTGCACGCATCCCAATGCACTCTCTAAAACCCACACCTAGCTAGGATATTTTGATTTGCATTATTGAGAAAAGTGCTACAAACTTACAGGATGTATCACCAGCAGCAAGAAGGAAGATTGAAACAGTACCCAGAATGATCGGTCGCTCAGGCAGAGAGGTATGATCAAAAACTTGCTTCAGCCACAGGGAAACCAGCAACTCCAGAAACCACTCCAAACTCCAAAAACACTGAAATATGCAATGAAAATATCATAGATTACAGCACACAGCTAACCGCTAGGTACTATATCTCAAGTACGAAACTGGAAACACTAGGGAGCTGCACTCCGAAGCTTCAAAAGTTCATAAGCCAATCCGGCAGCATAACGATGCAAATTTTCAAGATAGCAAAATGAGAGCCCAAGGCTCATATTTATAACTCCAAGCCTCCCCAAATGCAAATGCAAATGCAAATGGCGCCCAAACTCAACTCAAATTCCCTTTCATTTCGTTTCATGTCTCCTCCAACATGGCGCCCACTTCCCTCTTCCTAGGCAAGTTCGAACTTTGCCTTATGGTGGCATTTTTTGCAATATAAAAATCATAAAACAAGAGATGTTTTATCCTCCCCATTTGCCACCAAAAAATATGCCTTTTGACTTAGGAAAATAACACATGGATATCAATTAATTATTTTTCCCTAAGTCATCCTCAATACATTTAATCGGTAAATGCAAATATTTAAATATTAAACCTTTGACAAGGAAATAATATTTAATTAAATTACTTATGACTCCCATACTAATCGTTAACCAAAACCAGGATGAAGCGGAGTAAAGAAGACCATAAAACTGTTGTAGGATCAGGACCCTGTCCACTACCAAAAATAGAAATGCTCCATATTGCCACTTACTAAAAATAGTAAGTCATGAATTACTACTCTGAAAAGCATGATCTTCGCACCCATTGACAGAGCATGGAAAGCTCAGTAAGACAACATCATCCAAACAACCAACCCCTAACTTACTAAAAATAGTAAGTTCTCGCTTCACCACGTTTGAAACCCTAATTCCTCATTCCACATAGCCTACAGGTCTCAGGAATAGGCCAATGGACCACTGAAAGCACATCATCAAAAAGGGGACATTACAGATCATCAGCCAAAAATAGCGGTTACTATACAACATCGAAATACCCCTCTGATCCGATTGACACCATCTCGAAAGGCCAACACTAATTGCACTACAAGAGAACTAGAAAATGGGGACATGACAACATACTCTCCATTCTCTTTGCTGACACGATCTTGGGGGCACCATGGACATACCTCTCAAGACAACCTTCTTACCATCCACTCTAAACTTCAACTCCATATTTTGAAAATTCTGAGAATACTTCCCTAAAGAGTGAAGCCACTGAATGCCCAAAATAGTATTAGTATCACCTAACTCAACAACATAGAAATCATCAGTGATAGTGTAATTGCCTAAGGCAATATTCAACTGTGAGATCAATAGGGTACAAGACATGTTGAAACTATCTGCATCTATGAGTAGCCCCACTATCATTCAAAACTATAACTTGTTGCCCATGAATAACCCCACAAACTCTAAAAGAGTTATATCTAGGAGTGCTTGATAGTGTAGCAACAGTCCTACCTTTCAACTCCTTGGGTGACTATTCATCCTCCACATTCTCACCATCTAAATCACTATGTTTGCTACCTTGAGCTTCTTCTTTCTCTTCTTCCTAGACTACATCAATGTAGTGCACCTTACCCTTTCCCAAACATGACCTAGTTCCCAAGGTTCTTTGCAAATGAAACATAACTTTTTTTCTGCGTAGTTCATTCCAAACTTCGTCATCCATGTTATTCTTGTTAGGCCATTCCTTCTAAAAAAGGTTTCTTATCTTTCTTGTGCTAGGTCTTAGGCTGAAATTTGTTTTTAGGGGCTGAACTTTCCATGTTTCTAGCCCTTTATGGCACCCTATAAAGTGTTGGGATCAAATGTTTGATCCAACCACAAAGCGGTTCTAACAAACCCTCCATGAACAAAACAATCAATCTATGTTCTAACACATCCGTGACCACGACAAATAACTTTTGGAACCCTAAAATGTATGCATCAACAAATCCAACCTGTTTTAGGCTTTTAGCTATGCCAACTCCCTGAAATATAGTTTCGAATCATTCCTGTCAAATCTATCAATCAATCTTTGTGTGACATCTGCATAAGAAGTGATGCTATCATGTCCCAAGGTCACTAGCCCATGGTACCACCACTCATGAGCTTCTCCATCTAAACAAAAGGTGCCATACTTGACTGCCTCCATCTTTGTCAAGGGGTTAAGCTAAAAATAAGTGTCTAATTTTGCACCCATGCATGAGCAGTACACTTACTCGAACGATTGGAATTAAGAATGATTAACTTGCCCACCTTGCGTTGCAAATCTTTATTATTCCCTTGTCCTCTGTCTCCTCTAGGTCTGTTTCATATTTTATTGAATAAAAATCCGCTAAGGATATGGCTACACAGGAATTCATCACCTTATGACTGACATTTGCTCAAATAATTTGTAAAACCTTCAGCACCTTCCTACTATTTTGCTAGTCCTCTTGGTGGGGCCTCAAAACATTCAGGTATTAGAGGCCTAGGAGAGGTTCTGCTAGCTGTCCTAGTGTTGTTTATGGGAATATTAGTGTTGCTACCTTCTCCTTGGTTACCATTATACTTGTTATTGTCATTGTTGTTACCGTGAATCTCATGATCACCCCGATTAGTTTTGTTATTTCCATGCATGGTTTCCATCATCCAGGTTATGGTCTGAACAAACTATTGTTGTCCTCTAGCTAGATCACTGAGCAAAGCCAAAACGTTACGGTCCTGTTATTCTTGTCTATCATGTCTATCCCCCAAGTTTTCTTCTTTTGAATTTGAACTCAAAACACATCTCTCTCCTGCTCCTGTATGTGATATATTCTGTACCTTCTAGAATCATTAAAAGGTTTCAAACATCAAGTTTTGTTTCAAACCCAACAGGCTAGCAAAATCTAAGCTTTGATACCAATGTAAAATCCTTACTAATTTTTCACCCAAAATATCATTTTTTTTCCGTTAATTATATTGTCCAACAGTTGGCGTGTTTCTGAGAACAATAAAATACTTGTTTGCAGGTTTGTGTATAATGTTTGAACTTATAGACAGCAATGAGAATCTGTTGACAGTGATGGTATATGCCTTGAATGAACAACAACTAAGATGTAGACAATGTGCCAATCCTCATGCAAATCGCATGTTCTGTTCACCAAATCTCACACCTCCAATCAACCCAACAAACAATGAACATGCATTTAATGTGCCATGGATATCCACGTCCCCTTTCCTTGTGATTAGCAACTCTGACCAGAAAACCCATGTCCCAAGTTGGAGTATCTTTAGAGACTTTAAGCCATTAACCCTTCTTTTCACACACCCAGCATTTCACAGTGCTTCTACAACCAAACATCCATTATTGGGCTTCTATTCAACCTCCAAACACCACAAAAAACTTAGCAAGGAGTAGTGGCTATTATAGGAAAAGACTTAAGTCTGAGAATACCTCCTTAATTGCTCCAAATGACTATACCAGGTTCCACACCCAACTCAAACAACAATAAAATTAACCAAAAACTCAGCACCTCTTTATCAATGCATAAACTCGTGCCATTACCAGAAATGGCATCGCTATATTTTGAAAATCATTCTTTCAAGGCATCTAGACCCCCTATAAATCCAAAACCTTTGAAAACTCTGAAATTTGTCTTTATCAAAGACTTCACAAATTTCTATAAACTTCAATCGCTGAGACCATGTGAGAAATTTGAGTATTCTCTCCTACAACTAGTTAGAGTAGAATCTTGCACTACCGAAACCAGTATCCCCTAGAGTTTTCATCCTAAGGTTTTTGGTCCACAAGAAGCTCTGCAATTCCAAAGTGAATGAAACAAACCAAGCATGAAGAAATGAGCTCCAAAAACACCTTTAAAAAACCCGTAGAACATTCTTGAGAACCTTTTCAATTTCCTACTTTAAATATTTCATTAAAGTCCAATTAATAGAGTGACTTTAATATTTCACTTAAAAGTCACTTTATGTCACTTTATCAAATTAATTAAATAAAGTTACCCTTAAAATGTACTTTATTGGATAACATTATATAATTAGTTTAATTTATTCCCTTACAACTTGACTTTAGGTTACGAGAATTAAATAGGCTAAGTGGTCACTTTTGGCTATTCCTTGGATGAGGACATTACACCAAAGAAAATATAACTTGTGCAGCATTAAATTCTCTATGGCCTCTAAAGGCTGAATTTTAGCTTGGTGGGGGTTACTACCCCCAAACTCTTGGATCAAGCTTCTAAATAATAAAATTTTAAAATTGCTGGGGCAGCACCAGGTGAAATGTGTGTTAATTATGATGTGATGCTATGTAAGTTAAGTGAATATGATCGATTGGATGAGTGTAACTATATTTGTACCATACTGTTAAAAGTGCCGATTTATGTATATTTATATGTGGAATTATTTTGTGCCCTTTTGGTATGGCTATTGAAATGTGAATATAGTGCCATGTGAAGCTTTTGGTTGTGGAAACCTGTGTATATTAATTGTGGAAATCTGTTGTATGCGGTACTCTTATCATTGTCTAAGATGAAAGTATGAACCTCCACATGTTGGTGGACTTCATTTATATAAGTTTTGGGCCAGAGCACTTATTTTGTAAGTTCATAATTGGTGATGGTTTTGTAATCAGCCATGTTGGGTTGAATAATCAGTTTAGTTGGGTTAAGTAATCAGAACTGCTCGGTCTTCTTGATAAATATATAATCAACCCCAATTCAGGTTGTGTAATCCATCCATCAAACCATCATTGTGGCTTGTGGAAATCGTAGTGATGACTATTGCCCATCAATATTTTGATTGAACTCACTATTTTTTGATCTATTGTTTATTGTTTTTTTTTTGTAATGGAAATTTTACTGATGATAGCATACCTTTTGCAATATCGATCTTGGTTATTGCATAATTGATTATTATGGTTAAACTATTTATTGTTGAAATTGATCATTTATTGTTTATGGTTTTTTTGTAGAAGTAGTTTTATTTATTGCTTGTAGATTGAATGACATATTTTATTGTTGTGGAATGGAGTCTTGTTGTTGGTTTACAAGAGTTTAAGGCAGAGTATGAAATATGAAAGTGGTAACTATATTAATATATTAATTGTGAAATGTTATGCTGAAGGATCCTTTCTTGTCAGTTATGTATTATGCTTGTGACTATGCAAGCATGAAAAAGGAAAAACATTATGTTGAAATTTGTGATTAATTGTGTGGTTGGTTAGTGGCTCACTGGGTTTGGGTCATTGCACAATTGCTCGTGTTTAACATGGGTTTTCCAGACCAGACTGTCTACCCTGACTTATTATTGAGGAACACATTCCCATCTCCCACAAAGCATCAAGTCTCTTTTATCTGCTCGGGTGGAGAAAGATGTATGGTCGGCATTGTGCAATACCAGTTTCAGTGCTACAGTCCCCACTCTACTACTTTTAGACTTGGACAGAAATGTTTTGATTTCTTATATACTCTACCAACAAAAAAAAATCTTATGCTCATACATCTATCAAATTGGATAGCTGCATTAAGATATAGTACTCAGTATCTTCTGATTATGTATATGCAGTAATTCTGCTTGTTGCATAGTTTCCAAAACTGTCCACATGTTGTTTCTAACCAGATTAAAAAGTTCAAATGGATTTCAAGAACAGGTGAAATAAAGTAAAATTCAACAATGTATGATATACAGCTAGTACATTGTCTACAGTGTTTGACTCGCTATTTCTAAATAGCTCTTTCTACATTTTTTTTTTACTAGTAATTGGGTTGGTAGCATACATCAATAAAATACATCTTCTTTTCTGATCAATGATTTTGTATGAGTTCTATATAAAAAGATGACAGTTCTATTGTATACAATGGATTGCAAAATAAGGTTCAGAAAAATCCTAGATTGAAGTCTAGAATGCTGAGTTTCCAATAGGAATGGAAGCTGAAACAAATAGCACGCACCATGTAAACATAAGCGCATTTTATGAGACAGGGATATATACCTTGCCTATGCGTGGCCTCTCTTTAACCTTTGCAAGGCTATTTCGAACATGTGAAACAGCTCCCCAACATTTCAAGTTATTTGCTACATCATCTAGCCTCAGCAAATATTCCTCCTCAGTCAAGGGAAAAGATCGCTGTAAAGTGTAAACATATGAAATCCAATAATCATAAGATTAATAGATGTTGGAAATCATACGTATTCTATCCACATGCAATTTCATGTAAACAAATATGCAAAAAGCATTCCATGTCAATACAAACATTGCAAAATAATCACAAAATTCACTCTGTTCACCACAGCATATCTTTATTTCACCTTTGTTGATATACACAAAAGGTCAGAATGGCATCGAATCTTTGATTATTCACTTGCAAACTTGAAAAGGAAATTTTGCATGTTGACCTCCGTTCCTATCAGCCAAGACCCTCTTTCATCTAGTTCATACAAGAATCTCCTCAACCAATAGGGTACATATGTGCTTGACATAAAATAGATGGAGAGGAACACGGTGCAGTGAAGTGAACTCTAGAAATGGACATACATCACTGATTTGCCATAGGCAAGCTTATCATTGGGTTTACACTGAAAATCTAAGGTGAAAAATTTTTAAGGTACAGATATTGTGGTGGTACCATCCATCACAAGTTGCAGGTATCAGACACGACCATGCATGTATACAAGCATGGAGTGAAAGCACAGTAACGTTGTTCACATTTTGTTAAACCCAGTTTAACAATGAATACTATTAAAAATACACACAAAATATTTTTCAATAATTATAAAGTACATTATGTTGAAATTTGTGATTAATTGTGTGGCTAGTTAGTGGCTCACTGGGTTTGGGTCATTGCACAATTGCTCGTGTTTAACATGGGTTTTCCAGACCAGACTGTCTACCCCTGACTTATTACTGAGGAACACATTCCCAGCTCCCACAAAGCATCAAGTCTCTTTTATCTGCTCAGGTGAAGAAAGATGTATGGTCGGCATTGTGCAAAACCAGTTTCAGTGCTACAGTCCCCACTCTGCTACAGCACCATGGTGTTATCCACATAATGCAAAAAGAATATTTATTTCATGTATCGAAGCTTGAATATGCCTGATGCCATTTTTATCTGTCAGCATAAAGTATGCCATAGTTCCATGTTGTCACACCACACACACACATATGTAATTGCTTTTATATTTTATTTTATAACCGTTTTTTAAAATCATATTTTTATTTAAATTTTTATATTTATCTTTTTCGAATAATTGTTTGTAATGATCCTTTTTTGGTCCATTCCCAGACTCTTGGAAAGCACTAATTTTATCAAAACAGTTTTCTGACAATGGAAGAGAGTTCCAAGAGTCGTAATGAATACAATGGTTTTCTTTCAAAGGTGCAAATCCAACTTTCAAGGAGCATTCCACACTTCTTGGAGATTTCCAACATCCTTGGACAGCACCAACTTTTCTAAGACCTTGGGATGTGTGGATAAAAGTAATTAAATAAATAATTTAAGGTGACTATATATTAAAAAAGCAAATTACATTTATTTATTTATTTTAAAGAAAGGTGGCCTATGTCATAATAGAGTATTTTTAAAAATAGAGCCAAAAAGTGTTAGCTTAGGGATGGGGTACAATTGACTTACAAGGTAATTATTTAAAAGTGACATTGAAATGGGGGATTAAAAAGTAATATCTAATTAAAAAAGATTTTTAAAAGTCACTTTATTTTATAATTGAGAGGAAAAGCGAATTTTAAAAAGGGAAATTATTTGGCTGCCCTAAAGTTGCCCTAAAAATATGTATGTAAGAAAATGTGAGAGATAAGATAAGATAAAGATAAGATAAGATAAGATAAATTTATTAATGTCCAACAAAAGACCACAAAGCGGGTCCAAGGGACTGCCAAAAGCCAGAGGGGGCTAGCCCACAGTAGGCACACCAAACAGTACCCGAAGAAAAGCAACAAAAAAACAATAAGAACAATCAAAACAAAACAAAGAACCGAAAGCGGGGAAAG
The DNA here is from genome assembly GCF_030272615.1 of Cryptomeria japonica. Lineage (NCBI taxonomy): Eukaryota > Viridiplantae > Streptophyta > Pinopsida > Cupressales > Cupressaceae > Cryptomeria > Cryptomeria japonica. The sequence continues at coordinate 590,665,882 of NC_081411.1, read as the reverse complement.
AGAGAGAGGAAGAGGGGAGGGGAGTCCCACCCGGGACCACCCAAACCCTCAACCCCCACTACAAAGTCTGCACTGCAAAGAAGAGCCTCAAAACAGAGGGGTAATCATAGAGCCAGTGGAAGGCCCAAACCACTTCTGACGCTTCCTGGATGGGGAGGAGGGGCACCACTGCTAATGTGAACGTCTCCTAAAGATCACCGATCGAAGATGACTAGAACCAAGCAAGCGCTTGGTGCCACGCACTGAGTGAGTACCAAGGAAGAAGGAGGTGATAAGATGGCAGAACTGAATAGTGTCAAAGTGTTGTTGACATGTCTAAAGTCGCATTGCTGCCAACTCCATACGGCCAACACAGAATAGAATGAACTCGCTGAGTATCCTATCCTCTCTTGAGATAAGGAAATCCCTAATGTTGTTTCTCACGTTTGATCAAAGGGGACAACCTCAAGGTTTCGTTTGTCAGGTCTTGACTGCGGGATTACTCAATGATTTGATGTGTTTTTGCTAGAAACACAAGGGGACTTACGGTGATATGAATAATTGCTGGATGAGTTCCCTAGGGCTTTAATAGTCTTGCTTATCGGATGGTTTAAGTTGGGTTGATACTGTTTTCAGCAGGATTGCGGATTTTGGACCCAGGTGAAGTTTATATTATGAGATAATGGCTCAAGATTGGGGTGGTCATTTTGATTGCAAATTTGGAGCTATTGTCCACCTTTCAATCAGCCTAGATAGAGCTTTGGTTCCTTGCATGTAGGTGATCTGACCAATAGATCCAACCAAACAGTGGATTTTTTTTCATTTCGAGTTGAATAGTAGAGATGATATAGTCATTGGAGAAGTCCTATCCACTTCCATGCTCACACCTAATGTGTATTTAGGAGTAATCATTAATGACAGCTATCGCCCTAGCATTGCTATGCTGATTTGGGCACATCAATTAATGAGCAGATTGATTTTGAGTACTTGCAAGTTCTATGGCAGTAGGTTGTGGGAGTTTTTTAGATATGTTTCAGTTAATTCCAACCTCCACTTTGGCGAGTGATGGTTACTCCGGTCATTTCATGATGCTAGTATGTGTATGTGTATGTGTATGTGTATGTGTATGTGTATGTGTATGTGTGTGTGTGTGTATGTGTATGTGTATGTGTATGTGTATGTATGTATGTATGTATGTATGTATGTATATGTATGTGTATATATATATGTATATGCATGTGTGTGTGTGTATATGTATATGTATATGAATATATATGTATATATATATACATAATACATGTATATATATATACATACATATATATATAGATAAATAATACATATACATATATATATGTATATGTATATGTACATATACATACATACATACATACATACATATGTATATGTATATGTGTATATATACATATATATATTGTTGTACGCTTTGCACATACACCCCTATTTCAGGGGGCCCCCATGTTGAGTGTAGGCCCAAGATTGAAAACCTCTGCAAATGTCAGTTAAATCCCAATAAGAATTCGAAAATCTCCTTGGCACCGAATCTTGGCGAATTGCACATCTCGCAATTTGGCCTAAAAAACCGAATTTCTTAAAGGGCCAAGCTCGACGATTTTGTCTAAATTGCAACAAAGGAAATAAAATCGCACATTTCTAACAAAATGGCTGAATTCCATAAACAAGTGATTTTGGCGTTTAGAACAAAAGTTCAGCATTTCAATAAACTTGGAGAGATGAGAAGAATGAAACAAAATCGCACATTTTGTTTAAGAATCCTGAATTCACTGTGTAAACCAAGTAAAGCAATAGAAAGATAAAAATCACGCGTCTTCTTCAGAAAGCCTGAAAATCATTAAAGAGGGTGAAATGTGAATCAAAATCGCGAGTTTTTTTTCATCTAAAAAAAATCGCACATTTCGATTGAAAGTGTCGAGCTTGCAAAATACCCAAAACAAGTCGCTCAAAGCGCTCAGAATGCTCGAGTTTCTCACTTGGGGCATAATGCATTTAAGCATTAAAGAAAAAATTCGTGCATTTTGTATTAAAAGGCCGAATTTCGTGTCAGGTAAAAGAGGGCGTCTAAACAACACAAAACAAAATCGCGCATTCAAAGCGAAATGGCCGAAGTTTCATTCGTTGGGTGAAGGGCATTTGAAATGCAAAATTGCTCATTCCTTGTAAAAATCCCGAGCAAAGACCCCCCATCGCTCAAAGAAAGAGGCATTTAAAAACCAAAGTCGCACAGAACCCTCAAAGGGCCCGAATTTCATAAAGTGAAAGGGAAGAAATGAAAGTCTCGCATTTTCATGACTGAGCCCAAATTTCATCTATTTTGGGGCGTTTAAAACCAAGAAAGAAAAATCGCCCATTGCATACAAGATGGCCAAATTTCGTAAAGCAAAGGAACGTTTAAAATAAAGTTTGGCATTTTAAAAAGAAATCGCACAATTAGCCCCAAATGGCCGAATTTCATAAGGGCGTTAAAAATAAAATCTCACACTCCAAGGTGAAAAAACCAAAATTCCACAAAGGAGGGCGAGAAGTAAGTTTGGTGACTTAAGGAAAGGTTGAACATTTCATTCTTGTTTAGAACCCTGAGTTTATCATTAAGGCAAAAGGAAATAAAAGGTCGCATTTTAATCTTAAAACCCTAATTTTGCAAAGGGGGGATTTATTTTGTTTTAAAGGCAAACATCTTTCATCTTCGCCGAAACAAAACCCGACATTGCCAAGAAAATTAATATTTGTTAAATTTGTTTAAATTTTGCGAAGTGATTGATCCAGGTTGAAATTGATTGTTTGCAGATTGACATCAACCTAAAACGCAAATTGAGGACCTGATCGTGATTAAAGCGTCGAGAAGCGAAAATGCAGGAGTGCGGGATCAAACGACAGTCCCAAACACTGCCAATGAAGAGTGTACCGCAGAGCGTAAAACGGAGCATGGGGAAACGTGCCACCATTGAATCACAAATTGAAGTCCACCAGCAAGACTGAAGACAAAAGAGCACTCAAAATGCAACAAGTGTGTGCATTCTCATAAATGCATATCTGGAATTGATTCCAGAAAATTAGTTTAAAAACTGAACTGCTTTATTGTAAAAGGACTGCCTGTGGGCCCCGTCTAATGAATTTAAAGTGAAGGGGGTACACATGTCAGTTATTTCCAACTACCAGATTGACCTGAATTGATGCCAAACAGTTGCAAGTAGTTGACAAAGTGGTTGGGAGGACAACTGTGGATTAACTAGGCATGGGTTAAAGCTGCCAAGTTTCTAGAAGACAGATCATGGCCCTTGGATGCAGTCAATCTTGGCCTTTGATCCAAATTGTAAAATCTATAAAAGGTAGAGGCCTCTCTCTTGTAAAGGGTTAGAGAGTTAGATTGTTAGATTTTTTTTAGGGGTTAGAATTGGTTAGATTTTTAGAAGTTAGTTGCAGTTTTCAGATTAGGAATAGAGTAGAACTGCTGCAGAAATTGTTGTAATAGCAGCTAAATTCAATATATGAACATTAATTTGGTGTTTGTCATTTTGGTTTTATTCTATTTGCATGGTTTCCTTCCAGCTAGTTAGAAGTAGAGTTCAATGATTTCAATGGCAAAATGTGGGGGGTATTTGATGCATTTTCGGTTCATACCACTACTGATTGTAGGCCACCGTGTATGGTTAGTCTGAACCTTACTTGTTCTTAGTTCAACTGTAGGTATTCATTTTAGGCTGCACTAGAATTGGGTGCCTAAATGAGTATCTCCGATCTAAAAATCCTTCATACCCTTGGAGATTGCACTGTTTTTGTCGAGTTGTGAGGGTGTCTCTGGCAAAACAAGAATTGGTTTATGGAAATCTGTCTACCCACAACACTATTCATTCCTATCATTGCACTAAGGTCTCCTAAACCCTTCCCTTTTGATTTTATTTCTTGGCTTGAGAATCGCAGCATCGTTGGATGTAGACCAGCTTGTTGTAAACGTAAGCCCCCTTGTGTTACCAGCAAAACACATCAAACTGTTGAGATATCCCGCAATCATGACCTGACAAAGTGAACCTTGAGGTTGTCCCCTTTGATCATCTAAAACAGCATTAGGGATTCCTTACGCAAGAGAAGATAGGATACTCAACATTCTATTCTGCATTGACTGGAGAGAGTTGGTTATCCGACTTTAGCCACGTCAACACATACATATGTATGTATATATGTATATACATATATATACATATATACATATACACACATATGTATGTATATACATAGATATCGTATGCAAGAAAGATGGTTAGTGGTCAATTAAGAACTAAATGAACAAGCATACCAATGAAACATTATATATGAAGGGTAAAACAAGTTAAACAAGTTTAAACCACAGAAATAGGTGTCTACTGATACATATATACATACATACTATATATATACATATATATATGTATATATATACATATATGTGTGTGTGTGTATATACTATATATACATATATATATATGTCTGTGTGTGTATATATATATACATGCATATATACATACATAAACATATATATATATACATACATATACATATACATATACATATACATACATACATATACATACACATACATATATACATATACATATACATACATACATACATATACATAAACATACATATATACATATACATATACATACACATTCATATATATATATATATATATATATATATATATATCTTCAGATGATGCTTTGATGATTGCAGCTAGTTGGGTGAGTTGGTGTGTTAAAGATTGCCTTTTTGACACTTGAAGCACAAGTGCCAATGAGATGCTAGTAGTTTAAGATAGCAGAAGCATTCCCAGGATAGCTATTTTTAGTTTTGACACTACTCCCATCTTCTATGTCAGCCACTTGTCACGACTAGTTTGCACCACTTTTGAGATATCATCATGAGATATGTTGAGGATCATGTTTTCCTATTGAGTAGATTGTTTTTCCTATTGCTCGAGATCATGTCAAACAATGTGATCAATGGTGCTAACCACATTGAGGGGCTTTGGCAAGAGATCTTTCATGGAATAGAATTAAGCTCTTATAGGTATCCCAGTTCGAATTTTGACGATGATTACTTTATTGGGTTACAAGAAAGGAGAGTGCGAATTGGGCACAATGAATTTTCAATTTTAATCAAAGTGGCACAACGACAACATGGTGGAATTTTTCTAAGACTGACTTGGGACCCTGGGATCACTTTTGGTTTCAATCTAATTCAATTAGGTGATTTCGAGGTTGATTTTGCATTGCCTGAGGACAAACAATCTTTGAGGGAGGACTGTAATGTCCCCATTTTCAGTCACTACAACATTATAGTAGTTTCGGATTTCTTGGTAATCATTGGCCTTATATGAGAGGAAGTTTAATATTGGAAATGAGCTCAATTGGTCTAGAAATCTCTTATCACACTTTCTAAAGTGAATTATGACTCCTAGTGTGTTCTCCAAGATTCTTCGAGAGATCGTCTATTCATAGTAAGTCACTCAGTCAGCCCCGATTTTCATTATTCATCATCAGTATCATTCTAGTACAGTCAAATTTTGATTACAAAGTTTTTGACATTTTACACAACTCGGGTGTATTATTGGCTTTAATTTAATTATTTTACAAATTTTTGTAACATTTTCACACATCGTCCCATTGCAAATGAGGACCCCTGCTTTTTGCTTGTTAGCTTAGGTGTTTTAGTGTTTTGGTTTAGCTTGGCAACAACTTTAACCTTTTACTTGTGAGAGGCATATGTCTTGTTGCTCCAAGTCAGGTTTGTTAGGAAACCCTTGGTATGTCTTTGGGATGCAATGTCTCGTTGTTAGGGTAAGTCAGGTCAGTGTTGACGTGTATTTTGTACACCATCATACACAGAATAAAATACCTAAGGGTATCTTATCCTCTCTTGAATAAAGTCGCTAACTGCTGAAGATTCGCGTAAAGGATCAGTTAGGTAGACTCCAAGGTTCTTTTAGTGGGGTCTCCACGTGTGGACAAGCTTTTTAGTGGTATGATGTGATTTGCTGGAATCACAAGGGGACTTACATTGAACTTCCGATCTGCTTTGCTGGAACACAGGCTCTTACTAGCTTAGATTAAAAAATGGAAAAAGGACGGGGGTGAAGAGAGGATCTAATCTTAATACTAAGAATGTAGGAGCAATGATTGATTTTGATGAAACTCTAACTAGGTCTTGTTTTGACATCAATGGAACATCTACACAAGGCTAGTGCGATCTTCTATGGGAAGCTTTATGATGTTCAAATCATCACCGCAGCCATAGATACCATCCAAGTTGATGCATATCAATGGAGAGGCGACAAATTGAAATTGAGCTTGAGCTGAACGATTCCAGTTGACTACACAAGGCAAGTCTGCAATCAACAAACTGCTAGTAGTATGGGTATACGAATTTCACCATTAATCAAGCACATTTCCTCCATTCATCTAATTATCTACCATCTAAGATTGAAGACTTCAACAAGAAACCATGCAAATTGCAAGAAAACGACATATTTCACCATTACTTCAATGAAAATGGAGTTTGTTTACAATCAATGGCAACAATTTCTTGCCTTGTCCTCCTATTCTACTATCTATCTACTAACTACTTTCAACTATTTCTATCCTATCTCTCTAATTCTTGCTAATTAGCCTTTACAAATGAAATGCCTGGGCTTATATAGTGCCCACAATACAATTTGATGGCTTAGATCAATTCAAGATCAATGGCCAAGATTTTACAATGAAAAACCCTAATTAGGGTTTGTTACAACCATTACATAACATTTAATGTTTGACCAATGATAAAATTGTATTGCTTGGACACATGTCCCTTTTAGAAAAATTGACCAATGGATAGCCAGGGTAGGTACATCGGAGTTTGTGCCACCTTCCATGAGTTAAGTACATTGAATCTGGACATGCTGAGGTGGACCTCACTGATTGGAGAAATGGTGACTAAGACGCCACCTCATCTGACACTTGTAACTTGGTAGATATTCATCTTGATGTTGTTGAGAAACTTGCTTTAATTAATTCATCTGGATCTATTTTGCTTCTTCAACGAGCCCTTTGTTCTAACTCCTTGTGTCCTTGATGTGCAGGACGATGATGTACCTCGCCTTGGAACGCTGGATTGAAAGAGGTCGTCCTTGTCCTGGCTTGATCGTCCTGGCGAAGACCGTCCTTGATCCGGCTTGATTTTCCTTGAAGAGATCTCCATTTGATGCCTACACAACATTTCAAAATTAGTAACATGATTTTGCAATACATGACATAAATTACAGAGCAATTTTTAGGAAACTTAATGATAAGTCCTTTATTAATCATTTCCTAAAAAAGAATTGAGCTATCAAAATTCAAAATTTAAGCCATGACGATCAATGAATAAAGCAATAAAAATAAATCGCCATACCTCAATTAAGAGCTAACTCTAGAATGCAAAATGACTAAAATTGCCTAGGCAAAATTGAGGTAAAAATAGCCTTCAATGTTATCTCCTCAAGAAATCAATTTCGCCACCTTTGTCTTGACTTTGACGTGATCTTCAAGTGCACCTTTGACGTGGTCTTCAATCCTTGGCAAATTCGCCCTTGACAAATCGCTCAAATGGATCTTCAAGTTCGCACCACCCTAGATAATTAAGCGCCACCTTTGGTCTTCAACGTAATTCGCACTCCACACTTCAAGCACCCTTCGCACCTTCTTTGCTTTCCTCAATTCGCATGAAGGATAAAAATGATTATGTGAAAATGATATCTCTCACCCTCCATATATAGCGCTTTCACCTATTCACCCCCTTTCCGACTTGGTAAATAAAACCATTTTTAAATGATTTTCAATAAAATAACAAGGCCGACTTGCTTAAATGAGCGCTTGAAATCGATTTTATATTAATCAATTAATTAATTATTAATGCCTTGCGTTTTTTATTTGCAAATTTCGATTTTTATAAAGGCAAAAAATAATTAATAAAAATCAACGCCATATTAAATGCAAGTTTTAAGTAGATTTTCTATTTTTTATTGAACTTAGCATTTAAGAAAATTTGAATTTGTTTATTTGGCGCCAAAAATATGAAAATGGAAGGGACGTACCTCATCGCTCTGGTCCCTTGGAGAGGGACAGGAGCGATCTTCAAATTTCTTACGTTTGATTTGCATCTTTGCTCCTCGATCTTTCATTGTTGGCGAATGACGTCCTTGTTCGTGTCTTCCATGTTCGTTCCATTTGTTCTCATGAGGTATTTGGACGTATTAAAGGGATCATCGCCCTTGTCCCTTGGAGAGGGACAGGAGCGATCCAAGTTTTCTCCTTGACCTTGGCAACTTTAAACCTTGATCTTCGTTGTGATGTCCTTCAAACGTCGTCCCTTGTCTCGCTTATCCTCGTTTTGCTTCATTTTTTTGAAGGAACATAAGTGCTTTTGATAAGATCGCCCTGGTCCTTGTCCAAAGGACAGGAGCGATGTGAACCTTTTACCTTGATTAGCCATATTTGGGCGTTCAAAACTCTCGTATGTTATCTCCAAACGATACCTTGAACCTTGTTCAACCTTATGAAATCTTGACTTAGCTTGAACTTGAAACAAAATTGAGGATCCAAAGCAAATCGCCCTGGTCCCTTGGAGAGGGACAGGAGCGATATGGTCTCCATGTCCAAAATGATGATTATTTAACGTTTGAAATCTTCATGCATCACCTTTCTATCTTTCGTGGACCCTCTAAGACCTTGCGAAATCTTGTCCTTACGTAAATCTTGCACACAATGACCAATATATCCAACATCGCCCTGGTCCCTTCCTGAGGGACAGGAGCGAACTAGGTCCTAGGGTGCAAATCTCTTCATTATAACGACCTTTGAGTGCTTGATTGAAAATGTCTTGAAATGCTCTTTGCCTCCTTCGTCTTGACTTAGATCGGTTTTGAACTTGGAGGAACGACCTTGAACTCGCATAAGAAGCAAAATCACCACTGTATCGCCTTGGTCCCTTGGAGAGGGACAGGAGCGATCCTTCCCTTGTGGCCTTTATTTCACTTTGTCAGGTTCCAAGTTTATATTCAACGGACTCGTCATGCTCCACTCCATTCGTCCATGCCCTGACATTGTCTGCAACTTGGCCAAAAAATCAATTACAACAAAAATCGCTCTGGTCCCTTCCTGAGGGACAGGAGCGAACTGGGTCTTAGCACTCTTGTGGACGTCTAAAAAATCTTCAATTTGTATTCAATGCGTTCATCTCATGTTTTCCTTTGCCTTTGTACGTAAACTTGCCTTGATTTTAGCTCGGATCTTGCCTAATGAAGGAAATCGCTCTGGTCCCTGGGAGAGGGACGAGAGCTACAAGGTACCTCGCCCTGGTCCCTTGGAGAGGGACAGGAGCGATTTTAGCATTCTAGGTCATTCTCCTTCATTTTTGCATCTCAAATTATATTCATTTGACAAAGCATCTTCCTTTGGACCCTTTCAAATTGTTAAGTCATCGAAATCTCGCAAAGACAAGGCGAAATTTGATTTGTAGCTCCGGTCCTTCACTGAGGGACAGGAGCGATTTTTCTCCTGGAGGCATTTCTGTGCTCATGAAAATCTTCAATTTATATTCAATGGAAAGATATCGCCTTTCTCCATCATTTCCAACTTGAAATTCGTCTGGACTTTGCAGGAATAGTGAGATATTTGAAAACGAGCTCCCGTCCTTGACTGAGGGACAGGAGCGATTTTGCTCCTACAGGCCAAAATAACATGATTTTTCGCATTTTAACACTTCACAAGGCAAAAACAAATCATTTCCAATGCCCAGGATCAAAATCAAAAAAAGTCAAAATTTGGTCAAAATATTCAATCGGACAAAAATTCACATTTCACCTTCAACACTTAGACAAATTAAAGCTCTGCATCAACATTCCAATTGAAAATTAGACCATTTTGGCGAATTCATTGCATTCAAAATTTGCATCCTAGAAAAGGAAGCTCAAAAGCTCTCAAAACGACTGGATTCTGGCCTGAAAAGACAGAAGTTAAAACCCTAGGGGTTGACCCTAAATCCAGACGACTAACTGACTAACAAAATCCTAAAAACGAAGGCGAACAACGAGCGAAAAACAAACAAAAAGAGGGGGTCCCCATTTGCGATGGGGCGATGTGTGAAAACGTCACAACATCTAGCGCCACCTTGAATAAATGTTGAAAAACATTTCTAAGATAAAGACTCAATCGACACCTAGAACCTCTGGAAAATTCAACCTAGCTCATCAAGAGATTAGAAAATGCACTTAAAGTAGAAGGAGAATCTTTAACCATATCTAGACACTTAGTCTTTGATTACCCAGTTGTGTGCAAGTGTATTTATTCCTCTCGACAAGACAATTATAACCTTCAGGTTCCCCTGTGATTAGCTACGTAGTTTATCTAAACTTTAAAAGCATCCTGGATAGAGCCTCGCTGCCAGTCAGACGTCCATAGTCCCGACGAGGTTATCGCCGCAAGCTCACGAACATTGCTCCATTGCCAGTCAGGCGTCTATAGCCCCGATGGAGTTATTCGTAAATTCCCTTTAGCCAATTTTGATATTTCATTTCATTTCACTTTTCTCTTCATTTTTCTCTTTCATTTTCTCTTTTTTCTCATTTCTTCCTTTTGATATTGCCTTTTCTCTTCGTCAATTCCTTTGGCTCGTAAGCAGTGAAGCTTACTAGGGTTTGAGGATTGCGGTGGCGCTGAAGCCAGATTTTAGATTTTTCACCAATCACAGCTTTGCCTGAAAACCATAATGACTCGGAGTCTATTAATGTGTGAAGATATAGTAATCAACAGATGTCGGCATCAAGACACAGAAAATGATTCCCTTCCAAGTCAAATACAGGACCTGATCAGATGATAAAGCTAAAGAGGAACAACCTCGGATTCCGAGCACTTCATGAATAGATATCTAAGAAATGAGTCTAACATAAGATCCAGGATATTGCCAGTGTGCGGGCAACAACACAAACACCCTTCTCACAAAATGGAGGCTCCCACTCAAGACACCTAAACTAAAGCAAACCGACCGACAAACCGACCCAAAACAAACTAAACTAAAACGCACACCAAAAGCAAACTATCTAAAGAAAGCAAACAACTAAACTACCTGAGCCATACTAGATCATGAGTCAAATGACTCAAGGCAAATCAAGAACAAGGCTCAAAAGACCTCTAATCTAAAAACACGAAAAGAAAACCTATTCTAAACCTATATACAAGAGTCCTAGACTCGACACGACTCAAAGAAGCAAAATATATACATGACTTCACATGATTTCTCAGGTTGTGCAACAGGAGCATGGCAAACGTGATGGTTCTCGATCGGGCAAATTTATCCTTAAATACAGAAAAGCAAACTCTCACCACGCATCTCTCATACTCAAGCAAATTTTCACTCAAAATAATCAATTGGGGTAATTCATTAGGACCATGATCAATCCAGATGCAAGTTGTTTTCCCAAAATCCCCATAATCAAAATCATAATAATTTTCAAAGCTAGGATTAAGGAAAGAGACAACCTGGCATGTTTCAGGCTCAGACGGCACTGCGTTGTTGCAAGCGAGGTCACCAACTTCTTCAAGAGGTCGCCATTGGTGATGAACTATTCCACGAGCATCCACAATATGTTGATCTCGATTAGGAAATTCCTCTTGAAACAAGCTCAGCGCCCCTTTGAATAGCTCAAGATTCTCTGTTTTCACTTGCATAAACCAGGCATCTTCATGAAATTTTGTTAGCATATCTTCAAAAATGAGAGTCTCCTTGATGGATTGAGCTTCAAACATCTCCTCTAGTCGATCAAAGATAATCTCAGGTGGCCTTTCTTCTTCAAGAATAGCCTCAGGAGGTCGAAGTTGATGATGGATCACATCACTCACAGTAACTTGCTTATCTAGAAAAAAATTTGGCAGTGATTCCATTTGCGTTTCCTCTACAAGATCCTTCAATGCTTCCTCAAATATTACGAGAGTGATGAAATCTTCAAGCGCCCCCTTGAATTGTTTTTCATATCTGGGCTCACTTAACATGTCAACTTGATTGTCTTCTTCAATGAGGCCATTTGAAAACTCCTGCAATTCAATCTCAAGGATCTCCTTTTGTAGCATAAACGAGAATTCTTCAAGGGATGAGTCGTCTTCTCCTTTGATTGCTTGTTCAACTCCTGGATCTTCTTTTATCACTGTTTGAGTGTCCTCAACTACTTCTTCAACTTTTGTTTCATGGTATTCTTTTTCAGGTGCAAGGCATGGCAAGCTATCCATTGTAATACATTGATCATCAGGTGCACTAGTATCGTCAACGTACACTTGATCCTTCTCACATTCAGATGCTAGAAAGATGTCTTGTTCATAGGTTCTCCTGAATTCGGCTGCGAGATGTGCACCCCAAGATCCGTTCATGATGCATTCTTCCTCGGATAAAGTTGGCATTCCAAACTGGTTTCTGACTTGATTAATAGCCATTTCGCATACTGGGCAAGTAAATTCGGAGTGAGGTGAGTTGTGAATTCTACACCACAATGGTAGCAATATGTTTTCTAAACGCATTTCGCCATCCAAAATGAGTTGACTCTCGATCATCCACATGAAGCTTAGAAGTGGATCCTTGCTCTCTGGGACACTGAAATTGCCTTCTTCTGTTTCTGGCCTGGGGACATCCCAAAAGAAGATTTTTCCCTGCGCTGCCGATTCCATCCTTGATAAGTACTTCAAGCAATGCATCTCATCATGTTCCTCTGTTTCGTGAACTCGACACTGCCCTGGTCTTGCAAACTTGGACAATCTGCGTGGATAAAGTTGTGTATCTAACCTCCACCAAAGTTCAGGAAAATCAACTTGTTGCTCCTTGTGAAACTGTTGTTGCTCCATGAGAAATCTTTCTTTTTTGATTTTTTGATTTTTTGATTTTTTGGATTTTCTATATTTCACTTTTTTTGGATTTTCTGGAATAAGAGAGATCTTGAATATCTCGGATTCAACTTGAACGTTCAACTGGTTCCAGCTTGATTCCTTCTTGCGTAAGTCCAACTGACGATCCAGCGATCACCTTCCTTCTTTGTTTGAGAAAAGGCTTTCCACCGATCTTCCTTGGATTCAAGAGTTCGTGTTCCCTGTCAGGCACTCCTAATTCAATTCTGTCGAGCGTGGACAAGGGTAAAAAGTTCTTGACAAGATCGAACTTTCAAATGCTCAGCCCTCCTTCTAGCGCCAATTCTGTTGACGCGGGAGGAGGGTGAAAAGGTCCTTAAGATTGCTCTTTGTAAATTATGAATTGATAGAATCTGGATTTTCAGGTGTTAGGCATTCATCGCGATCAAGCCCTCCTTCTAGCGCCAATTCTGTTGACGTGTATTTTGTACACCATCATACACAGAATAAAATACCTAAGGGTATCTTATCCTCTCTTGAATAAAGTCGCTAACTGCTGAAGATTCGCGTAAAGGATCAGTTAGGTAGACTCCAAGGTTCTTTTAGTGGGGTCTCCACGTGTGGACAAGCTTTTTAGTGGTATGATGTGATTTGCTGGAATCACAAGGGGACTTACATTGAACTTCCGATCCGCTTTGCTGGAACACAGGCTCTTACTAGCTTAGATTAAAAAATGGAAAAAGGACGGGGGTGAAGAGAGGATCTAATCTTAATACTAAGAATGTAGGAGCAATGATTGATTTTGATGAAACTCTAACTAGGTCTTGTTTTGACATCAATGGAACATCTACACAAGGCTAGTGCGATCTTCTATGGGAAGCTTTATGATGTTCAAATCATCACCGCAGCCATAGATACCATCCAAGTTGATGCATATCAATGGAGAGGCGACAAATTGAAATTGAGCTTGAGCTGAACGATTCCAGTTGACTACACAAGGCAAGTCTGCAATCAACAAACTGCTAGTAGTATGGGTATACGAATTTCACCATTAATCAAGCACATTTCCTCCATTCATCTAATTATCTACCATCTAAGATTGAAGACTTCAACAAGAAACCATGCAAATTGCAAGAAAACGACATATTTCACCATTACTTCAATGAAAATGGAGTTTGTTTACAATCAATGGCAACAATTTCTTGCCTTGTCCTCCTATTCTACTATCTATCTACTAACTACTTTCAACTATTTCTATCCTATCTCTCTAATTCTTGCTAATTAGCCTTTACAAATGAAATGCCTGGGCTTATATAGTGCCCACAATACAATTTGATGGCTTAGATCAATTCAAGATCAATGGCCAAGATTTTACAATGAAAAACCCTAATTAGGGTTTGTTACAACCATTACATAACATTTAATGTTTGACCAATGATAAAATTGTATTGCTTGGACACATGTCCCTTTTAGAAAAATTGACCAATGGATAGCCAGGGTAGGTACATCGGAGTTTGTGCCACCTTCCATGAGTTAAGTACATTGAATCTGGACATGCTGAGGTGGACCTCACTGATTGGAGAAATGGTGACTAAGACGCCACCTCATCTGACACTTGTAACTTGGTAGATATTCATCTTGATGTTGTTGAGAAACTTGCTTTAATTAATTCATCTGGATCTATTTTGCTTCTTCAACGAGCCCTTTGTTCTAACTCCTTGTGTCCTTGATGTGCAGGACGATGATGTACCTCGCCTTGGAACGCTGGATTGAAAGAGGTCGTCCTTGTCCTGGCTTGATCGTCCTGGCGAAGACCGTCCTTGATCTGGCTTGATTTTCCTTGAAGAGATCTCCATTTGATGCCTACACAACATTTCAAAATTAGTAACATGATTTTGCAATACATGACATAAATTAGAGAGCAATTTTTAGGAAACTTAATGATAAGTCCTTTATTAATCATTTCCTAAAAAAGAATTGAGCTATCAAAATTCAAAATTTAAGCCATGACGATCAATGAATAAAGCAATAAAAATAAATCGCCATACCTCAATTAAGAGCTAACTCTAGAATGCAAAATGACTAAAATTGCCTAGGCAAAATTGAGGTAAAAATAGCCTTCAATGTTATCTCCTCAAGAAATCAATTTCGCCACCTTTGTCTTGACTTTGACGTGATCTTCAAGTGCACCTTTGACGTGGTCTTCAATCCTTGGCAAATTCGCCCTTGACAAATCGCTCAAATGGATCTTCAAGTTCGCACCACCCTAGATAATTAAGCGCCACCTTTGGTCTTCAACGTAATTCGCACTCCACACTTCAAGCACCCTTCGCACCTTCTTTGCTTTCCTCAATTCGCATGAAGGATAAAAATGATTATGTGAAAATGATATTTCTCACCCTCCATATATAGCGCTTTCACCTATTCACCCCCTTTGGCCGACTTGGTAAATAAAACCATTTTTAAATGATTTTCAATAAAATAACAAGGCCGACTTGCTTAAATGAGCGCTTGAAATCGATTTTATATTAATCAATTAATTAATTATTAATGCCTTGCGTTTTTTATTTGCAAATTTCGATTTTTATAAAGGCAAAAAATAATTACTAAAAATCAACGCCATATTAAATGCAAGTTTTAAGTAGATTTTCTATTTTTTATTGAACTTAGCATTTAAGAAAATTTGAATTTGTTTATTTGGTGCCAAAAATATGAAAATGGAAGGGACGTACCTCATCGCTCTGGTCCCTTGGAGAGGGACAGGAGCGATCTTCAAATTTCTTACGTTTGATTTGCATCTTTGCTCCTCGATCTTTCATTGTTGGCGAATGACGTCCTTGTTCGTGTCTTCCATGTTCGTTCCATTTGTTCTCATGAGGTATTTGGACGTATTAAAGGGATCATCGCCCTTGTCCCTTGGAGAGGGACAGGAGCGATCCAAGTTTTCTCCTTGACCTTGGCAACTTTAAACCTTGATCTTCGTTGTGATGTCCTTCAAACGTCGTCCCTTGTCTCGCTTATCCTCGTTTTGCTTCGTTTTTTTGAAGGAACATAAGTGCTTTTGATAAGATCGCCCTGGTCCTTGTCCAAAGGACAGGAGCGATGTGAACCTTTTACCTTGATTAGCCATATTTGGGCGTTCAAAACTCTCGTATGTTATCTCCAAACGATACCTTGAACCTTGTTCAACCTTATGAAATCTTGACTTAGCTTGAACTTGAAACAAAATTGAGGATCCAAAGCAAATCGCCCTGGTCCCTTGGAGAGGGACAGGAGCGATATGGTCTCCATGTCCAAAATGATGATTATTTAACGTTTGAAATCTTCATGCATCACCTTTCTATCTTTCGTGGACCCTCTAAGACCTTGCGAAATCTTGTCCTTACGTAAATCTTGCACACAATGACCAATATATCCAACATCGCCCTGGTCCCTTCCTGAGGGACAGGAGCGAACTAGGTCCTAGGGTGCAAATCTCTTCATTATAACGACCTTTGAGTGCTTGATTGAAAATGTCTTGAAATGCTCTTTGCCTCCTCCGTCTTGACTTAGATCGGTTTTGAACTTGGAGGAACGACCTTGAACTCGCATAAGAAGCAACATCACCACTGTATCGCCTTGGTCCCTTGGAGAGGGACAGGAGCGATCCTTCCCTTGTGGCCTTTATTTCACTTTGTCAGGTTCCAAGTTTATATTCAACGGACTCGTCATGCTCCACTCCATTCGTCCATGCCCTGACATTGTCTGCAACTTGGCCAAAAAATCAATTACAACAAAAATCGCTCTGGTCCCTTCCTGAGGGACAGGAGCGAACTGGGTCTTAGCACTCTTGTGGATGTCTAAAAAATCTTCAATTTGTATTCAATGCGTTCATCTCATGTTTTCCTTTGCCTTTGTACGTAAACTTGCCTTGATTTTAGCTCGGATCTTGCCTAATGAAGGAAATCGCTCTGGTCCCTGGGAGAGGGACGAGAGCTACAAGGTACCTCGCCCTGGTCCCTTGGAGAGGGACAGGAGCGATTTTAGCATTCTAGGTCATTCTCCTTCATTTTTGCATCTCAAATTATATTCATTTGACAAAGCATCTTCCTTTGGACCCTTTCAAATTGTTAAGTCATCGAAATCTCGCAAAGACAAGGCGAAATTTGATTTGTAGCTCCGGTCCTTCACTGAGGGACAGGAGCGATTTTTCTCCTGGAGGCATTTCTGTGCTCATGAAAATCTTCAATTTATATTCAATGGAAAGATATCGCCTTTCTCCATCATTTCCAACTTGAAATTCGTCTGGACTTTGCAGGAATAGTGAGATATTTGAAAACGAGCTCCCGTCCTTGACTGAGGGACAGGAGCGATTTTGCTCCTACAGGCCAAAATAACATGATTTTTCGCATTTTAACACTTCACAAGGCAAAAACAAATCATTTCCAATGCCCAGGATCAAAATCAAAAAAAGTCAAAATTTGGTCAAAATATTCAATCGGACAAAAATTCACATTTCACCTTCAACACTTAGACAAATTAAAGCTCTGCATCAACATTCCAATTGAAAATTAGACCATTTTGGCGAATTCATTGCATTCAAAATTTGCATCCTAGAAAAGGAAGCTCAAAAGCTCTCAAAACGACTGGATTCTGGCCTGAAAAGACAGAAGTTAAAACCCTAGGGGTTGACCCTAAATCCAGACGACTAACTGACTAACAAAATCCTAAAAACGAAGGCGAACAACGAGCGAAAAACAAACAAAAAGAGGGGGTCCCCATTTGCGATGGGGCGATGTGTGAAAACGTCACAACAGTCAGGAGCTCATCTCTCGAGTCTCAGACTCATGTACAGGCATCGGGATGGAGAATTGAGGTCAAATTGCTAAAAATTGCAAAAAAATGCAAATGTTGTAAAAATGTTGTCATAGTTGTTAAAATTGCAAAAAATGTTGCAAAGTTGTCAAATAGGTTCGAGATTACTAAGTTTTAAGGAATGATGAATTATTTGAGGATGTGATGCCTAGACAAGGGAAATTCCTTTTCAAGATTGGATTTTCCAACCTAGATAAGATCACGGAATAAGGAAGATTTTTTCATAGTCCTTGTCTAAATGAGGAAGTTCAAAATAGAGAATTAAATTCTAAGGATTAAGTATGAAAATGCTAAAAAACCTTTGATTCAATCCTTAGCACATTTGAAAGTTTCCTTGTGCAGAGTATTCACTTTGCCCCTGTCCTTGGACATGTCTAATTTGCGCCCATGATTTGTTCATTAGTCCATCGCACTGTCTCATTTGCACTCAAGGTTAGCATATCTTGAAATGGAATTGCATTAAATCCTAGTTCTTGGGGACCCCTAATTTGCGCCTAAAGTTTTGTCCTTGGTTAGCATGGAATAGCACTCAACTTGTATTGTTTTGTCCTTGGATTCATATCATTAGCACCTTTGAGTCCTTTTCAATCTTAAGATTGTGCTCGGCATGATTTGTCCTTGATAACCCCCAATCACTGCCTAGCATCCTCATCCCTCACTACCCTCAAATACCGCCTTCACCTTCTTGTCCTCACTCACCAAGGGATTCCACCTAGGATCTTACCCTTATCCCTGCATACATGCTAAACCCGCCCCAGCACATCATCCCTTGTCCTTTGGCATCGCCTAAATCTGCCTTTCATCAGTCCTAAAGCCCCACTAAAACCCACTTAGGTTTTAGGTACTTCACATCTAGTAAATTCGCCTAGTCACAAGTCTCTAACAGCTCCTAAATCCCACCTACAAGAGGGAGTGGTCAGTGAGAAATCAAAAAAATCAGTCAAAGTCAGACCAAAGATCAGAATTAATTTGCACATCAGACCTAAAGAACCCAAATGCAGATCCTAATTTACAAGGCAGGGAAGACTTAATCAAGATTTGAAAGTGAATAATGAATTGTGTTTGTGCTTGAGCCGTTCAAAATCTTATTTATACATGGCGAAAGGTGTAAGAACAGGCCAGCTGACCTGATCTAGGTGAAGAAAAGAAAAACAAATCAATTTCATCGACGAGTCCAGCCGACTTGCATTTGTCCTTGTGTATATGTAATTACCACACAAATCTGTCCTTGAATACCCCCTAAATGCAGCTTGAGGTGTCCCTCAAACACTCTAAAACCTGCACAAGGAGAAAAAGAAGCCCGAGTCGGACCCAATTGAAAGGGAAATGCGAAAATGAATAGGCGAAACATGTGATTAACAAGCCCTATGTTGGCTAGGTCAAGCATGGATGTGAATTCAACATAATGACTCTATAAATCAAGGATCAAATTTAGACTTTCAAACATCAATCAATCCAATTCAAGATGAATAAGGCGCAGGGGAGCAGACCTGCAAATTTGAGGAGCAGAAACCCAGATCAGACTTGATTAAGGACAAGTTTCATCAGCAAAAAATTCATTTCCAGATTTAAAAAAGGTTGTGCAAAGCATGATTTTTGTGGACTATTGTTTTATTTCCTAGTGTCTTAATCCAAGTATGTTTGTTTTATTCAGGTTTGATGCCAGGCCGAAAGGTGAAATGAAGACTCGATCATATGGAGGGAATCGGTTCAATATGTTCGAGTTTAATAAAGAAAAGGAAGCGAATCATGGAGGAGGATACCTTAACAACATAGAGGAGTCAAGTTTCACATCCAACACAAGAAAAATGAAGAACTCAGCTATGAAAGGGATTTTTTGACATCTAGAGGGAAGATCAATACATTCAAGACAAGGTTCACATTTTAATAATGAAGTCAAAGAGAGACATCATCACAACTTCAAATGTGCAACATGAAGAAAGGCAACATTCAAGAAGAGGGCAATCAAAGGAATGGAACTCATCAAGAACATTAGAAGGAGATCAATATAATATTTCTCTACAAAGGAAAATTGAATTTGACCTTGGATTTCTTTTGGAAATCCAAGTTCAACATAAGGACTCTACACCAACTTCAGTCACATCAAGGACATATTCTACAATTCAAGATCTACATACCAAGGAAAGACAAATTTATGACATGGTGAAGATGATGGTGAAGCATGGAAAACATCAAGACAAGGATCGCACTAAAAGGAGGAGAACCACATTTATTACAACAACAAGAGAATCAATGAAGGAGACGTCCGGATGCACATTGCAACATGTTCCACAACTCAAGAACATTATACAAGGAAGTGAATTTCAAGATTCCAAAGTTAAAAGTAGAAATGCATCACATGAAGAAGATCTCAAAACATGAAGATGGAAAAGTGAAACGTGTTCAAGGAAAGAAAGATATTTTCAAAAGAGTTAAGCAAAGTTAGAGACTTGATCAAAGATGATACAATTTGGGATGGATCATCACACCAAGCTTAGAAATGTTGAGTATCAAGAAATATTGCCCAAAAGCGAGGACTTATTTGTGATGATCTACAAGATAAGTATGTTGAGTTGGCACCTAATCTTATTCAACCAATCAAACAATCAAAGTAAAGGCATCCAAGTTCAATGACTCATCCTACAAGGAGGATGTGACATGTGGCACCAAATTCAATGTACCTAACCCTATTTCTAGTTGGTCCAAATTCTAAGATGGACATGTGTCCAAAATGTTGTAGTGATCTCATTGGTCGAAGAGGAGTTAGTTGTAACTAACCCTAATTAGGGTTTCATCATGTAATCTCGTCCATTGATCTTAAATCAATCTGGGCCATTCATATGTAATGAGACCTCTATATAAGGCTCAACTTTCTCATTTGTAAAGGTTAATAGTTAGAATTTCATTAGTAGGAAGCAAATAGAAGTAGAGTAGGATGAGAAGAAATTGTTGCCAAACCTATGTAGGAATGAACATATGATTTCATTTAAGTTATGGTGGATTCTTGTGTGTTATCTCAACATATTGCATGGTTTCTACTTCTCATTTTATATTTCTAAGTTAGTTGAATGGAAGATATTATTAGTGATTAATGGTGAAGCCTATATGTCCATACCATTTGGAATTTTTTGATTGCAAGTTGCAGTGCATGGTTAGACTAAACTTATCTAAAAGCATAACTTCAATTTCTTTATGCTCACTATTCATGGTGTTGGTGTGCATAAGTGATATGAAAATCATTTGCTTACCCTTAGGAGATTGCACCACCTTTGTGTAGTTGTTTCCTCATGGCAAAGCAAAGCTTGGTTTGGTTTCAATACGTAAACAAACATTTCTTACATTGTTAGGTGTTAGCATAGATTTCCTATCCCTTTATTCCTTTTGTCTTTTATTTCCAAGTTAGTTAATTGTTCCATGTTCAAGTTGTTTTTGCAGAACATAAGTCCCTTTGTGATTACTAGCAATATCACGTCACATACACTAAATCTATCCACAATTCAAAGTCGATCATTCGCATTGTAAACCTCGGGGTCACCTTGTTTGATCACAAAGCTTAGCATTCAAAGTTTCCTTGTTCAAGAGAGGAAAGAATACCTAGCATTCTATTATGTGTTCAAAGTGTCCTAAAAAACACATCAATAGAATTGCCGCTAGGAGGGTTGAATGTATGAACAATTGAATGTGTGAACGTCGAAGCCTATCAATTCAAGTGGAGAATCAATGGAGAGTCATCAAGTGGAGAAATTATCTTAAGGCTTCATCCTCCTCTACGCTTGACAGAATTACCACAAGAAGGACTGTGAGAACGCTAGATCATCAACCGGATTTGCAAAAGAAAGGAAGCAATTCACGTTCACATCAACCGCCGGTTGGACCCAGTATGAGCTTTCAAGTGTTGAAATTGAGATATGCTAGATCTCTTTTATGTTCAAAAATAAAAAAAGTGAAAAAGTTGAAAAATCAAAAAAAAAAGTGAGAAATTTAGAAAATTCAAAAAAAAAGGATTTCTCAATTGATGGGCAACAGTTTCATGATTCACATGACTATGATGATCAACAAGCTGATATTCTTCATCTTTGGTGGACTTTGATTACACAACTATATCCATGAAATTTGTCTAAATTTGCATTGCCAGGGAAGTTAGGATCCATGAGACAAATGAACATGATGAAATGCATTGTTTGACATTGTTGTCAAGAGTTGAGTTAGCATTACAAGGGAAAATATTCTTTTGGGATATCCCCAAGCCAAAGGTGCTCATGGAACCTAACAATTTCAATGTTCCACAAAGTATTGATGCATTCACAAAATTCAAAGGGATAATTGAAAATCAATTGAGTCTTGACGATGAATTATGCCTAGAGAGCATATTGTTACCTTGTGCAGGATTCACAACGCACCTCACTCAAAATTTACTTGTTCATTGTGTCAAGAAGCCGTTAACCAAGTCAAGTGTCAATTTGGATTACCAAAGTCATCAGATGACTGCATTACAGACAAAATTTGGAGTGCATATCTTGCAGCTGAGGAGTATAGACGAACAAAAGAAGAGCATAATACAATATCATCTGAAGAGGAAAGACTCAAGTTGCAAAAAGATAATATGATTGAGCCTAATGATTAGAGTATTGCAGTTAAGGATGATTTTGCATGCCTTGTACCCAAGGAAGATCCTATTGAAGAGGAAGTCAAAGAAACGGTTGAAGATGTCCCACCAAACAAAAAGGTGACAAGTGATGATCAAAGTTTGGAAGTATTGAAACAAGAAGAACTACAAGTTGCTTCTTGTGAAAATCATCAAGGAACTAAGAAGGAGAATGTAGCAGAAGGCATAAGTGACCTGAAGGATTGTCATGATTCATTATCACTTGATGCTCCATCAATCAAAGAAGAAGAAAATGATTCCAATATACTTCAAGAGGAAGGAATCCTTGATGAATATTTGAATGAATATTTACCACCTATTCAAGAGGAAGGAGTCTTTAGTGAACGTTTGTCCATGCAACTAGGAGAAGATTCAAATGACCCTCAATCTCTTCCAATCTGCAAACACTCAACTTCCAAATGCCCTATCAACCTAGCAAACTAATTTCAATGACACAAATATAATCTCCGAGTGAGATTATCAAAGAGTGACCTTGGGTGATCTTCCACACCAACAAACACTGATCCCTCTGAGTATCTATTTTCAAGAAGCCTGAAATTCACCAGTAAACCCTTGTTCTCAAAAAAACTTCATTGATTTCCAAAACATGAATGAATAATGAGCTCTCAAGAGCCCTTTTATAACCTTCTCAAAAACCCACAACTTGGAGGAAATGAAATGCACCTTTATAATTTCATTTCATCTCAATTAATCATTAAATATAGTTGGCGCCCCCATAAAGGCTTAATAAATGACTTTGTAATCATTAAAATAACTTATGCAATTAATACTCCTTATTTCCCCTTAATGTAAAGTCATTAATTTAATTAATATTATTAAAGTCAAAACCTTAATAAATTACTATTAATCATTAACTCCAATAAATTCCAATTTCAGAACATTTAATTAATTCTGCCAACTACCTAGTAATAGCCGTGGTACTCTCCAACCATCCAGAAGACTTATCACTATAAATGGTAAGTATTGACCAAATGCTCAAGTGACTTATTAAAAATAGTATGTACAAACGGAACCTGAAAGACATCTGGACGGCAGACCACCAAAAACTATCTCTGAGATGGAGAGTACTAAAATAAACAACCCAAGGGTCAGAAGCCCTGAATCACCCACAAAGAGTCCCCTAAACACTCCATTAGCCTACGTGGACCACCGATAATTGGCTAACCTCTGAAAATAACTGATGCTTAGGAAGGCACAAAAATGGGGACATTACAAAAGGCTTACAGATTGCAACTTTGTTCTCCCCATATGCTCAAAATTCAATATTTGACCAAAAACCTATATTGTAAAATTTGATGCCCTTGAGGTCATTTGCAATCAAAACTCCCTTTCAAGAAGCTTTAAATAAATTGTTAGTATTTCTGGTTCAGAATTGTAAAGCTTGTTGAATATGCAGTCTCAACTTCATGTCGCAATTTTCTGCTGCATGAATTTGTTTTCCCATCCACATTTTCTCCGTTAATATTTACGGTGGAATTAATTTTTAATGCTACTTTTAACCTTTAATTTTGACTGATACAGCAAAAACTCTGCAAATAAAAAATATTACATGAAAACTGAAAAATAAACTTAAATATGAATGAGACATAAAGAATGAATTTAGAAAACATATAAGTCTATTTTGATTATAGTAGCATTACTCAGAATCCGGATTGGCTTGACAAACCAAAAGGATAAATTTAATTGGGATATTAAAAACCACAAAAAATATGATCAAAAATAGGGGCTGAAACTAAAAAGCACTGAAAAGTTCATAAGAAATGGGGTGGGAAATGTTATTTTTTTATTTCAAGCTAAATAAAGGGGAAAACAACTTTGTTTTTCCGTCACCGCTGAAAACAATTTTCAATCACTCAACAATCAATTCATGCTGCTGAGACTTTAATTGCTAAAGATGAAAAATGGCCCAAAAAAAATTTAAAAATGAAGGTTTTAAGTGATTAACAAATGTTTCCTTCTTTTCTTGTTAGCCAGGATTTTAGATAAAAGCACACCCAATCTGAGCAAGTTTTGGTGAGAACTCACCAAGTTACAATTTTTTTTTGACAGACTTGGCTAGCAAGCTACTCATCTGCCAAGCCCATGAGTTCTTGTGAGTTTGGCAAAAACTTGCCGAGCTCTAGAACTATATAATGATATCTCTGTCCAATGGTACCAAAACTGTCAGGTCTATGTTTCCAGCAAGTCCAAAAAAGCATTTAAAGTCACACTTTTCAGTTGTATTCATATAGCTGAAATCAACGTAAAAATGAAAATTTCATTCAAACTACTATCTCCACAGATTCTCTAAGACATAACTTGTAAAATCTGATAACTCTGGATAAAAGGAATTATGTATAGTTACTAGATATCAAGTCTTAGGGAAAGAGACAACAAATATGAGAGGAATGAATCAAGAAAGATGTGAATTCAAGTTAGTTATAGATGAAATTCAGTCTATTCCCATGTGAGGACAGAATTAGTGGAGAAATCATGAATTCAATGAGCATGAAACACCACAAACCATTATGTGATCTAGTGAATCAAGGATTCCTCCTAGACTCCTTTAGTATAATTATATTAGTATCATAAAATCAATACTAGAGATTTCCTCTTGTTTCTTCTTTCCCTTTTCTTATCTGTAACCACAGGTGGAAAAAAGATAACAGTGTGAATGTGCACATACATGTGTGTGTATACATATAAACATTCAGGAGTGTATAATTGTTATGTAAGCTATAAGCCCAAAAAGGTACAATAGGAACTATGTGCATACTTCTCATTTTGACCAAATAACAAATACAGAAATAAATGCAAGGCACTTATACCTGCTCACAATATTTCCACATCACATTCATTGCAAGTAGATTTCGACCCATAAATTCCTGTATAATACAAACAATATCATTTTAGGGGAAAGAATAAATGATTAAAATAAGCATAAGATGTCATTCATATATATATATATAGTTTCATCTTGTGTGTTTAACTCAAAACTCAACAATTGATTAACAAACCTTCATAATGTAGACACAAAAAAAAACTTCCAGATTTCTAATGTGGAGAGTTACAAAGAATCACAAAAGCAACATTCAATGTCATCATAATAACCTGTTTAGTCCAGCCTACTTAATTTAAAGAAAATGCAGTAAATAATATTCTAATCTCAAATGGGAGGCTGTGGAAGGTTTATGTCATGTTAACTGTTGCCTTTTACAGCTTATACGCCTCCCTACAAGCCTCAATAATTGTATAATTTCATTGATGCAGCTATGCGTAGAGTCCTAACTCCTAACTATAGGTCTCTTCCAAAAGTACCTTTTTGCAGATACAACTGATTAAAGAGTCCTGATAGTCTCCAAACTCTTCCCACAAAGTGACGCTAACCTTTCCAAACTCCCCTAAAAGGCTGAGCGGATTATGAAGAGTCCATAAAAATGCAAACTCCATTCCCTAAAAGTTGTGACCCCCACACAATGATCTCATTTCATAAAAAGTTTTCCATTTTGAGTTGGATGTCACACTCCCTTTTTTGCTGTACAGTAGGATTTGATAGAATCCTTAATGTATTTAAACTCTATCTAAAGATATTTTCATAACATGGCATGCATGATTGATAATTTGATACCATTTAAAAATTCTGAATTCTACTAAATAAAATTGTCTTAAATTAGAATAAGATAGAAAGGTTGGCATGCCTTTTATTTTTAGAATCTAAACATCAATAGTATTATGTTTACTTGTAGATAGACAATAAAAACCCTTGTTGAAATGGTCTAGTTATAGAACATCCCCTTTTACTATGGTAATTAAAGTGCAATTGCTTAGTAGCATTATGGCATTTAGATTAAATTACAGTGCATAATACTTTATTATAACATACGAGGAATGGAAACAAGCTGTGGCAGTTCAGAACTTATGATTTAACTAAATGGGCACAGCTGTAGGGCAATACCATGGAATAAAAAAATGTGAGAATGAAAAATTAGTTATACATGCAACTATATTAGAACAAGAACAAAATTCTTGATCAATATCCTCACACTAAGAAGCGATTGATTAAAAGGTATTTCAAATAGATAAACTGGATGAATCTTGCATATTTCCCCTTACAATTATCATTTTGAATAAATAATGCATTCTTAAAGGCAAAACTTTCATTTTCTTGTACTGAAAAGTGATTGATGAGCAGGATTCAAAAAGTGAGGAGCTTACCTTTTTTATAAGTGTTACATCGTAAGATCTTCCATACTTATTTCTAATCAGAGTTGCAAGCTCTAATCCACTAAAATCTGAATCATCTTTTCCAACAATCCTTTCTAGGTCTTTTCGGAACTTATCTTCTTTATTCTGCATAAGAACAAAGATTCCCAGTTCAAGTTGTGTTGTACAAAAGAAAATTGCAATCCATTGCAACCTTGAAAGGTACAGATCAGCAAGTAAAATAGACGATATCAATCTATTTAAAACATCCAGCTTCTTATATGATCTTATCATCCCGTGGCTATTGTGTAAGATAGGATGTATGTTCTGTCTTAGTCCAGAGAATGCTCTTAAACACATTTCAAAAATAATGTAGAGAAATCTTTATCATGAAGAAAACACAATTTCTGTCTTAGTTTGAGGAATATTGTGCACACCCACTGGTCCCTGCTTGTTGATTTTCTTCAAAAAGAAAATAAAAACTAGTTAGGGAGATTGTTATGCAAATTATTATTCAATTACAAAGAAAACAATAGAGAAAAAACTTGCATTGTTTAAGTGCCTGGGTGAAGGATATTCATGTCGAGAGTTCTCCATTTAAAGTGTTAACATTTTTTGGTAGAAACTTATGAAACCATATAAAGTGTCAAAATGGAAAAAGACTGAGAACTAGATTCCATGGGCACAAAAAACTCCTTGTGCATTGGTCTTTAACTTTTTAGTCTGTATGTAATCTTTTGCATGTTAAGAAAATGTATATAGTCTTTTCATAATGAGCAGATTATAAGAAATTCTGCAGACTGTGTAAAAGAGAATATAGAAACTTTGACCATGATGATTCCATGGTCCTAATTAGAAAGAAAATAGTTTAAAAGGTTCGTAGCATAAATGTTAGTTGCATGCATTACTCTCAATGATAAGAATCAATCACTTATAGATATTTTCTACCTTTACACATGATTTTTTTCTTTTTTCTTTTGATTGGCCTCATCCAGTTAGCACACACCTTCATTCTGGTACATCTATTAACTGCAACCTAATATATAGAGTAAAGCTAGCAGTTTTGGTAGACATTTTTTTTTCTGTTGTGTGTAAGCATTGCTTATCTTTCTACTGTATTTGTTTTGAACTTTGGACATATCAGTTGGCACCAGGGCAGTTCCAAGCTCCATCATATCTCTTCTCCCCTTTTAGGATGGATATCCTTAGATTGGGCTATTGTTGTGTGGCTCCTACTCACTTTCTTCACCCATTTGTAAAGATTTCATGAGGTACATTCTTGGCCACATTGTAGAGTTCTATTTTTTCATATTTTATGCTTCACCATTTTTGTGTTTTTGTTCTCAAGCTTTTGATTGATTTATCGGTCATTCATCAAACCATGTATTTCTATTCTAGGGTTTACTGTTGTTTGATCATGGTATCTCAGATTGTGGCCCTGCCAAAACTTACATGTACCTCCTCACAAAAAGCTCACTCTGATTAAACAATTGTTGTAGTAAACTTGTCTTTTCCATGAATTCTTTTGCCTGCTTTTCTGGTAAACACAGCTTTCCTCTGCTTTTATAATGCATATAATGACTTTCCTACTTTTTGCAATATATGCAAACCTTGTTTAGTTTCTTGTTTTTAGTGATATTTATTTGTGCTATTGTTGGTCTTAAAAAATAGTTAATACATTTTTGACACTCAAAAGTAGTCCCTAATCGTACCTTAACCCAGTTGCCTGCAAAAGAACTGCATGATCAACAAAAACAGCACACTGAATTTCAATTTGAACTCATGCATCAAATGATAAGCATGGTCCAACAATCCACAGGTCAACCACAGACCTCCACCTCTAATACCTTTAACATCTCAGTTTTTAAACACGCTTTCATGTTGGGCAAAAAGGAATATATCGGTCATTCTCATGGCACAATCTGTGGCAACAAACTAGCTACTTGGATTTGCACTCTATAGGCATATTTTAGAACAGTGCTACCCTTTCAAAGCCCATATACATTACAGTTGTTAAGGTTTATATGAATGATTAGGCTTTCACCTAGTACAATCTCATTTCCAACATCTGGCCACAACAAAGCAACCTATCATTGACAGTTGGAAGGTCTTGAAACAGACAACCAAGAAGCACATTTATCCTCTCAAGTATAGAGAGGAGTTATTTGTGCACTCACTCCATCTTCACCAAGTATCCAAATACTTAGTACTATAGTAGATTTGCCAATTCAATCACCTTTGTATCAAGTTAAAAATACAAGACACTATTCAAGTTCTTCAAATCATGTTTGTCTCAAGGTCATTCTTGTCACTACTTGATTGGAGCATACTTTCTAGCTTTCTTTATAAATTGAAGCCAAGCAACAAAAGGAGAATAGAAAATCCAAAAAATGTTTTCCAACTCAAAATATTATTACTTCATTTGCCACTAATAACTCCTCTATCCGTACAAACTCACAATTGAAGAATGACAATTCTTCACTAAGTGGCTCCACTAAAATTTTGTCTCCATCTAGCAATGGGTACAAATTCCACAAAATAATTAGTGTCCTACAGACAAACAAGGCAAAGACTTTCATCTAATAAAAAGATATTGATTGAATATTAGAAGATTCATGTGTTCCATGAGGTTTCCAAGATGAGGACAGCAAGAGACATGTTTGAAGGACAATAGTCCAAGGACCATTTTTGGGGATAGAAATATATATATATATATATATATAGCAATCCAAAAGTCCCAGTGAGTTACTTGCCTAAAACTCACTTGTGATTTCAAGAAAAAATCATTTGAAAGAGTATAACTTTATTTTTTCATCTAATGTTAAAAATATTATACAATTTTTTAAACATTTTAATTAAAAAAAATGCCAGACACCTAATTTTTCTCTTAACTAATAAAATATTAAAAATTGTGTGCACCATGAAGGTTTGTGCGGTTTCAAAGGCCTTAATTTTGGCTTCATGGCAGGGGCTCTGCCCCTCAACCGTGCCCTATATCTTGACAAGGAATGCACCACATGCACTGCCCCCAAACCCTGCAACAGGCGCTACCCCTTGACCCCATTGGGATGTTGCCCCCATACCCCCACAAGAAGTGCTACCCCTTCACCCCATTAGGAGCCCAAACCCCCATGACAGGTGCCACCCGTCAACCCCATTGGGGGCATCACCCAAAACCCCCATGAATGCCATTGCCCCTCAACCCCATTGGGGTCTATGATATGTATTAAACTCTAATTTTGATTTATATATGATGGAAACAATAATATGTTCTAGAAATTCAATAATATGTGATTTTCAAGAATATTTTTAAAACTTTATGTATTTTAAAATGTTCAATAAAATTGTAGAGTCTTAAGTTTTAAAAATTTTGGACCTATCGAGTGATTGTTGAGTCCAAGTTTTACAACTATGATATATATTAGTTTGTTTCTACCAAAGGGGGTGGCTCCCTATCATAAAATCTATTAAAAAAAATGCATTCCTCTAATCTAAGTATCAAAGCCCATGTTATAGTACTGGGATCTCTGGTTACATTGTTTTCCATGAAGTTGATGGTGTTGGTGCATAGTTGCGCAAGTGTTTGCATTGTGAGTTAGCTGTTAGCTTATTTCTTGGGAGCCTTGTGTGGTAGTTTCAAGAGTTCATGATGAACCGACCCATGTAGCATGTGGTGGAGGAAGAGTACCTCCTAGATCATCTGCACTTATTACAGATGGTTAGATACCCCTGTGCGAGAACTCGTAAGTGCGCTAAGGATCGGTTATTTGGTGCATTGCTCTGAGAGAGTGAGCTCTTGTTTGGCCTCTATGTGGTCTAGGTGTGTGGATGCTTTGGGTGACAGTGGTTGCATTGCCTTGCTTGACCTAGCATGATATCTAATGAGTGTTTGTGTTTAGGGTTAAATGTAATATCCCTTGGCTAATCTGACCCTGTTTCCCTTATTTGAACCCCAAGGAATATTGTCAAACACTTGGCATACAATGTTTGAAACCGCTGTAGTGAATTCTTTATTTGTCTTCTTTGGGTTTGTACGCTGCAAATGAAGTTATGGAAAGCTTCTAACAATGCAAAGTTGTTATAGAAATGATATGCTAGCTGTTTTAGACCTTACACACACATGGAATGACTGAAATTAACTAGTACAGCTAGTAGACATTAAGACAAACACTTGTCATGCATCCCAAAGTACACCTACAGCCATTAGGCATTTAAGCAAACAGTTGGCATGAAAGCTAAGTGGCTGATCAATGTTGAATGTCACCTGGAATATCAATCGACCCCAATCTGGAGGTGATGAAGGCGGCTACAGGGGTTTGCAGAATGTAGAAGAAGCAGCCAAAGATTCCTTATTCAATCTTCATCATAAATCTGAACAAACATCTCCAATTTGGTCTCCACAAAGACCACAAAATTGGGAAGGTACTGTAGCATTTACTGTAGCGCGGTACTGTAGTGTTTACTATTCACGGGGTACTGTAGTGCACTGTTCACGCGCACTGTTCACGACACTGTAGCAGCAAATAAACCCTCTGTATGATGTTCTCAGTCTGCCATATACATATGCCCTCAGCTATGCCAATAAATCTGAAAATAAATCCCCAATCAGCACAATGTCAACTTCTGGATGAAGCCAACCCTAGGAGCAACTTCAGATGAATATCTCACACCCTCAGATTGCTGATGCAATGAAGTCTTCACGTTCTCCAATGCCGATACTCTGGACAAGCTGTAGAAACCCCAGCTTCTTCTCCAAAGCCAAGAGACAAGTCTTCTCATCAAAATTAACAATGATCAATCTCCCTTCTCTTCTTTTCAAAAGCCTTATATATATTTCCCATGAAGGTTCGATTTCCTCCAATAAGGCATTAAATCAATTAATGATATTAAATGACATTTAATGATATAATATTCACTTTGTCATTTAATATTTCACCTTGGTAAAAGAGCCACAATTAATTAATTAAATGGTCCCCTTTAATGATACTTGGACCCACCCTTAAGTTATAATATAACTTAATAATATAAGCTCAAAACATTAATGTTTATTTAAACTAAATAAACATTAATATCTCCATTAATACTCAACATTTTTAAATGCCGTCTGAGCTGGGAGCTGACATGATGAAGCTGCATATGACCATACCCCTTTACTAAAAATAGAAGGGGTCCATCTCTAACATCTCAAACTTACTATAAATAGTAAGTATAGCAAATGAAGTCCAAATGATACCAAACGAAAGCCAGATCGAAACACACTGAACTCTGGAGCTGATACAAGCCTCGGGAGACCCTCTATCCATACTCATTAGCCTACGAGGGTCAGAATGGTAGGCTAATCACCAAAAAACCATGTCTGCTAAAATGGGGACATTACATTAAATCAACCCTTGTGTGTGCTGAGGAGTACCCGTCTTGGGTGACAGTCTCCTCGATGATTGATTCTTGTTTTTATGGATGTTTAGAGACTTTTGAGTGGCCTTGTTGCTCCTGTAATCCTAGTGAGATGGCCTAATTGTTTTCTTGTTTGACTTGACTAAGATGATTATGATTGACTCTTGATTGAGCTTTGCATACTTATTAGTGTGATATTGCATTTGGATGTGACAAAAGTGGAATTAATCCATGCTCAAAATGTGTTAGCAATAATTGTACTTGCATTGTGTATATGGTTCTTCATGTTCATAACAATGCACTATTGTACCTGTGAAAGGAACTGAAATGATTCATGAAAGTGATGTGTTGACATTGTGTGGTTGCATTAAAGTGCATAATGTATTATTTCATAACTAAAACAAATGACCATAAGTGGGAAATGAGTAAATTTTCATGGTAGATCAATTGGGTTAAGGACCTATGTCCCCAATTTGCATTGTGTACTACATTGGTATGAATATCTATGTGGCTAATAGCTTAGCAGCATCATGAAGTTCCTTGATTCGTCTACATCATACACATCTTGTATTGTAACCTTGGAATTCTATCGTCACCATCATGTATGTGTGCACCATAAGGTGTTCTAAGAGGGCAATTTGCATTGTTGACCCTATCCTTGAGTGGACCTTAATCGTTTACTGAGAAACCTATATTGCTAATGTAAAATTTGTATTGTGATAACCTGGTGATATTATGGCAAGGTGCTCCTGTTGAGTTGTTTTTGCAAGTATGTGAATCTCAATATATCCTTGTTGTGATAGTAAATTGTGTTGTGGGTTTATGCATTCTCTTATGAGGGCAATCCTTATGTGAACAGTTGTTAGTCATCCTTGTATATGTAAAGTGCAAAGTACCTTCGTGTTATGTGATCATAATTACCCTGTGAATGTGACCTTGTAAGTGAAGTTGAGCCATGCATTAATGTATGTCTTGTAAACATGGCATTATATTCCCCTACATGTCTTATTGCATAAAGAAATAAATTGCATGTCATCATGCCTAAGAAAGGAATTGCATTGCATTGAAATAGTAAATGACTGCAAGTAAACAAAAATCATAATTGCATATATATATATATATAGATATATATATATACTGCATATAAGTTGATTAGGAATGAAATGTAAACGACTCTATTGTCTTTTGTGTCTGCGTACATTCTCTAACGCATCTTGGATATTGTATCCTTGGGTGTTGTGCAGCAGTTACTTCCTTCAATGTGGTTGATACTAGTCACTACGTTATGTGGACATGTTATGTAATTGATGATTGTTTTGGTTATTGGTGAATTGTTCATGTGTTGTGTGGGCTAGCATTGAATTTTTGGACTTATGCTTGGAACCAGTCACCAAACTCTTCTATCTATCTATTTTTTGACACTTGTCACACTTTATTTATTGTTGAAATTGCACACATTTCTATAATTTAATGTTGAATTTGATAGTTCTCTCACTCGGGTTTTCTCTTTTCAAATCTCATGGTGACTATTCTAAATGTTTCACACTGTTGGCCCTGTTTTGTGTTAAGTGTTGTTTTCTATCATGTTCGTAGCGAACCTCTAATAGTATGTACAAGGGAGAACACCACAAAGAATGTACCACATGTGATTGTTGATTAGTTAGAATTGTAGTGCAATAGAAGAATTAAAAGATCCCTTCCATGATAAAATGTGATTAAAATTTCTTGAAATATATGAAATGCTTTAGATGTGATTGAACAAATGTGAATTTCATAACATTGCATTAGTGAAAATCATGATGAATTGCAAGTTCTTTGTCCTCGGTGAATGTTAATGCATGCTTTATATGATTATGGTTAAACATGGATGTTCGTGTAGTGGATTGTGAATGAAGTATGATTGGGTTATTTCAATATGATTGTTGCATTGTTGCATAAGTTCATGTTGGTGGTGGTAGAATCATGTGTATTTTTCTTGCTTGACCCTAATTGATTTTGGATGACTTTTTGTGATGTAATCTACCGAAGATGCCTATTTCTTCTTGTGTGGTCCTTGGACCATGCTTTGTCTTATGCTTGATGCTCTTGGTGTGATTGAATAGGTGCTTAATACACCATTTATCTTGTTATTTTGTTGATTATGGGTACTCAACGTTTCATGTTAGGTGTGGTTTCCCTAACTACATGCTTGGTTGACATATTGTAGGAACAGGAAATGCCCTTAATTAGTTCTTTGGCACCTAATGATTACATGTATATCTACTGTACTTATATGTATGTTTTTGCGAGACTCCATGATGGAGGTCGATGTGAGTTGGAGGAGTTCTCCTTAGTGGTTTGTGATGTTTCTAGCCTAAGGCTGGAAGAGGATGTCATTCTGTTAAGTGGAATTGACTATCCTAAGCTTGGTTGGAGTTATGAGTGCAAGATGTTGACCCTAGTGAGAGGTTCAATGTTACCTCTTTGATTGTGAAATCATGATCTAGATCGAGTTGAGTAACCCTCATTCGGCAACAAAGAAAACCTTGCTTGCTCCTATGCCTTGTGGTTAGTGGCAGTTGTGTGGCCTTTCTTGCAGTTCTTAGGGGTTGTTGAGCCTTTGTTATCTTTGTGTTTATGCCTCTAAGTACCTTTTTGCTGATCTTAGTTATCTGAGGTGAAGCAGATGTTGTAAGGAATCCTCGCTTTTGTGAGATCATGGGGGATTAAGTGAGATCTATTATGGATTTAAGTGAGCTCTAGATGAGCACAATGGTGCTTTTAGGCCTTGTGGATTGAACTTTTCTCCCTTTTTGTGGATTGTAGCCCTAAAAGTTTTGTGCCTTGTTCTAAGGAGAGATCATTAAGGGCACAATTTTGCGCTTGGTTGCCTCTAGATGAGGTAAAGTTGTTCGAGTTTATGTTGTTGTTAGAATAGGTGGCTAGATGGAGTTTCAAATGCCATGTTGTGTGGCTTATCTCGGGGTTATTGAGTCGTACATGCTCTTGTGGACTGAATGGTAGGTCTAGTTCTCAATTGCTTTATGATGGTAAGAGGGTTGCGTGATGTGACCTAGACTTGTTGGTGAGTCAAATGGTCATTTTGTATGCTCAATGTGATTGTTATATTGTGCACTGAAGGTGCCTTGTTCATGATTTGTGGTATCATAGGAGTAAGTCTAATCCTAGGGGGAGAGGATGTAATGCCCCTCCAGAGTGCTCTTCTACATTCTTGTTTCTCGATGTGGATTTGGCCATGTGACTATGATTGTGCCATTTGTATTTTATATGTAAATCTTTCTATGGTGCTTTGATTTTATTCTAGATGCTTCATTTGTTGTGGTGTATGACCTTGAGCACTTATCTTATGCTCAATTTGATATATGTTCCGTGATTGTTCTAGACCCATGATGTGATGTCCCCGATATAATTAAATAATAAAATTAAAATACTTATTGTAAGGCCCCAAATGTAATAACAAATCTTTCAAGCCCTTTATTTTATTAGATTAGTCAACTCTTAGTTTGGTCGTGTCGGCCCATTTGTAACCCTTCAGGAAATTCCCCGAAGCCCATATTTATGGCCGAGTCAGTCATTTGTGTTGATATGCGAATTTGGTATTTTCTTTGTATGTACGAATTCCAATTGGAGTTCATCTTGTCTGCCATTTCAGAGGTGAGAGATCCTCCCTACTTGACATTCACGGTTTCGATGGGTGTTTCTCCTCACCCTATTTTGCTTCTGTGTAATCTATTGTGCGATCATTATCAATATAATTTCTCTTTGCATGTGCGAACCATCGGATTATTTCTTTGGCAAGTGCGAATCTCCATCTGAAGTGTCTTGTGTCCGGAATATTAATAATTCATTTCATTCCTCTGTGAAACACCAACTGTCTAAGCATTTGCAGGACTCGACGAATATTCACTCACCGTACGGCCAGCACTATCCTACGCGGCGTCCATACTACCATCCTCACTATACGGTCGAGGCACAACTTATCACCGTACAGCCAGGATTGTCGTACGCTCAGTCCGTACTACCATCCCCACTGTATGGTTAAAGCACAACATATCACCGTACGACCAACACTCACCATATGGTCAAAGTCACTGATCTGTCACTGCACACCGATTGCTGGAGGGAGTATACCGTACAGTCACCATCGTACGTTCTAAGGAAGTCGTACAAATTACAGCGTACGTGGAGCAATAGTGTTTGAAGGAGACCGTACTG
Organism: Cryptomeria japonica; assembly: GCF_030272615.1. NCBI lineage: Eukaryota > Viridiplantae > Streptophyta > Pinopsida > Cupressales > Cupressaceae > Cryptomeria > Cryptomeria japonica. Next base: position 590,629,669 of record NC_081411.1, on the reverse strand, counting down.
TGTATAGAACATTATAGGGGTATCAAAGCTAGTGATCTTGCTAGCCTGTCGTGTGGTGGATGCAAGTGTACACTAGAAGGAGGTACCGTTTTGCCGACCAAATGGGGGAACCACAGGATCCTGCAAGAGAAGTCATGGCACTATTAAGGGAGCTAACCAGAAGCCAAGCTCAGCTCAACGACACCATAACCAGAGGGGAGCAACGACAACAAATCATGGAGGTTACGACAATTGGCCTTGGTAAAAACGAATGGAGAACAGAATGGGCAGGGCGATGATTCGGTCACTGGAAGGTCAAACTTCCAACGCTCACATTCACGGCCGCTGATGCCGACTTTTCCCCAGAAATTAGAAGTGTCGCGTGGGGAGCAAGAACCCACCTTTCAGGAGATGCAAGCACAGTTGAACCGAGATTGGAGGGATGCAAATCTTGAGGGGGACATATCCTTCAAGGATTATGCTGAGCTCCGGATGAAATACTTGGGCGGCAGAAGTCGGGGCTATTATGGACACTATAACAATGACATCAAGCGGAAGGTTGGTAACATCAAGCGGAAGGTTGGTAAGATCAACCTGTCATCCTTTGATGGGACCAGAGCAACCTCAGCATGCGCTTGGGTTCAAAAAGAAGATACCTACTTCCAACTCAACCCGATACCTGAAGATGAAGCTATCAAGTTTGCAGCACTTCACCTGGAAGGAGTCGCTCACGAATGGTGGCATCATGGAATGGTCGCTCTCGGCCATGACCAGATAACTTCCTATGCCAACTTCACGGAGAGGATCATAGACCGATTTGATGGGAAGGATCCAGAACTCAATTTCAAGGAGCTGGCGCAACTAAAATAGTCAAGACCTATGGACAGTTACATCACAGAGTTCCAGAGGTTATCCTTGTTGGTAACAAACATCTCAGAGCGGAGATTGGTAGTCTTGTTCATGGACGGATTGATGGAACCAATGAAAGGTTGGGTGAAAGGGTTCAACCCCAACACGCTCACGGAAGCAATCAAAAACGCCCGTATTATGGCAACATTTTCCTCTTCCAGAAATTTTGCACATACCAAACCACCCTTCGTTCTGAAGGAGAAGGATAATAAACCCTTTCTGAAGAAGTCATCGCTCGATGAAGCCACAAAACAAGAAGGAAGAAGGAAGAAGCTTTGTTTCACCTGCAGGGAGCCATGGGAGCCAGGACACCGATGTTTGGGCAAAGGGAAGATTCACTATATTAAGGTGATGTCCGATGGAGAAGAGGAGCATGAGGAAAGTGAACCACCAAGGGAAGAATCTGCCAAAGAAACCAGCCTAGCGGAGAGAATTTCCACATTGGTACGGAGGGGAGGATTCATTGCCACACTGGCGGGTACCCCAAGGTGCAATGTGTTTAGGGTACGTGGTACACTTCAAGGGCAACAATTCCTTGTTATGCTTGAAAGTGGGGCCTCGCTCAACTTCATAAACTCATCACTCGTCACCCAAAGGGGTTTGTGTACAAAGGAGCATGAAGGGTTCGATGTCAAGGTGGCAGGAGGCAATCTCCTATCTTGCACTCACCTGGTTCCGCAACTAAGCATCATCATGGGAAATTACACGGTGACAGACGATTTCTTTGTAGTAGATCTAGATGACACGGATGTCATATTGGGCATTCAATAGATGGAGACCCTTAACCAGTACACGCAAAGCTTCAAAAGGATGGAGTTCTCATTCGAGGTGGATGGCAAGAAGGTGGTTCTTAGAGGAATGTCGAATGGCGGCCCGAGGGAGATTTCTGCCAAACAGATGGAAGCCATCTTCAGACATGATGAAGTAGTCTGGGCAGCACATTGCTTGATCTCGACAAAACCTGTGAAAGGGCAACCGACTTACTACCAGGATGAGGAACTTCAGGCGGTTTTGGATAGGCATAGTTTGGTCTTTGTTGATATTTCACCTAGTATACCCCCACACCGAGGGTTTGAGCACACCACCGAGTTGGAGGAAGGAACAGAACCCGTTATCACCATACCCTATCGCCACCCGAAGAAGTTCAAAGAAGAGATAGAGAAAACTATCCAGGAACTCCTCGATAAAGGATGGATCCGCCCCAACTCTAGCCCCTTTGCATCCTCCGTGGTACTGGTGAAGGAGGACGGAACTCTCAGAATGTGCGTTAACTACCGTGCACTGAACAAGAAGACTATCAAGAATAGATACCCCATTCCCAGGATCGATGAGCTGTTGGGCAAACTACATGGCACAGTCTATTTCTCCAAAATCGATCTCCGCTCCGGCTACCATCAAATCCGTATGAGGGAGCAAGATGTCAAAAAGACAGCCTTTCGTTGTCATTACGAACACTATGAGTTCTTGGTCATGCCGTTTGGATTAACTAATGCCTAGGCCACTTTTCAGTCCTGCATGAACCACATCTTCAACAAGCAACTGCGTGAGTTCCTACTGGTATTCTTTGATGACATACTCATCTACAACAAGACCTGGGAGGAACATCTAGGACATTTGGATGAAGTATTGGGGATTATGAAACCACAATCATTATATGCCAAAAGGTCCAAATGTGAGTTTGGAATGACCGAGGTCCTGTACCTGGGTCACGTCGTCAGCGCCCGGGGGGTACAAGTTCACCAGGAGAAGATTCAAGCAATTCTAGACTGGCCTCCACCCAAGACTCTCTCGGAGCTGCGTGGATTTTTTGGATTGTGCAATTATTATAGAAGGTTTGTGAAAGGATTTTCACAGCTTGGTGCACCACTGACAGATCAGACAAAGAAAGGATCCTTCCATTGGAATGCGCAGGCGCAACACACCTTTGACAAATTAAAAGAATTTATGAGTACGTGTCCGGTTCTGGCACTACCAGACTTCACTCACCCTTTCATCCTGGAGTGCGATGCCTCGGGAGAAGGCGTTGGAGCGATGTTGATGCAAGACCATCACCCCATTGCATTCGAGAGTCGGAAGCTCTCAAGAGCTGAGCGGTTGTACTCCATCTACGACAAGGAGATGCTCGCCATCACGCACGCACTGACGAAGTTTGGGCAGCACCTCGTTGGGGCAAAGTTTGTCATACAAACAGACCACAACAGCCTACGATATTTCTTGGAGCAGAGGGATCTGAATGAACGACAACAGAAGAGGGTGAGAAAAGTCTAGGCATTTGATTTCGACATTATGTGAAGGGCAAGAATAACGTGGTAGTCGATGCCCTGTCAAGAAGGCCTGCCATATGTTCTCTATCCCAGATTTCGACGGATTGGAAGGAACATCTGTTGGTTGAATACTCCAAGAATACTTTTGCCTGCGAACTGATGGATGGTCAAGTGCAGGATGACCGATACAAGGTGGTTGACAACATTTACTACAAGGACAGAATTTATCCAGTACCCGAGTCCAAGATGAAGGAAAGGATTCTGAAGGAAATGCACGACTCTCCCTTGGCCGGACACCCGGGATACTTGAAAACCTACAGACAAATCCGAGAAAGGTTTTCCTGGAAGGGACTTAAGAACAAAGTTCTGCAGTATGTGTAGGAATGCTCCACCTGTCAACAGAACATATCTGAGCACACCTTACCGGTCGGACTGCTACAACCACTGCCAATCCCCGACCAGAAATGGGATAGCATCTCGATGGATTTCATTACTGGGCTCCCCAGAGTGCAAGGAAAGGATTGCATTTTCGTCGAAGTAGACCGCTTGACCAAGTATGCCCATTTTTTTGCCATCCCCACAAAATGCCAAGTAGTTCAATAAGCGGAGTTGTTCTTTCGTGAGGTATTCTGCTAACATGGTCTACCGCGAAACATAGTAAGTGACAGGGATAGCCGTTTTCTAAGTACCTTCTGGATGGAGTTATATCGGTTGGTAGGAACCGAGTTGTCACCCAGCATGAGCTACCATCCGCAGACCAACAGACAGACTGAGATTGTGAACAAATGGCTACAGGATTATCTCAGGAACTATGTCTCAGCACAACAAAAGGCTTGGGTTCGCTGGCTACATTTGGGTGAACATTGTTACAACACCACCTATCACATGTTGATAGGCATGCCACCCTTCAAAGCACTGTATGGTTATGAACCTTCTTCCTTTGTTGATCTGGCATTGGGAGATAGTTGTGCACCGAGGGTCAAAGATTGGCTTCAAGAGAGTTTGGACATCCTAACATCTCTCAAAGATAACCTCCAGAGGGCTCAAAACCAACAAAAGATGTATGCCGACCGGCACCGGATTGAGCGAAATTTTGAGGTGGGTGATCCGGTATACCTCCGACTTCAACCATACAGACAATCCACCTTGAAGACAAGTGGTAAGGAGAAGTTAAAGCCGCATTTCTATGGACCCTACAGGGTGGTTCGGAGGGTGGGGCAAAGTTGCCTACGAGTTGGAACTTCCTGAGGGGAATCGGATTCACAATGTTTTTCACGTGTCATGTCTCAAGAAGGTCGTCGGGCAACGCGTCACAGTGTCCAAGGATCTGCCACCCATCGATGAAGAAGGAAAACTAATTCTGGAACCGGCGGAGATCATCGATGTCAGAGAAAAGAGGCTGAGATCACGCACAGTCAAGGAGTTCCTTGTGCACTGGAAGAATCTACCAATCGAGGATGCCACCTGGGAAGGCGAGCAAATTATAAAGCATCCAAGTCTGCAATTGCTTGAGGGCAAGCATTTTTTGGCCCGGGAGGACTGTGATGTCTCCGATATAATTAAATAATAAAATTAAAATATTTATTGTAAGGCCCCAAATGTAATAACAAATCTTTCGGGCCCTTTATTTAATTAGATTAGTCAAGTCTTAGTTTGGTCGTGTCGGCCCGTTTGTAACCCTTCGGGAAATTCCCCGGAGCCCATATTTATGGCCGAGTCTGTCATTTGTGTTGATATGTGAATTTGGTATTTTCTTTGTATGTACAAATTCTAGTTGGAGTTCAGCTTGTCTGCCATTTCGGAGGTGAGAGATCGTCCCTACTTGGCATAAGCAGTTTTGTAATGTCCCCTTCTCCGCAGTGATTAGTTATGTTGGTCGTTAGCCTAGTTCGGAGGCCCATAGGCTAGTCGGGGGCAGAAATTAGGGTTTCCTATTTTCTAGGAGGATTCTTTGGTGATTTCAGGGGCTATATGTGGGAGTTTGACAGTTTGGATTCTGGATTTCTTCTAGGTTTTCAAAGAGCTTTAGGATGGTTCAACATGCATCTGCATCAAGTGACTTTTTCCAGACTTACTATTTTGAGTAAGTACGATGATTGCTCAGAATGTGGTTAAAATCACTTTGGAAACACTTACTATTTTTAGCAGTATGCTATTTTTAGTAAGTACTATTTTTAGCAGTTCTATTTTTAGTAAGTACTATTTTTAGTAGTTCTATTTTTAGCAGAATGTCAGTAGGCTTGTTCAGATGGCTATTTCCGACAGGTTAGTTTGAGCAGTTGGTCTTCCCTCATTTTTTGGTGCTATTCTTGGCAAGGGTTCCTCAGCTCAGTGCAGTGACTATTTCTGGCAGGGCAATTCTCTCAGCTTGTTTCCAAATATCCTTGGAGCTTGTTTTGGCAAGTTCAGTATTTGATGAAAAATGGTGTTTTAAATTAAATTATAACTTAAGGCAAAGGTTGAACGATTTATTTAAAAGGGGTTGCTTAAGTTATATTGATATATAAGTCATTTCCTTAATTATATATTGGGTGATTTATTGTTGAGGAAAAATACTTTATAAAGTGAAATATTAATACGGCAAGATGGACGCCTTATGGAGAAATAAGTTAATTTTATAATATATTTCACTTATCTACCTTGGATGCCACATTATGATTTTATTGCCATTTTTATAAAGAAGATTTGCTCCTATGAGAAGGTCAATTTGGAGAAAGGAGAAATGAAATGTAATTTCAAAATAATGTGAAGTGAATGTGCATTTGGATTTGGCGTTCATTTGGAGGGATTGTGAATTTGAATTTGAGCCCTCAAAATCTATTAATGAGAGTGTTGGGCTTCTCATTTGGTATGAAATGAGTTTGCATCGTTATACTGCCGAATTGGCGATTGAAAAATCTGAGCTTCGAAGTGTGGCTTCCTAGCTAAGTCTCAGTTTCGTACTTGCAAGATAGTACCTTGCTGTGTTCATGTATTCCCAGTGTTGTTGGTGAGTGAGTTGCAGTTTGTGGAGTGTTTTGATTGAGATTGGAGTGTTTTCTGGTTGCTGGTCACAGGACTGCTGAAAGTGTATTTTGCTCGCACCTCTTGGCCAGGCGATTCCATCATTCTGGGTACCGACTCATCCTTCCTCCTACCACTGGTGATGCATATTGTAAATTTTTAGCATCTTATTTTTAGTGTGGATTTTTATATTGAAAATCGAACTTCCCAGGTTAGGCGTGGGGTTTAGTTAATGCATTGGGAAGCATGCAAAATAAATATGGGTGTTTTGATGGCTTTCCTTGGGTTTGTTCTCATTGTGGCAGGTATAGCAATTGTTTAGAACAGATTTTGGGTGAATTGGGTGAGTAATAAGAGAGTTATGAGCATTTTAGTGAATCCACAGGCTGCTGGTTTTGCAATTCTAGCCTGCAGATTTTTTATGTTAGCAGAAATTTCATGTTCTTAATTGGATGTTCAGCATTACTCTCTTCTCACATCATCTTGATTATTGTAAGGTTAAGTAGTAGTACTACTAACCAATTCTACCTTGTAAAATCTCACCCCGCTAGAAAGTGGAAGAGGCTAGCTTGCCGCCTATTTTCAAGTAAATTGTAATTCAGTCCTCCCACTGCATAAGTGGTCGAGTGATGTTTGATTGTAATGGTCCTCCCGCTGCATAAGCGGTTGAGTTGAGTTTGTTTTGTAATTTCAGTCCTCCCGCTGAAATATTGTGGTCGAGTGATTTGTGCCTTGTGTGTTTCTCTTGGCTGGTTCACCGCCAAGTTTCTTGCATTCTCACTGGATAAGCGAAAGGGGCTGGCTTGCCGCCTAGTATTGTATTTCATTTCATCTTTCAACAGTTTGAGATCTAATGATCCCCTATTCACCGTATGCTCTCACCTTCCCACATTGGGCACTTGGTGATCAGAAAGTGGAAGGGTTGCAATCTTCAACAAGTTTTCAGTTTATGTTTTCTAATCTTAACGGGTTAATTTCTTGTTGATGTTATTGTTGGTCTTAAAAATAAAATAAAAAATAACTGGGATATTACAAGTTTCGGTGGGAGTTTCTCCTCACCCTATTCTGCTTCTGTTCGGAGTCTGTGTAATCTGTTGTGTGATCATTATCAATATAATTTCTCTTTGCATGTGTGAACCGTCGGATTATTTCTTTGGCAAGTGTGAATCTCCATCTGAAGTGTCTTATGTCCGGAATATTAATAATTCATTTCATTCCTATGTGAAACACCGACTGTCTAAGCGTTTGGAGGACTCGAGGGGCAGTGTTCAGTGGATATTCACTCATTGTATGGCCAACACTACCATACGGCCAGTCTGTACTACCATCCCCACTGTCGGTCAAGGCACAACTTATCACCGTACGGCCAGCACTATCGTACGCTCAATCCGTACTACCATCCCCACCGTACGGTTAAAGCACAACATATCACCGTACGGCCAACACTCACCATACGGTCAAAGTCACTGATCTGTCACCGCATACCGATTGCTAGAGGGAGTATACCGTACATTCTAAGGAAGCTGTACGAATTACACCATACGTGGAGCAATAGTGTGTAATGGACACCCCCTGTTCGGTACTAAATTTATGTCCTTTTTACTTAGTGTAATTTTGTCAAACAGTTGGCGTGCAAGCTGACTACTGGATTTTTTGGTTCTTGATTTGCTATAGGATAAATTTGGTAAACTGATATTTATTGTAAAGCTTTCAAAGTTTATTCAATATAAAAATAACCAGACATATCAAATACCAAAAACAAGAGGATTAATGCTGATGGTATTTATTTAATTCCAACTCCAAGCATACAAATCAGATTTGAAGAATATTACAGACCATATGATAATAAACAAATTCAAACCTGGACTCCACAAGTATAGAACCTGCTGAAAACACTGTTCATGCACTGTAGCTGCACTATTCACGGCACTGTAGCATTTTTACTATTCACGCAGCACTGTAGCAAAACACTATTCACGCGGTACTGTAGCAAAAACACTGTTCACGCGGTACTGTAGCAAAACACTGTTCACGCGGTACTGTAGCAAATCACTGTTCACGCGGTACTGTAGCAAAAACACTATTCACGCGGTACTGTAGCAAATCACTATTCACGCGGTACTGTAGCAAAACACTATTTTCAAATCTGCACTTTCAAACTCCTGTAAAACATCATGCGAGAGCACCAAATGAAGCCCAATGTGTTTCTTGAATGAAAACACCATTAATCCTCCTGACTGTGTCTTTCAACAGCGAAGAGAATGCTAGCAAAAAGGGATTCCGTCCTCCAAGCCCAATAATCAGATTTCTACGAAATCCAACAGCATAACATTAATTCATCCCAGCATATCCCAAAAGAGAGCTCTCAACCTCCATTTATATCTTCTCCCTGGATGCAAACACTTCATTTCCTAAATGTGGGATAATACAATTAGAATAAAATATTATTTCCCACAATGTACCATTAAAGGGAACTTTTAATATTTTAAACATTACTTTATATTCCCAACCTTATAAAATAACAATAAAGTTAAATATTTAATTTAACTTTACACTTTATCGTTAAATATTAAAACATTGTTGATAATCCCTTTAAATCATTGTCGCCTTCAAATATTTTTACTGATAGTTATGCCAACCAGGGAAACACTAAAAATTTCAAGTCACTGCTTGGAGACTAACTTACTATAAATAGTAAGTGTCTAGAAACCCTGTCAAAGCAGCACCGATTGGCCTGAAATCGAAAACACCTAGGCCAAAACACCTCAGGATCCCATCAATGTCCTTGTTAGCCTTCGGGACCATGTCAGAATAGGCTAACGACACCCCATATCATGTTGCGCTAAAAAGGGGACATTACAGTCCGCCCCCCTTGAAATTGCTTGTCCTCAAGCAAATTTGGTCCTGAATGTTGCAATACCTGCTCATTCTCCCATGTAGCATCCTCATCTGGCAGGTCTCTCCATTTCACCAAGTATTCCTTAACGATTCTGTTCCTGAGTGTCCTTTCCCTGATATCCAGAATAGCTTCGGGTACTAACACAAGCTTCCCCTCCTCATCCAAAGGGGGTAAATCTGCAGAAGGCACTACACTCTGACCAATGGCTTTCTTAAGCCTAGACACATGAAACACATTGTGCACCCGACTGCCCTCTGGAAGCTCAAGCTCATAGGCGACTTCGCCCACTCTGCGAATCACCCTGTAGGGACCATAAAATCTAGGCTTCAACTTTTCAGCTCCGCTCTTCTTGAGTGATGACTGTCTATATGGTTGTAGCCTCAAGTAGACCATATCCCCTACCTCGAAACTGCGCTCTATTCGGTGCTGATCAGCGTACAATTTCTGTTGATTCTGGGCCTGCTGTATATTCTCCTTGAGCACTTTCAGGATGTCCTGACTATCCTGCAATAAGTTTTTGGCTTTGGGCACTCTGCTGTCCCCCAAAACTAAATCCATGAAGCTAGGTGCATCATAACCATAGAGTGCCATGAAAGGAGTCATCCTGATGGACATATGATAAGTGGTGTTATAACAATACTCTCCCATATGCAACCATCTGACCCAAGCTTTTTGTTGTGCAGTTACATAGTTCCTCAAATATCCCTCCACCCATTTATTCACAATCTCTGTTTGCCCATCTGTCTGCGGATGATAACTAGTGCTAGGTGTAAGATCTGTACCACACAACCTAAACAACTCCTGCCAAAAAACACTCATAAACTTACTATCCCGATCACTGACAATGAATCTGGGCAACCCATGTAACCTGAATATCTCTCTAAAGAAAAGATCTGCCACCTGTGCTGCTGTGTAAATGGACGGAATAGCAAAGAAGTGAGCGAACTTCGTCAAGCGGTCCACCACCACATAGATGCAATCCCTTCCCTGCACTCGTGGTAAACTAGTGATGAAGTCCATCGAAATACTTTCCCATTTCCTATCTGGAATGGGCAAGGGCTGTAATAAACCTGCAGGAAATGTGTGCTCTCCCTTATTCTGTTGACAAACCGCACACTCCCTGACATACCTCTGAACATCATCCTTGAGCCCTCTCCATGTGAACCGCTCTCGGATCTGCCTGTAGGTCTTGAAGATCCCCGGATGCCCAGCTGTGGGTGCATCATGAAATGCCTTAAGTATCACCTCTCTCAAATGTGATGACGGAATCAAATAAACCCTATCTTGAACTCTGATCAATCCATCTATCACCTCATAGCGATCATCCTGTATAGTACCTGAAATCAATCCAGAAGCCCAAGCATCTCCGACATACTCTGCTATAATCTGATCTCTCCAATCTCCTGAAATCTCTGCCAGAGCACATAAGTGAGGTCTCCGAGATAAGGCATCAGCCACCACGTTTTTCTTACCTTTGACAAACTCTATGTCAAAGTCATAAGCCTGCAATTTAGTAACCCATTTCTGTTGCCGGTCATTAAGATCACGCTGGCTCATGAAATATTTTATGCTATTGTGATCAGTTTTGATCACAAACCGTCCACCTACTAAGTATGATCGGAATTTGGCCAATGCATGCATTATGGCCAACATCTCCCTGTCATAGATAGAATAGCTCCTCTCAACACCTCGAAGCTTCCTACTCTCGAATGCAATGGGATGTTTCTCCTGCATCAATACTGCCCCTATCCCATCACCTGAAGCATCACACTGAAGTTCAAAAGGCTTCGTGAAATCTGGTAGAGCTAAAACCGGACAAGATGACATCACTTGTTTGAAGTGGTCAAAACATCGTTGCGCTGCTTCTGTCCATACAAAGGCTCCCTTTTTAGTGAGGTCTGTCAAAGGTGCTGCAGTCTGTGAAAACCCCTTAACAAACCTCCTGTAAAACCCGCATAAACCAAAGAACCCCTTAAGCTGTGTGAGGTTTGTGGGAGTAGGCCAATCTACTATAGCTCTAATCTTTTCGGGATCAACCCGAACACCATCCGCACTAATAATATGCCCAAGGTATAGTAATTCTGTCATACCAAACTCACACTTAGACTCCTTGGCATACAAAGACTCTCTCTCTAGGATAGATAATACCTCCTCCAAATGCTGTGAATGTTCCTCCCAGGTCTTACTGAAGACCAAGATGTCATCAAAGAAGATCAAGACAAATCTCCTCAACTGCTCCCTGAATACCTGGTTCATACAACTCTGAAATGTAGCGGGTGCATTGGTTAGTCCAAATGGCATAACCATAAACTCAAAGTGGCCATAGTGACATCGGAAGGCTGTTTTCTCAATGTCCTCTGCTCTCATCTTGATCTGATGGTATCCAGATCGCAAATCAATTTTAGTGAAGAAGCATGCCCCATGCAACTCATCAATCAGCTCATCAATCCTAGGAATGGGATACCTATTTTTAATTGTTTTCTTATTCAATGCCCTGTAATCGATGCACATGCGCATCGTCCCATCCTTCTTCTTTACCAAAACTACAGCTGAAGCAAAGGGGCTTTTGCTAGGCCTGATGTGCCCCATTTCCAACAACTCCTTAATTGCCTTCTCTATCTCATCTTTATGTTTCTTAGGATGACGATAAGGAGTGATCATCACTGGTTTGGCTCCCTCCTCGAGCTCAATAACATGCTCCGCACCCCTGTTAGGAGGAACCCCGTGAGGAATATCACTGAATACCTTGGCATGCCTGTCAAGAATCTCCTGTATATCTGGTGGATAACTCTTCACCCGAGGCTCCGGTGAAGTTGGCATAACTAAGCACTCTGTCGCCCACTCTATGTCATTATGTCGAAAAAGTTTCTCCATTCTCCTCAAAGAGACTACCCTGCAACTCCCATCTGAAAGTCCCCTGAGTACAACAGTCCTACCCTCATGCTGAAACCTCATTTCCAACTTCGCTAGGTTGAAAGTGAACTCAACCAGCGATGCCATCCATGTCATACCGAGGATGACGTCGTAATCTCCCATGTCCACAACATAGAAATCATCTTTCAACTCATAACCATCTCCAAATCTAATGTGAAGATTTGAAACCTTCTGAGTACATAACAGCTTTTGGCCATTAGCCACCATGACTCTAAAACCATCATGCTCCTCTGTCTGTAAACCTCTCCTGGCTACCAACTGTGTATCTATAAAGTTATGTGTAGCCCCAGTGTCAATGAGAGATATCACTTTCTGCCCCTGGATAGTGCCCCTGACCTTAAATGTGATTGCCTTTTGGGCCCCTGTCAAGCGTGCCAACGATCTATCATCCTTAGGAATGCTGCTCTCCTCTATCGTGTTACCCTCATCTGAATCGGAGTGCTGATCCTCCCCCTCTGACTCTGACTCCTCTGCTGAAAAATACTCCATTTGATTTGCCTTAGCCTTGAGAGGGCATTTATGAGATAAGTCCCAAGGCTCTCTACACTGGAAGCACAATTTCTTCTTTCGAAGTTCATTCAAGGTTTCACTGTCTAGTCCTTTGGATCCTTCTTTGGGTTTGTTATACTCTTTCTGAAATGGTTTTTTGTCTTTGTCCTTGCGGTAGGAAGAATCTGTTGAATGGTATTTTCCTTTGTATACCGAAGGGGCTAAATCTCGTGCCTTTTTAGTTGCTTCTGCTAAGGTGAGTGGATCATGTCCCTTCACCCAACCACGTAATGGATCAGCAAGCCCATCACAAAATAACACCACCAATCTCCTAGGAGAGATATCAGTAACAAGTACAGACAAACGCTGAAACTCGGCGATGTAAGCATCCACTGAACCTGACTGTTTTAACTGTGCTAGCTCCTTGAAATGTAACTCGGGATCCCTAGTGTCAAATCTCTCAATCAATCTTTCTGTGAATTCCTCATAGGATGTAATCTGATTATGCCCCAGAGTCACCATGCCATGATGCCACCATTCATGCGCAACGCCGTCCAAATGCATAGCCGCATACTTGATAGCCTCATCCTCAGGCATAGGATTTAGCTGCAAGTATGTATCTATCTTCTGCACCCAAGCTCGTGCAGTCATCTTCCCTGAAGCATCATAATAAGGCAAGGAAAGTTTTCCAACTTTCTTCCTCAGCTCAAAATTCTGATTCCTCCCTCCTGCTCTAGGCATATGTCTCATCCTCAAGTCCATATAATCTCTGAGGGAAATATCTGCCTGAAACTCGGGCCCACTGGCCTCCCAGTCCCTCCTGAACTGACCCTGTAACTCAGTAATCTGCGGTTCGTTCACTGGTTGAACCGGATCCCTAGGTGGAAAGGTGGGTAGAAGAGGTCTCGAGCTCGCTGTTCGAGCTGGGCGTGCAATGTGTCTAAAGTTATCCGCCTCATTCCCATTGTTGCCATGTCCATTATTACCATTAATATTATTCTCAGGGCCATTGTTGTTGCCTCGGCCTCCATTATTATCATTGCCCCTATTGTTATCGTTTCCCCTATTGTTATTGTTTCCATTGTTGGCATCACCTGGATTAATATTAACGCCCATCTGTCTAGCCATAAGCTGCAACATCATGTCCATTCGCCTATTCTGCTCCTGCTGCATACGCTGCCCTTGCTCTAACGTACCCAGCAACTATCTGAACATTACCTCCCCCTGATCTGGAACGATATTCCTCTCATCTCGGTCACCCATACTGCTGTCCTGCTCGAAGAATATTTCCTCTATGTCTGTATGACTGGATTCTATGTCCACCTGCACAGATGAACTAGACTGCTCACTCTGACTATCCGGATTTCTATTTTGTCTGGCCCTGGTATTGCGAAAATTATAATGCCCCTGTTGCATGCTCAATCATACATTCTGGACCTGTTTTATTTCTGCAATATGTTTTGGTGAAAGTTTCCCACAAGATGGCAGAATCTTCTGCTCTGATACCACTGTAATGGACACCCCCTGTTCGGTACTAAATTTATGTCCTTTTTACTTAGTGTAATTTTGTCAAACAGTTGGCGTGCAAGCTGACTACTGGATTTTTTGGTTCTTGATTTGCTATAGGATAAATTTGGTAAACTGATATTTATTGTAAAGCTTTCAAAGTTTATTCAATATAAAAATAACCAGACATATCAAATACCAAAAACAAGAGGATTAATGCTGATGGTATTTATTTAATTCCAACTCCAAGCATACAAATCAGATTTGAAGAATATTACAGACCATATGATAATAAACAAATTCAAACCTGGACTCCACAAGTATAGAACCTGCTGAAAACACTGTTCATGCACTGTAGCTGCACTATTCACGGCACTGTAGCATTTTTACTATTCACGCAGCACTGTAGCAAAACACTATTCACTCGGTACTGTAGCAAAAACACTGTTCACGCGGTACTGTAGCAAAACACTGTTCATGCGGTACTGTAGCAAATCACTGTTCACGCGGTACTGTAGCAAAAACACTATTTTCAAATCTGCACTTTCAAACTCCTGTAAAACATCATGCGAGAGCACCAAATGAAGCCCAATGTGTTTCCTGAATGAAAACACCATTAATCCTCCTGACTGTGTCTTTCAACAGCGAAGAGAATGCTAGCAAAAAGGGATTCCGTCCTCCAAGCCCAATAATCAGATTTCTACGAAATCCAACAGCATAACATTAATTCATCCCAGCATATCCCAAAAGAGAGCTCTCAACCTCCATTTATATCTTCTCCCTGGATGCAAACACTTCATTTCCTAAATGTGGGATAATACAATTAGAGTAAAATATTATTTCCCACAATGTACCATTAAAGGGAACTTTTAATATTTTAAACATTACTTTATATTCCCAACCTTATAAAATAACAATAAAGTTAAATATTTAATTTAACTTTACACTTTATCGTTAAATATTAAAACATTGTTGATAATCCCTTTAAATCATTGTCGCCTTCAAATATTTTTACTGATAGTTATGCCAACCAGGGAAACACTAAAAATTTCAAGTCACTGCTTGGAGACTAACTTACTATAAAATAAGTGTCTAGAAACCCTGTCAAAGCAGCACCGATTGGCCTGAAATCGAAAACACCTAGGCCAAAACACCTCAGGATCCCATCAATGTCCTTGTTAGCCTTCGGGACCATGTCAGAATAGGCTAACGACACCCCATATCATGTTGCGCTAAAAAGGGGACATTACATAGTGTTTGAAGGAGATCATACTGCATACGGAACATTACACAGGATGTGTTGGATTACATTATGGTGATTTGTGGCTATGCAATTCCTTTGAGATGTGTGATGACCAGTTGTGTCTTTGATGATTATGATGGACTAATGTAGTGATTCAGAACTGCCATGTGTGAAATGCCCATTTGTTTAATGATTGGAATGTGACAAGTGATGTTAACCTGATTAGTTGAATCAAAAATAGTAAATTATGTTTATGTCATTTTATTCTTGTAAATGTTATTCAAATTTTTGTTCAAGTCTGGAGTTGTATAATTTTGTTATTCTTTTATTGATATTTACTGTTGCTTCTTATGTTACAGGTTGCTGGAGATAACATTATTTTATTTCTATGCCTCTACAGCATTTCATATGACATATGCTTATAAGCAATGCCCACCGATCAAGGCATGCCTTGACCAGACATGTCTCTTGACATGCCCGATCAAGACATATCTTGATCGGTGCACAAGCACCGTTTCATTAGAGTGTTATGCCGATAACTATCGGGTCACATCACTTAATATAATCAACCGATTAACAAATCAGGTCACGTCAAATAATATAATCAACCGATTAACAAATCGGGTCATGTCAAATGTTGTTGATATAACAACCAATAACAGATCGGTATAATGCGAGATTAATATGATAACTATTATAGTTATCATATGATAACATCAATCGATGCTATCATATGATAGCTATGATAGTTATCATAAGTCCGGTTTGTTCTTATTACAATCACAGCATGTGTAATATGATCATAGCATGATCGATTATGTTTGATAATGATGTCCAAATGTCAAACTGTGCAATCCGATGTTTTGGATAGTGAATGCATATAAAGATGATTATAACAAGTTTATTTATTTAATCATGAGGTCTACCTATTTAGCTTGTAGTTATATCGATAAGGTAGATGATTGAATGAGAGATAAATGAAGTCTCTCATTCAATCATTTATCTTACCAAAGCTACTAAGTTTCAACACTCCCTCTTAGCTAGGGAAGATAATTGGAGACATATGTAAACATTGAAATAAGCATCATATTTCTCATAATAGAATGTATTACACTGTAAAATTCCCTATTATTTTTTTTTCATTTTTCCACAATTACATTCAACACAACACTTGTTATGGTTAGGAAATGAAAACCAAATGTTGCTGAAAGGTAACCCTTCCACTTTCTGATCACCAAGAGCCCAATGTGGGAAGGTGAGAGCATACTGTGACAAGGGGTTCGTTAACTTTCTAATCCGCTGGAAATTACAATGCAATTACAAACCTAGGCAGCAAGCCAGCCCCTTCCACTTTTTAGCGGGATGAAGAACACAAACTTGGCGGTAAACCAGCCAAGGCAACAAAGCATAATAGAACCAAATCACTCTACCGCTTATGCAGCAGGAGGACTTTTAAATGAAACTATCACTCAACCGCATATCTCAGCGGGAGGACAATATCACTCAACCACTTGCTCAGTGGGAGGACAAAACTGAATTACAAACATACAGGCGGCTAAGCCATCCTCTTCCACTTGTTCAGCGGGAAATACAACATAGAATGAATTGGTCAGTACTACTGAAGCAATTCTTACAATGATAGAAATGTGAAAGGAGATAGGGTGAAGTACATATCTTATGAATTCACTAACACATTCTAACCAATAATACTACTTACTGTTTTGAAATCAAATACAAGGAAAACGCAGAACCAGCCATCCCGAAACCCACTAAATTGATTGTAACTCACTCAAAACCCCATAGAATCATGCCAAATCAGAAGCAAATGAAGCATAAGACATAAGCAAACAAACAATACCTTGAAACTGCAAATGAAGAGCACCAACAGAAAGGCACGCATCCCAATGCAATTCTGGAAATGGCATTTTTGCTGAAAAGTTTAATGTGCAACTAAAAATTGGAGAGTTCTCCAAATGCCACGCCAATATAGGAGACTTATCGTCTTTCCGGTATGCTTCCAACGAGCCCTCACCCAGAATGATGCATTCAACACACAGGCAGCTACGAGCAAAATACACTTTCAGCCGGCACACACCAGCAATACCAAAAAACCAGCAGCACGCACAAATCTTCAGCAACACACCCAAAAAATCACCAAGAAGCTCACAACTACGCACCATAGCTAGGAGTGATGTCTCACACTCGAAACCGGAAGGAAGGATCTAGGAGGTATTCACCCTCGAAGAATGTCTGGAGTCATTCCGACAACATAACGATATATTTTCTCTGGATGCCAAATGAGGAGCCCAACCTCTGTTTATATAGATTTTCCAATCTGAAATTCAAATGAAACTGCCTCCCAATTTCACCTCATTCCAATTGCATTTCATTTCATGGTGGACCCAAAGTGCCACCCACTTTCCCAAGTCAAAATCACGCCAAGGAGAGGGGCCACGATTTTTGACATTATAAATTCTTTAAAATATAAAGAATGAAGTCTCCCTTTAATTCTCCAAATAAATCGCCCAGACATGACTTAGGAAAAATATTATATTTTGCACAATTTCCCATAACATCAATAAGTGATAAAATAATTAAATAATAACCTTAGGATAAGGAATAATATTTAATTAAATTGCTTATAGTTCCAGTACTGATTATTAACGGAATCCAGATGAGGCTGAACAATGAGGATCACTGAATTGTGTTGGGACAGGACCAAATCCAGGACTGCCAAAAATAGAATACCCCAAACTGCTACTTACTAAAAATAGTAAGTCATGAAATAATGCTCCAAAATCGTTATCTTCGCAACCAGAGAAAAAGCTTGGCGAGCTTAGCAACTCTGTACCATCCTGACAGCCAAACCCTAACTTACTAAAAATAGTAAGTTCACCTTCCACCCCTGACAAATCTGGTCGGAACTCCAAGGAACATGGGAACCCTTAATTCATCTTTCCACATAGCCTACGGGTCTCCGGAATAGACCAATGGACCACTGAATGCAACATCACAAGGAAGGGGACATTACATACACGACCTCGTAATACAAAGGATCATATCACATATGCTCGTGACATGATGCATCACATAATGAGTGACACAGGAATATATCACATCATCTCGTGATATAGATATCACATAACACGTGATATCAGTATTGCATAACACGCGATACCTTGGATATAAAATACTTGAGAATGTTGAATTCCCTTATATCCAGGTTATGGTATGTGCACTGACATTACGTCACATAATGTCTACCATAACATATCATGGCACATCCATGAGTCAAAGTGATATCAAGTCAGCATGATATCAACATTACAAGATCGTCACCTTATAATGTTCAATACAAGTGTTCATTGTCTAAAAGATCGTCACCTTTTAGAAATGTACACAGGGAGTGGAGCCCATAAAGTCATAACATGACAAAAGAAGTTTACACATTAAACATCTCATATATTAGTACAGATTACAAAACTAATTATAACTCAATCATACCAAGACCTTTTCTGAAGTGTTCAACTTTCACTCTGGATAGGGGCTTGGTCAGTATGTCTACTGTCTGGTCTCCTGTACTAATATACTGCAACTGAATCACATTCCTATCCACCATATCTCTCACATAGTGATAAGGGATCTCAATGTGTTTGGATCTATCATGAAATACAGGGTTCACAGAGAGTTTTATACAACTCTGATTGTCACAATGAATTATAGTAGGCTTCATTGGTTCTCCGAATAATCCCACAAGTAGCTCCTGTAGCCATACAACTTCTCGTGCAGCCATGGAAGCTGCGATATATTCGGCCTCTGTAGAACTCTAAGCTATTGAAGACTGTTTCCTGCTAATCCAAGATATCATGGCTGAACCCAAGCTGAAGCAGCACCCTGAGGTGCTTTTCCTATC
Source organism: Cryptomeria japonica (assembly GCF_030272615.1). Classification (NCBI taxonomy): domain Eukaryota; kingdom Viridiplantae; phylum Streptophyta; class Pinopsida; order Cupressales; family Cupressaceae; genus Cryptomeria; species Cryptomeria japonica. The sequence continues at coordinate 590,610,530 of NC_081411.1, read as the reverse complement.
AGTCACACTTCCAGCCCAATCTGAATCAGTGAACTCGTGAAGATTCAAACCAATATTCTCATACTTGAGTCCATAGTTAAGAGTGCCTTGAAGGTATCTCATTATATGTTTTACTGCCATAAGATGAATCTCCTTATGTTTTGTTGATGTGTCTTTTGTACACGACCAAACACAGAATAAAATACCTAAAGGTACCTTATCCTCTCTTGAACAAAGTTTCTCGACTGTTGAAGATCTCGCCGAAGGATCAGTCGGAGCAACTCCAAGATTCTAATATGTAGGTTCTCTACGTGTGGATAAGCTTCTCGTGGTATGATGTGACTTCGCTGGAATCACAAGGGGACTTACACTTGATGACCTGAGCGTGTGATTTGCTGGAATCACAAGTCCTATTTACTAACTGGAAGATAAAGAAATGGCAAAAGGTACAGAGTTTAGAGAGTCTACTCTAAGACCTAGAATGCAAGAAGATAGATGAACGACTAGGTGGAGTCTATTGTGACCATTTCACACATCGCCCCATTAAAATGGGGACCCCCTCTTTTTGCTTTTGTTTTGCTTGTTCTTCTCTCTGCTTTTAGGGTTTTGAGTAAGTGAGTGAGTTGTCTGGACTAGAGTTAGGCCTTAGGGGTTTCTTTTGGATATTTTCAAGCCGAGTCCAGTCAAATTTTGAAGTTTATTATGCATCCTCCCGAAGATTGGGATTGAGACAGTGAGCTCAGATATTTCTCAGGTTAAGTTAAGTCAGGGATCTTTTTGAGGCAAATTCAAATTTTGCCTAAGGGCTAGCATTTTGAGGATGGAATTGTGCATTTTGTCTGGGTAAATTTTGACCAAATTTTGAAGGCTTGATAACTGATCCCCGGCCTTGAAGATGACCTGATTACACTTGGTGAAGTGATTGAAGATTTAAATTGTGGATATTTTAGCTTGGAAAGGTGAAATCGCTCCTGTCCCTCTCCCAGGGACCAAGGCGAAAATGTTATTTAGTGCATATTTGTCTCTAACTTCCTTTAATTGTTTTGTGCAGGGTCTCCAGGGGAGATAATTGGACGTGAATTGAAGATTTTGAGGATTTTGAAGGTTTGAAAATAATGAAATTTGTAGGATTAAGACAAATCGCTCCTGTCCTCCACTGAAGGACTAGGGCGAAATGGTTTATCAGGGTCATTCTTGGCCTTGATTGGTCAAATTGAAGCATCAAGGGTACAAGGAAGAATGAAACGAGCATAATAGAGTATCCAGACTTAGTTAAAAGAAATGAAAGGTTGAACTTTTTGTCTAGCAAGATGAATTCACTCCTGTCCCTCACCAAGGGACCAGAGCGATTTTCTTTGTACACACCTTCTTGGACCTTTTCTGGATTTGGGCTCTCGTTCATGGATTGTTAAAAGATGATATCTTCCCCAGCAAAGGAAATTTGAGATGAAAAGTGAAAAGATTTGGCCTTGAGGACAAAAGGCGCCCCTGTCCCTCACTGAAGGACCGGAGCTTGAATTCCAAATTTGCATTATCCTTGCAAGATTTAAGTGATTTCGCGATTTGAAGAGGTCAAGGGAAATATGTTTTGCCCGTTGAATATAACTTGAGTAGGCCACAAAGAAGAGAATCAACCCAAATGGCAATAGGCGCTCCTGTCCCTCTCCAAGGGACCAGAGCGATTTTCTCACAAGACAAATTTCTGGCAAAGGTAAAGCAAGTTTCATGTTTGAGATGAATGAAGGGAGGCATAATCGGTCCATTGAAGATAATTTTGAAAGTTAGCAAAACACAAGTGAGCTTATAATTGCAAAAGCGCTCCAGTCCCTCACCAAGGGACCAGGGCGAAAAACACACTATCTAGCTTCCCCCTCCAAATTTGGACGAATCCAGGCCAAAGCACGAGATTGCAAGGATATTTAAAGTGCTTCAAGGAGGAATGAAGTTGCAAAGACCATAAAATTCGATGAAAATGGGCTAGGGCGCTCCTGTCCCTCACCAAGGGACCAGAGCGAAATCTTCAAGTATGCCTAAACACTTAACGTTTGAAATACTATTTCTTGTTTCCAAGACTCAAGATAGAATGGAGAATCATGTTTTATGCCTTGAGGGTGATTGGAGGTTGATGTGGTCAAGAATTTGTGCAATAAACTAAAAGGCGCTCCTGTCCTTCACTTAAGGACCAAGGCGATTTTCATAAAATCAACAAATCCCCTCCAGAATCACGCCAAGACAAGGTTGTGCAAAGTGGGGAATGCATTTCGAAAGATGATGAACAAGGAATTGCCCCCAAGAATCAACAATCCTAGGCTCAAAGACAAAAATTGCTCCTGTCCTTCACTAGAGGACCAGGGCGAAAATCTTTGGAGAGTCTATTTTGCCTTAAGAAAACGAGTTGAACATGCACTGAAGGAACGAATGAAGATCATTATTTGCCTCCAAACTTGAATTGGCGATTTGAAAGACAAAGACCAAGGACAAAAGGTGAGATCGCTCCTGTCCCTCACCAAGGGACCAGGGCGAAAATGTCTTAAAGTACGCTCCTCCTGAAGAACGAATGAATTAAACTCAAAGTTCCCAATAAAAATGCCATTTTGAACGCCAAAGGTGAGGTTTTGAACGTGAAAATAAGAAATGCAAGGTCTAAAATGCATGGGCGCTCCTGTCCCTCTCCAAGGGACCAGAGCGATGTTATTGATATCCATTATTTTCCCCAGGCTTGAGCGCTTACTTCAAACAAATCGCATTAAATGCCAAATTCACTAAAACCTTGAAATATTTTAATTAAATTGGCATTTAATAAGGGTGCGTTGGTATTTAATAATTAATTTAAGCCTTGGAAAATCGATTTTTATTATTATTAAGGCATTCAAAATTAATTACTATTAAATTAAAGATTAAAAGATAGAGCGCTTGAGGTATCATTTTAATATTTTTGTAAAGTCGGCCTCTTCTTTTATTAATTTTTGTTTATTTTGGGTTTTATTTTACCAAGTCGGCCTATGGGAAAAGGAAGTGGTGAGCGCCTATATAACATGGGTATTTTGAACCATTTTAATCAATCATTCAATCATTCATTCAAGTGCGATTCGGAGAAGCAATAAAAGGTGCGAAATCTGGTCTAAATTGGAGCGAATTTTGTTGAAGGCCAGGGGTGGTGGAGTTGATAAAGGAAGCGCATTTTGAGGACTTCGATCTACCTTTTCCCTAGCGAATTTTCCTAATTTTGCATTGTTTCTTAGAATTAATTCAAAGTGGAGGTATGGCGAGATCACTCTTGTCCCAATATTATAATTTTGATTTTGAACTTCAAGTTTTTTGAAAATTGCGTAGTTAAATTCGGAAATGATAACTTAAAGATTTATCATGAAGTTTCCTAATTTAAAACTTAAATCCTCTTCCTAGTCTATATTTCTACGTTGCAAAGTATATTGCTCATTAAGAAATGTTGTGTAGGTATCAAGATGGCGACCCCAAAGGCAGGAGCATCCACTAGTCGTCCAGCTCTCATGAAGGAAGATCAAAAGAATGAAGAATTGGAGACCAAGATCGTGTCAAAGTGGAGCAACATTGGAGATACCAACTTGGGAAACTTCAGTGTGAAGAAGTTTCAAGAGGTCCCTTATATTGGAAAACCATCACCTGTCGCAAAGAGAATAATTGAAAGTGGCATCATCAAGGCGGCCGGTTTCCCTCCAGCAGTCTTGTGCCATGAGTTGATGATCGAGTGTGCCCGCCATTATGACCCACAATCAAGATCAATCGTGTCCAAGGAAGGGAACACTTTGGCTTACCTTTCAGAAGAGGCTATCAGTGAGGCTCTCCATCTTCCAGAACATAAAGATATGATTTACAAAAGCTTAGAAGGAGCTAGGTCCATGTACGAAGATGATCCAGACACTTGCTTGGGCATCATCAATAAGAATTGGTTACTCAAAAGTCGTCCTCGCCTGAGCAAGATTCCCAACACACCACATAGGATCGACTTCCAGGAGGAATACAAAGATTTGATAACTTTACTCAATCGAGTTACAGGAGCTCCTCAAGCCTTCTATTTTGAGAAGTGGATGTTCTACTTCATCCAAGTGATAGTTCAAGGGAAAGGAACAATTCATTGGGCTAGAATTATTAGCCATTGCTTGGACGTGCAGTTAAGAAGACTGAAGGCTACCAAGTCATTCCACATGAGCTCGTACATCATATATGCCTTGATCAGGAGTTTTGAATATGCAGGACTACCTCACAGAGGAGTGATCGGAAGAGGACCAGGGGAAGTCAGAGTTTGTGACTCTTATGTTCATTTGCATCATCCACCGGGAAGTAACTACAAGTTAGTTAATGATACCTTCACGATGAACATCACCAGGATGTTGCAAGGTGGGATTCACAATCGGATATCTCAAGATGCACAAGAGCTTGTAAAGAGGTATGGTGCTTGGTTTATCCAATTCCAGAAGTTTACATATATTAGAGTTCATGGGTGTCCTTCACCTCCATATATGTTGCCAAGGTATCCGACAGACAGGATAGTGTTACTTGAGGTGACTCGACAGTTGGTGGCTTATGCGAAAGCATTCAGACACAGGCATGGAAATGGAATTCCGATGCCTATCATACTAGGGAATTCAGTTGAGGTATGTCCTAATGCTTTAGCCTTGGATGATGCAGAGAAAGAGTTGGCCTTATATTCATTTTCATTCTTTGCCTTGAGAGAGAATTTTGATCCTTATGGATATATAGAAGAGACAGTCGGTAGAAAGTACAAGCATGAATTTCAGATAGAAGACTTTTGGATGAATCTCTCAAGCGATTTAGAAGTAAAAAGAAAGATGCATTCCAGATTGCCTTTAGATTTCATCAGGAGATGCAAAGTTTACAGAGTGGCCGATCAAGCCCAGGACAGTGGCAGACATCTCCAATCATCTTATGACCGAGAAGACAAAGCAGTGAGGATAGATTGGAATGAGCCTGAGATTGTGGACTTAAAAACTTTGATGGCTCCGGTTTTGTCATGTACTCGCAGATGGGTGGATATACAACATCAAAAGTTGAGAGAACAGAACACACCAATGACTTTTACTTTGGAGGAAAGGCCAGAGGAAGGAGGAGCAAGCACAAGTGAAGGCAATCCTCATCCTAGGAGCACAAGTGAAGACAATCCTCACCCTAGATGCGTAAGTGAAGGCAATCCTCATCCTAGAAGTGCGAAGAGGAAAGAAAGACCTGAGAAAAGGGAACCCTCCAAGAAGAAGCAAGAGGCCCATCGAGATCACTCATCTGGCACATCTTCCCGACATGAAAAAAGGACAAGTCAAGGACAAGAGAAGAGGGTACTTGAAGTTGAGGAATCTATGGAATCAATGGTCCAGAATGATAAACATGAAGAAAGGCAAGCACCTCAACATTCATCAAGTCAATCTCCCCAAGTCAATGAGCTACATGAAGACAAGAATGATGATGAAGTGACATCTCCTCTCCGAGAAGAGGGATTAGTGCCTAAAGAAATACAAGTTAGAGAGACAAGGTCCGCCATTCCAGATTGGTTAAAGGAGAGGCTAACAAGGGTGATTGTGATCGAAGACGAAGATAATGTGATTGATTTAGAAAGCCTTGTTGGAAATTCTCAGGAAGTGACAAAGAAGAAGAAGGCCACCAAGATGTCCAAGATGGTCCAAGATGAGACAGGATCCAGGAAATTGCAGATAGCTACACCAATAGTAGATAAGTATGAAGGTGAAATCCTTGCAGAAGAGTATGATGTAGAAACATTTGAGCTTGGTCCACTCACCGCTGAGCAGGCACTGGATGAGGCAACCGATTCATTTGAGGCACTTAAAGACAAGCTTAAAGAAGAAATGGAAAAGAATAGAAAGCTTGAGCGAGAGGTCGGTGCTTGGAGAGGCTACTTTAGCCATCTCAATCAGCCTTTGGGACGTCAGGATCCAGCAGTGTCTCCCGTGCAAGCACTTCCCCTTGAATCAGTTGGCGAGGCAGAAAGAGTTAAGAGCTTGGTTCAGCTTATGAGCTCTTGGATTGACAAATCCCATACCGTTGCCATTGAGTTCGCAACAAGAATGATGCAAACCACCCATCGAGCTATCCAGGTTCTTGAGATCATTCACAACCTAATGATAACAGTAGCCGCCTTTGCACACACTAGAGATGTTATCATTCCTGTTCTACAAGTAATCAGGCAAACACCAAGGAAGATCCTAGCACAAGAAAAGATAATGGATGGAGGAGCTCATAATTTACTCCAGTGGTCAACTCTACTCCAGATGAAGGAAGTTCTTTTCGAAGACATCAGCACCAAATGCAATCAAGTTGAAGAGGTCATCCATCCAATTCAAGACAACGTGTTTGAGGTGTTATGTTCTATTCTTAGCAGAAGGATTGAAGATGAGACAGATGTGAATCTTCAAGAGTTGGAAGAGAAGGTTAAGGTCATCTTTTGCAAAGATGAAAATATTATCACAGATGAGCAAAGAGATCAAATGTTCGCTAGTATGCTCCTGATTGAGAAAATCAACGAACTCGAACCTGGATGGGATGTAGCTCTTCTCAAAGCATTCGATCAAGTTATCCACTTGGAGGAACGAATGAGGAATCTTCCCGAGATTCCTCTTGCTGAGATTGAAGGAATTGTGTCCAGATTCATTGCATATGCTAAGAAAGAGCATTGGAAAGGGAACAAGGTTCTAGAAGAGAGGTTGTTATAGATGATGTGGCACCTTAATTATCATTGGTCTATGTTTCCTAGATTTTTGTGCCAATTAAATATTTGGCTATGCATTTAATATTGTTCAATAAAAGGGGAACTTTTTGTAATAAACCCTAATTAGGGTTTAGGTGTCAGAATCTCAGCCGTTGATCTTCTTTTGATCTGGGCCGTTCATTGTAATTGAGGATGCTATATATACCCTCACTCATTTTCATTTTAAAGATAGTAAGGTAGAATTAGAGATTGAGAGGAGAAATAGATATTAGAGTCAGATAGTTAGAAGTTATTTTGTAGCAAGATTGAGCATTGAAGAGAGAATTTTAAGCAATTGTTGTCTATTTTGGCTTTGAGATCAATAAAATATTGAAGTTATGGTGTTTTATTGCAATTCTTGTGGCTACTTTCATGGTTGCTTACTTTCTTGAATCATTCTTGGTTGAAGTAGTGTTTAAATTTGAAGGACTAAGTGTTGAGCTTGATCTTTGGTGAGATTCACGTTCCAAACCACTAGCTTCTTGCTGATTGTAAGGACGCCTTGTGTGGTCAACTGGAGATATTTGGATTGCTTAAACCTTCAATCATTATTGAACTATTGATATGTACCTTCATGGTAGTGTCTATGATTCTTGATGAATTGAAAAATCATTAGTCACCTTAGAAGATCGCATCAATTTCAGTAGAGTTGTTATTCCTTGGCAATACTGAAATTGGTAGAATCTTACCAAGTCTAGCCTTCATTAAGTCATTCCTAGGATTAGATTAGAATTCATCTCTTACAAACCCTACCTTTTGATCTTTTGAGAACTTGTTAGTTTAGGAAATTTTGTTCCTACAATACGGAAACGTAAGGCCCCTTGATGAAACAGCATTCACAACGACCACTGGTGCTTATCCACACGTAGAGACCCTACATCAAAGAACCTTAGAGTCATCATGATTGATCCTTTTTTGCGACATCTTCTGCAATCAGAGGCTTTATTCAAGAGAGGATAAGGTACCCTTGGGTATTTTATTCTGTGTTTGATTGTGTACAAAATACACGTCAACAGAGTCCTACTGGCTGAGTCTCACCATCAGGTTGAACAATTCAACACCAACTCAGTGCGATCTTCTAAGGGATGTTTCAAATATGTCCAAATCGTACACCATCAGATACTGATCACCATTCAAGATAATGCGTGAACAACAGAGGTGTTATGACTCGGGATTAAGCTCATTCTACGCCAATTGACCACGTAAGGCGCTCTTACAGTCAGCAAAAGGCTAGTGGTTTGGACTAGGTGGATTCCACACGAGTGCATTCAATAACTTCTTTCATTCAATTTAATTATCTATCATCTAAAATGAAGATTCAACAAGAGACCATGCATATTGCAAAGAAACAACACACTTCACCATAACTTCAATGAAAATGGAGTTTATTTACAATCAATGGCAACAATTTCTTGCCTTGCCCTCCTAATCTACTCTAATTGCTATTCTATCAGCTGACTATTCACTATTCTAACTATTCACCAACTATTAACCTTTACAAATGAGGAGCCAGGACTTTATATAGAGAGCCCTTTACAAATTGACGACTCTGATTGACTTAGAACCAATGGCTAGGATTGCAAGCTAGAAACCCTAATTAGGGTTTGTTACAACAAACTTCCTTAGCCAATTAGAAAATTACATTCCAAGGGTGAGGACCAATAGGAAGCAGGGGTAGGTGCCTCGAAGTTTGTGTCATCCTCAATGAGTCAGGTACATTGAATCTGGACATGCTGAGGTGGACCAATCCGACTGGACGAGTAGTGACTGGGATGTCACCTTGTCTAATGTCTATGTCTTGGTTGATCTCCTTTCTGTCTCAATTTGATGAATGTACCTCTTTTACTCCCAAGTGCTTGATGAGGCTTTCTTATCGTCAAGTCTTTCTTCTCCGGTAGCACACCTCCGCCTGGAAGTGCTGGCAAAGCCCTTTCTTTGTCATCTTGTGAAGGAATGAAGTCTTGAGGCTAACTTGAACTCCTTGAACACCCCTAGTCTTCCAACGCTTCAAAGCACCTTGAATCCTCCCTTTTTGCATGTGGAACGTCCTTGATGATGATGGACTGGAAGAGGTCGTCCTTGTCCTGGCATGGTCTTCTTTCCTCTGCAAAACAAACCATAAGATGATTAAGGACACATAATAAATTCATTCTAACATAGAATTTTCTACCTTAAATCATCACCAAGAAAACATCAAAATGAAGTTTGCTCAAGATTCTCCCCAAGGACAAGCCCTATAAGAATTTTGCTCTGGACCCTTTGGAAGGGTCAGGAACAAAATTTGCATTCCTAGCCAATTTAGACCTCATTTCATCATTTCATAATCTTAGGCCTAGCCTTCTACCTAGCTCAAACAAGGTGAAAAATAGGAGTTTCAAAGGATTTTGCCCTGGACCCTATGGAAGGGTCAAGAGCAAAATTCATTCTTTAGCTCAAAATCCTTACCTCTTGGACTCATAACCTATTCAAACACATGCCTATGGCCATCTTTAAGTCCAATTCACCTTGATCATTGTCCTAGCCTAGCACAAACTTGAAGGAAAAATAACATTTTGAGAATTTTGCTCTGGACCCTTTGGAAGGGTCAGGAGCGAAATTCAAGTTTTAGGCTTGATCTTACACTTCCTTTACCTCAATTCACCCTACAAGGCAAGAATACCTCACTCCACTTTCAACCATGCCATAGGTATCAAATTTTTAGCTTCACTCAAGGAGGAAAAGGGTGGTTTGAAGAATTTCGCTCTGGACCCTTTGGAAGGGTCAGGAGCGAAATTCATGATTGCTTGCTTTCCCTCACTTAACTCCATTCCTCTCACTTTGCCTCTCACCTCTGGACCTATCTCTCAACTTGCTTGACAACATTTACTTTGCCTCAAAAATGGCTACGAGGGAAAATTCGCTCAAAATTATGGCCAGGGACAGGACCTATCTAGGATTTCGCTCTAGACCCTTTGGAAGGGTCAAGAGCGAAATCCTTGTCCAAGCTTAGAATCTTCATTTTTGGAGGCAACAATCCATTAAGGGGCAATCCTAAGGGCATCCCCCAACTTCCCCCACCTTGGTCTAGACTTAGCTTGGCATAAAAATTAAAGGAAAAGGGTGTTTTAAGGAATTTCGCCCTGGACCCTTTGGAAGGGTTAGGAGCGAAATTCTCCTTCTTAAGTCTTATTTCATCATTTTTCCACTTCAATTCACCTCAAAGGTCAAGGAAACACTACTTCACATCCATCCAATCCATAAAAACCAAAGACTTGACTTGCCTTGAAGGGAGAATAGGCGATTTTAAGAACTTCGCCCTGGACCCTTTGGAAGGGTCAGGAGCGAAAATCATGTTTTTGCTCAATTCCTTCAAATTCATTGATTGCTAGCAACTCAAAGTCACTCCTAAGGACATTTCCAATCCTAATTCACCTTGAACCACCCTAGACTTGGCATAAAATTGAGGGAAAAGAGTGGTTTTGTAAAATTTCGCTCTAGACCCTTTGGAAGGGTCAGCAGCGAAATTTCAACTCTAGGCTTGACTCTCCATCTTTTCAACTCCAATATTCTTTACAAGGTAAAAATATACCATTCTTCACCCAAGGAACAAGGTTTGTGGCCTAAACTTGGAAACAAATGGGGTTTATGAAGAATTTCGCTCTGGACCCTTTGGAAAGGTCAGGAGCAAAATTCTCACTTTGAGCTAATTTCTTACTTCCTTTCTCCTTTTCATGCCTTGGACACACTTTGTTAGGCTTCCTTCCATCATGACCATGCAAATTTTCTTTTTAAGTTGACACATAGCTCAAGATTTTGTGAAAAATAGGGTTTTATATGAATTTTGCTCTGGACCCTTTGGAAGGGTCAGGAGCGAAATTCCTCCTTGGGCTCAAATCCTGACTTCATTTTCACATTTCTTCACTCCAAATATGTGTTTTGCCTTCGCAAATGACTAGGAATGAGCTAGTTCATGACTTTGGGCAATGTAGAGTGTCTTACAAAAGAATTCGCTTTGGACCCTATGGAAGGGTCAGGAGCGAAATTCCTATTCTAGGCTTGATTTACTTTGGAATTGACTTGACTTTGGCCTAGACTCACGCCTTGATGCATATCCTTCCATATCCTTGCCCATTCGCTCAACCACTCTTTGACTTAGGTGAGATCCTGAGTCCTTGGTGAATTTTCGCTCTGGACCCTTTGGAAGGGTCAGGAGCGAAATTTGACATTTTAGCCTCTTCGTCAGGATTCATTTATGGAATATAACATTTAAGTATAAGTGACATTTCCTTATATCTTTCTTCTTTCTTATACTTATATCTTTCTTCTTTCTTCTTTCTTCTTTCTTTCCTTATAACATTTAAGTATAAGTTATATTCCATATATACTGTCAGGATGTTTGAGAGTGGTTTCGGACCTCCAAGAGTTATAATGCAAAATCTAGTTTTTGGAGGATTCTTCAATTTTCCAGACTTAGTCAAATTTCAGGACATTTGAAGATCAGGATGACATTCCAGACTTCATCACTCACCAATTTGACTTAATTCAGACCTTCAAAGAGGATATTCACTCACCAAGCTTCATTCACCTCCTGAAACTCAAACAAGACACAATTAGCAACAAGAGCAAAACTAGGCCTAAGGAAGACTTTCAAAGAAACCCTAACCCGGAGCATCCACTGACTCACCCTTAGCTAAAACAGAGCCTATTCTCTTAGTGATCCCTTTGGCGACACTCAAAATGCAAGGCTAACAGACAAACCCTAAAAACCTAGAAAGCAAAAAAAGTAGGGGTCCTCATTTGCAATGGGGCGATGTGTGAATACATCACAACAGGTTCACACATGAATTGACTCAAGGCACTTACTGGATAACAGATATCAGGTCTAGTATTGACCAGGTACATTAATAATCCAAGCATCTGTCTGTAGAGTAGGATCTACCAATGGGGAATCTGTTGCTGCCTCCTTCAGTTTGTGAAGATTAGTTTCCATGGGAGAAGTAATGGGTGTGCAGTTCATCATACCAAATCTCTTCAATATGCCTAAGGTGTATTTTCCTTGATTAAGTATAATGCTGTTAGAGTTTAGCCAAACTTCCAATCCAAGGAACTAATGTAGAAGGCCTAAATCCTTCATATCAAACTCCTTTTCAAGGTCTTTCTTACATTCACCAATAAGGTGATCTTCTCCTGTAATCAGAAGATCATCAACATATAAGATCAATATCAGCATGTCACTTTTGACTTTCTTGAAGAAAAGATTCGGATCTGCATCATTCTTTGAGAATCCCAATCCCAGCAAATAGTTGTCAATTCTTTCATACCAGGCCCTGGGAGCCTGTTTTAGACCATATAGAGCTTTCTTTAATATGCACACATGTGTCTCTGCATTGTGGATCTCAAACCCTTTTGTTTGTTCTAAGTAGACTTCCTCCTCAATTTACCATTCAAGAAAGCAGTTTTCACATCCATCTAATGGACTTTCCAACCTTTGGCTGCTACAATGGCCAGTATTGTTCTGAAAGAGGTGTATCTAGCAACTGGAGCAAATGTCTCATCACAGTCTATTCCTTCTTTCTGTGAGAACCCTCAGGCAACAAATCTGGCTTTATGTTTCTCTATGCTACCATCTGCAGCATGTTTGATTTTGAATAGCCACTTGGATGAGACAACGGATTTCCCTTTTGGCCAAGGAACAATTTCCCACACATCATTGTTGAGGATGGATTTATATTCTTCCGACATGGCATCTTTCCAAACTTGATGTTTAAGAGCTTCTGGTTCACTAGAAGATTTTGATTTGGAGAGATCATTCATTAGTGCTACATAGCTAGTGAATCTTCGGGGCCTCTTACTTTCTCTAAAAGTCCCTGAAGGAGCTGCAAAGTCCCTTGCATCTTCCATTGTTTTGGGAACCCATAGAGGTCTTTTCCTAGAGATTTCTTGGGGAGGAATTTGTACTTCATTTTCTTCTAAACACTCCCTCTGAATCTCAGGAGTGGAATCCTCTTCTATGTCTGAAGATGGAGCATAGATTTCTGACTCAACAGAGTATTTGGCTCTTTTGAAGGTTATGTCTTCTTCAAATATTACATCCCTACTAAGTTGAATATTGCTATGTCCAGGCACAAATATTTTGTAGGCTTTAGAGGTTTCACTATATCCAACAAAGATTCCACTTCTTCCAGAGGGTTCTAGTTTTGTTCTTTTCTCTTTAGGTATATGAAAGTAGATAGGGCATCCAAATATCCTAAAGTGAGTGATATCAGGTTTTATACCTGTGAAAACTTCTTCAGGAGTTTTGTCTTCAATGTGGGAGTGAGGGCATCTATTTTGTATGTATACAGCAGCGTTGGAGGCTTCTGCCCAAAGATGAGTTTCTAAGTTTTGATCAAGATGCATGGCTTTGGCTGCTTCTACAATGGTTCTATTTTTCCTCTCAGCAACCCCATTTTGTTGGGGGTTGTAAGGGACAATGAACTCCCTCTTAATCCCATCTTTTTTACAAAATTCCCTAAAAATGTTTGAAGTGTATTCCCTCCCATTATCAGTCCTTAGGGTTTTTATTTTCCTTCCGGAAGAGTTTTCAGAGAGAGATTTGAATTCCTTAAATCTCTTGAGGATCTCTTCAGATTCTTTACGTTTAAGATAGTAGATCCAGGTCTTCTTGGAGAAGTCATCAATGAATATTACATAATAAAGGAACCCCCCTAATGATGGTACAGACATTGGCCCACATAGGTCAGAGTGAACTAGTTCTAAAACATTGCTTGTTTTCCTACAACTATTCTGAAAGGAACTCTTAGTATTTTTGCCTAGGGCACACCCCTTACATGTACCAGAATGGTATTGTTTTAACTTAGGCAAACCAATTACTAATTTTTCCATTGAACATAAAGCACGAAAGCTTAAATGACCTAATCTTCTATGCCAAATTTCATTAGAATCTGCAATCTCATGAAGTAGGGCTAGGTTAGATTCAGTACATACCTCGTACAAATAGCCTTTTCCATGTCCTAGGGTTGTAGCCTTCTTGATGGAAGAGTTTTGTGGCCATACTAGAACTTTACCATTCATGAATGTTATTTTGTACCCATCATCTTCAAGTGCAAATATGGAGATTAAGTTCCTCTTGATGCCAGGAACGAATAGAACTCCGGTGAGTTGAAGAGACATGCCTGTCTTCAGCTTAATGGTGCAGGTACCGACGCCTTTCACTGGATGTGCAGAGTCATCACCAATGGTTACTTCTTCATCAGTTTCTTCTAACATGGAATCCAATAATTCTCTATACCCAGTGATGTGTCTTGAAGACTCACTGTCAATGATCCAGGTGTTAGATTTATTGGATACTTGACTAGAGAGGGCAGAGTAGAATACATGCTTCTTGGATTCATATTCTTCCCTTTTAACTTTTGCAAATGTAGCTTGTTGTTTGATTCTATCCAGACATCTTACTGCATAGTGTCCATATTGATCACACCTAAAGCACTGAATGTGAGAGTTGTCTTTCTTAGATGACCTTTTCTCATGTCAGTTCTTTCTCTTCTTGAAATGTTTCTTCTTTGTTTTTCTTGTTGGAGTTGGTATTTAGAACATGGAGATCTTCATCTATATTCTTTTGTTTGATCCCCTTCTTATTTAGCCTTGACTCCTCTTGAAGACAATCTGCTCTTATCCTATCAAATTTCGGATATTTATCCCTTGCACTAATGCCTTGGACGAATGTTTCCCATGTACTAGGCAACCCATCTAGAGCAATGAGCGTTAGCTCTTTGCTCTGGATCTCATATACAAGTGTTTCCAGTTCATCCCTGAGGGCTGATATCCGCATAGAGTATGCATTGATTGACTCTCCTTTGTTCATACTTATATGATTTATTTCCCTTTTTAGAGCCAAGGTTCTACTTGCGTTGTTTATCTCAAATGCACTTTCGAGTGCTTTGAACATATGGTAGGCAGTCTCATGCTTTGTTATTATTGGCATAATGTGATTTCTCACTCCATCAACTATGATGTTCATGGCTTTTTCATTTCCCTCAATCCATGTTGATTTGTCAGGTTCATTCTCTGGTTCTTTAGATTCAACTCTTACGAATGATTCAACTTTATTTTCTTTTAGAATCATCTTAATTCTGAACTTCTATGCTGAGAAATTATCGTCTCCTTCAAGTCTGTCCTCAAATCTGATAGCATTAGCCATGGAAAATATGATGTTTATATCTTCGATTTGAACTTCTCAAATTTGAATGCCTTAGGTTCAATCAGCGTGGCTCTGATACCATGTAAATGTTATTCAAATTTATGTTCAAGTCTGAAGTTGTATAATTTTGTTATTCTTTTACTGATATTTACTGTTGCTTCTTATGTTACAGGTTGTTGGAGATAACATTATTTTATTTCTATGCCTCTACAGCATTTCATATGACATATACTTATAAGCAATGCCTGCCGATCAAGGCATGCCTTGACCGGACATGTCTCTTGACATGCCCGATCAAGACATGTCTTGATCGGTGCACAAGCACCGCTTCATTAGAGTGTTATGCCGATAACTATCAGGTCACATCACTTAATATAATCAACCGATTAACAAATCGGGTCACGTCAAATAATATAATCAACCGATTAACAAATCGGGTCACGTCAAATGTTGTTGATATAACAACCGATAACAGATCGGTATAATGCGAGATTAATATGATAACTATTATAGTTATCATATGATAACATCAATCGATGCTATCATATGATAGCTATGATAGTTATCATAAGTCCGGTCTGTTCTTATTACAATCACAGCATGTGTAATATGATCATAGCATGATCGATTATGTTTGATAATGATGTCCAAATGTCAAACAGTGCAATCCGATGTTTTGGATAGTGAATGCATATAAAGATGATTATAACAAGTTTATTTATTTAATCATGAGATCTACCTATTTAGGTTGTAGTTATATCGATAAGGTAGATGATTGAATGAGAGATAAATGAAGTCTCTCATTCAATCATTTATCTTACCGAAGCTACTAAGTTTCAACAATTATGTTGAAGAGATTAAATGCTTATTGATAGAATTGATTATATTCATGTTAGATTTAGTGGATGATGTTATAATGCTAACAGTTTGGGGGATAGTTATATGTTTATTGTTGCAATGAAATAATATTAATGTTGCTAATTAATGCAGTAAATTAGATGAGATTATTATCATTGATATTTAATTGATGATTAGAAGTGAAAGGGATGACATTGCATCATTGGAATATATTAGAATGCATACAATGTTGAAATCCCCTTCCGATGACTTTAATTACTTTGATTATATATATATATATATATATATATATATATATATATATATATATATATATATATGTATATGTATGAGCAAGTACACTTGATGTGTGAATGTTTTAGTGGCTACAGGTACATGGCATCGACTCCACCTGCTTTTACAAGTCTGAGCGCGCCCATATACTCGACGGTGGTTACAAAAGATAGCACACTGGCCATTAATGTTACCTAGCCATAGCCATCGTTCCTAATTTGGATGACTTTCTTTAATTCATGTGACTATACCTCCGGTTACCAATTTGGTAATGTCCAATTATCCTAATGCATATTTGTGAATGACCAATAAAGACTATTTGTGCATAGTTGGTCATATGTGAATTATCATCAATTGTAGTGCATATTATAATAATAATTTAATATTAATATGTCGAATTGAATTAATATTTAATTGTATAATATGGCTTATATGTATTTGATTTAATGTGGATTGAATGATTTTATATTTGGGGGTTGTAGTGCGTTATGCACACCCCACCCCTGATTCAGGGAACCCCCATCGTTTTTTGAAGTCTACCCGATAAAATGAGAGAGGGCCCTAAGGAAATTTAAAATGCCTTTCTAATCGCCTTGCCAAGGCCGAGAATACCATGAGTTTTTAGAGCTAAGCACAAAATCTTTCAGAAACCCGAATTCGCCCATAGGCTCGAAGTTTGCAGCTTACAAAGTCGGCATTTTGCCCAGAAGCCCCGAAGTTGCAGAGCAAACCAAACCCAACGCTTCGTGCAAATCATCCAAGGAGCCTGAAATTAGAAATGAAGGGCATTCAAACCAAAATCGCGCGTCTTTAAGCAAAAAACCCAAAGTTTCATTCAAGGCAAACTCACAGGAGATAATACGTCCAAAGTGCGATGCTGGCAAATGTCGGGAGGTTTTGCTCTTTGCCAGAATGCATCCCAAGTTTGTATCCTTTGTCAGATCCGAAAATGATAAGCAAACCAAGTCGCACAATTGGGGTTTTCTAAAATGCCAAAAATCATTCAAGTTCGCAAAATCCCCCAATGAGCCGAAAATGGCCAAAAATAACTAAAGTCATGCATTTTTAACCCAATACCTGAATCGCAATGGAGACAAATCGCACAAAAGGCTCATTTAGGCCGAAAATAAGGAGACAAATCGCACAAAAGAGGTCATTTAGCCAAAAAAACAAGAGTCTAAATCGTTGAAAAGAGTCTTTCTAGCCGAAAATGTTCCAAGTTAAAGTTAAAATCGCGATTTCCGTCCTATGGGTTTGGCAAAAACAAGTCTCTCAAAAACACTAAAAATGCCCGAAGTTTGTGAAAGAGGTGTTTTAAAGCAAAATCTCTCAAAACCTCTAGTAAGCCCGAAATTCGCCCAAAAATAGAACAAATGCCCGAAGTTTTCACAAAAGTTTGTATACTTAAGTGAAAGGGATGTGATAAAGGAGGCAAATCACACAAATTCATAAAGGCCCGAATTTCACACGAATCGCCAAAACACCATAGGATGCCGAATTTGTTTCAATCTTTGAAATCGCACCATTTAGGCCCGATATTTGCCCCTCCAATTTTGCCCATGGAAATGTAACTAAGGGGGGCGATCTAAAGTTTAAAGTTGGCTAACATAAAATCGCACCAAATAGACTAAAGGCCCGAAATCCATAAAAGAAAATAACTCACAAATGCCCCTCAGGCCGAAAAACTCTTCTAAGCTCCAAATTCATGTAATATAGCCAAAAACCTCCCAAACTCGCAAAGTTGGCTTTCAACCCGAAATTGGCAGGGACGACTTAAGCTTGCAAAATCGGCTTGTAAGCCGAAAATGATTAACTATTCGCATTTGCACGATTAGGTCAAACAAGCCGAAAATCTTGAAAAAGACTAAAATCACGCAATCCGGCCGAGTTAGCCAAAATTAGAAGCCAAAATCGTGCAATTTTAATCATTTGGCCAAAATCATTCAAAGGCAGAAGTCGCACAAGGGGGGGGCATTTTAACTTAAGGGTTTAAATCTCGCCTTTTAACCTTAGAACCCTAATTTTGCAAAGGGGAGTTTATATTATTTTAAAGAGCAAATGTTTTCCATTTTCACTAAACAAAACCTGACATTACCAAGATTTAATTTTTGTTAAATTAATTTATTTAATTTTTCAAAATGATTAATCCAAAGTGGAATTCATTGTTCGCAGATTGACAACAACCTGAAATGCAAATTGGAGACGCGATCGCAAACAACACCGGAAAAGGACATGAGGAACGTGTTGCAGAGCGCAAGACGAAGCATGGGGAAGCATGCCATCACCAAATCACCGGAAAATGAGATTGAAGACAAAGAACACAGAGTGCTACAAAATATGCATTCTCAGAAGAATACACAGATGGAAGAAATTCCAGAAAATCAGTTTAAAAATTGAAATTGTTTATTGTAAAAAGAGAGTTGCATGTGGGCCCCGTGTAATGGATTCAAAGTGAGGGGACACAAGTTAGTTATCTCCAACTACCAAATTGACCGAATTAATGCCAAATAGTGGTAGGTAGTTGAGAATATGGCTGGGGGGATAACTGAGAATTGAGTAGGCATGGGTTAATGCTGCAAACTTCTAGAAGGCAGATCAGCGCCCTTGGATGCAGTCAATCCTGGCCTCTGGTTCAAATTTGTAAAATCTATAAAAGGCAGAGGCCTTTCTCTTGTAAAGGGTTATATTTTTAGAGTTAGACAATTAGAGAAGGTTAGAGTTTTTGTAGAAGATTAGATTTTAGTAGTTAGGAATAGAGTAGAAATGTTGCATAAACTGTTGTAATGACAGCCAAAATTAATATATGAACATTGAAGTATGGTGTTTGTTATCTTGGTTTTCTTTTGTTTGCATGGTTTCCTTCGGCAGGTTTAGATAGATCCTTTTGGTGTACAGGTATTTGATGGATTCGGGTTCATTCCATTGGGGATATGTTGATTGTGTATCCCTGTGTATGGTTAGCCTGAGCCTTTAAAATTGTGTTTAGTTCAATTGCAGGTGTCCGTTTGAGCTGCGCCAGAATTGGGTGCTTAGGCATGCACCTGCAGTCTGAAAATCTTCTAAGTCCCCTTTGAAGATTGCATCGTTCTTGTGAGGTTGTGAGTTATTCTGGCCAAGCAGGGATTGATTAAGTTGAATCTGTCTACTCGCACACTAGTCTTGTTAATCTTAGGTCCCTTAACCCTTCTCCTTTGCTTTTATTTCCCAGTTTGAGAATTGCAGCAAACTAGCTTGTTGTAAACGTAAGGCCCCTTGTGCTCCCAACAAAACACATCAACCGTTTAGTTATCCCGCGGTCAAGAACTGACACTTGGAACATTGAGGTTGTCCCCTTTGATCAATTAAAAACAGCATTAGGGCTTCCTTATACAAGAGAGGATAGGATACTCAGCGAGAACATTCTATTCTACGTTGGCTAGAGAGAGTTGTAGCAATACGATTTTAGCCACGTTAATGGGGGTCTTTTGGGAGTTAATTGGCTTTATTTGTCGTATTTGATTTTAACAGTTTTTATATTCCCACTTCAAACAATGAGTTTATATTTGTATTTTGGAGTCATTTCCAGCACTTAGTCTATTTTTCATGATTTTTGCTCCAAAACCCTACATGTGAAAATTGGATTGTTGATTGTGGAAGATTGGCTGGATGGAATTTTGTGGGTAGAGGCTTGTTTGAATCGTGTTGGTAAACTCTTTGGGCCGTCTAGTTTTCGTGGCCTCTTTCAGTGTGTTTGGCTTTCATCTTGATTTTGAATTTTTCTCCAAGTTGAAGATATGAGTTCTTAATTTCTCCATTGTTCTTCAATTTGAGTGCTTAAATCTTGTTGGAAATGGTTTATGGGATGATTTAGAACCCTTCTCTTGTTTCAATTTAATCTTTCATTGAGTATTTGAATTTATTGTTTGAGTTTAAAATTTGTATGCTTTCAAATTTAAAAACAAGAGTTCGTATGGGGAAACTCTACCCAAATTTTATTGGATGGGTGAAACGGCAATTTTATTTCATTTCGGTGTTGTTGTGTAGTAGAAGACCAATGGGTTTTCTCAAATTTTTAAATTATGAAGTTTGAATTTTGAAGCTTTTTGGAGGTCCACCAATGGTGGATGGCCTCCATGACTAGTTTTTAGCCAAATTGGATATTTTATAGAAGTGAGAATTTGATGTTTTAAATATAATTTTATTTTGTGGAGTTATGATATTATATAAGTAAATTTTATTATTGGATCGATTCAGTTCCATTCTCTTGGCATTATGGCCAATTGAGTATATTGTGAATTGTATGTAAAAATGGCAATTTAAATATGGCAATTTAAATATGACAATTTGATGTGCATTGAAAATTGTTAGGCTCGATTGACGAAGTATTTAGTATTACCTATTGGCACCTTTATCGTTTGGTTTCATGTTTGGATTTCCTTGAGGCTAGGGTGGGTCGTAGAGTCAATGATGGGAGTGGTGTCCAATGGGGATCGGGGCACAAAGGGGCCACCAAGGTAACTCATTGGGAATTTGGTAAGCAAGTGAAAACATTAATTAAAAATTGGGTTCGGATACACATTAAATAAGATTAAGCGGATGCCCCTCTCATGCCTTGAGTGCTCATACAAACTAAGGATGAGTTGGGAAGACCTAGTTGTCTGTGGGGCATTGATCTAGCAAGATCGAGTCTCCTTGTTCATATGAGAGGACTACTTGGTTCTGCATGAGCCATCCCTTCGCGCTACGTAATGACATTATCCCTATAGATATGAGCAGCACCCAGAAGATGATATGTCGTCCATGTTGGTAGTGCTCTTTTATGGATTCATCTGGACTTCTTATATGTTGGCCATTGAGCCTTATTATATCTTGATGATTGGTTGATGCATTGGCTCGTTCTTGATGCTTGAATTTGCTCCTTGTTGAAAACAATTGTATTGGTTCATGAGATTGATTGCTTGAGATCATGGCTTTACCATCTTTTAACTTCATGTGGCATTATGTTCCTCATTGTTGATGTGCTTCATGTTGAATGTTGCTCCATGTTTACTCTTGTGTGAGCTTATTACTCCCCCTTGCATATGTTTATGACTGTTTCAGCTGTGTGACTATCTCCACGAGCACCGTAGGTGGACCTAAGGGTACCACATGGTTGGGTGGCATTGCCAATCACCATTGGGGACCAGAGGACTTGGATCATGAATGGCTTGAACAGTTCTTCCTTCTTCCTCAACACTAGATCTTTATCTTTCTTTCATTCTTGCAGAGTTGTAATCGTTGTAAAATGGTATCAAGCATTGTAATCATTAATGATATGTAATTAGAATACTCCATGAGGAGATTGATGTAAATGGATGTAATTGATCTGGATAAGTAAAATCCTTTATGTGGACCGGTAATGGAATCGGCCACAAGCTTGATCTTGTATGCTTCTCATTTCTTGTTGTGTCATGTTAGTATCATAGGTACATTTGAATAGGTGTTTTAAAATGAACATAGATGTGATTTGTTAACCTTGGAGGTTGACTTAGTCATCCCCTTGATTGGGCATGATTTCTTAACCGATTTTGAGAGGTTGAGCCATTTGAAGTCAATCTGAGTTCATTTGGGATACCTCGATAGGTGCCCTTCAGGTCCAATTGTGGTTTCTAGTTGTATTGGACTCCACCTTCTTGTAGGTGCAATCTGGTGACTCAAAGTTACTCATCTTGTCTCAATTTCTCACCTTTTTGCCCAATTCTCTCAATTCGAGGAGCATAAGGACATTTCGACTTCACCAAGGGATTTAGGGTGTCTGGGGCTTCGTTCAATCCAACTGAGAAGCTCTTTGTTTTTGGACGAACAAACATCTCATGGACGTTAGCGTGGATTACCAGTCCGAAGGACACCAATGAATCCCAAGGATGCCAACGTGGGTAGAGGACACCAACGTGTCGCGCTACTATCCAGCTGTGACACCAATTTCAGGTTAGGGAGCTCTTTCATTGTTGTTCGGTCCGGTGATATTTTTGAGGGGCTAGGTGTGTCAAAATTCAACTCTGTTTTGGATGCGTTACGAAGGTAGCGACATCAAGGAACCCTTACAGGGGTCTTAGATAGGTTTTGAGTGAGTTTGGATGATGTTGTGGGTGTCCATTTCCAATTAGGGTTTCACCAGAACATAGCAATTGTCCTGTTTGTCAGACCATGTCCTATGGTTCGGGAGACCTTTCCCCTTGCCCGTTTGTAGTTTTTTAGTGTTTAGTCTCCTATATGTGCATTGTCGGTTATCAACAGTTTGATCTTACCTTGAGGTTTGAGCATTATACTTATATATGTTATGCATGATGACACTTTATTACTTCAAAAAGAATATTTATATGCATTTCTTATGTCAGTTGCTAGCTGCATGTGGATATTATTTAGTTCTCCTACAACTAGCACTTTTGTTTTGTCCAGTTGGGTGACCTTGTTTGTCTAAATAGGCATCAATCCCAACTTTCTACACATAGCCAAAGGCATCACATTGCTAGAAGCACCAAAATCTATTAGGCAATTATGTAGGAGTTTGTCAAATACCCTAATAGATATTAGGAAAGGACAGGTTCATCTCTTCCTTGATAGAAGATTGCAGGCCTTCATCTTTGGTCACCTGTGCCACTAACCTCTTTGCTTCTTGTTGAGCACCTCTACTTCCATTTTGCGTTTGAACTATATTAGCTGAAGCTTGTTTCAGCAGCGCACTGGCGCTCTTGGTTGTATTTTTCTTTTCTATTGCAGGATAACTCTATGGCACACCTTCATTTGTTGCGGTGTTCTAGTTTTATTCATTATCAGAAGATTTTCGGCTTTTGAAGGCGCGATTTCATCATTTTGTTGGCACCCGCCAAACTTTGGCGATACTACCTTTATCGGTAATGTTGGAAGGGCCTAAGAGGAGTCACGAGGGTTATATGAAAATCGCGTCACGCCTCCTTCGATATTTTTCTCAGCATTCTTGATGGGTATATTTATCGACGATTGAAGATGAATTCGCTTTTATCGCAAACACTTTTGCACCTCAAAGATGCCCTAACACGCACTCTGGGATTTTGTCATCGTATTCATCAGTGATTATGAAAAGGCAAGAAGTGAAATACAAAAAGCGCACTGGTTCTCACAACACCTTCGAACCTCATTATTTTGTTTTGCCTCCTATCGACATTTTATCAGGCTTTTTTGAGGTAAGAGAGAGAAAAACGTTTGACTTCCAATTGACTCCCTCTACTTGCTTCGGCTCATACTCGGCTAATGAAGGCAAAACATTGAAAAGAGCTTACTGAACATTAGGACGTAGCACGAAAAACTTCCCAGACTCTCCATTTTGCATTATCGGCTCCTTTCTCTCATTCTCTGGCTCGGGCAGGCAAAATGGGAAGGCCACCAGAAGGGGGTCCCCGATCACAGACGGGGTGTGTGTGCAATATGCACAACACGTAGCTTTCGCACCTTTTGTGCGTAGCTTCCACACCTATCATGCATTGCTATCGCACCTATCATGCATTGCTTGTGCACGCATTGTGCATTGACTACGCACACATCATGCATTGATCATGCACATCTTGTGTGTTGCCCACGCGCGTATCATGCGTTGCTCTAACACGTATCATGCTTGATCAAGTTCGATTGTGAGAAAGAGGAGAGCTACGCATTGAAGGCAAATCATTCAATGAACACGATATTCAAACAACGAATAAGCATACAAGCCATGTGCATTCAACGATGTTATTCCTACACTTGGGCTATGCATGATGCAAGTCGTCAAATTGATGCAATGACCGTAGAGATAATAGCGACCCTCATGGAGTCAAGTGCAAGCATTCAACTACGCCACCCTAGCACTTGAGCTCACACGATGTTACATTCAATGTGAAATTTCGGGGATCAAAATCGATTCAAAGGATTGTGACTAAAAGGTATTAAATGAAGAATGGAGTGTAAATGAATGATACTTGAAATATATTGCCACGATTTTTAAAAGGTCAATGCAATCAGTTAATTCAATGTATTAGGATGACCACATTCAATGCCATTTGTAAGTCCGAAGCTGAATTATGAGTAGTGATTGTAATAGTGCTGGCATTATCACAAGGCAATTATATTTGATGGTTCAAATACAAAGTCCAAAGCCTTTTTCAATAAGCATCGAAGGCATGGTCAAGGTGCACTCTAATTCATTTAATGAAGGCAGCGATTAGACATCGATATCCTGCGACAAGGTAAGGCGATAAGAGTCACTCATATTTGCAAATCAATGAAAGACATTAAATGAAAGGAGACAAAGGTTACAATTTAAATGAAACTTATTTAATAAAATTGCCTTAACCTTGTGATGAGTTATCGATCCATCCAGACAACTAAAGCTCAAAATTGATCATTCCATTTGATCAATTTCAAATCGATATTGCCTCTGCATCAGCGATTCAACTCCATAAGCAAATTTGATTAAGACAATGGCGGCAATTCATGCAGTATTGGATCTACACGATTTTGGATATGGACTGTAATGAGTCTATAAAGAACGATTTTGATCTTAAGATCTGCGATTTGTGCCTAGCTCAAACTCCAATCACACAGAGTCACAGTCAATCGTCTTAAGGACCAGCGAATGCATCTTTACGTGGCGCCAAGATTGTAAACCAACAGCAAATACAAATCATATAAGCCACAGCGATTTCATTGGGAGACTGCGAATTCATCTTCATACATCGAATTTTCCCAACAAACTCCATTTTGATCAGCAGATTGGTCTATTTCGGTGGCAGATTTGATTTTGTCATTGTATCACAATGAATTCATAGTATATTATCCCTAAGGTGGCGGTACTGTTTACACCCAGCTACAGCTATTCACATTCTGATTTGATTTGGCAGCCAGCGAATACACATGGTTTCATCAGCAAATTTACAGCCATTTTGATCACTGCGATATCTAAAGAGGGTGATTAAATCAGTATATCAGTTTGTTCTGATCTCAGGTCTGAGATAAGTTTGTTCAAACATCTTTTGATCAGATTATGTCTTATGATGATTATGCCTTGTTTTATCGATTTTTGTATAATATTGACTCTGTGGATTTTATTTATCATATTGCGATCAACTTAGAATTTTTGGGGTAATCATTCATAAGCTTGAGTGATCATATTCAGTCAAGGATCAGATTTACAAGTTAAGGGGTTTCGACCTAGGCACCTAGGGTTTCAAGATTATCATTAGGTTCCCTAGCTTTGATGATCGATTACTTATTTGCAAACAAATGTCACTTCATAAAACTAACTTGGCCAATTCTCATAGGTGCAAGATGGCAGGAGCAAGGCGAGCTTTCATCAAGGAGGACATTGCACTTCAAGCCTCTAGAAGGCAGCTGATGGGATCGTCAAGTCAACATGAGGAGTAATGAAGCAATATAAAGCACTTAAAGAAGAATTTTCACAATCTTGTAAAGCTCAAGAATGCAAGTGATCAAGATAGGAGATAATTTCAGAAGAGTAAATCAAAGTTAGAAGATCAATTGAACAAAGTCATCATCACATTAGGAGCTTGATAATGTTGAGTATCGGGAGATATGCCTCATTCATTCGATTACAACTTGTGATGAGTTACGAAGATCAAACAAGCTGAGGTGGTGCCCAGTCATCACTTATCCAATCACATTATTTTATGAGAAGGCGTCCAAATTCAATGAACCTAACTTATCCATTAAAAGAAGATAACTACCACACATGGGCACAAAGTTCGATGTACCTATCATCGTCATCCACTAGTTGAATCTTCACAAAGGACATGTGTCACATCAAATGTAAATTTATCATTGGTCAAGCATTAAATGCTTTGTAATGGGTTCAATAAACCCTAATTAGGGTTTCTATCTTTCGATCTCGTCCATTGATTATGAATCAATCTGAGCCACGGAATTGTAATGAGAGCACTATAAAAGGCCTCACTTCTTCATTTGTAAAGTCAATAGCGAATAGACAGAGTTCAAGAAAGTAGTAAAGTAGAAAATAATTAGAGTGGAGTAGGAAGAGAAGGCAAAGACTGTTGCCAAGACATTGTTGCAAAAAGCATGTAAACTTCATTGAAGATATGATGAATTCTATGTGTTGATTCAACAATTTGCATGGTCTCTACTACTCGATTTGATTTTCATGTTATTTAGATGAATGGAAGACTTTGTGTATGATCAATGGTGAAATTTGTATGTCCATACTACTAACACCTTGCCGATGGTAAAGTGCCCTGCGTAGTCAACTGGATCTATTTAGCCAAGCTCAACTTCAATTATCATTCCTTCATTGATATGCATCAACTTGATGGTGTCTATGCTTGTGGTGCTGATTTGAAAATCATAAAGCTATCCTTAGGAGATTGCACTAGCCTTGTGGAGATGTTCATAGCATGTCTAAGCAAGACTAAGTTGAATTCCACCAAAGATTGTCCATTGCTCTTACATTCCTAGAGTTAGATTAGCCTTCTAAACCTTATCCTTTTTCTTCAAATCAAGTGAAATACTACGTTCTAGCAACATTCAAAGCATTCAAGCAGTTCAAGCACATTCAAAGTTCAACCTAAGACCACCTTGTAATCCCAGCAATATCACATCATATACAAATGAGTCTATCCAAGAGCATGTCAAGACCTGACATTCAAGAACCTTGGAGTCGTCCCACTTGATCACGCAGCTTAGCATTTGGGAGTCTTTATTCAAGAGAGGATAGAATACTTAGTATTTTATTCTGTGTTGCATAGTGCGTAAAAACACCATCAAAAGAGGTGAAGTGCACACAGGCAATACTGAGAGGGGGGGTGAATTAGTATTGCAGATTTTTTAAACTTTGTTCAACTTGAAACCACATAGAATAAGAGAAAAGCAATTATTAAGACACATACACCAAATTTCTCATGGAAAACCCTTTCGAGTAAAAAACCACGACATCAAAAAGCTTTCATTAATAAAAATGGGCACCAAACCGAACTACAATGGAGAGCACCAACTCTTTGTTCAGCTGAAGCTCCAACTTCATACAATTGAGGTACCAACCTCGAATTTAGAGAAGATTCAAGGAAAGATATTAATTACACTCAACAATTATGTAGCAGCAATCTTGTCTTCAAATTCTAACTCCATTTCTGATAGATAAATTTCACTTGTGCACTCAATGTTCTTGTAATCCTCACGCAAACAAAAACAAAATCCAATAGATATATTCACCACTCAGATGCTATAAACTTCCTTCACAACTCACTATGACAACAGGTCAGAACATACTTTCTTCACAGCACCTATACCCCTTAAATAAACTCATACTTGTCACTTCAAAACATCGTTCTACACCTCTTCCTTTCAGGAACCCATTTACATTCAATAATATTCAATACAATTGTACCAAAAATATTCAAGAACAAAATATACTCAAAGATAGACTGCTCTCATAAAAGATAGTAACAATTACACAATTTAATCATCTTCCGCTGTCTTGAAATGACTCTGATATTTCTAAACTCAACTACATACAATAGCAGAGAACCATTTAGACACCATAAAACATTACAACACTTCTCACCACAAAAGACATGCTTAATCACTCTCATTTTTTTTACAGAGAAACAACATTCTGCCTCAACGAAAACATCCACCACACACCACATCGCCATTCAAAAAAATAACTTTGTATATACGCTTCTTTTTTATTCAATTAACATCTGATCCAGTAGGTAGCTAAATGGTTTTATTCTTTTCCATCACATCCTGTGCCAAGGACTAAACACATATTCTTACGTTAGTCCTCTCATACCATCAAATGAAGCTTTTGACATTTTGTTTAAAAAAATAAACAGAATCGCACAGGTTGTTAATGCGAAAAACGTTTTTCATCATTTCCTTGCACCTGATAATCATCACATACAGAAAGAGGAGTTACGTCTCAATAAAAACATACAGCACCCATCTCTCCTTTCATTCTGAAGTAAACCTCTTCTTAGCGTTACACACAAATATACTTACGCCACTCGGTTAAACAAAACAACACACCAAAAAAAACATGACCACTCATCACAGGCGTTAAAAATATTAAAAAGTCTTTGTTTCTCACGTTGAAAAGCAATTTCAATTCAATAAGAGAAGGAATCAAACGGTTTTGAGAAAATAACCCACTCCCTTGTTTGCCGAACAGAGAGAAGTTTTTCAACACGTAGTGATCTGCTGACAAATTCATCATGTCAAAAATATATTTTACTTTTCTATTTCAAGACAAAAGAAGAGGTTACGCAACAACCAGAAACGTTTTTTACGCACCACAAGGAAACACAAAAGTCTGAAAAGACTATCAAAAGCCAAATCATCGAGAGAGAACAAAATAGAGAGCCAACAAACATTTTCCACCTGAGCACTAAAAAAACGCACCCAAAACTATCTTCCACTCAACACGAAAAATTGAATCGAAGCCACCAGAAGGCATCACGTGTACATCAACAAACTCTTTCAGAGCCTTCAAAAATCAACGCATAGAAAAAAAAATCTGTAAAATATTTATTTCAAAATATTTCAACTTACGACACTTTTAAACTCAAAACAAAGATCTGTCATATAATCTGACAGGTAGGCTGATGTAGACACACAAGAAGGCACCTTAACCATCCAAGCAGGCACCTCAAACAGGTAAGTAGGTAGCTCAAGCAAGCAGCCAAGAAGCTCAAATGAAACTACAAATCAACCTCTGAGTCTCAACAACTGACCTTTGAAATCAATGACAAAATGTTCAACAGGAGGATTCTCGGGAACTTTTGTATTCTTCATTTCTCTTCTCAAGATATTAGCAGCTACTCGAAATTCATGGCATTGTACTTCGGAGTGCTGATCTGTGTTGTGAAGTCTGCACCATCCCGACAAGGTTGCTTCTGCTAGGAAAACTTTGTCCGCTGGCTAGTTCTAAAAAGGTGGTGAATTATCTAGTGGTGAGGGCACTCCGTTGTTTGGTGCTGAATTCCATGATCTCTTATGGAATCCCTGATTATTATTTCGAAAACCATGGCTATTTTCTTGATTTCTCAAATTGTGTCCTTGATGGTTTTCTTGATGTCCTGGAGGATTATTTTGATATTCTCTATTAACACCTTGATGTGCTTGATAATTCCTTTGCATGCTTTGGATTTAGCTATTCTGATTTCTAAGGTAGGTAACCTCAATCAACAACCTCTTGACTTGTTCTATCAACTCCCTTTCATCCTTCTCTTCTTGAATCCGGGTTGAGGATATTGTATTTTGAAGATAGACCAACTGTGGTGGCAATACTTGTGACATAGGAGCTCCAGGGTGCGACACTAGCTGATTCGTGGGAGCGGGAACAGAATTGATAGCAGGGGCAAAATTTGTCATGCTAGTTTGTTTGAAGTAATTAGGTGTCCCTGCAGCAGTTGCTGGTGATTGGAGGCTGACTTTGACAGCTTCCACATAGGCTTCTTATAAATCATTTGGGGTTGGATGATCCTTTTGAACAAACATAGAAGTGAAACAATCTAAGGCTGCATAATAGATTTGTCTAGCCACCTCATCATTTACAATTTTACATTGTATGGGGAACGCAACCTTGAATTGGCCCTTTGGAATCTATTGTTGAAGGCACCAATTGCTTCGCATTCTTGCCTCCTCACTTCAATGAACTGTCTATATATCTCTGTCGAAGAGATAGGCAATCTAAATTTTCCCAGGCATGTATCTTTCAATTGTTGCCATTTTGAAATTGAATCCACGAGCAGATTGATATACCAATAGAATGCTTCTTCGCCTAGTGAGTATGGAAACAATCTACAAGCGACATCCTCGTTCTCGATATTGATGTTCTGGAGAGTGTCTTCAAATATCTTAATGTGTTCATCTGCGGTGCAATTGACACCATGAACATGAAACTTGGAATAGAAATGTTATGGGTTCTTGGGCATATCATTGTAGGTAGTGAATGTCGTGAGAGGAGATGCATTTTGAAGACGCCAAATAGCCATTGCTTGAGTTGGTTGCTACTAAACGATTGCTGGTGTTGCTACTTGAGCTAGTCCTTGATGATTGGTTGCTTGAGTGGCTCCTTCTACTCGATGCTGAGGTGGTGGAGTCTGAAATAAGCAAGTAAGATCTCCCACACTTGGTGAAATAAGGATCAATTTTAACACCTTCTGCAGTGATGATATGGCCAAGGCAAAGCAACTCCTTCATCCCAAATTCACACTTAGACTCTTTAGCAAACAAAGACTCGGACTCCAAAATGTTGAGTACTTCATCCAAGTGCTGCAGATGCTCCTTCCATGACTTACTAAAAATGAGCATGTCATCAAAGAAGATAAGCACGAACTTACTCAATTGCTTCTGAAAGATCTTGTTCATACAGGATTGGAAGGTAGCAGGAGCGTTAGTCAAGCCAAAGGGCATGACTAGAAACTCAAAATGCCCAAAGTGGCATCTGAAGCCTGTCTTCTCAATATCAAATTCCCTCATTCTAATCTGATGATAGCTGGATCTGAGATCAATCTTGGAAGAGAACAGCACCATGTAGCTCATCAATGAGCTGGTCAATCCTAGGAATAGGATACCGATTCTTGATGGTTTTCTGATTGAGGTCTTGGTAATCCACGCACATGCACATGGTCCCATCCTTCTTCTTCACTAACACCACTGCTGAAGCAAAGGGGCTCTTACTTGGCTGGATGTATCCCATATCCAAGAGTTCCTTGATAGCTTTCTCTATCTCGTCCTTTTGCTTCTTTGGATACCGGTATGGAGTAGTGATAACCGGCTTAGCTCCTTCTTCCAGTTCAATGATATGCTCAATCCCTCTCTCAGGAGGTCTCCCAGGGGGTGGACTATCAAAGACTTTACTCCTCTTTGCGATCAATTCTTGAATATGGAGAGGATAGTGTCTCTTTTCTTCTATTGGATTGGATGGCATGATCATGCATTCCACTGCCCACTCCACTTGATAATGACGAATCAGCCTCTCCATCCTCTTCAATGACACAATTCGAGGGCCTCCATTAGACATCCCTCTTAACACCATTCTCTTCCCTTCAGACATAAACTTCAACTCCATTGTTTGCAAATTGAGAGTGATCTCACCAAGAAATCGCAACCATTGTATGCCAAGCACAGCATCATCGGTTCCTCCAATGTTGCCCACAAAGAAGTCATCCTTGACTTCATAATTTCCCAACTTCAAAGACATATTAGAGACCATCCGGTTGCAAGAGATGGTAGAACCATCTTCCACCATTACTTTGAATCCTTCAACCTCATCAATTACAAGGCCTCTCTTTGCAACAATCCTTTCATCTATGAAATTGTGAGTTGCTCCCATGTCAATGAGAGCAATAGCTCAGTGCTCTCCAAGCACTCCCCGAACTCTAAATGATTCATGGAACCTCTTCATACTCACTTTCCCCAGTTTCAGTCTACTGTTCTGAATTTTCAGAATCTAATCCATCAGCAAAATAGGCTTCCATACAATGTGCATTGCCATTTCCATAACACTTGTGACCTGGGGCCCATGGTTCCTTGCAAGAGTAGCACAGATTCTTTCTCCGGAGCTCTCTTCATAGCTCGTCATCCATCCTAGAGGGAAACTTATTGGACTGATTTGGAAATTTCTTGTCCTTTTGAAAAGAGAAAGGCTTGGACTGAAATTTTGACTTAGGGGAAGCCAACTCCATGCTTCTTGATTTTCTAATAGATTCATTCAGTGTTGGTGGATCAAACGCCTTCATTCACCCCTTCAATGGTTCCTCCAATCCTTCAGTAAAAAGGGCCACAAGTCTCTTCTCCGTGATGTTTGGCACCATCACAGCGAGTCTTTGGAAATCAGCAATGTAGGTGTCCAATGATCCTTGTTGTTTCAGCTGTGCAAGCTCACGGAACTTCACCTCAGGGTCCTTAGTGTCAAACCTTTCAATGAGCTTGTTGGTGAACTCATTGTAGGTGACAATCGAGCTATGGCCAAGGGTAACCAACCCATGATACCACCACTTGTGAGCAGCTCCATCCAAGTGCAAGGTAGCAAACTTGATAGCATCTTCCTCCGGCATTGGTCTTAAAGACAAGTAATTGTCTAGCTTCTGAACCCAAGCTCTAGTGGAACAATTATCACTTCCATCAAAATGGGCTAGAGTCACCTTTCCAAGGGCTTGTTGGTAGTCTCTTGAAGCATGAGGGCGGTTATCATATCTTCTACCTCTCTTCATCTTTTGATTCATGAACTAATCCAAGGTGAGGATATCTCGGATCTCAGTAGGGAGGGAAGCATATTCCATGTAACTATTTCTTATTTCATCAACTGTGGGTATCTCAACTTCAGCTTGGGGTGCTTCCTTGGGTAGGAAAATGGGTTGCAAAGGCCTAGAAACCGACCTACAGGAATTCCGCCATTAGGACTTCCTTGGTTACTTCCTTGATTGCTTCCATTTCCTCTGGAAACATTGGAAATGCTAGCTTCATGTCCATTAGTGGGTTGATTAGGAGTCCCACCTGTGTTCTGATTAATCTTGGCCAGCAATTGGGACATCATGTCCATCATGGTATCAAACTTCCTTTCTGCTCTTGCTTCAGCGGACTCAGTCTGTTCAGTAGTTCTCTCTGCCATAGTGTCAACTGCTATCTCTCTATTTCTAAGAACCTCTGAAAAAGTCTCTTCAACTAGCACTGTTGGAATCTGATACTGTTGTCTCTTCTACTCTCTATTGTAGTAATGGACTTCTCTATCACTCATGGAGATCTCTAATCAACTGAATGCACAGGCTGGCAGGAAAACCAGCTCTGATACCACTGAAATACCCCCCTTGATTTTTTTTGGATTTTTCCCAATTACAATCAACACAAACACCCGTTAGCATTAAGAAATGATAATCAACCACTGCTGAAAGGAATCCTTCCACTTTCTGATCACCAAGAGCCCAGTGTGGGAAGGTGAGAGCATACGGTGATAAGGGGATCGTTAGCTTAATAATCAACAACTAGAAATTTCAATGCAAATTGCAATGCTGGGCGGCAAGCCAGCCCCTTCCGCTTATCAACGAGTGATGGAGATTTCCACAGCAATTTGGCAGTGCAACCAAACCAGATTACAAAATCTAAGAAACTGAAATGAGCAACAATCACTCAACCACTTATCCAGTGGGAGGACTGAAAATGAAATTATAATCTACTCGACCGCTTATTTAGCGGGAGGACAATATTACAATAACAAAGAAAGGCGGCAAGCCAAACTCTTCCACTTATTCAGTGGATCTGATGTTACAATCCAGAAAGAAGTAGCTATTAGTACTACTAATCAGCTTTACAATAAAGAGCATGAGATTTTAGATTAAGAACATCATTGTCCATTGCTGAAAATGATAATATAAGCACTCCCAAACCAACATAGACCAACCACGCCAAGAACACACTCCACAATATCAATTTTCAGATTCTGATATGCAAACCACATGCTGGAAAAATGCAGACCAGCAACCTAAAACTCACCAAAATGCTCACAACTTTGCCCACACTCAACGGAATGACCCCAAATCAAATGCAAATGAAAGCTAGAAGATAGGCGATGAAGCTAGGACTGATAAAAACGCATCAAACAGACCCCAAACTATTTTGCATGCATCCGAAGGCAATTACAGTAGGGTACGGCCAGGCAAAAAAATTGATTTGCATTTAAAAATTCAAGACTCAAAGATAGGCACTAAAAACTTACAAATATTATCGCCTATAGCATAGAGAAATAATGAGCCGATACTCAAAATGAACGGATGCACAGGCAAAGAGATATGAATGAAAATAAGCTACAACCACACCAAAAACCAGCAACCTGGAACACACACACAACACTCCAAAATCAGAAAAAAACTTGAACACACACTTTGCAATGAATCCATCCATTCTTCTAAGTGAAGAACAGTCCCAAATCTCAACTAGGCACTATCTTTCAAGCGAGAAGCTAAGCATACAATCTAGGAGGTAAGCATTCCAACAGCATTTTGGCAACACTTCGTTATAATATTTATGGATACCAAAAAGAGAGCTCGAGGCCTTTATTTATAATCTTCCCCCAGATCGAAATTTCTTTCCCTCCATAAACACTGAAATTCAAATTTCTTTTAATTTGCCTTTATTTCATTTCATTTCATCACCTTCCCAAATCGCCCAAGTGCATAGCAGAGTCACCTTATTAAAAATTTCAATAATGTATAAAGTGAGCGCTCAACAATGAATTTTTAAAATAATAATATAACTTAGGCAATCCTTCTTAGAAAATTGTCCAACTTGCCTTAAGTTATAATTTAATTAAAAACACTATGTCAACCCCCTTAAGTCATAACACAAATTACGCCTAGGCCATGGGGATAATCAAAGTATTAAAAAATACTTTAACTTCCAAATACTGAATACTGCCAAAATGAGTTGAGGCCAAGGTACTAAACTGCATTGCAGAAAATAGTCATCTGAGTTCAAACACAAGAACCTGCCAAAAAATAATACTACCAGAAATAGCCACTGAGCTGAGCTGTAGAACCCCTGCCAAAAATAGCACTGCTATAAATAGTACTTACTATAAATAGCATACTGCTAAAAATAGTAAGTATTTCCAAAGTGATTTCTACCACATTCTGAGCAATCGTCGCAACTTACTAAAAATAGTAAGTTTGGAAAAAGTCTTCAAAATAATTTGCATGTTACACCATCGTGAAGCTCTCTGAAAACCCACAAAAACCAAGAGAAATACGCTGCCCTCACCTCCACTTACTAAAAATAGTAAGTTTGTCAAGCTTTGTTGCTTGCTATGCATGTACCATCATTGGGAAACTTTTTGAAAACCCAAAAGGAATCCAGAACCAAAACTGACAAACTCCCACATACAGGCCTCCAAAAAAGCTGAAACATCCTCCCAGATGTAGGAAACCCTAATTTTTGCTTCCGACTAGCCTACGAATCTCTGGAATAGGCTGATGGTCAACTAAGTTGATTATTGTTGAGAAGGGGACATTACAGCATGGTTCCCTTCTTCCCTATTTAACTCTTGTTATGCTTTTCATTTACAAATAGTGTGCTTGGGTTGATATTTGATAGAGATTTTAGTTCATACCATTAAGGATTGATTGATTGTCAATCCCCCTGTATGGTTAGTCTGAACATATTCATGCATTTTAGTTCGACTGTTAAATGCTAGTATGAATGAATGTTTTAAATTCATCACTTGTGTTTAAGAGTTTGAAAATTTGATTTCCCTTTGAAGATTGCACCAAGTTCTTCTTAGTTGTGTAAAACTGGCGAAGCGGAACATGGTAAATTTAAGATCTCTGTCTATTTTCCCAGACGTGTTGTTTTAGTTAGAGTAGCTAATATCTCTCCCTTACTCTCTTTTTTCACTTCTTTTTACAAATTTGAAGTTGAGACCTGTTAAGCAACATTATGTTCAATGTAAATCTGCTGAAAATAAGACTTGTCGAGTCTTAGGGATGCTTTATAGAACCTTGAAGCCTATCCTATCCATTAATGTAAGTCCCCTCGTGTCTTCCACCAAGACATATGAACAATTGAACTATCCCAGAGTCAAGAACTAACAAATATGAACCTTGAGGTCGCCTTCCTGTGATCGTTTTAAGTAGCACTAGAAGCCTCCTTACGCAAGAGAGAATGGGATTGTCACAAAATTCTATTATGTGTTGACCGGAAAGAGTCAAAGCATGACTTTAGCCACATCAACACCAACCAAGACATTCAAGATCTGAAAAATATTGCCCTCAACATGACTCAGTTGGAAGCTAAGGCAGCGGAGGCTCTCAAGAATTTGAATTAAGTTGTTCTTTGTTTCTGGTTTTTGACTTTTTGCTGGTTTTTGACTTTTTGCTGGTTTTTTGTTGTCTTCTGGTTGCTTGTTCTAATTTGTATATACCTTTAAGCAACATTTTGTAAAAAGGGTTTTGGGTCCCTTCAAAACCTATTTGTTCCTTAATCCAAAGCATCAAGATTTCTTCATCGAATGCACTCCAGGCATTTACATTATCACCCATCAAGACATTGGGACCTTGCAACTTACCTTTGTCATGGCCTTCCATGACCCCTAAGTCATGGATTTCCTTAGGTCGTGGATTTCGATGAGTCGTGGACTTTGGTGACTCAAGGATAAACTCAATGACTTGCACTTCAAGTTGTTTGCCTCATTGTTTGTTTAAGTTGATCATTTCAACGCCTTTGCTAGCAAACTTGGAGGATTCGAGGGGTAGACTCAATCACTGCCACTTTCATTTAGCAACATCACCAAGGTCTTCAAGGTCGTGGATTTTGCCTAGGCATGGATTTTGGTGAGTCATGGGTAACTCACTTCAACCTCATCACTTATTGATTTCACCAAGTGTAAAGTAACTTGTTCATAGGGTTGACTTGGTTTTTTCCTTCTCTTCATCATCGCTGAGACCTTGAATCATCCTCATCAAGCACTTCATCCCAGTTGATTGATCATCACTTCTTGATTGATCCTCGCTTCTACGTTCTAACCTAAGACTATCCACTTGCTCACTTGACTGTTCATCATACCTAAGACCCATACCCTGATCTGACTTGAAGGTTGCACTATGAAGCATCATTCAAGGATCATCTTGACTTCTATCTATCACTTAGGCATTGAGAGCTATAACGACTTCAATCTGACCTAAAGAGAGACTTGACTGCTACTAGACTGCTTGACACCTAAGACTACGGTCAAAAAGAGGGAGTCCCCATTTGCAATGGAGTGATGTGTGAAAAGGTCACAACAGTACTTATCTTGCATCGATTGGGAGGGTAAAACCCACAAGCAAATAATTTGCTTGTTTTAAAGAATTTTGGCAAACTTCAAAAGGCAACTAAGACTAATTTTAAATTCTCTTTCACCTTATGATGTAATTTTGACCACTAGAATGACCAATTTGCGTGGTTTGGAGGGACCTTGGATGACTTACTGAAACTGTAGGATTAAGCTAAGGCCTAAGCAAAAAGTGGGGGTCAAAAATTTGCTAAAAGATAAATAGGGCATGTTGTGAAACGGCACAATAATCAGCTAATAACATTCTCTTTCAACAAAACCCATGTGGTTCTTTGACACCATTTTTGCATAAAAGTTTCCTCGTCTACCGTAGAAATTGAGGACAGCAGCCTCTCACTAGAAAAGAAATATTAAGAATCACTTGCTTGTAAATATTTTCATCCTTGTAATTAGTTTTTTCTTTTTGCATGTGCTTGATCTGATTCAGACCTCATCCTTGTACATCAATTTGGACCAAGCTCATGAAAAAGTATAATCTGTTTGGCAGCCGTATCTTTGTTTTCTATGCTGTTTGTGTGTTTCCTTTCTAGCTTTAGACAGTAAGAACTAAGAGGTAACTGCAAGGTATGTCTTTAATCTCAACAATTTATAGCCTTGTGAGTCTATAGATACTGTCATTTACAATTCTCCATCCTCAGAATATTTCCAATGACTTCACTTGAAAGTAACAAACCATAGACAACAAGATTATGGCTAGCATGATTATATCTCTTTGAATAAAGAATTTCAGAGCCTATGCAATTATTTCATCATAGGTTCCAATACTATTAGGACACTTCTACAGATTTATACTATAGAGACCATCAGTCTCTCCATGATCTTTTCAAATTCATTTGCATCTTGCGAAATGAGAGTGAGAATGAACATGGAAAGTAATACATGCAATTATCATCTCTTGCAGAGGATGAAAGTCATATACAATGAGAAACTATAAAAAATATAAGGAAAGTGTGATTCCAAACGTGTATAACATTTGATGCAAGGATGTCGTAAAGATCATGTTGAATGCCCATGACAGGATTCTTTCCAGCCACTCATACAATGTTGCCATCAAACATAACACCAAAATGATTTTTGCCCGCTGCCTTTGATGCAAAGGAATTTTAAGACTCATGACATGCACAAAGGACAGGATATTTATCAGTGTTTCTTTTATTATAGGGGCATTTTTCTCTTGGCATGATATAAAATCCTTGCCTCAATAGAAAACATTAATTTCCAAATCTGAGATATTTTGAAAATATTGGTATACGTAACCCAAAGGAAGAAAGCAGGAGATGTAATAAAATAATGAAGTACTTAATTATCTACAATTTATGGAAATTTTATCATATTAACAAAGAGATATTTTCTCATAAAATAAATCTCCAGTACACTGGCATATAAGAGTAGTATATACACTTAAATAAGATAGAAATGTCAAGAAGACCAATTGCTGATATCTACTGTTAAGTTATAGACAGCATAATATAACAAGAAGCCCTATAAGTTTAAAGATAAATAAAGATACACGGAATATTTTTCTCTGCCAAAAGTGACAATCTCATGATTATGAAGGGTTGAGAATACAATGAGCAAAGTTCTTGCCAAAACTGAAGCTTGTCAGAAAGAAACTCCCAAGATAGTTATCACTTGAAGTTCATGTGTTAACAAATGTGACATGGGATGTTTGAGGAAAAAGTTATTACTGCCATGTTCTTGTAATCTACGATAATAAAAGATATGAATGTGAATGAACCTATCTGAATTTGACGTGTGAGTTTTATATACGATATAAAAAAATGATGCAATGCATACAAATACAAACCCACATCATTAGATTTCTCATCAGCAGCTGATTGATCACTATCTTCATTGTCACTCTCATTTGGATCATTATCACTTATTGTTGCTCTGATAGCTATTGTTTTGGTCTTTGAAAGCCTTGAATTGATGCCTCCAATATAGCTCCCTCGAGGAAGCAACATGACTGACAATGGGGAAAGAGCAATGGAACAAGACGAACTTCTACTCAAACTTAGAGTTCCAGTGCGATTATCAAAACTAGACTGATATGCACAACACTGGAAGGCAGTTAACAATGATGCTGCCATATCCTGTGATAGAAAGGGATACAACGATAAGATAAAGTCAGCGAAAAAAAATCATTTTGACAAGAAATCTAGACCATAACGAATAAGAAGAATCAATGAAATTTGTAGTTTAGGCACCTCATATGATGCAACATATCACATAAATATTAAAGATTAGTGACAAGGATTTGAAAATAATTATTTCATATCTGACAATATACAACTCATGAATTCAAGAGTTTCGTGCAGAGAAACCTCAACACTTGGATACCATTCAGTATCTTTGAAGTAGAGTAAAGTGCTGCTTCTAAGTGCAATAAGAAGCTCATTCATCATGTACTTAAAGACTGAACATTTAAGTCATGACTAATTAACTATAACTTCCCATGAATTGAAGTGCAATTAACTTCTTCCTGTTTAAAAAGAGTATGAATCTCAGATAAGCCAAGAATGTTTCAGTATCTGAGATCCATTTGCAACCGAAAATGAACTATTTGCATTCTAGATTCTTTGTGTGAATTTATGATAATTGAAGAATTAAGGAATTTAATTGTAAGTAATATTTTATAAAAATTAACTTTATCCATGGTTCTAGCCACTACAAGAAAAATCGTAAGAGTACTGCATCATGTCAACAACTGATATGCTTTCTATAGCTGAATGAAATTGTAGAGTACTTAGCCAATGAAGGAGTGCTCCTTGACCAAATAATTTTAATCAAATTTGTTCATGTTCATAAGGAGGAGTGTAGGCCAATGGAAATATAGTAAATGATTATATTCCTACAGACCCCCTTGTATTAATATTGATCATATCAATAGAAACCAATCAACACTAATAGAAAATAATGCAACTCGAAAAGGGGATATGGGATCTATCTTCAAAAATGATGTATTTATTGTCTTGGACAATGTATCACTCTAAGTAGGAGACACTTTCCCATAGTGCATCATCATCCAAAAGAGCCTGCAACGGGAGTGGAAATGGTACACAGGGTATCCTGGTCACAATCTACAATGATAATGGCTGTGGTGATTCAATGACAGAAGTTATCAACTTGAATTTCAGATGGCATGGACCTTTTGTGATGGATCACAACATGAATTTGTCACACTATGAATCCATCTAAAAGAAATCTCATAAACCATTGTATGGTTGCACCCAAAGTACAATATTCTTAAGTATTCAGATTCCTCTCAAAAAGTTATACAATTTCAAAAAAAGAAACCTTGTTTCTAATTTGTATGTAAAAGTTATGGCTTCTGAAAAATTGAGAAAAAAATAAAACACTGAAAGAGTTGTTTCATCAAAGGGGTAGTTTTGTAGTGGTGGTTTCATAACCATCATGATCAAGGTGATTACGAAACCATCAGTCTACACAAAGCAGCAGTCTCATTGAGTGTCAAATACAACCTGTGGCATTTTGAGATTTTTATCAGCTTCCTAGTGTATTTTCCTCTTCTATTGAAAAAGAAAAAATACACATTGTAAATGTATGTTTCAAATCATTAGGAAGATTCAAAGTGAATTTCAAGAGAATTCATGTGTTCCAAGGGAACAAGTAGACTGTATTTAGGTGGACAAAAGTGAGTGAGAATATTGTAAAACTATTATTAAGTGATCTTAAGGACCAAATATTGTTGCCTCGAGCTGGTTGTGTACCCAAGAGGCCTGAGAATGTATCTGTTATTGGAGATAGTGGTTAAGGAGGCCATCTGCCTCACTTCTGCTGGAGTGTTGTCCAGGAATTCGGGTTCTCCATGGTAAAAATCCTCGTGTCTTCAATTGTTCTGTTGTGTTCTCTCAATTTCCTCCCATGTTCAAATTTAATTGTTACCTCAAGAGTACAACATTTAATTCCTTCACATAGACTTGTATGTTGACTATTATATGGTACAAACATTGTAGTTTATGAATCAAGTAGGTATAAGAGCAAGTTCTTTCCTTTGGTGGAAACTGAATAATTTGTAGTTTGATGCCCATAAACAAGATCAAGTGGGAAAAATTTGTCATCTTTGTAAAGAGACATTGAATCCCAAAGTAGGAAGAGTAACGAAGGAAGCATAGCGAGAGATGCAGAAACCCTTGATGAAGAAGCAAGGTTCCTCAACCTAGAAAATTGTTGTTACAAGCATATCTCAATCAATGGAGACTATGAAAGGGCTCGTGGAGGCTCTCACGGTGGTATTGTGCTATTGGAGAAAACCAAGAGCAAAGGGAAAGCCCACTCCAAAGAAGAGAAAGAAATCTACGGTGAATCAAATGTACCCGGAACATCTCAGTTCAAGGTTGAGGCAATGATCAAGATTTTGCTGTTTGAAGGAAATGTGGATGCAAAGAAGCATAATCATTGGTTGGCACATTTTAGCATGCATACTCTTAGTTTCGACTTTGAAGCAAACGATTTCCCGACAACATTGAGAATTGCATATTATGCTTTAACTTGTTCTCAAAGTCTTTTATATTATATGGCTTTAAGAGAAAAATCTCTTATTAGTTAATGGGATCAATTTAAGATGTCATAGAGATAAAAAATATATGGAGTGGCCATTTTTGAAATAGAAAGAATAACACCATTTGCAAGAGTGCTCTATTCAATTTCAAAGAAGGGAAGTCCAAAGGGAGAAGGATAGAGCAAGATGAAGAGGTGTTAATGAAATACATTGGAGGCCTTAATAGCCATATTGAAGGGTTGTATTGCTCTCTAAGTTGGTGGACATTGATGAAACATGTGCATATGATCACAACCTTGAGGCAGAATGCCATGCATCCTCTCCAAAGTCAAACATAGCCATGGCCAAGAGAAAGAAGGCAAGTACTACAAGTACAAAAATAAATCTTGCAAAGCATTGTGACCATTATTATGTGAATGGTCATACAGAAGAAACTTGTTACATCCAAAAAAACGCCCATATCAAAAAGGTAAAACCACTAGTCTACTATCCATAATGAGGCAAATTTAATTGATTGCAATTAGAGGCTGATTCCATTATTGCTTGCACTGAAAAGAATGTTAGTTTTAATCTTATAGCACACAAGGAAATTGTCACAACCCTCTTTAAGTTTATGACTATTTATTTTGATTTTGAGAAATAATTAAAATTATAATAATCTTTGATGCATTTAATAAAATAAATAAATATATAATAATAAAATAATAAATATATATATATAAGCATTCTACAGTTAGATTTGTAAATTTGCATCTCCAATTAATTAGTTGTCTAAATTTAACCACAAGAGTGGAGAAGTGGAGTAGCAGTTACAAAGATTTAATGAAATATTTGTTTCCATTTAGTGGGAATTAAAGAAGAAATAAATAGAATTGTAGGTCAAGTAAAAGGGAGTGGTACTATTTTTGGAATTTTCAGGAAACAGAGAAACCTTCTCCCTTTGGTTGTAAGTTATGTCAGTACTTAGTGCATCAAATTGTAGAATCATCCATATTCCCTTACTATTGATTTTCTCTTCATTGTCTTTGCATGTTTATCTATATAGGTTCACATATATACAATACCCATTAGTAATATGCAATAATTTGTGTTTTTTCTTTTATTTACAAAGTTTTATAGGTTGGGGAATCATTAGGATTAGTGTTACAGGACTTGCCCAAACTCGGCAAGTCTTGAGCCGAGGAAAGCAAAATGGATTCTGGAGACTCAAAACCTAGGTCCCTAGCAAGTCCTAGAGACTCATCGAGTCTTCTAGACTCACCAAACCCAGCGAGTCCTGTAGGTCAAACTTGGTCACAACAATCATGGAGAAAAGCAAAAAAAAATGATAAACTGCAATAGGTTGTCAATGCAAAGGTCGAATGATCTTGTGTATGTCCATTACAACCTTCACCTCCATCATAAACAAATCATGAGCATTGGCTTGTCTCCTATCCCTTTAGAGGAGGTTGATCCATGGTCAAATTGGATCACTGAGGCTAACAATCCTATCTTCAGTGATGATGACATGGCATGGGTTGATTGAGAGGCAGAGTAAGTAATGATGGTAGAGGAGAAGGATAGAGCACAAGGATACCCCTTAGATGTTGGACATGGTGTCACTGATGCAGAAGCATCCTTGGTTCATTCGCAATCTTGCTTCAACCAAAAATATTTGCTTTTAGTTTTGTTTCTTGTTCAGTTCTGTGTTTTAGTTTCTGTATTTTTTGGACCCCTCCAAGTTGCTCATTTTTTGTGCAGAGATGGATTTGGCTTGTGGACATGTTCTTGTACGTTGATCTTGGATTTCAGCTCGTTTGGATCTTTTTTCGGCAGGAATTCGCTTCTGGATTGTCTAGCAGATCTCAGTTTCCGGACCAGCTTGAACCTTAACAGCTGGATGGTGTTTCCTTATCTTGCGGAGCATCTCCTTGACTTGCAGAGCCAATCGGCACTTCATACGATGTTCCCACATGCTTGGACGA
The DNA here is from genome assembly GCF_030272615.1 of Cryptomeria japonica. Classification (NCBI taxonomy): domain Eukaryota; kingdom Viridiplantae; phylum Streptophyta; class Pinopsida; order Cupressales; family Cupressaceae; genus Cryptomeria; species Cryptomeria japonica. The sequence goes on along the minus strand of NC_081411.1, from coordinate 590,567,174 downwards.
CCTTCCTTTTGGTCCGCATTTCATTTTAGTTCTTTTCCGGAGGATTTTCTATATGTTTGGGGCCGACCTATTTACACGTTACACTTTCCCGCCTTGGGGATTGTAATCTTTCTTTGGCCGACCCGGATGTGTTCCAGATGCTATATATTGATGTATTAGATCCTAGATGAGTAGCGAAGGACGGTAGATGATGATCAATTAGAGATGATCAAATTTGAACATCTCCTTTGTTCCGAATTGAATGTGTATTATGTAATCAAGCCTGTTAGCCTGTTTGTAGCCGGATGTTGCTGGCCAGTTGTATTTGAATTTCATGATATAATTAAAGCCCGATCTGGCATTCTCCCTATTTTGTGTTGTTGTTTCCGTTGAGTTGATCTTGTTGCATGATTCGGACAGTTCTCTTTGAGGACCCTCCTACCGTGGTTGTGTCAGTCACTAAGATGTAGGCAGATATCATGGTTACAACATCATCCACGGCTTATCTTAGACACCCGCATAGGACTTGTCATGATGTTGAACATGTGATGAGTGATATAGACTCCTTTGAGCTATACACTTATACTTTCAGTTTTGATATTTGTTTTGATGTCATGGATTTCCATGATATTTGTATACATTTAACAATATTTATAATTGTATATACCTAACAATGTTGCTTCATTCAGCTAAAAATTAAAATTCACTTTTACTTTAGTTTTTATACTCATGTGATCAATGCATACTTGTGTATATGGTCAAAGTAGCTTTTATTTAATTAGTTTGTAGTGTTTTTTAAGTTTATTTAGTAAAGGGAGCATGAAAAAATTTTGAAAATCCTTAAAAATCTCTATATTTCATGGTTTTTTTCCATTTGGCAAGTCTTAATGAGTATCGATGTCGAGTTCGAGTCAAAAATCAGCTTGTCGAGACTAAGGCGATTTTGAGTCTTGTAACTATGATTAGGATCTCAAAGGAAGAAGATATGATCATTTAATAGTTATTCTACAATGCATGCATAGAGTCTCTAAAATCTTGTTGGGAAAGGCCATGGAATTTGACTATACATCTACCAACCTACATTTGCCTGAAAGTTTCTAAAATCCATATCAATGAATTTATCTCATGCAGATCATGAAATCATTAGATCAATTTTTCTTGAAGGGTTTTAAAAAATTTAGTCAATTCTTCGGATCTTCATACCATTTATTTTGAAAGCTCTTTCCTTCCATTAGATGTGCTCTTGAGACCATACTTAAAAACTCCTCCAATGGCCTCTTCCTTCTCCATGTCGAATGACTTGAAAGATTTTGTTTCACAAGTCCAAATAAATTAGAAAAGGCCAAAGGACCAGAAGACATGCAAACTAGACAATACTTGAAACATGTTTTTCATTGAGGAAACCAAAAACTCAACTTCAAACTCAACATAATACAAAGATTTGGGTACAATAATGAGTTCACCATCTCTTTGTTGTTCTACAAGTTACAATAACTTTGAAGATTTCAAAAAGCAAGTTTTATAATATGCTAGACCATGGCAAAGTAAGATTGCACAAGATTGATATAATTCAAGCTAAGTGGTGGCCAAACATTGACAAAAATGGGCGATGGCTAGAGGAAAGCGATAAAGAAGATGATCCTATGGACTATGACCTTGAGCTTGCTCCTAGTTTTGATAAAACTATACTTATTGATGATATGAATAGAAACATATGTTAGATTTCAAGCTCCTTCCCAGCCAATTAGTTCAATTACTCCTATGGATGTTGCTCAATATTAGAATGACCACTTTTTTGATGGTGGAGAAGTCCTTATAAAAATATTTTAAAATTATTTAATAACATTCTTTGGTGATTAATTTATGAAGTAATGACATAACAGGCATACTTCATGATTGTTATTTGGTACTACTACTATTTGTTAGTGATTTTGATAATGCTCCAAGTGCCTTTTGTATCCAAGCCCTAGCTAGATTATCTTTGGTTCAAGTTGCTTACTTGTTTTATTCAGCAAAATACTTTGTAGTTGCTATGGCTCATATTGTGTACCCTATTTTCTTTGTTTACTATTACATAATATTTTAAAGATAGTTGTGGGAGAAAAAACAATGGGCTAGGAGCAGAGAAACAAGAATCGCCAAAAATAGCCGAGTTTGGGCAATTCCCGAGTCGAGTAAGGGTCACTGAGTCTACTGGGCTCGGACGAGTTTGGCCCCAAAAATCGCCATCTTCCAAACTCGCCTAAAATCACCGAGTTTGGGAGTCAGGACTCGCCAAACTCGGCCAGCGTAAGGCAACTTAAAGACAAAAAAAAAACATGTTTTAAAATGTTTTAAACTTCTTTTTTTTGTTTATATTTTGCTTTGCCCCTAAAAGTGAACTTCATTTCATTCATTTGGCAAAATTGGAGGAAAGTGAGTTGTGAGGAGAAACAATAGAAAAATAACACCCGACGCCTTTATCAAATAATAAAAGTCTTTTGGCCTCGCAGGGCGCTGCCCCTTGACCCCGCCCTGTATCGCGACAGGGAGCACGCCAGGGGCGCTACCCCTTGACTCCAACTTGGGGACACTGCCCCCAAACCCCCGTCATAAAATTAGGGGGGAAACTGCGCCAATAAAAGTAGGGAAATTTTAACCTCTGAGTCTGATTAGGCTCCATATAACAACATATACTTTCATTTGCTGCATCAAGAGTTGGAAAGGAAGAGTTTGCATCTCATTGGATCATATGATGACATGGATTTTTTATTCCATGAGTTTTGTAATATTGTATACATTTGACAATATTTATATATCTATGTTTGTTATTTCCTTCAGCTACAATTTGTGTTTATGCTTATGTGATTGATGTATACTTGTGTATGTAATCAAATTAGTTTCTATTTGATGATGTTATTGTGTCTTTAAGGTGTATTTAATAAAGGGTGCATGAAACAGGTTTTAAATCCTTAAAAATCTCTAAATTTCTTGAGTTTTTCACTTTGTCGAGTCCAGTCGAGTTTCGACTCCGAGTCCCGAGACGAGTAGGCCTCGCTGAGTCAGGCCGAGTACCGAGTCCCGTTTCTTTGGCTAGGAGGCACATTACAAATCTCAACTCACTTCAAGGAAAAATTAGAATATCTTTTGGGTTTACAACAGGGTCCCATGTGAAGGCCCTAAACAAAGATTTTCCTACATTCCAAGAGACTTTCATAAGAAACCTTTTCTATATATTATTGTTCTTTAAACACATAAAAAATAAACCTTTTTGAATCATGCAAAAAAACATCACACAAAGACCCAATTTTCCCTCCAAATCGATGATAACTAGTCATGTAATGTCCCCTTTTTCAAGTTCTCTAGTAGTACAATTGTCGCTAACCTTTTGATTTTTTGTCAGCTTGTTCAAAGGGGTAATGTGATGTTATCAGTGAGCATAGAAGGTTTAGAGGAGCCATATGACACTTTCAAATGTTTTTTTCCAACTTCCATTCAGACTCCAAGATTCTTGGAGGGAGAGTCTACATTTAGCGAATCACCCAGTCGAGTCCATTTATCATCTTTCATCAACGAGGTAACTTCTATGCAGTCAGATTTCAATTCCAATGCATTTCGACCATTGTCGCTGATTGGGCGTATTATTGAGCTATATTTAATTAATTTCACTAACTTTTCTATTTAAAAAGAACTGAAATTTTTAAATGTTGAGATGCTAAAAAGTGACTTAAAGTGTTGGAAATGTTTAGAAAATAAATTAAATCACTTTTTGGTGTTAAGAGGCTTAATAAATTAATAAAGTGATTTTAAAAGGAAGCTTCTAGAAAGTTCCCTAAAAAGCTTATAAAAAGGGAGATGGAGTGCTCATTTGATTTGTTAAGTTTATTATTTCTAATATTTATCTCTAAGAAAACTCTGCGTAGTTCTAGAGATTTGGACTTGCTCCATCTCAGCCTTCCTAAGGAGGAAAACACTCTTGAAGAAGACTTAGCTACAGTGGTGAAAGATCTAATTTGGCTAGTATTTGTTAGAGATATCTTATCATTTTGTGGCCATTGGAGGAGTCTCTAAGAAGTGACGTCCAAGTTTGGAAGTGCCAATTTGCTGATTTTATTCAATATTGAGCTTATCCTTGATTGCAACAAATGGGTATGTTGGCCCTTTGATTTAAATGTGTTTTGATCATTTGGGTAACAAAAAATTTGTTGATATATTGTATTTTCAGTTTTGAAGATAATTTTGAAAATTATTGTTGAATGTGGGTATTTCTGAAAATGGTGATTTGAAGAGTTTTTCTGTTATTTTATTGTTGCAAATGAGATTATTGTAAAACCTATTTCTGCATCTCCATCTACTTCTCTAAACACATTCAAACAACAAACTAAACAAAAAAACAAGGGTGCATAGTACAAATCATCAAAGAACGTTCTTGCGGGAAATGTTTCTAGAGTAATCAATTTCAAACCTTCTTCCATTTTTCCTATTATACCATACATCTCTTCATTAGGAAGCAAGGATAATGTAACCAAATGCTCATCTTGCAAACCTTCATTTTTAACACGTGTTTTAAGGGACTCTCCATCTCAGATGTAGGATGAAGCTCCTTTATCCATCACGATCTGCTCACCCAAACCCAAAGCTTCCTTGAAAGACTTACCATCAAAACTAGTCCCATCATTCTTTCCATCAAAATATATATCCATAACCAAAACACCTACATCCGGATGCTGCGAACCGGCAAGAAACCAGCTCAAGATAACTCCGCATGCTGGAGTAATGCAATACTTCTTCTAAGAACTAAAATGAATCACTCTAGATTATACAACTATCCAATATATGAAAAAATTAAAAAATAAAAATACAAACCACACTCAAAATAGCAAAAACAAACAACTAGAGAACACAAAAATCACAAAGACAACAAAACACATAACCACTAAACAACCACCTAACAAAACACAAGAGGCACATATGCAACCAATCGAGAAGAAAGCTAGCACCAATAGAACAATGGCGGATGACCCTTCAATTTCCCCACCAAAGCTCACTACACCAGCTCTTTCCTCTCCGAAGTCTCGTTTTGTTTTAATTTGAAAGGGTATTTGTTTTTAACATATGAGTTCATTTGCATTCCATTCCAGCATGCATTGATTTCCTTTTTTGAGGGAATTGCTCTACTAGTTTGGTAGTATTGTTCTACTGGTTTCGTAGTTGCTTCGAGCAAACCATTGTTTAATGGTTACACTTCAAAACATCGTTCAGTTAAATTGACAAAAAATTATAAACAAGGATTCTTCTACCACAGTCTATCGCGATTTAGTAAGGATTAAGCTTGAACCACATTCCAGGAATGGGTACTTACAAACTACACGGCGCCAATAACTACATTGACCTGGTATTCACAAATGTCCCTACAGATTCCGGTGCCAAAACCCAAACTCGTAGCTTTGTTGTTAATTTAATAATAAGCCAATTAACAACCATGTTCCACAGCATGGGTTAAGTGAATTGAAGCTTTCAGGCATGCACAGGTGATCACTAGTTATATTAGATTATGGATTTGCCTGTGTATTAGAATTTAGTTTTAAATTGAACTACCTACGAAGAAAGCTAAAGCGTACTTGTAACAAATCACTGGCATCTATTTACTTTTAGTTTGATAGAGAAGGCGTGGTATAACTTTCCTTTGAAAAGGGTTTACGTGGGTAATTTTCACTGGGTTTTATGAATTGAATTAGCATTCATCAAACATTGTGCATGGAGATAAAGAATTCAGTATCAACCCCGAGGATTAAAAATTCCAGTCATATTAATATGGTTCAAAGTGGCTATGCATTTCGGAATACAACGAAAAAAAGCCATACCCGAAAAGCTGAAAAAATTAGAAATATTTAAAATCCGATCACGCATTAAATCCATAATTAAGGCAAATAGTGAAAATACCCGAGGAAGAATGAAGGAAAATCGAAGTTGCAAATTAAGAAAACTGAGAGGCGTTGAATTGCAGCAGATAGTTAGATTTGAATTCCATAACACGAGGAAATCCCTTTTTGTTCACTGAACTCGTTTATGTTTGCCTGTGTTCTGTGTATTTTGTCAATTTCACTTTTCCGTTGAACTGAATAATCGCTGGTTTTGTACCACACAAGTATTATAACTAAATTGATAAGACGGTAAATAAGTGAAGTACCTACACGCAAAGCTTTAGCCCAAAACGTGAGGAGTGAGGACATTTGATGAGCTTTTACGTGAAGTACTTTGATTGGAAAGCTGTGTATGTATTTTTTTTACTGTTGGATCTTTTTGCGATCTTGTCATGTTGAAAACATATTTTCGCCACCCCTCCTCTTCTGTAATCTTTTCCCTTTGTTCTTCTCTTTCTAATTTATAAGATTGATAGAATTGCTTTTCAATTCATTTGAATGACTCTTTATAACTTAAAAATTTGAAGTAAATCATAAAATCCATTTTGTTATATTTTTATATTTTCTTTCTAAGAGTGATAGAAGTACGACTATTTAGATGTAATAAAGTAACAATAGTAATTTTGGGATGGATAAATTAAAGGATCTTTACAAAATTATATAAGAAGGATTTGTTATTTAGTTTTTAGATTTATAATATGATTTGTATGTTGGATATTTATAAAATTAATTTGTGATAATATAGAAAATTAATGTCTTTAATCTATTGATTGTCTTGAACTTCATATAGACCTCTAATCTTTTATGAGACAATTTAATGGCTTGAGATCAATCTTACATATTGCGAAAGTGAACTATAGGCACATTTCAATATATGTGAATGTTGCATTTTGCAATATAATCCTCTAGAATACATGTTGTCTATTAGTGTGAAAAGACTATTGTTATTAAAAAAATACATTAGGGAGATAGTCACGTGGCAAGGATCGTGTTCCCTTAGGCCAACCTCGTTAATTAGACCAACTTTATGGTTCCTTTTAATGCGCTAAGTCCAAATGTTCCTATAAAAGCTCCTTGTAACTACTTAAAATATTTTAAATAATTTAGGATTTTTTAAAATGCATGAATATGTCTCTAAATACCAAGAAATAACAAATAGCCACACGAATATGTACTAAGTCTACTGCCAATAGCTAGTAGAAAAGGTAAGGATTAGCCTCAGACAATGGATAGAAAATCTTGAGGCAAGGATTAAGTGTATTGATATAATGTCTCAAATTGAATTTTTATGAAATATTATTTTCATATTTTTCTAAATTATGAAATAGTGAAAAAATTAAAATGGAACTAAATGTCAATCACAACATTCGTGTGACTAGAAATCATGAATAAAATCCTCGAATACTAATATAATGTTAGAATATCATGTATAATATGTAGTATATTCAATCTATTTCCCACATTACCCCGTGAGAGAAAAGCATGCCTTAAAAAGCTTATAGAATAACCCTAGTCCATAGATATAATGAACAAGCCACAAGATAACACAAGATGTACCATAGGAAAACCTTCAAGAGGGAAAATGCTAACATCCAAAAGCATCCATACTCCATCTATTGTTCAGCAATAAAACAATACATGCACTTATAGAGTTTCAATATACTTCTCAATAATCAAGGCCTCCCTAATGCATCCTCCATGTTTCTAAGGATGAATCCACACATCTCATGCCATGCTTCACATATGCACTCCTCAAAAAGTCTCAATATTATGACAATCCACTCACCCAGCCAACCTTAACCACTAAACATGTGTTTTCTTACTGATGCAGGACAGAGGATCAATAACTTGTTTCAACCCAACTAAACAATTACCAACTTCCTAGGGGCACGGATGAACCTACTTCTCTCACAATTAGGCCTATAGCCTAGTAGCCCTTTGAAGGGGTCAATTGGACATAATTCTCAGCCTCGGCTTCATATCCATAATCTTTTGGATACCCTTTTGGCATTTTAACAACATATCACGAAATGAGGTTGGGTTGTTTTGGAACAAATGAGTCAATAATAGACTGGAAATCTGAAAATAGGTCTAATTAGTACAACAGATTGAGTTTTTGGGGCATAATTTCTTGTCCAGACCTCTTGGGCTCAAAATAAAAATATTTTGTAATACCCTTTTAGGCATTTTACAACATATATAAAACTTGGGTAGGGTTACTCCGGATAAAAGGCCTCATTAATTGACTGGTAACCTGCACATGGGCCTAATTAGGCTCGTTTGAATGGCTCATAACTAGGTTTCCACAACCCAGATCTTAAACCTCCCTACCACTAGCCCAAATTTGTCACAAATATTCTTCCTAAACATTACCAACCATTACAAACCACTTCCCAAGAGCTTTTCTACAAACCCTCACTCTTATGCAACCTTTTATGTCAAAACATAGTGTTTCCTAACTAGGGCATCAATAAATTGATATCAAAATTCATCCCCTACTCCTGAAACTTTGAGAATATGAAAGCATACACAAAAATAATTCATTCCACCAAGTTGTGGACTTTTCTACCAAGACAACCAAGAGAAAACACACTTTCTTTTTTCAAACCCTCAAAACCAAGGGTTAACTAGCAGTTTTCAAAAAAAATGCAATAACTTGGTCCTCACCCAATGAAAAATGCTCAAACCACCACCAAATGAAATAATACTCAAATATCCATCAAATAAAAAAATTCTCACATCAATATCAGAATGTATGTGACCGTATTGGCCTCTAGAGTAGGAAAAAACATGAAAACTGCAGGATATAATGAGTTTTATTGCTCCAAATCACATTCCAACGGCCACCAACCCTGGCCTCAACCATTCCAAGACTTATTTAAACATTTCCCACCATATATAACCAACTACAACTGCTTTTCAAATCCTATGACCGTTCATATTCCTTACAAAGCCAAAATTGACATAGTTGCACAGCAACTATTACATTATTTGACAACTTTTTACAAAACACCACTAAAGGACCCTACATGAATCAAAACATTATAAATAGTCTCAATAGACCTTATTAGCATCAAAATAAGACTCTACACACTAATGTCCACAATTGCATCAAATTGACAAAATGTGTTATGGGGTGCCCCTACACCACTGACTTATATAAACTCAATCTCACAAGAATACAACCAAGTGGTAAGATAAACCATGTGCATAAAAACCATGATAACACGAATTCATTGACCCCATATTTAACATTTGATACTAAAATATTATAGCATTAAAGACTTTTCTCCAATTAATTAGTTTATGTCTCTCACACATAAAATAACTAACCTAGTGTTACATACAACTTTAAAAGTGGCCCCAACTAATTATCTAATGTGGCTAGACACATCTTCTAAATGCACCACAACTAAATAATTATTTAATTTATAATATTATAATAATCAAACTTATACAAGGTGTACAACACATATTCCTAAAATTCATCCACTTGTTGTATACATTGCATAAGGGTTGATCAATAAAATACATCATCATAGCTACATGAACCCACATGAATCACCAACATGTTCTTGTGCTCCATCAAGACGTGTGCAATAAAAACCAAAGTAACTTTCATCTAAGGAATGAACTCTCATCCTCCAACATGCCACATATGAAAGAAAAGGAACGAGACAAGGTGAATTTGCACCAATCCAAAGAAGACAAGAATAAAAATTTTAAGTGATAACAATAGCTCCAACTACTATAAAAGGTAAAATCCACATTATTAGAAATAGCAGCCACAATAAATGAAAATGCATCCAGCCATCCATGCCTATTAGGTATCAACAACACTAGTAAACTCATGCCAACAACATATGCAACCCATAAACCACAAGATCACAAGTGTATTAAACTTGTCAATGAAGAACATACCTATCTAAGAACTCCCACATTGTGGGTAATGCCTAATATAAAGATATAACAAGGAATATCAAGTCTACCAACCAACACCCATACCTAGGTGTGGCAAATGATCCAATCCATATCGTACTAGGAAAAACACAATGATCTACACATACAACACAAACTATTGCATACCCTCTCACATGTAACCATAACTCTTCCAAATTATATGAACATGAACCTATAGGAAGTAGTCATTGAATGAAGAGAAAAAAATTATAAATCATAGCATGTCCTTCTACCAACATTGCAAAGTGTTATTTTGTGTCAAGTATGATATCCTTACAACCCTAAATGAAAAGCCTTGACAAAACCTAGCCACTCAATATCATAAATTAAACAAAACATGTGTATCATTATATCAACAATGTAAGCATCTATAACCAAGAAAATCAAACTTAAAATATCCATTTCCAAACTTGTAAATTATCCCAATAAATCCACATAATGGCATCATAATATAGCTCATGTGCATACAAAGATAACCATGTCAAACATCCCTCAAAACGAATCCCCCAAAACAAATTATGCATAGCTCAAGATACATATCTATGAAAGATAAAGCATAAAATATTACATATCTAAAAAATAAGAATAGGAAAGTTCCTTTTAGATGACAAACCATTGAGTAGATCAAGAGCGGGGAATGAGAATTTGAGATCCTTCAAGAAAACCAATTCATCATGAACTCGTGTCCATATCCAAGTGAAGGCTCCTCAATCTTATTGATGAAACCTCATCAAAGAGTACCCATCTCAATATATGTCTCTAATCCCAATAGAAACCCATCCTCACCTAAGTCTCAAAGTATCCATGAGCACTTACCAAATATCAATCTATGTTAATCCCTAAATACAACACTACCTTAGCATGTGGCTTTAAAAAATGACCAGCATATTAATAAATATCAAGAGAGCCTACAAAGCCACTATCACATTAACAACTACTTAGCGACCCAAACATGACATCATGATCTAATATTTCCTCCTAAAAGATCACATACATCATTGCATACATCCTAGTCTCAAGAGAACTTATATCATGTCAAACCTCTAAGCTAACATCAAGATTAAACCAATATTGCCAAAAATACTCTAAACTAATAATCAACATCATAAATGACATGAAGATAACAATCTCCTAACAATGAACTTATAAATGTGAAAGAACTCCCAACTATAGTGATAAGATCTAAAATATCCTCAAAAACATTAACAAAAACTTAAGAAGATTGTCCATCACTCAATGATGAACGCACATCATTGCCAAAACTCTCACTGAATCTTTATATCAAGATACCCATGGAATCATGATAATCATATCATAAATGGAGATCAAATGTTGTCCACACACACTCAAATACAATCTCAATCGCTCTAGAGAAGAAACAATATCTCTAGGCAAAGAAGATACAACTACCAACAAAATATTTAGAAATAAATTTATACTACAAAATCATCACTGTCAAAAGATCAATCATATAATAGTGTATCCAATCTATCAATGAAATTGTGATAAAAACACATGCTGCAACTCCCAATAATCAACTATCCCGGTACTTTCATCATACATCCTCTCATCTCAATGTAACACATACAAATACATAAATAACCACATACAAACTACATCAACACCAAATCAATCTCATAAAACTAAATGGGTTATTGGCCTATAAAACTGCATAACTCATAGATCTCAAACACTAAAACAACAAACTCATCATCACTTTAGTAACTTGTGAACCAAAATATCAAATAAAATAACCTTATAGACATCAAGACTCAAAAATTAAATCAATAATAGATTTGATTTTCCAAACGTTTTCATAAATCAATAACCATAGTGAAGGAACCAAACAAGCATTTGAAATATAATAACAACTTCCTAACATCAAACCTCACCACCACCAAACAACCACAAACATGACAATGTCATGTTAATGCTCAAATTTTCCTACATCTCCATGACACTATAATCATCACCAATTTTTACTTGCACTCAAATATCACCAACACAAGACTCCAAGTCTCCAATCATGTCAACCCATGTCCTCAAATCATAAGATAACTTGAGTATCTATCATCATCAAAGTTTAAACTTTGAAAACACCTATAAACATATATCAAGAAGCATTGAATTGATAATCATTTATACCATCGTAAATATCTCATAAACATATGTACTTCATCAAGTTTTTTCCTCTTGAGTCATCTAAATATTCACTTAGTCACACCCTAAATACCAAGCACCTACAAGTGATCAAACAAGTACAAACCTTTCTCTACACCACAAACTAAACATTTACCTAATCACTATGTAACTTCTACTACAATTTTTACAATACCTATTTGAAATGAAAAATATTATTTTGTATACAAAAGTTATGGCAGAAACCATGAATAAGAGAACATCCAACTTCTAGGCCCCAAAAACTGATAAAAATGGCAAAACAAGGAACTAAATCTATACCACTAGATAGTTTCTTTGAAAGAGATTTGTCGACTATTGGAAGTCAAAAAACAAACTCCCTAGGTGAAATTTATGCCCATTTTAAAAAGGTCCAATTTCATTATACAAGAGATTCAAAGATGGCCCCCAGGTGGTAAACCGATGCCCCATTGACAACGGTGGTGTGTTGAAAGTGCTCAAGTGATAGTCTGGTGTTGGGCAGGATATAAGATTGAATTATGGACCCAAATAGGTTTCCAAAAATAATGTAATGGTTGTTTTCTAAAATATATAAGGCTTGTGGGGGTTTGGGAGTGGTGCCCCACACAATCAAGGGTCCCCACAAAGGTGGCTAAGCCCCTACCAATGATAGGACCTACCAACCAAGAGGGCTCAATCAATGACAATGGGTACATTGTCATTGATAGTACCTAATGACACAAGCTTTCCATGGTGGATACACGGTTCTATGGACCCCCCTCTTTAATTTAATTTTTATATAAAAATTATCACAATATTTAATAATTTTTTAATTTTATTTCACCTTTGCAAACTTATATATTGGGTTGCAAAGGAAAAAAAATGATTTTAATTCAAGTGACCATAATAGGGCAAAATGAATGTCATTTTTTTTTCTTGGCCAACTTGGATCCATTTGAGGTATGTTTTGTCTCAAGAGGCCATATGTGAATGGACTACTAATGTACCTATCTGGGTTAACCCAAATTCGAAGAGGGAAAAGGAGGTTGAATGACAAAATACCAAAGAGGAGTGGATCAAGGTGAATTTTGATGGGGTTGCAAAACGTAATCTGGGTCCCTCGAGGGAAAGATATGTGGCAAGGGATTGGAACGGAAATATTTTAGCAATAGGGGATACAAGGTTGGTAAAGGGTACAAACAATGAAGTCGAAGCTCATGTTACTCTACTAGCAGTCAAAATGGAGAATTGATTAGTAGTTTCTAATCTCCATCTCAAAGATGACTCTCAGATAGTTATTCCATTATCAAAGGTGGGTCAATTTCATGAAAAATAAATGTAAACATTTAATTTATTTGGAAGTTTTTGTCTAAATTTAAAAAAAAATCTTGTTACTCACACCTTGAGAGGGGGAATGATGTGGTAGACAAGTTGTCCAATGTGGAAAAGGCTTTAAATGTGGATCAATTGGAGGAGATAAGAGAATATCTTTGAGGTGTTAGCCCTGATGAGTAATAAATGATAAGGTGGGATGGTTGATATGCAGAAGAGATTGTACACCACCAAATCCTAATTGCAATTAAGGTAAGTATTGGAAATTTAATTCAAGGTATCAGATTATTTATGGTCGTCGTGGCCTTCCTTCCATCTTGCAAAAAAAACTTTGAGTCGTGGTAACCCTCAAGCCCCCCCAAGCCTAATGGGTAACCATGGATGGTTGGGTTAAAGGGTAAGCCTTTAACCAAGGGTTGGGGGAATGTGCAAGGGTTAAAGTGGGGTTTAGGATGGTCAAATCCCATGTGGGTTTGCTTGTAAAAGGGAGAAGGAATTGAAGGATTTGTAAGAACCTTAAAAGTTGAGAAGTGACTCCTTCTTTATCCCATGATTTAGGAATGTGCAAACAATTAGGGGGTGATTAGCCTAATGATAGGAGGTTTAGAAATTATTAAGAGGAGGTTAAGTGAGCAACTTGCTAGAAAATGCAAGTGGGTGAGGGGAATTAAATTAAATTAAATTAAATAACTAATTGATAAAATTTATGTGTGGGAGGATAGAGGGATTTAAATAAATATGAGAGAGGGGGTTTTTAGGATAGGATAAATTAATTAAACAAATATGTTTTGTTTATTTAATTAATAGTCAAAACATGGTTAAACAAATTAAATCAAAGAAATTGAATAATTTTTTTAATTAATAGAAGAACATAGCTAGGGTGAATTAATTAAATATTAATTTAATTAATAGTTAAACAATGGTTAAATGATCAAATAAATACAAAATATCTATTTGATTAAGTGGACATAAATGGGTGTCTACATGTACCATGCAAATACTTGATTACAATAAGTTGGACTCTTGTCTTATTCCTCTCATATAACATTTAAGTTCCTATTATGTTGCTCCTCACTATGTGGCACTAACTTACTTTTTCAGGGCTCATTATTATTCATGGTGGTGCAATTCAAGTGCAATCATACTTAGGTAGCAACATAATAGCACTTTTATTCTTGTCTCCACACTTCGGGGAAAGAATAGCCTTTCAATCATTCTTTCTTTCTAAGGATTCTTTTTTCCTTTGTTGAGTTGCATCTTTTCATAACTTGATATCATTTCTTGCATAGAATTATCCTTCATGCGAGTGCATGTGTGTTCCTTGTTTAGGTTCTATTCTTCCTTGAAATGATTTGTCTTTTATGAATAATCTCTCTTTAGTGAAAGTGTACAATCCTTCACTAAGAATCCATTTTTTTATAAGCATTGGACAAGGTGTGTATTATTATTCTCTTTCTCCTTTCAAATATGTTATCTCTATTAAATATCTCCTCTACTATTGGAGGTAGATATCTTAGATCTCTTCCTCCTTTATCAATCATGCATCCCTCAAAAGGATCTCTTTACACTTGTTGCAAGATATCTCTTTTTCAACTATTTGTTCCTTATCTCAAAAGAGCTATTCCCTCTTTAGCTTGGATTACATGTACATCATTTCCTAAAGGATATCTTCTTGGTGATGAAGGTGTTTAACCTTGTTATTTTCTATCTTAAGACATCAAGATAGGACTATGTTGACATCTTAAGGGGGGGCATATATGTGGCCTCCTAGTTTCATTTTCAACTATCAACTATCAATTTGGTATTGTTTCATATTCATGTTTCATCCCTGTTTTATTTATTATTTATGGGATTATTGCATCCTCATGCTTAATCCTCGTTTTATCTATCTGTAGACACTTAAAAAAAATTATTTTAATTATTTTTAAATTCTTGACATAATTAATTTATTAATTATGCCAATTTTTAATTTTCCTCAATATTAATTAATTATAATTAATATTGTCACTATAGTCTGTGATTGAATAAATCAATCCCGTTTTATTCTTCTAAAAATCCTCAATATTAAATCTTCTCAAATTCCTCCTCTTAACTAATTAATTTCAATTAATTAGTTAACCTAAGTGATTCCTACAAATCACCTTTTCCTAATCCATCATTAACCTAATAAATTCTTCTAGAAACTCCCTAAGCTAACTTAGCATTATTCTTCTAATTTTTAATTCCCTCCACTCATTCTCTCTCCTAGTCAAATCCTCCTACAAATTTTATCTACCCTAATCCTACCTAATCTTTCCTCTAATCCCTCTCCTAATGAGTTGCTAGTGGCTAATCATCATGATTAGCCACAAAGTCAACTCATTGTCCCTTTCATCCAACCACTCTCCTTAAATGCCCTTTTCCTAGGTGAATGTGAGATTTTCAAAATCTCACATTCATCTAGGCATCTCATCTTCCAAGAAATTTTTAATTCCTCCTTATTCCTCCAATCCCCATGAGCATCCCTTTTCAAGAATTTTTAATTCTTCCTTTCCATCCCTCAAGAAATGTCCCATCCCTTGCTCTTCTCAAGGCACATTGGGAAGTCTTCCCAATGTACCTTGAGGAGTGTGGAGACAAGAAATGCCTTTAAGACATATCTCTTGGTCTCCACACCTCTTCTTGGGCCTTGTGTGGGCTCACAAGGAATCCTGACCCTCCATCTTGGGTCAATCCTAGCCCTTCATTTCTCCTCCTCTCTCCTTATAAATTGAGGACTCCATCCCCTCACATTCATCTCCAATTTTAGCAACTTCATGTTGTTAGTTTGTGCCTAGGAAACCAACTTTGCACCCTCATCATGCCAAAGTTATCCTTCATCCATACTTAGCCATATTATCCATCTCATCCTTCAAATCCATCACATCCATTTGTGCACAATGTTGGAGAGTCAATCACATCAAGAAATCTAGGAGCAAATTGACATCACATTGGAGGCATTTGGGCACACTTTGACTTCATCCAAGCTCCATCTCAGGGAGAAGGTAAAGGTTTGCAAGGTAAAAAAGCATTTGTCTTCATGTTTTCATGTGATTTGATTTATGCTTCATGTTTTTATATGTTTTAGTGTTTTGATTTGTATGTTAACCATCCAAATCCACCTTACTTGCTTTTCCCATCTTCACTCTGGCACGCCCGGTGGGACCCACATCCCTAAAAAATAATGTCTTTTTGAGTTTTTGTGAGTTTTTGTGAGTTTGCAAGTCGCAGGTATTGGAATGGCACGAGAGACAAAAAATAAGCGCGAGAGATTCAGGTTCGGCATGACAGACACACCTCTTCGGTGTGTGCGCAGGCGCATCAGCGCGAGTGTTCTTAAAATTCAAAAAATTTCCCGCTTTCTATTTTATTTTTTTTAAATTACTCTTTGTTTGTCTGTTCGACGCATGCGCAGGCGCGTCAGCATGGGCGGACGCATTTCAACGCGAGGGAAAATTAACTAGCGTGACCATTTTCAAAAATTCCCGCCCTCAGCAAAAAATTTGTTTTTGAAATTTGAATTTCAAAATTTAAACCACTAACCCTTTTTTCTTTTTTTTTTCAGGATTTCAACGCAGGCGCACGCATTTCAGCGTGACCGATCTAGACCAGCGCGATAGACAGGTATAAAATCACAATTCTGTTTGTTTTAATTTCTTTTTTTCTATTATTATTTTTGGTGTCTGTCATCTGCAGCACGTACGCAGATGTTTTGGCGCCTACGCAGGCGCTTTAGCGCGACTGACTGCATTTCAGCATGTGTGATGTATGTGCAGGCCAGTGACTACTGATTTTCCTTTTTTTGAGTGTTGCAGCTTTTCTCGATCGTCCAAGACCTAAGAAACACAAAAAACTACTAATCCGAACTGTTTTGCAGGTTGCCTAGGAGTTCCAACCAAATATTGTGTCTTTTCTTAACTAGGCACCTAGATTTAATTAAAGGATAAATGAACCATTGTCTTGTGTGTTTTGTGAAAAGCGTAAAGGTAGGAGAGTATGTTCTCATCTAGCTAGACAATCAGAAATCCAAACCCTCCAAGTTTTTCATGTTTGTTGCATGCTTACCTTTAGCGGGCCTGCCCTCCCAACTTGCTCTTTGAGAAGGTAAGAGGGGAACGACCCAAGTGAGTACACCTGGACTTGGGGTTCCCAACTCACTATATTAAATAGGCCATTGATGATGAAAGGGTCAATGGTTGGGGCTATATGAGAGTTCACTCTCACATTGGGTGCTTAGTAGGATCCTAGAGATCTCAATCACGATTGCATGACTACTAAGTTCTTGGTGCTTCGTTGGGCTATAGGCCTCAATTGCACTTGCGCAACTACGAAGGGTAGCTCCTAACTAGAAGACATATTAAACACCTTGTGCATAGTGGCCAAAAACCTTCTAGTCATTGGTGCAGGAGGTTGGACCTCCGAAGCCACCCATATTTTTACGGCCCTTAGTAGAGACACAATGTTCGCCAGGAGGAGTTTTCATGGGAATTGATGCTTGGCTGCCCTGGAGAAGTGAGCGTTGTGGAGGGGAGCCAGTGGGGTCAAGCATCTAAGTGTCTGCTCTGGGTAAGTGTAGCTGGGAAACCGATTGGGATCCAATGACTATTGTCCTTGCCAGCCTTAAGAATGTTGTACATGAGCATGAGTGTCTTTGAGCTAAAATTCATTTGATCGTTGTGTTTGCTTTGCTTGATACTTGCTTGCCAAGAGTAGACTAAAAACACATCATTATCCTCAAACACTTTGCAAAAACATTTGTCTAAAAGCAAATAGTCATCCAAGTCACTATCCACACAAAGTCCTAATTTTGTCAAAACTCTGTCTGTTTCATGTTTCATAAACCTAAGTTGTATAAGCATCCTAAGAAGTCAATCCACGGACCTATCAAGAAGAAGAAGCTCACACAAGAACAACTCATTAGACGATGGAAATTTTGGTATACAAACCACAAAGTCTTGCTTATACATAGGACATTCTTGCATCATTACCACTATTACGTCCATGGTCATAGCAATGAGTTTGATGCTAGTGATGAACTAAGAGTTTGTGCCTCCATTAAGGTTCAGGTTTGTCTTTCAACACCAACTATCATCAAAATCAGGGTGATCGTGTCCCTTCAGATAACTTGCCATCCGAACCAATCATCTATTGAGTCATGTTCATGCCAAGGATAGCCTAGTCACCAAATTTCTTCTAATAATCACTATCATCCCTCTTCAATCAATCATCCTCAATCTTTTCCTAAGGACTAAGCACATCGATCAATCACAAAATCAATCACCTTCAATTATCAAATCAATTCTCAAAATCCAAATCAAATCATCCTTTAATCCAATTTAACCTCACATTAAGGTTGCATGCCTTGTGAAGTTCCATTTAGACCTCATCCTTAATCACTTGGCTCTTGTGCTTGAAGAAGAATCCTCTCCAAGTAATTTTGCATTATCCTTTGAGTCAATCAAGACTCTTAACTTACACCTTTGCTTTTCTTAGGGTCATTAGTCAACCTTTAGTGGAAGAAAGGCTCTTTAATCATCATTCCAAGGTCTAAATTCTACCCAACTTGGTCATTACCTCGCTTGTGGTTTCATCTACCACCTAAGATCCTCCTCCAAGGACTAAGGTGTCAATCCTAATCAAATCCGGGTTCTAATCCAAGGACCCTACCAATCAGAAAAATCCCTTTTCATCAAAGACAAATCCAAAAATCCAAAAGTCTTACTAAGACCTCTCATCAAAAATATCTTCCTCCAATCTTTTTCTAAGGTTATTCTTGTATGGTCACAACTCGATCTCAAAATAAAAAGATGGCCGAACAACAATATGGTATGTTGAACATTAGTGTCCTATATGAAGATCCTACACAAGATCCTACACAAAGTCTGCAACCTAGCACTCAAGATCAAACGCAAAATCCTAATATGGTTAACCAAGATGATCTCTCTCCAGAAGTGCAAACTTTCCTAGCAGACTCTTATAACCAAGAGATAATTGAGAAATTTATCCAACACAATCCTACTACGCTTCTAAAGACCCTCCTTGAAAATGGAGCTCAACTCCCACCTGATTTTGATAAATCCACCCTTTTTCAACAACCACAAGGAGACCTCACTCCCACACAGAATGTTGCACCTATTATTCAAACTCAATCAATTACAACCCCGCTAATCATTCAAACTCAATCAATAACACCCGCGGAACCTCCCCCCGTGGTCTCCATTCTACCTTCTTCCTCCTTACCATCTATACCACTATCAAATCCGATCTCATCTATTCTCCAACATGCCTCTATACCATCTTCTTCTACTCAACCATATATTTCTATTCCACAAACTTCACTTCCTGTCAACAATGTCGCTAGCCTCATTCGGGTCGCACTTAATCCTGTCACAATAGTTTGTGGGCCACAACCAACTATCACTCAAGTCCCTGAGACATCGATCATCACATCTCACATTCTCACTTCCTCATCGTATCAATACATTAGTGGTGGTGCACCTTACATGACTCATCTGATTCTAGAGACGAACACAATCCATCATTTCCAAAATCCACAACAAGACCTCATTAAAGAAATTCAGGACATGAAAAACATCATCAAAGACATGAAAAAAGGGACTAATAAGAGGAAACCTTACTCGTTTGAGGAATTTTGTCATTATCCTTATGACCCCTCTATATCAGTTGCACCCTACCCCCCAGGGTTTGAGATCCCTAAATTCACCAAGTATGAAGGCAAACGGGACCCCCATGACCATGTCTAGGAATTTCACATCCTATGCCAAGAAGTCTCCTATAGTGACCTATACTTTCGAAGGCTCTTCCCTAAGAGTCTTACAAGATATGCCCTGGCATGGTTCTCATCCTTACCACGAGGTTCCATTATCTCCTTTCCGGACTAGGCAGAAAAGTATGTGGCCCACTATGTCTACAACATGGCTAATGATGTTTCCATGATGGACCTGTGTAACACAAAGCAAAGGCCCAGAGAGACTTTCGCCAACTTCTTGCAAAGATGGCGACACCTCATCAAGAAATTCCAATGGGACGTGCCAGAACAACACCAAATTGAATTATTTCAAAAGAACCTGGTGCCCGAACTTTCAAGACCTCTGACATTTCAATGTATTAAATCCTTCCAAAAATTGAATAATAAGGGCCTAGCCCTTGAATGTGTCTTGTTAGAGGAAGGAACCTTGAAACACTACCAAAGATCAACTCAAAATTCTTCCTCTTATCATAATGATAAACCAAAATTTTGGTCCAAGAACAAGAACGTAGTCAATGACGGTGTAACTGATGCAAAACAGGTCCAGACCGTGGTCGCTCCTCCAAAACCCACCACCACTAATCATCAATTCAACAATAAAAACAATCAAAATCAATCCCAAAAGCCTCACAACAATGTCTCAGTCTAGGGGCGACCACCCTAATCCAATAACAGGACTCCAAGAGACTTCACTCCTCTTGCTAAGCCTATTGAAGTGGTGTTTCAAAAGCTTGTTCAAGCAGGCGTAGTGGTTTTCCTGATCACTCGTCTTTTTGATCCCAATCAACCCAAACCTAGGTGGTATAATGAGAATGAATATTGTAAGTATCATCGTATCAAGGGACATGATACACGAAAATGCATGAAGCTTAAAATCTACATACAAGATCTCATTGATAGGGGTGAAATTGAAGTAGCAAATGCAAAACCTAGTAATAACAATGACAAACTCAAAATTTACCAGGAACCCTTCCCGAAACATGATAAGGGAAAAGGCTCATCATCTAACATAGTGAACTATGACTACACTAATCACATAACCGGCTTTGACTCTTTAGTAGATCGCATTGAGCCCGCAGACAATCATGTTAATGTCATAACTATCTAAGGATTTAATCCTCCCCCTTCCCAAAGAAAACCTAATCCTACTAGGATAGTCATTCAAGGTGCTACATCTTCCACCCCCTACTCTCAGAATGACTACAATGTAACCACACACCAAGGTAAAGTCACCATCCAAGGAGCTCCTCCCCCACCAAACCCTCTGCCCATGTCTTCCACCGGCCGATATGACCTCCCTGACCAACTTGGGAAGACCCCTGCACAGATCTCCATTCTAGAACTTCTCAAGACTTCCCCTGTCCATAAAGAAATTTTGGAACAAGCCCTCCTTGTGTCTTGTGTTCCTGATAATATCAATGCTACCCAATTCCAAGCTCTCATTGGAAACCTTACTGCCCAACAACACCTTGTATTCACTTCCAATGATGATCCTACATATGAAGACCATAATAAACCTTTGCACATTGAAGCCCTTATCCAGAAGCACAAGGTCAAACATATCTTGATAGACGGTGGATCCAGACTAAATCTATGTACATACAAGTTAATAAAACAATTAGGACTTTCTGAGGACCTGGTAGACACATCAGGAAGGATCACAATAAAAGCATATCAAGGTGCGGAAAGAGTTTCAAAGGGCATGATCACCTTACCTCTTCAAGTGGGCCCTATTACAATTGAAACCCCTTTCCAAGTACTAGATCTTGATCTCCCCTACAACATCCTTCTCAGTCGACCATGGATTCACTCCTTGCAAGCCGTACCCTCCACTTATCACCAATGCATAAAATTCCCCTTCAATCAAAGAGAGATCACTATCAAAGGTGATCCACAACCTTTCCAATATTGCAAACTCTTAGAGGGGAAACATCCATATCATTGCCCACTAAATAGACCCTCGCCAACTCCTCCATTTGACACATCAAATGTTGCCTCCACCTCATCCCAACCAGACACACAAATCAAGATCTTGGATAATGGTTGTGGAGAATACAAATTGGAGGATGTCTTATTAATAGGCAACCTCCCCCTGTCTCCTAAGTCATTTGGCAAACCAAAAGAGCTCAAAAAAGATCATAAATTGGTCATACAATGCATAGGTACCACCTTCAAGCAATGGGGCCCACTTGATGAGGAGAGCCTTGACACAGATGTCTCTTCATGGTTGTACCGGGAAGAAGATGAAGATCCAGCAAAAATATCTAAAAAAATGTATCCAAAAGCATCAGCTATAGTTGAAAAAATAGGTTACAAAGGACACGGTTTGGGACCAGAGGAGAAAGGAAGAAAAGAACCCATAAATCCTATCTCCTACAAGTACAAAAGAGGTTTGGGGTACACCCCGGTGCCTAAGATTACTATCGTTGGTGCCCCTTCAAATCCTTCCTTGGATATCGAAAGCTCTAACGAAGAGGAGTTCCATGAAATGCCTTATGAATACGAAAATGATATCTTCTTTGACACTCACGTCAATGCCATCACCCCCATAACCTCTCCCATTTCACATGAGCTACATCTTGTCCATCCTGAACTCATAGACTGGGGCCAACGAGACAAACCCACTTTAGATATCTGCGTCGATGATAATGCTCTCATTACTCTCCTGACTATGTAAAAGTTGGAAGACTGCAACCGAGTAGACGGTATGCAACTACATGAAAAAAGATAATTTGGTAGTTAGGTCAATGCCCTTAGACACAAAAAAGATAATCAAAGGAAAAAACATGATTCCCTAGGTGAAAACCTCTCCGAGGAACCTTTGGATGAGCAAAAAATAAAAACAAAGGGCGTATCTAAAAGTTCAAACCTGGAAAAGGCACTTGACGATGAGGGACTTGACCTCCCTACCATTGGTTACCTTCCACAGGACAGGTCAAATTTGCTGATAGAAGAAATAGATAGTATCAACATGGACACCAGAGACATTCCAAAAAATGTGCTCATTGCCAAGTCCCTCACAAAAAAAGAGAAACAAGACTTCATCAATTTCCTTACAGAGGTAAAAATCAATTTTGCATGGTCCTATGCCAATATGTCAGGTTTAGATCCTAACTTGGTGGTTCATAATCTTGATGTCCACCTAGATGCAAAACCTATAAAACAGAAGTTGCGCAAAATGCATCTGCATATTGCACTCCTAGTCAAGGCAGAACTCCAAAAGATGTTGGACACAAAATTCATCAAACCAATAGACTACATTGAATGGGTCTCCAACATTGTACCTATCAGCAAACCCATTGGGGGTACCCGCATCTATACTAATTTTCAAGATCTAAATAAGGCTTGTCCTAAAGATGATTTCCCGCTCCCCAACATAGATATGATTGTGGACCTTATAGTTGGGCATGAGATGCTATCACTTATGGATGGATTTTCTGGATATAATCAAATCAGGATCGCAGATGAAGATCAACATAAAACTACATTCACAACACCATGGGGGACTTTTTGTTACCGAGTCATGCCTTTTGGCCTCAAAAATGCTGGAGCCACATATCAATGTGCCATGACGATGATTTCTCATGACCTCTTGCATAGAATTATGGAGGAATATGTGAATGATCTGTTAGGCAAATCAAAGACAAGACAAGAACACATCCCTATCTTAAAGCAGATCTTTGAAAGATTGGAAAAGTACAAATTGTGCCTAAATCCTAAGAAGTGTGTTTTTGGTGTCACATCGGGAAAACTACTAGGTTTCATTGTTTCTCGTAGAGGCATCAAGGTTGATCTTGCAAAGGTAAAATCCATCATGGAAATACCTCCACCGAAAACTCTTAGACAGTTGCGCAGCCTCCAGGGAAAACTCCAATCTGTTAGATGTTTTATTTCACAACTGGCAGATAAGTGCCATCCATTTGCGCACGTGTTGCACAAAGACACAAAATTCAAATGGGACTGCTTGTGTCAAAAGGCCTTTGAAAAACTAAAAGAATATCTGGGATCACCTCCAGTGCTTATGCCTCCTACTCCTAGAAAACCTCTTATTTTGTACATATGTGCTACCGTAGTGGCATCGGGCGCATTGCTGGCACAAACAGATGATCAAGGGAAGAAACATGACATTTACTACATCAGTCGAACACTAGTCAAGTATGAACTCAATTATACCCCCATTGAAAGAGCATGCTTGGAATTGGTGTTTAGCACACAGAAACTCCGACACTATATGCTGAACAACAAAACAAAACTGGTTGCTAAGATTGACCCACTTAAATATCTCTTGTCAAAAGTTGCCCTCACTGGCAGAACCGCTAAATGGGTCATGCTCTTAAGCGAGTTTGAAATTGAATATGTAGACAGAAAAGAAATCAAGGGACAAGTCATCACAGACCAATTGGCTGACACTCCACTTCCAGGTGACCATCCTATTCTCACAGAATTACCGGATGAATTCATTATGACTGTCACCACATCCTCCACATGGAAATTATACTTTGATGGCTCTTACACCCAAAATGGATCGGGGGCAAGAATACTACTGATCACACCTCAAGGAGATGGCATCCCAAAGTCATACAAGATAGCTTTTGCATGTACCAACAACACCGCAGAATATGAGGCACTCATTATAGGATTACGCTTGGCTATCTAGTGGAAGATAAGGGAATTACAAGTCTATGGTGATTCCCAACTTGTCATAAAACAAGTCAACGATGAATACCAAACAAAAGATGACAAACTCCTCCCCTATCGTATCATGGATGAAGATCTTAGGTAGCACTTCACAACAATCAAGTTTGATCAAGTTCCACAAACAAACAATAGGGTTGCAGATGCAATGGCCACCATTGGCTCCCTCCTTCAGATGCCAGCACATAGTCAGAAGTGTGATTTCTTGGTCGAGAAACTATTTATACCAGCATACGATCTACCAGAGTCTGAAATGGTGTGTGTACTAGTTGGTACCGAGTCCCCCTTCTACCAAGAAACCTTCACTTTCCTAAAAGGCAACGCCATTCCCCCACACCTTACCAAAACCCAACAACAAACCTTCATTTGTCGATGTGCTTGTTACACCATCCTTGGAGACACCCTATTCAGAAGGCATTTTGATGGTTCCCTCCTAAGGTGTTTAGATAAACAAGAGGCAGAATGGGCATTACATGAAGTACATGAAGGCATCTCTGGGGTACACTCAAGTGGGCTCACCTTGGCTAAAAAGCTTTTGAGAATGGGATATTATTGGCCTAAAATGGAATTAGATGCATATAACTATGTGAAGAAATGCATCCCTTGCTAGCAACATGGCGACAAGATTCATGCGCCATCACAAGAATTGCAACTGTTCATTACACCCTAGCCCTTCTCATAGAGGGGGCTCGATCTCATTGGTAAAATCCACCCCTCATCCTCCAACGGGCATAAATTCATTATCACCACCACGGAGTATTTCACCAAGTGGGTAGAGGCTATCCCTCTTACTTTTACCACTGGTAAGCAGATATCCAAATTCATCCTGAACTACCTGATCTGTCGATATGACATTCCAAAAGTTATCATTACAGATAATGGCAGACAATTTAAAAATCAGGATGTCAAAGAACTCTGCCATAAATTCAACATCCAACATCGCTTCTCCACCCCATATTACCCCCAAGGTAATGGTCAAGCTGAGGCTTCTAATAAAACCCTAATCAAAATCCTCAAAAAGATAGTCAATGAAGTTGACTGTGATTGGCACCCCCAACTCCATCCTAATTTGTGGGCCTACCACTCCTCTATCCGCACACCCACAGGCACCACCCCTTATTCCCTGTTCTTTGGCTTCGAAACCATCCTTCCCCTTGAGATCAAGATCCCCTCTCTAAGGGTATCGCTGCAAAATATCCTACCAGATGAAGAATACAGAATTTCCCGCCTACAAGAGCTAGAATTGTTAGATGAAAGGTGCCTCAAGGCCTTGAACCATCTCCGGGTATATCAGAACCATCTACGCATGAGTTGTCACAAGAAAGTCAGAACCCGAGAATTCCAAATTGGTGATCTTGTCCTCATGGAGAATCAGAAAAACCTTCAAGAAATATAAAAGAAAGGCAAGTTCAAGCCTAATTGGCTTGGACCATATGTAATCACAACAAAATATGGATCAGGAGCTTATTAGTTGGCTACTCCTGAAGGTGATCCTTTACATGATCCAATGAATATCATGCACCTCAAAAGATTCTATGCCTAGTCCTCAGAAAGTCTTAAATTGTCAAAAAAAAATTTAAAAATCATGAAAAATACATAAAAATGAGAAAAAGATCCTGAAAAAATTGTCACTCTGGTGAAAACCTGGCAAACAGGCACCCTGTGACACCGAAAAAAAAACATCAATTCGTCCATCAGTGAAAACCACTTTGTGGCGCTATGGACAAGTACCTTGGTGAAAACCTCCATGCAAATGCCAAGGTAAATAAAACCAGATCCATTGTCTATCAGGTCGGTGCTCCAGTCACCCTCCCATCCAATCCACCCATCGCAACATTTCTTCCCTTCCACCTCCGAATAAATCATGCATATGATGATGAGTCTTCACCTAAATCATGAATAAGTAATATCCCATCAGCTGAGCTTGTGTGCCTCTGTGTGAGCTTTAGAACAATCCTAAGTCCAAAAAGTCCACCCGCTTTATCCTTTGCCCTAGGGATGAATCCTTCCCTCGCCTGGCAACTTAATCCTCCATCCTAATCCTACTCTTGGAAAGAGGTATCAGTTGGTCATGAGTGAATGACTTGTTTGATTTCTTGGATTTTTCATTTAGAGTTGCATCTTTTGCCCTACGACTGCATCTATTTATGACTGCCTGAATTTTCCATATCCAAGTATGTTTACGATAGGTGCATACTGGGGCATATTTTCATAGCATGGCATATTTTGAATCTCTCTTGTATAAACCAGCGACCTGGTACAAGTGTTTATCAACACTTACCCTCTCGTGTACAAGAGGTATCGGTGTGTTTGAGGGTTTCCTTGCATGTACCCACAACTTTGTATTAGTGTTTCTCAACACTTACATAGTTGTGTGTAAGGAATTACCATTTGACTGTGAGTTAGTCCACGCCTTGGTTTTCTCATGGCATCCTGATTCCTATAACCAATGGTGCAAGTCACCCAGGGCAATATCAAACTAGGTTGGCTCTCCACATTCTGGTACACAACTTTCACCATCATTCCATAAATTTCTAATCTAATAACCCCATGGAGTCCTCAATTTACCCCTTTCCCTGTCTATTCCATATTCTTCTATTTTCTATCTAAGACCATTGTGTTATTATTGGCATATTCCCTCTTTGCATTATTCATTCACTTTATCTATGTAGGTTACATTATTCATATAGATTGCATTACTTATTCATTTCATTACACTACTCATTTAGATTGTCATTTTTTCACAAACATTTATCACATAGGTTGCACTTAGATTTCATCACATACATCATTTATAAATAAATGACATTAATTCATCCACGTAACATTACATTCATTCCTCATATAGATTGCATCATAAATCATTTACATCTACATATCCATCATACATTTGCATATGCAGCATATATACACATCAAAAAACATGATCTTTCATCCTGCATCCAAAAACGTGTCAGCAGCTTATCATAGGCATGCATATATAAGCATCCACACTGCATCACAAATAGGTTAGCACAACATATCCATAATTACATCCATACATCACATCACAAGAAAATAAAGAGAATCCATCATAATAAAGTACACACATCATCCATCATCACAAAATCATATATATATATAAGCTCAAAAGAGATGAATATGTCTGTCGTAATACAATGATCGCCCCGAAGGGTCAAAAGATGATACTTAAGCCAAAATGGAGCTAGCTCTCCCCTCCTGTCTCCCCCCCCCTTTGTTGTACCTCCTCCACCTGAACCTCATGCCTCCCCTCCTCTCGATGGCCTAAAACCCACCGATCCACCTGTCTGCTAGCTCTGTGTGGGTCGCTGACTCTGTGTCTAGTGAGATCGCACACTCTCAGTGTATGAAGCTTCTCGTTGTGTCATAGGTACTACTCCATGATATAATCCCCTGTAGTACTTTGCCTCCCGAACTGCCCTCTCCATCGTATCCCATTGTTGCATAATATCAGCGTATATCTGCCCAAGCCCTGCAGGAACCAACACCTAGTGGGTTGCATCCCTCTCCCCCCGCAGGCATATCACATCTGCCTCTGCACTCTGCCCCATAACCCCTCTAGCTCATCATCCTGCTGATGGATAACATCATGAAGGGTCACTATAGTTGTCCATGTTCATGCCTCCTCTAACATCCGCTCAGACTCCTCCCTCTCCTGCCTCAGGGCATCCACCTTTGTCCTCGTTGTATGGAGGCTCTCCATCAAATCTGCTATCTCCCGCGTCAGTCGCTCCACCTCTACCTCTAGACTCTCCCTCCCAGCTCTCTCTATCTGTAGCTCATCCTCAACAGAATGGAGCCTTTCCCGGGTAGTATCTCGCTCCTGCTGCATTCTGTCAAAGTCAGCCTATGATACCCCTCCCCTCTCCTCCACCTATGCCTCGAGAACATCCATAAGTACAACATCCTCTCCCCTACCACCCACGGCCTCTCCTACTAGTGCTCCCTCTCCCTCTCCCTCTCCGTCCTCCAGATCCCTCCTCCATACCACCCTCACTCTCCTCCGTTGACCACTAGCACCACGCCCCGCACAACCACAACTCTCTCCCCTAGGCCATCATCCTCACCACCAACTACCTGGTCTACGGCCGGCTGTAGCTCATCATCCTCCAAAACCTCAGGAATGGTAAGACGTACTGGAAAGTGCCCCTCCCACCAGCTCCTATATCCTCCTATCATCCCTGGATCCTCACCTGCCCCCATCTACTCATCCCAGACCAAATGAGACACAGTCTGAAAACTGGTCTTGCCCTCCAATGGACTTGTCGTCGGGCCCCAATATCTCAACTCCCGTGTAATCTGAGGATACACTGGGATGTCCCCCACTATATCATGAACCTATCTAAGTTGTCTCATCACCTTGTACGATGCATAATACTCCATAATGTACACTGATTTGTCAAACATCCACATCTCCACCCCAGCCCAGTGCAGCTGCCAGTCACCCCTCCATCTCTCACAACCCAAAAATGACCGCCATGTAAACTACATAAGCTTGTCTAGAATTCAGTGCCAAATCCATACAAACCCTACTTGAGTATAGTGCAGCAGCTCCCTGTACCTATCCACATATGGCTGTCGAGCTCGCCTATCCTGTACACCCAGTGGCTGAGTAACCACAATGTGCTCCCAAGCCAAGATGTGGAGAAGTGTCATTCCTGAGGATAAACTAGCATACTCCCTATACACTACCAAACGCATATCATGGTATAACTTAGCTAACATCGCACCTCCCCATGCATACTGCACGCCATCATGAACCATGATATAGAGGCACCTGCTCCATCCAACAGGAAATCCATGCCCGTCGAGATCATGTATAATACGCCCGCTCAAAAATCCATAAATCACCACTACCAAGTGAGGAATCCGTCGAATACCCATCGCCCTACCCAAATGCATCCTACTCCTATCCAGCATTGGTGGGGTCTCATACTCACAAACCTCCCAAAGATAAAAATCCGCTGCATCCAAATGGTACTCTGGGATGACACCGCGAATGGGGATCTTCAAGATCCTCCATACATCCAAAAGGATCACTATCGCCTCACTAGTAGGAAGATGGAAGGTGCTATACCTACTATCCCACCTCTCAACTAAAGTTGTCATCATCACAGTATGATCCTGTATCCTCAGACACCTGCCCACATAGTGCAATTCTTGAGCAACTAGCACCTCCAACTCATCACGCCCCAACTCTCGAAATAAACTAATAGTAGCAAGCCAATGCTCCCTCGAAGCCAACAGCCCCATCTCCGCTTGCATCAACCAAACCAATTCATTATTTTCATATCCACAAGTCATATTCTACCCTCCAGAACCAGCCATACCCTCACCCTATCCCAAAAATTCTAAACCTACGCCTAACCTCCCCCTCCTGAGCACACGCACTGATTTGTCTAGCGCTCGGGCCAATCTACAAGCACTTGCACTAACAGATAAACCTGACCCTCTCCAACCCTCCCTACAACCTCCGTCAACGCGAGTGCCTGCAGACCAGCATGAACGCCCTCGTAAACCCTTGAGCGCTCGCATCGAAGGACGAGCACCCACGCTAAACATTCCCCCTCCCCAAAAAACCTATTCTACCCAACTCCTCCCAGCGAGCACCTACGCTATTCGCTAGCGCTCGTGCTAACCCATTGGTGCGCACGTTGAAACAACGATTAGCATGTGTGCCTTGCCAAGTCTATGCCCTAAATTTGGCCCTAATTCTACCCCTAACCTAAAAAAATTCAAAAGGGGGAATGGTCCTGCATACCGGTGGTCCATAGCTAGTGGGTTTGTCGTACCGTCAGATCCTCTCGGCGCTATGATCACATGTAGGAATGTGATCCATCTCTTCTTCTCTCCTTCTAAGCTCTGAGTGGCTCCAAGGCTTATGTGTAACAATGACTCCTCATTGGTCCCTTTGTGGCTTATATGGGCCCCCTCAAGGGCCAATTTCCTCCATAGTCTCGCATCTTCTACTCTTTCTTCTAGATTTTCTACATCTACTTCCTATTTTTTTTCACTTATCTCCTCCACTCAAATTCTTTCTTCTTTAATTCAAAAAAAAATTTCGTCAATTTTCTTTCGACGAAATTCTCGAGGGGGCATACACCTCCCACACTTTATTTCTTCTTCTTCTATCTTCTACCCATTGCCAAATTTGTCGGTGCGTAAAAGAGGGGTAAAATCTAGGCACTTAAAAAATAATTATTTTAATTATTTTTAAATTCCTGACATAATTAATTTATTAATTATGCCAATTTTTAATTCTCCTCAATATTAATTAATTATAATTAATATTGTCACTATAGTCCGTGATTGATTTATTTAATAAATCAATCTCCTTTTATTCTTCTAAAAATCCTCAATATTAAATCTTCGCAAATTCCTCCTCTTAAGTAATTAATTTTAATTAATTAGTTAACCTAAGTGATTCCTACAAATCACCTTTTCCTAATCCATCATTAACCTAATAAATTCTTCTAGAAACTCCCTAAGCTCACTTAGCATTATTTTTCTAATTTTTAATTCCCTCCGCTCATTCTCTCTCATAGTCAAATCCTCCTACAAATCTTATCTACCCTAATCCCACCTAATATTTCCTCTAATCCCTCTCCTAATGAGTTGCTAGTGGCTAATCATCATGATTAGCCACAAAGTCAACTCCTTGTCCCTTCCATCCAACCACTCTCCTTAAATGCCCTTTTCCTAGGTGAATGTGAGATTTTCAAAATCTCACATTCCTCTATGCATCTCATCTTCCAAGGAATTTTTAATTCCTCCTTATTCCTCCAATCCCCATGAGAATCCCTTTTGAAGAATTTTTAATTCTTCCTTTCCATCCCTCAAGAAATGGCCCATCCCTTGCTCTTCTCAAGGAACATTGGGAAGTCTTCCCAATGTACCTTGAGGAGTGTGGAGACAAGAAATGCCTTTAAGACATATCTCTTGGTCTCCACACCTCCTCTTGGGGCTTGTGTGGGCTCACAAGGAATCTCGACCCTCCATCTTGGGTCGATCCTAGCCCTTCATTTCTCCTCCTCTCTCCCTATAAATTGAGGACTCCATCCTGTCACATTTCATCTCCAATTTTAGCAACTCCATGTTGTTAGTTTGTGCCTAGGAAACCAACTTTGCACCCTCATCATGCCAAAGTTATCCTTCATCCATACTTAGCCATATTATCCATCTCATCCTTCAAATCCATCACATCCATTTGTTCACAATGGTTGAGAGCCAACCACATCAAGCAATCTAGGAGAAAATTGTCATCATGTTGGAGGCATTTGGGCGCACTTCAACTTCATCCAAGCTCCATTTGAGGGAGAAGGTAAAGGTTTGCAAGGTAAAAAAGCATTTGTCTTCATGTTTTCATGTGATTTGATTTATGTTTCATGTTTTTATATGTTTTAGTGTTTTGATTTGTATGCTAACCTTCCAAATCCACCTTGCTTGTTTTTCCCGTCTTCACTATCATTTATGGGGATTGTTGCATACTCATATTTCAACCCTATTTTATCTAATCAATTTAAGATTGTTGCATCCTAATACTACATCCTCGTTTTATGCACCATTTTTCTTAGATGGGTTGTTGCATTCTTGAAACCAAACATTTTCTATCACACATCTTACACAGGTTGTTGCATGATCAAAACCAAACCAAAGTCTTAGATGAGGTGCTTCATTATTGAAACCAAACAACATTACAGTAGGATGAGTTGACTAGCGTAACACAACTTGCTATACCTTTCAACCCTTCCTTTTGGATAGGTTGACTAGCATAATGCAACTTGCTAGACCTTTCAACATTTCCTTTTTCAATTTCTTAGGGTGAGTTGACTAGCATAACACAACTTGCTACACATTTCAACTCCTCTTACTTGATCTTTTTTAGGATGAGTGGATCTATCCTAACACAACTTTCTACTTGACTCTTTCTTTCTACATGGATCACTAAACATAACACAACTTGTTGTTCTATGAGAATCCATGCTTCCATGGATCACCTAGCATAATACAACTTGCTAGCCCATGGAGTCCATGTTTCTTGCTCTCTCTCCCATGAATCCATAGAATAACACACTTCTCTAGCATTGTATCATGGTCTTTTCTCCTTTCAATTGGTATATGTCATTGTTATTTCTATAATTCCACTTGTGCTATTGCAATAAAATGTTGAAAACGATATTAGCAATTGATATATTTTGATTATTGAGGTCTCTTCAGCTAGTTGACTTGGAGCTTTTATGTTTTAGTACTTACATTGTTTGCTTTTGTATATACCCGAAGGTTACTTGCATGGATTGATATGATCCTATGCTTGGGGGCTTGGACATCCGCTAATATTTTCCTATCCCTAGCTTGTCTTTCTCTTAGATACTCTATTGCTTCATTTATACTTTACCGAGACTATGACCGCAAGATCATACTCTGCTAAAGTGGGGGCTAAATGTAGCATCATAAATTGTACACCTTTATTAGTGTGTTGAATTTCATACTTTCCTTTAACACTCATTTTTGTATTTCCCATTCCTATGTGCGTTATGGGGCCTTTATTATAATTAAGTAATATTTAATTCAATATTATGGATCTTATTCCACTTTATTACATCATCACACCATTATTTGGGCCCTTGATTCTACGCATGCCTTTTATCCTTATTATCTTGATTTACCCTTAATCCTACTCCAATTTCAACTTCCAAAATGTATTTCGCATATCTATGCATCATGTTTTGAGCCACTAAGTTGGAATTAGTATTAGAACCCTGATATCTTGCATCCCTAAAAATTTGAGATAAAGTTGTTGGGATCAGGACAGTCACACCCTCTTGGTCTTGCACTTTTTGCTCCAAATTTTTGGAGGATAATAAGGCAGTCCTACCCTATTCAAATTTAACTCTGTGCAAAAATACACTAAACCTAATTCATCCTAAAGGTGATTTAAATTATGAAATCACTATATAAGGAATCCTCCTCAATTCATTTTCAACATCTCATCTCATGCTAACATTATCATCCAATTCAAGAGAAATTCTTCTTCCTTAAGAGAATATTTAATTCAAAGAGCAACAAACTACATCAAGGAATCTTCATTTATGTTTCATTTATGATTTCATGATAAAGTTTATGTGATTTATCATGTTATTGCATCCACATGGAGAACTTATCCTAAGAGAAT
Source organism: Cryptomeria japonica (assembly GCF_030272615.1). Classification (NCBI taxonomy): domain Eukaryota; kingdom Viridiplantae; phylum Streptophyta; class Pinopsida; order Cupressales; family Cupressaceae; genus Cryptomeria; species Cryptomeria japonica. The sequence continues at coordinate 590,533,186 of NC_081411.1, read as the reverse complement.
CATATCACCTATTGAAGGTATAGTCACTTACATTCAAGCATTTAAATTTTATATCTAGCCTTGTTCTCAAAAGGAAAGCTTTCAACTTTAATTTCTATTTCAATTGGGATTATGAGGGGAATAGTGGGGGAGGGGGGGGGGGGGGGGCACACACATGAATAGTAGGGCCTTAGAATAGTAGGGGTTAATTTATCAGTCAATTAATTCGATTGCTAGCCCTTAGAATTCCAAACCTGAGGTTGCACCCAAGAAAACCCCTATCCACAACATCATTTCTCTCCTGTCTATAGGTACAGGTCATCAATGGAGACACAGAGTTTAGGAGACCCTTAGTAGACTAATATAGACCCATTAATAGAAATTAGACTTGGTTTTTCAGAACTAGGATGCTTGGAGTGTCCCTATCCTCAAGGTTTCCCTCTAAATTTGGCAGAATGCTCAATCTTAGTCTCAAGAAGCTTATTCTTAGATCTTGTTCAAAACTTGGAAGACCAAGGTGCACTACAAAACCTAGTCCCACATATTTGTCTTCAGATTGTAGATCAAAGTGCATAGTCAACTTTCCTATCTAATTTTGTGTCTATTGCAAAATATCTATCTTTATCTATCAATTGCAACATTCTAAGTTCTCATTTACTTCATACTTTAGCCATGGTTTCACATTTCTTCAGCATAAATCAATAGTTCATTCACTTTCCAAAGTAGAAAAAGGAATAAAAACCCTAGAAGTGACATTTGACTCTCTTCTACAAGAGTTAGTCAAATACGATCACTACTTTAAGTGATTTTTTATTCCAATGTTTGTATGAAAGTGGATCTTGGTCTTAGTCCTACCCAAATCCATTTTCATCCATTACACAATGATAAAGACTTCAACAAAATAATTTAGATACATTATTTTGAAGATCAGATTATTGGAGACAAATACAACATAGTTCAGACCAAGACAAGGTTAGAGAAAACAAGTGAATGGGTACACTTTGCTTTATTATTAAAAATTTAACCAAGCACTTTTGTGGAAGCAAGAAAATATGAGAATTGGTTAGAATCAATAGAAGAATAGCTAAATTAGATTAAGGAGAATGAGACTTGGGAACTTGTTCCAAGACCTAAGGAAAAGAATGTCACTGTCACTAATGGATATTCAAAAACATATTTAATGAAGATGGAAAAGTGATGAGAAACAATACCAAACTTTTATGCAAAGTGATGACAAACAATGTCAAACTTTTATGCAAAGTGACGAGAAACAATGCCAAGCTTTTATGCAAAGATTGTGCTTAAGAGGAAGGAGTCTATTTTGAAGAGAAATTTGCTTCAGTACAAAAGGCAAATAGAATTTTTTTAGTATTATTAGCATTTTAAGAACTTCAAGGTATATCAACTAGATTTCAAGTAAGTATTTCGAAATTGAGAGTTAGAAGAAGACGTTTACATTGAGTAAGCATAATTATTTCAATTGTCAAAGAATCTAGATTTTGTATGCAAATTGAAGAAAGAACTCTATGGTCTCAAGCAAGCCCCCACAACATGGTATCCAAGGGTAAAAAAATATTTGTGAAAGCAAAGACTTAAGAAGGTATTGTAGGTAATAATCTCTACATTGAAACTGAAGTTGATTATTTGTTGATGTTGCCATCTATGTTGATGATATTATTTTTGGAGGTAGTAGTGATAAAATATGAACTTGAGATGTCAATGCTTGGTGAGTTATCCTTTTTCCTTGGTTTAAATATCTCTTAGTTAGAATAAGGCATATTCATATCACAAACCAAGTATGTGAAAGAATTTTTTTTTGAACAAGTTTAAGATGGAAGATTGCAAACCAATCATCATACCTATGGTTATTGGGTGTAAATTGAGTAAAGATATTGAGTCTTCTCTAACAAATTAGACTTTGTAAGATCATTTATTTGAATATTTTTATATGTGACTACTTCTAGACCAAATATAATGCAAGTGGTAGATATCGTGGTAAGGTTTCAAGCAACACCTAATGAAACTCTTGTGAAAGAAATACAAATATTTTTTATATATTTGAAAGCTACATTGGATTTTGGTCAGTGGTAACCCAAGAGTAATAATTATAATTTTAAAGAATACATAGATGTAGATTGAGCCAAAAGTATTGACGATTGGAAGAGCACGAGTAGAGGATCATTTTTTTTTTGTGACAATCTTGTGTCATGGTTGAACTTAAAGAAAAATTTAGTATCCATGTCTACAACAAAAGAAATGTATGTTGCAGTAGTTTCTTGTTGCACTTAGGTGCTATGGCTGAAATAGACACTAAAGGATATGAAAAATGAGTTTGGAACCCATTCCTATTCTTCATGATAATACAAGTGTTATAAACATCTCAAAGAATTCAGTAATTAATTCAAGGACAAAGAATATCTTAATTAAGTATCATTATCTAAGAGAAAAGGTTGTGGACAAAGAAGATGGAGTATGTTGAAACAAAAGAGAAAATTGTTGATATTTTTACAAGATCTCTTCTAAAGGAAACATTTGAATAACTCAACAAGAAGTTGAGAGTGGTAGCTCCCTCTTATTAATTCGAGGAAGTATAGGTTTGGGGAGAGTGTTGATTCCCTACAAAAAGTAAAACTTGGTGGTTTTGTGATGAGATGAAGAATGTAAAAAAAATGCTTCATTTGTATCAGTCTAAGGGAGAGATGGCTCAGTATAAATGATCATGTGACCCTTTGTTATTGATTTCAAAGGGGGCTAAAGAAATCCAAAATTATTTGGAAATTATATTGGAGAAAGAGAGCCAATATATTTTAGAGAAACAAATATGCTACATAGGGGGGATCTTTTAATAGAGTTTGGAATGTTGTTCATAGTGGGAGCATTTTGTGGTTTTCCATCAATGAAAATGTTAGGATTAAGGTGCCATCTACCTTGTAAATCCAATGACATGGTTCCAACATCCTTGGGAAGTCTCCTATGACACTCAAGATGTATCAAGAAAATAATTTGTAATATTTAAATTCTCACTATTATTTGTATTGTTTTCATAAGAGGTGATGGGTTCCACTGGCAACGATAAAAGTGGGTTGTGAACATTTTTCCCCAATTATTGATGTATATCTAGTAAGATATTTAATGACTTAAGATAGTGGAAAAAGAGTGACCATGGGACTCTCCAAGTGGGAGAATGGAATAGGCAACACGTGTCTCTTGGTATCTGGTCATTTATTACATTTATTACATTTAATGTAATGTTTATCTTGCAAGTTGGAGGGAAAGTATTGGAAGCTAAACTAGTTTCTTTTTAGTTTAGAGGAGGCATTAGAAAGGTTGTGATTATAGGGAATGAAGAGGTTCCTTTGGGAACCTTTATTAGTGGTTTTGGAGCTCTTGTTATTCTATAAATTTAGCCTTTGGTTGTAGATTTTATATGTAACAATTGAATGATTTCTCTACATAAATAAAGGACATATGGGATGCATAAGGAGGTTGTTCACATATACATAGGTTATACTACTATGGATGAAAAGAGGATAATGGAAGTGATTATATTGTGAGCACTTTTACTATTGATAATGCAATCTTGTCCCATCTTTTTGGTGGATTTTTTTTTCGCGCGAGGGTTTCTCCACATAAATATTATGTTATGTGTGGATGTTATGTTGTTAATTTATGCCTTATTTATGCTATGTTGTGCTACTGTTAATAATTATCTATTGATTTTGTATGTTCACATAAGATAGGTTGATTTAGCATGATAAACAGGTTGTTTTTTGGAATCATAAAGAAGAAGAATCTAATCTTGTTTTTTTGCAATTAAGGCAACTTAATTTTTAGATTTGCATACGAGTTTTAAATTTTTATGTTGTAGATATCTAATCCTTGTATCTCATCCTTTGATTAGTTTATTGGATAGAGATTGATCTTCACATTCTTTGGTATTGAACCTGTTTGTTTCCCAACATTTTCTATCAGAGCTCATGGTTTCACCGGTTCTGGGTATTCCTATATTTTTGGTTTCTAAGCTTGGCAAGCTCATGGGATTCCATTAAAAAAGAATTAAAGGTTTTTAAAATGTTTTTTAAGCTTGTAGTAAATGTTTTTTGAGTTAACTTTGTTTTGCATATTTGTGAGATTGGAAGCAATGGATATTATCAATGTGATCTATGTTGGGAAATTGAATCTCATGTTTATGGATCTTCATGGAGTTGGTTATGGTTTGGTAACCTAGAGCTCTTATTTGATAAAATGTGTGTATTCTCTTGTTTGGTTGTTTTGTTCCTTTACCTTTTAGTCATGTGGAATGAGAAGGTGTTGATATTGGATGGGTATTGACATCCTAGTCACATAAAGATACACTAGTTGTTTGGAATACAAAATGGAATTCTTACGTTGGGTTCTGTTCGGATACAAGAACATTGAGAAGAGGGGTGAATCGGTGTTCTACTGGAATGGAGAAATTTAACCTTATTAAAACAACAACTCAGCAATCGGTAAACATAAAAGCATATAACAATAAGCAACAATGCAACCACAAATATGAACACCATAACACCATAGATTTATACGTGGAAAACCTCAAAGAGGAAAAACCACGATGGGATTGGAGACCCACAATATCTATCCATTGATCAGATGAATAAATATTACAATAAGGGGCCTACACATGCAGGAAGGCCAACAACCTATAGTACAGTATTCATCACAAAAGGAGTATCAGTGACTACAAAAAACATCGGACAATAATTCGGAATGAAAATTGAATTGCAAGTATAGCATCTCACATGCCTAAGTAAATTTCTGGTTAAGCTCAATACCAAAGGCCTTAAACCTCTTCCACAAACCCAATTCGATCTCCTATGATCGACCAAAACCTTTGCCTATGATTACAACATTGTTCCCATATAGATAATCCCATATACATAATCTTATCCCACATATATATGATCTACAAAAAGATCTTACATCATATTTATACCAACCCGGGACCTAAACAATTAGGTCAGCCACCTAAAAGATAATACAATAAATCCATAACTTAACTCACAATTTAATGATCAACCAAGTCATCTTAGGCCGTAAACAATGCAAACCAATCCTTAAATCCCATTGGTAATGCATCAGGAACATCCTCCAACACATTACAAAAACTGGTCCATAACCTAGATAACATCGGACCCAAAATAGGTCGCCATAAGCCAAAAGAAACACCACAAACAACTGGAACATGAACATGATAACCATCAGCATTTGGATAACCTTCTAGAAGCCACACCAACACCACTTATGCATAATATTAAAATATCTTCAATAAAGCTTTGTCGATAAAACCCTCACCGGTAACCAAAAGGCTTACTTGAACAAATGATAGCTTTTGGATCATCAAATCCCAAACCAACTGAATAAACATATATCTGAATAGCATGAATAAAAGATCTAAGCCAATTCCATAAGCCAAAGCATACCGAAGTATATCGGATCAACATGATCATACAAACCAGAAACCAATCATCCTACCGAGACCAAATAGATACTAGTAAACAACCAAAGCAGTTAGTGTTGACATGAATGACAAAACATCAATGCAACACATAATCAATTCCTCCAAATTGCCAATAATGGTTTTACCCCATGGTTACATGAAAGCACTAGAAGATAAGCTACTAGCCTATTTGTGAGTTGTGGATTTGATATGTTTCATATGGTTTAAAAGCTCCTGCACAACTTGTCTTTCTTGTTTGGTTGCACTAATTTTTCATTTTTAGTTGTTGAGTTTTGTAGATTTGTTCTTATTCCATTGTTCAAATGACATGTATAATGTGAATGTATAGATTTTTAAGTTGATTTCATATTTACAAACATGGTTTTTGCAAGTTTTACATGTTAACTAAAATCTATGATATGTATATCTATGGTAAGATTGGATTCAATGTATTTTGGATGGAGACAATTGTAGGTTTGCATGGCTTCTTGGAAGGTTCTTACTGGTCTATGGTTACTCCTTTGTGGTTTGTTTGGAAAATCAGATCTAGAATTGATTTAGGCATTTGAGTCATGGAAATCCACATGCTATGCCTGATTTTATTTGTTATGCATGATACTGATGTTATGTTGAGTCTTTCAATTATTTGAGTTTGGAAAATTAATTGTATATTTCTTCTTTGAGATGTTGCATATGTGGTGACCTTGTAAATTGTTTGATGATAATTCAGTTTGGTAGACCTTGTTTTTTGTCACCATTATTACATTGGTATTTTGATTGCAGTGGGAAAGGGATTTTTGGGAGTACTTGATATAGTTGTTCAATTTGAATCTTAACAATATATTATGGTTCATGAGAATCTATGTTAACTTTCAATGGAGTATTGGTAATGATATTTTTCATGATGCCATGCATATCTCAATATCACTTTGAGTGAGAGCTTTATGAAATAACATAATATGTTCTATATTCTTTGTTTAAAGATTTTATTTTTTAAGTTATCATGGTTGCAGCGTATTGTGAGACGTGGACAATATTTGATTAGAAGATGGATGATATTTTGCAATGGGTGTTAGTGTCATGTGGAGCTCTTGGATTCTACCTTTATATTTTAGTGAGAGTTTAACATCTTTGGTTCTATTAAAAAAGGATGTGTAGTTGTATCTTCTTGGTTTGGAGATCGTGGTTTGACTCTTCAATTTGGGAGCTCTTGGTTGAGTTCTTTGATCGTGTTGGGGCCCTGAAGGATCTTCAATTAGGAGATGTTTATCACGATTCCTAGAGATCTTGATTGCATTATTCAACGAGAGCTTAGCAATGGTGTAAATTCATTATTTGATGACAGATGGCTATCTTCATTGGTTTGGTTATAGTGACACATTGGTTCCATGGAGACATCTTGAGTCTTTGGTGAGGTGTTGTTAGTTCTCTTTGGTTTTGAGTATTAATCATTTGCTTGGATCTTTATGATTTTGTAGGGTTGCATTCAAAGTTGGCATTTTATTGATCAGTGGATGCTCATGGAGACTAGAGAAACTTGGGTGAGGCTATGAGATCCTTTTTTGGGGGGATCATGTGTTGAGATGGTTACTCTTTGATAAGGATTCAACAAAAAGACATAGGAGACTACATATGGTTATGGATGTGAATCCATTATGGACTTGAAGAGAAGATTGCCATTTTATGTAACATTTTATTGTTTGGTGTTGTGAGCACATGACAATTTGATTTCCCACTCTTGGTCTACTCGTTAGATGAATGATTTCAAAGGTATTGTTTGCCTGGTTATCATATGCATTCTTTATTTTGTATCTTGTTTTATCATGTGAGCTACTCTTGAATATATAAGTTCTGAGGACTTGTTGAGAAGAAGATGCATGGTTCTTATTATTGGTCTTAAGCTACGAATATAGCTTTCAGGACTTATTTGGAGAGGTAAATGAAATAGTTTGTGGCTTTGGGCATAATTCTCTTTGATGCAGGACTAGATGGTTTGTTTGATCTACCTTCAATATGGGAGGTTTACATCTATTGTTGTCAAGTTTCATCTGATTGACTGTTAGATGTTGATATCCTCTTAGTATGGGGATGGTCAAGAAGATCTTACATTACAAAACTTGGTACATGTTAGTGTGGAACAAGGATATGGTTTGATTTCCAGGTTTCTCTCTCATCTTGCTCTTCTTCTTGTACTTTTTTTTTTTACATGGTTGAGTGTGAAGAACTTGGGAGAGTTATGGAGACTAATGGTGAGAGAGGCATTGCTAAATTTTTTTGGTTGCAAGATTTGCAAAGCAGTGTATGTTTCTTTGACACTATTTAATAGAGGAGCTAGCCACGTCCTCTATGTGAAGTACTTTAGGTAGAATTGATATGCTTTGATATTTTTAATATTTGACATTACTCCTGTAGTGGGAGTTTTTGGATATATGTATAATTATCCTTTGTGATATATCGGTTTTCTAATTACTAATGTGATGATTAATTGCATTTTTCAGTGGATTCGTATCTACGAGTTATGTAATTGTGTGTGTTGAACACCTATCCAATTATAGTGGGATGATGATGCAAACTTTGTTAGTTGGCCTTGTTTGTGTTCATTTGTGCATTGATATGTTTCTTTAAGATAGGAGGTTAGATATATAGAGACTTGATTCCAGATTTAGATTTGATATGTTGATGGCATGTTGTTTTGTCTATGTTGGTTTGCCTTGTCTTAAGGTATGGTTAGCTTGGATGAATTGAAACTTTTCCTAGTTGCTATTATAGGTGGTATGAGTAAGGAAGTTACTTAGAGCCTTTGTTATCACTTGATTTTTATATTTATGTTCATGTAGAGATTGGTGCAGGTTTCAGTGATAGATGATATGATTCACCTTGGCATTTTCATATTTCTTCCATATGTGGCTTGATGGAGGATGTGAGGAGTTTGTTTTTTTATGGTGGCTACATGATTGCTTTTCTAGGTGTCTTATTGGAACATTGGAGTATGGTGAACATTTAGATGGTAGATGAATGGCTAAGGGATGGTTTTCTTTTTTTTGTGATTCCTATGGATGTGTTTACAATGTATGATGTTAAGTGGGAGAATTTTAGGATTAAGGTGGCATCTATCTCACATGACATGGTTCCAACATCCGTGGAAAGTGTCCTATGGCACTTAGGATGCATTGGGAAGATAATTTATAATATTTAAATTATTACTATTATTTATAATGCATTCATGAGGGGTGATGGGTTCCGCTAGTAGCAATAAAATTAGGTTGTGAAAATAATTATTAAAAATTATTTTATCCACTTATGGATGTCTAGAATAAGATACTTAATGACTTAATAAAGTGGAAAAAGAGTGACCTATGGGATTCTCCAAGTGGGAGAGTGGAAGAGGTAACAAGTATGTCTTGGTATCTAGTCATTTATTATATTTAATGTAATGTTTATCTTGCAAGTATGTGTGCCTAAGTTGGAGGGAAAGAATTGGAAGCTAATCCAGATTCTTTTCAAGTTTAGTGGAGGCATTTTGAGGGTTGTGATCATGAGGAATGAAGAGGATCCTTTAGGAAACTTTATTTGTGGTTTGGGAGCCCTTGTCATTCTATAAATTTAGCCTTTGGGTGTAAATTTTATATGTAACAGTTGAATGTAGATTTATCTGTAGGAACAAAAGATGGATGGGAGGCATAAGGAGGTTGTTCACATGTACATAGGTGCTACTATGGTGGAGGTAAAGAGGGGAATAGAAGTGATTGTATTGTATCACTTTTATTGTTGATAATGAAAGCTTGTCCTCTCTTCTTGGTGGAGTTTTTTTGCGAGGGTTTTTCCACTTAAATCCTATGTTATGTTGTTGATATATGCCTTATTAGTATTATCTTATGCTGATATTAATTATTATTTATTGTTGTTATATGTTCACATAAGATAGGTTGATTAAGCCTGATAAATAATCTATTTTTTTGCATCATAAAGAAGAAGGATCTAATCTTTGTTTCTATAATTAAGGCAACTTAATTTTTAGATTTGCATATGAGTTTCAGATTTTCATGTAGTAGCTATCCAAGTCTTGTATCTCATCATTTGGTTATTTTATTGGATATAGATTGATATTCACAATATTTGGTATTGAACTTATTTATAATTTCCCAATAGAAAAAGGGGAAGATTATTAAACATTGTATTTTCATTGATATCAAAGGTGTGTCTCAAAGATGATGTTAGTATTGTCAAAGATTTTGTAGTTTTTTTATTATTTCTATCATTCCAAGGTGGAGCATCTGGATTTATGACGGACAAGAAAAAAAAAGTCAAATATGTTTAATATCTCTCTTAAAGTTATCATTATGTTTTGGTATTACTTGTTCCTTGTTGTCTAGCATGTATGTTGTTGCTTGGAAGTGTATGTGATAAATTTCTAATGGTTGTTTTTCAAAAACTATGTCTGTGCCTAGTTACATTGACATGATGTTTGTACCTCATTCTATGTCAATAGCGATGTTTTATGGCCTATAATTTGGAAGAAAAGTAAGGGTACACCTAAATACAAATCTATTCATGTTTTACAGGTTGAGGTCAAGATGAAGGATAATTATAGTTGACAAAGTTATCACAATACTAGTTCATTGATTGTGCTAATGTCCTAATGAATGAGCTAGAGTTTGGTAACAAGCACTGACTAAAAGAAGTATGTGAAGGTTGTTTGGGGTCAATTGAGTTCATTTTGGGTAATACATGGTGTGATCTTACTCCTTCTATAACATATTGGTTTTAAGATTAGACCTATTACACCCTTAGTTTAAGGTGGATAACTTGTAGCTGTTGTAAATATGTTCTAAGCTAAATTAAGGATGTAATTATCATTGGAATGCATATCAATCTATGATCTAGTTTTATTGTATATTTGAGAGAGATTGTGTGTGTATTATAATCATGAAAAAAATCGTGCAAACTGACTACTTAATATGTGTTGAAGTGTGCAAACTAAAAGTCACATCTCATGCCTACTGTGAGTGTATTTGAAAGCATATCATCCCATAAAATGTTGAAGTCCAATCTTTGAAGATCTGCATGACATATCTTTCATCTATCTTGGTGTAATAGAGCTTGGTTCCTCAATATCTAAGTCGGTACTCGGTTCTTGAATTAGGGGATAAATGTCTTCATCCAAGGTTCTAATTCATGTGGGTTGGTGCCTACAAAATATTGTAAGTTATTTATTATCCTTGTGAGGTTGGATTTGGGTAGTAGATTAAGCAACTACTCTCACTATGAGTTTTTACATCTAGGTTTCCACATATATTTGGTGTTCCCACGTGTTGACATGTGATTGTCTTTATCACTTGTTTAGTTGCTTTAATGTTAAAGTAAGTTTTATTAATGGTCTGAATGATAAATTAGATGTGAAGTTGATATTTGGCATTTAATGATTCACCCTCTTCCCTTAGTATATATGTGTGAATAAAAGTCTCAGGGTTGTGACACCTCATAACATCTCTTTGATTTCTTATTTGTTAATAAAAATTTATTAGTTAGTGAAAATAATTCTTCTCCTTGGATAAAAATGGCCTTAATTTCTTTATATGTTTTTTATGTTCTTAATATTCTTATACTATTATTAACTAATTCCTCTAAATATTCTTTTGGTGTCTTAAGGAATTGAAGTAATATATCATCTAACTTGATTGAAATTATTGATAGATTCTTCTTGATAGTCATTTTTTTAGAAAGTTGCACTAAAGATGGAGCCTTCATGCTACTAGGATCTCCCATCAACGACTTTTTAGATTTTCCATAGTTATCAATGCTCTTCTCTGAACTGGTTAAAAGTTGTCCCGCTTTTTCCCAACATCAACTTAGTTTTTTGGAGTCTTCCATTCTTCTATATTTTCTTTTCTTTTCTTCATTTCTGCAAGACCCACCTTGGTATGCTTTAAAAACACCCTCATTGGTCCACTCACTCCTCATCTTTTCCATGTTCTTTAATCTTATATGGTATATTTTTTCTCTCTCAACATTCTATCTCAGATTCCATTTTTTCACCATTTGTACTTGTCATGTTCACTTCCCTTGTTAATTCAAGTTTCTCTCTAATCTCTCTTGAATTTTTCTTATCTCTAGTGTAAGGAAGTTAAGTAGTAGAACAACTTCCTACACTAACCTCGAGAGGAGGATAATGGAAAAAAATTTACAGATCATTATAACAGTTACAGAAACATAACAAAAATAAACATAATGTCATGCATACCACAACATGGTGATTTAAGTGGTGAAAACCCTTTTGGGAGAAAAACCCGACACTCCAAAATTCATCTAATATTATTCAGAAATCAATAACAGATTACAATATACTTGTAGAGAAAGCTCTCATAGGGGTACCACCAACCAAAAATTTAGAGGTAACTCAATGTAAAGCGGAAAAATCGAACCCTAGTTGTTCTCTCCTCCCCAACTCCGAGGAGAGAGAAGGGAGAGTCACTAGGGTTGATGGTTTTCACTTGGGAGAGACTTTACATTCAAAAGAGGGTTGAAACCCACAAGATCCAATCCCACGCAATGCAAGATTGGATTCTATATGAGTTTCAAGGGTTAGGACATCAAGGATACCCTCTTTTGTAAAGAATGTAGATAGAATGATTGAACTAGGAATGCATGTAAAGTAGGAAAGATTCACTTATAAATAGAGATAGGGATATGGGATGAAGCTGCGGACCTGGAATTAGCAGTAAAATGTCGAGACGGTGCTGTTCTGCAAATTTGAGCGAAAGTTGACGAGACGATGGCGCCCGACGTGCACACGGTCCTCCGAAAAATCCGCGAAACGAAGGTGGATCTATTCGTCTCTGCACAAGGATTCCAGATCTTCAATTACAGCCGCGTACCTGCAACCTACACACAGAAAAGAGAGGATGATTGGGGGGTTAGGGATGAGGGGTTTGCCCTTAGGTCAAACCCCGGTTTTGGAATTAACCAAGAAATGAGAATGTTGTAAATGTAAATGTTTGTAATGTAAACAAGTACTGATACCTTGTTGTAAGAATGTTTGTATTCTTACATGCGAAGGTGTAATGTATGTAGTATGTAATGTGTTGTAAGTGATCTCCTCTTCAATGGTTGAATCCTTGTCTTGAATGCAACACTTAGCCTTGAATGGAGACTTAGAATGTTCAATTGCTTGAAGGAATGCTTGAATGCTTGAATGCTTGAATGTTTTAATATGCTTCCGCCTTTTTCATACATATGTCCTCCTTTTTTGACCCCCTCAAATGGGAGAGGAAATGTAGTTTATATACTTGTCAATTAGGGCTGATAGACTGATTTTCCCGACCTTAGGCCGACCAGGAAACATTATTTTCCAATTTGCAAACTTAAAGACCCAAAGCCCCATAAGAGACAGGGCCCAAAATAGGGCCAGGGACCAGGGCACTGGGCGCCATGGTCCTGGGGGACCAGGGCGCTGGGCGCCCTAGTCCTGAAGGACCAGGGCACTGGGCGCCATGGTCCCACCTCCCGGGACAGCAGGGTGCAAGGAGGATCAGGCCAGGGTGCTGAGAAATGCAGTTTTTGATGTCATGAACAAGTTTCGGGGTCTCCATTCAGGTTCCGTGTTGCATCGCCATCGTGAAGACCCAAATGCAGTCGAAATTGCAAGTGTCACAATTTTAGGACGCTACACTCAGTAACCATAAGATTCCTACACACGACCTTTATCTCATGCACCTCATATATATGAGATACAATACATGAAATCATCAACGCTATGAAAAAACCATGCGCTAAAACCACCCAATAAAATGGAGCTGACCTTATCTCCAATCTAGATGCCCTATTATGTGTCAAAACACACATCAACACACGTTCCTCCCTTTTAAAGCTCATTTATGTGTCCAATGAAATTTTATATTTCCTATTTCAAGAGTTCAAACTTCTGGAGGCCATAACTCGAGAACTGCGTGTCCAATTGACGAACCATTTGAAGCGCCAAAAATCTAGGAAAGTCATTTATCACCTCATAACTACTATGCTAATTAAGCCCACTTTTCAAGGAATTTTGAAGGGTCTAAAGTCCTCAAAATTATTTTTAAACCTTTCATCACACCTTCCAGAAAAGGAAAATTAATATCTTCAAAACTAGCTATGATCTTGTGACGAAAATTTACCAACATGCTTATCTAGCCAATCTAAAGCGTTGGGGAGAATTTCACACCATTTCGTGCTCAAACAAAAACTTACTATAAATAGTAACCTCATGTAAATGCAAGGTTGAGACACCATTTTCCCAATATTCTTCCACTTGTCGAATACCTTTCAAGAGCAAAGGGAGTATCAACACAATAAACTAATTTCTAAAGGCATGAGGCCCATAGACTCTGAACTTCTTTGTGCTCACAAACTTAGTTAAATAATCTGCAACATTCATCAATGTTTCTACCTTAACCAGCTTCACCCTACCATATTTGACCATATCTCTGACAAAATGATACTAAACATCAATGAGTTTGGTCCGGGCATGAAATGTTGGGTTCTTAGCTAGGAAAATCACACTCTAGTTGTCACAATAAATTGTCACTGCACCGTGTTCTATTCGAATATATAAACATAGTCTCTTAAGCCAAATGGCTTCTTTACAAGTTTGAGTAGCTTCCATATACTCTACTTCCATAGTGTACAAAGTAACCACAGCCTGTCACTTACTCATCCAACTAATTGCACCACCAAATAAAGTAAACACATAAGCATTGGTGCATCTGTTGCTATAAATATCACCTGCCTAGTCTAAAACCACATAACCATGAATACCAAAGGAAATCACATCTCCAACCAATTTACCATGATAGCACAAAAAATACTTTGAGGTACCCTTCAAATATCTAAAGACTCTTTTGACTGCATCCCAATGAAGTCTACCAGGATTAGACATATACCCGGAAAGAACTCACACTGCTTGGGCAAAGTCTGGTCTAGTACAGACCATAGCATTTATCAAAATTCCAACTACACTCTAGTAAGGCACTCTACTCATGTCTTCCATCTCTGATGGAGATGTAGTACAATCTTAAACAAATAATTTTGTTCAAATTGTAAAGGGAACACACAATAGTCTACAATCTTGCATGTTGAACCTCCATAAAATTGAATTCACATACTTACTCTAGCCCAGCCATAGATTTATATTCACTCTATCTCTTCTAATTTCCATTCCAAGAATGTATTTTGTTGCTCCAAGGTCTTTGATTTCAAATTTAGCAGCAATTTGAGACTTTAGTTATGAAATCATACCTTTCCCTTTACCAATGAATAACATATCATCAACATATAATGCAATGTACAAGAAATGATCACCATCAAACTTATAATAAACACAATAATTTGGTTTAGAACGTTCAAATCTCAAACTCAACACATGTATCAAATTTTTGGTACCACATCCTAGCACTCCGTTTGAGGCCATTAAAATATTTCTTCAATTTACAGACCAAATTACTTTTTCCTTTTACCACATAGTGCTCTGGTTGTGTCATATGAATATCCTCCTCCAAAGCACCATGAAGGAAATTAGTTTTCACATCCATTTGCTCAACCTCTAAATCATAAGCACCAAAAATAGAAAGCAAAAATCAAATGGATGTCATTTTTGCAATAGGAGAAAATATCTCCCCATAATCAACACCCTCAGCCTGAAAGTAACCTTTTGCAACCAACCATGTTTTATACTATCAATTCCTCCATCTGAACCAATTTTTTTTTTTAACACCCATTTACAACCAACAGATTTTCATCCTTCAGGCAATGGTACAAGATCCCATGTGTTATTCTTTTTCAAAGCTATCATTTCTTCTTCCATAAAAATCTTATAGGATTCTGCATCATTCATACCTAATGTCTCTTCTACAAATCTAGCTTCATCCATATTAGTATTTAAAGCAAAAATACATCTCCAATCATCAGGTGAATACCTTCCAGGTGGTTATCTATGTCTCGTAGACCTTTGAACAAGCTAATTTGGAGGTTTATCTTCCTCTTCTGAAGATTCAAAGCTTGATGAGCTCTCTTCAACTTCTTGCCTATCAAGTGGTCTCGATTCAACTCTTTTAGGCATAGAAGGCAATTGAATCACATATTCTTTCTTAGTCTATCATGGCTGCAATGTAATAGAAGGAGACATAATTTCTCTAAAAATAACACTTCTGCTACATATTACCTTTTGTGCAATAGGATCCCAAATCTTGTATTGTTTCACACTATAACTATATCTGATGAAGATATATTTCACAGCCTTGTTCTCTAGCTTTGTTCACTTCTCCTTTGGCACACGTGCATATGCCTCACAACCAAAAACTCTAAGATGTGTCGATGAAGGCATGTGACCTGACCATGCTTCCATAGGCATTTTATCAACAAGAGTTGATGTAGGAGACTTGTTAATCAAGTAGCAAGTAGTGGCAATAGCTTCAGCCCAAAACTTTTGTTCTAGACCAGCACCACTTAGCATACTCCTAGCCTTCTCCATCGGTGTCTTGTTCATTATTTCTATAACTCTATTCTATTGTGGAGAAAACAGAGTTGTCTTCTATCTATTAATGCCACAATCTTTACAAAATCTATCAAAATCATTAGAGAAAAATTCACCGCCATTATTAGTCCTCAAACATTTAATTTTCTTTCCAATCTACAACTCAGCCATTGCTTTAAATTCTTTAGAATGATTGAAAACTTCAGATTTACTCTTTAGAAAGTATACCCACATCCTTCTACTAAAATAATCAATAAATGAAACATAATATGTGGATTTTCCAATGGAAGGAACATCTATAGGACCAAACACATCATAATGAATAAGATCCAAAACACCACAAGATTTATGAGAAATTAAGTAAAACTGAATGCAGTTTTATTTTCCATAAATTCAATACTCATATAAATCAAAGTCAAGATTACAATCATTCAAACCTTCAACAAGGTTTTTATTTTTCAAGGTCCTTAGACCCTTTTTTCCAATGTGGCCAAGTCTCTGGTGCCATAACATAGTCTTCTTTGTAGGTAACTTTGCTTCAAAATAAAAAGCATCCCTAGGGATCAAAAACCCATGTCTATCCACTTAAGGTGAAACCCTCAAATCTTCCATTGAAGTATCCACATATTTACTTTTTATACAAGTTATATTACACTCAACAATGTATGCCTCTAGCTTATACAAAGTGCCAAACCTGACACCTCTACAAATCACCATAGCACCCTTAATCATCTTACATCCTGCATCAAAAAAGATTACCTGCACACCCACATCTACTAATTTTCTCATAGATAATAAATTTCATTTTAATCTAGGGATATGCATCACACCCCTAATCCTTTTTATTCTACCATTAGGAAACTTGATTCTAACTTTACCTTGACCAACAATATCTAAATGTGAATCATCACCCAAGTACACCTTACCTCCATTAAATTCTTCATATTCAAAAAATAAATCTCTATTGGAAACTTCATATGAAAAGATGCAATTGAGTCAATTAGCCATGCATCATTACCTGCATGAATAGCCAAAGTTGCAATGAATGCATCACCATCTTCCTTCTCAAAGTCATAATCAAAATCAAACTTCTTCTTTTTCTTCTTCTTTTCCCCTTTGCAATCCTGACAGATGTGTCCTGATTTACCACAATTCTAGTAGATGAATTTGGAATTTCCAAAAGATTTTGATCTCCCTTTAGACTTGGATTTATTACGCTTCTCATTATTCTTGTCTTTTTTCTTAGGTCTTCCACAAATAGTTAGGGCTTCCTTCAAATTAATGGATACCTTCCTCTACATCTCTTCACCAAGAAGGACACCCACCATATATTCAAACTTCAAAACAATAGAAGTACTATTGATAGCCATAACAAGAGAATCCCATGAATCAAACAAAGAACAAAGCAAGATCTGGCATTTCTCCTCCTCATTCATCTTAACACCAACAAATATTAATTGAGCCACCAACATATTAAATGTTTCCAAGTGGTCTATAATCCATCCACCCTATTCCATTCTCAAGGAATATAATTTATTCCTCAAGAAAATTCAATTTAATAAAGATTTGGCTTGATACATCTCACCAAGCTTAGTCCATGACTTATTTGCAAAGTTCTCTTCGTGGACATTGATTAGAAAAAACTCCATCAAGCACAATCTTATTAGACCCTTGGCTTTATGGTACATAACATCATATTGAGCAGCCATAGTAGGATTTGAGGGTCCCTAGACATTCACATCAACAACATTCCACAGATCTTATTATATTAGTAGATCCTCCAGCTTCAACTTCCACAACTCAAAATTACTTCCAAAAAATTTCTCCACCTTTATTCTCCTTGACGAACTTTCCATCTGAAATTTTTTGCAACAAGATCAAAAAGTATCTTCTACACAAGCTCCCACTCAAATCTGGTTTAGTTCAAAAAACTCAACAACCCACAACTGAAACCAAAGGTGATCAGGCTTTGAAACCACTTGTAAGGGAGTTAAGTAGTTGAACAACTTCCTAAACTAACCTTGAGAGGAGGATAATGCCAAAAAAATTATAGATCGTTACAACAATTACAAAAAATTAGAAAAAATAAACATAATATCGTGCATACCACAACACAATGATTTACGTGGGGAAAATCCTTTCGTGAGAAAAAAACCCCACACTCCAAAAGCCACCCAATATATTATTCATAAATTAATTAAAGATTATATCATACTTGCAGAGAAAGCTCTTCATAGGAGTACCACCAACCAAAGATTCAGAGGTAACTCAATAACCATAAGACTCCTACACACAACCTCTATCTCATGCACCTAATATATAGGAGATACAATACATGAAACCATGAAACAATATTACAAAACCATGGGCTAAAACCACCCAATAAAATGGAGCTAACCTTATCTCCAATATAGATGCCCTATGATGTGTCAAAACACATATCAACATATGTTCCTTCCTTTTACAGCTCATTTGTGTGTCCAATGCAATTTTATATTTCTTATTTCAGGAGTCCAAACTTTCGGAGGCCATAACTTGTGAACTGGGTGTCCGATTAATGAACCGTTTGAAGCACCAGAAATCTCGTGAACTTATTTATCAACTTGTTACTGCTAAACTGGTTACACCCAATTTTTAGGGTATTTAATATGGTCTAAAATCCTCAAAATTTAATTTAAACCTTTCATCTCACCTTCCAAAAATGGAAAATTTAATATCTTCAAAGCTAGCTACGATCTTGCGATGAAAATTTATCGGCATACTTACCTAGCCAATCTGAACCTTTGGGGATAATTTCGCACCATTTCATGCTCAAATGAAAACTTACTATAAATAGTAACCTCATGTAAATGCAACGTTGAGACACCATTTTCCCAAGATTTTGGCCATGGGTGTGTTTGATTTAAGATTACATTACTCCTTTATCTTGTCTCATGGTAATTATTTGTTATCTTCTTTAAAATTGATCACATCTTTTCAAAGATTTATTTTAGATATCCCCCCACCTTTCCATTCCCCATCCCTTAGTGCCTAACCCCCTCTCGTGAGGCTAACACTAAGGATATAGTGCCACAAATCTCAGAAAAAATAATTCCTTCTTCCACTTCTTTTATCTAGTTTAAAATTTGATTTTTCAATTTCTCTTTCTTTTCCTTTATACAACCTAACTAGGGTTTCAATAATAGAATGAATGTGAGAAAGAAAAAGAGGAACACAGATTGAAGTTGTAAGCCCCAAGTAATTTATATATATGTTGTATTTATAACCTAAACATAGTTATACAAAGGGAGGAAGGAGTTAACTCGAATTCTACCTTAACTAGTTAACAAAATAGTGTAATAAAATGTTCATAAGTCATAACATCTTATATGTAGGGCTCTAATACATTGATAATGTCATTGATAATTCATGTACATGTATGTATATATTTCACCTTTACTTTATCCTTATATCTCCTTATACATTATAGTATTTATCCTTATCTATCTATATGTTCTTCAAATGATCATATCATATTATATGCATCTCTTTCATCCTCTTATACAAATATCTATCTAATGGGAGGTGACTTGTTTATACCACTCCTATTATAGATGATATAGGTTCAGTTTGAGGCTCTACAAGATTCTTGTATTGAATTATAGTGTGAAATACATTAATTGTACATTATTAGGATTAAGGTTCCATCTACCTTGTAAATCCTATGACATGATTCCAAGTCATTGGAAATCATCTAAGGAACTTAGGATGTATTGGGAAATTAATTTGCAATTTTTGTTTCTCACTATTGTTTGTAATACATTCATAAGAGGTAATGGGTTCCACTAGCATGGTAAAAGTGGGTTGTGAACACAATTATTTAATATTATTTCTCCCCCTCATGGACATTTAGAATTAGATAATTAATATCTTAGGAAGTGGAAAAATGGGTGACCTTTGGGCTTCTCCAAGTGGGTTCTTGAAAGAGGCAACATTTGTCACTTGGTATTCCATCATTTATTATATTTAATGTAATGTTTATCTTGCGAGAATGAGCACCCAAGTTGGAGAGAAAATATTTTAGTCGAAACTAGTCTCTTTCAAGTTATGTGGAGGAATTCCAAGGGTTTTGGTCATGAGGAATGACGAGGCTTGTTTGGACATCATTGATGTTTTTGGATCTCTTGTCATTCCATAAATTCAGCATTATGGATGTAGAATTAGGAGTAATATTTGAATGGAGAGTTTCTCTATAGAAAAAAGGATAGGTGGGAAGCACAAGGAGGTTTTTCACATGTACACGGGTGATTTTATGTTGGAGGAAAAGAGGAGAATGAAAGTGATTGTATTGTAATTACATTTATTTGATAATGCATACAAGACATCTTTTCTTCATGGAGTTTTTTCTTGCAAGGGTTTCTCCATGTAAATCCTATGTTATGTTATCTTAAGAAATACCACATAACATGTTACTCATTCTTTATCTTATGAATTAGAACAAAAAATGAACAACAATAATTTCCCATCAACTTGGGCACCCATTCTTGATTTTAGCATGTTATAGAGTTAGAACAAAGAATGGAGCTTGTTATAACGACACCATACCATCATCTAAGAGGTTATATAAAAGATATCTATGATTCTATCAAATAAATTATTGATATAGGCTTCATAAAAACAAGTTCCAACCCATTTGCATCTTCAAAAGTTCTTGTTTTAAGAAGAAGGATGACACCATGTAGATTTACATTAAATACAAAGCCTTAAATGTGATGGCTATCATAGACGAGATAATAGATGAATTTAATTGAGCTATGTGTTTCTCTATAAAAAAATTGAGATTAGGATACAATCAAATATACAAAAGAGATGAAGATTTTTAGAAGACAAATTTCAAGTATCATTGTGGAAACTTTGAGTTTTTGGTCATGCCTTTGAGAACATGAATACTCTGGCCACTTTCCAGTCATGCATGAATTCGGTATTTAATAAGAAACTTACAAAGTTTGTACTAGTGTTGATAATATCTTGATATACATTAATTCATTATCTTGAGTATTTTGGAAAAGAAATCTTTCTTTTCCAAGCTATTCAAATGTGAGTTTATATTGACATATATTTTGTATTTATAATTGTAGAGGAGGGAATTTGTTACCTCTAAGATGATGAATGTTAGAGAACAAACTATCTACTGCTACCTCACTTAAACTAGTGCTAAAGGTGAGCCAAGGGATAAAAAACATAACAATAAAATAACCAGTAAACTAACCTATGAAATTGCAGAATATTGAAGTATATATATAAGGACAATAAAATTTTAACTATTATGGAAATACATAAATATAATTAGATTATACTAAAGGACCTATTCTATCTTTGATCCTAGACATCAGTGTGCCACAAGCACGTCTACATGTCGTGTTGTCATCTATACAAACAGAGACTTGCAAATACAACTAAAATGTTCCAGAACCTGCCCTCAGCCACACAGAACTTGTTTGCCACATGTGCACACACAGACAGGGGAAAAATATTGGGGTTGTATAGGGGTTTGCCTTAGTCAAACCCCCGCTTTGGTGTCTCCACTACCATGAACAACCAAATAGATAGATTTGATAAAAAGATAAGTGTAATAGAAACTAACCCCGCTTAATGGAGGAAAACCCCTATTATATATTATTTAATGATAAAGGATGAAATCTATATAAACAAGCCTCTCTTAATGGAGGAAAACCCCTATTGCAAGATATATGATAAAATAATAAATTAAATGCACCTAGAAAATAGATACATTGAAAGATACAACAATACAAAGCATGCAATGTTACAAGATAAGAGAGAAGAGAGAAGACAAAACATTCTAGCCAAACCCCTCTCTTGAGATAGGAGTGTGATGAAGCTCGAGATAGTATTTTTTTTGCAAGATAACAGCTAAGTGTTCACAATGAGAGACAAGAAGATGAAAGAGTGATTCCTTTGATAGCTTTCTTTCCAAGAGTGTCTAGAGCTTGCAATGAACAATATGATAAATTTTTAATGCAATAAATAGGGGTGGATAGTCATTACAAACGTGCTCAAAAAAAGGGGTGCATGTCCAAAAAAAATTGATATGAGATTATATGATTCTGGATTCGGGAATCTGTTGGGATGTTAGCGAGATACGTAGACATTTGCATGACAAACTACCATCCACACCAAGATGGTCCCAATTGAGGTCTAAGTTCAACCGGGGACACTTTGTCTTTTGAGCTCATGATATCAAGGTAGTGAGATCTTGATCACGAGCCTTGTCATAAATGCACCAGGCCCAATGTATGTCATAAATGCACTTGGCATAATCTAGGAAACTACATTTTACTCCCACTTTATTGAATTGATCGACTTGAGGGATCAAATGCACTAAAGTAGTCTAGAAAGATAAATTCATTAAACCCATACAATTCATCAATGCAGTAAATACCTAACAAAAAGGATATTGCAGAAGTCATAGACATCAAGTAGGCGGACATGAGTGATGCCCCTAAATTTCTGCAAAAACCATAATGTTTCATCGTGAGATTTCAAGTACTAAAAAGATCAAAACTGTTAGGATTCCCAAAGATATTGAGAGGGAGGGGTTGAATCAGTATCTGACCGGTATAAGAATTTAGTTGAATTATAACATGAAAAGCATATCAAAACTATGTACCGATAAACCAAAAATAATGTAGTGAATAAGAGCAATAACCACAACATAAGAGACATACCATAACACAATATTTTTAACAAGGAAACCCGGTGTGGGAAAAACCTCGGTGGGATTTGTGACCCACAATATTCGCTTACTGGCCAATAAGGGAATATTATTGTTTACAATAGGGGCCTGCACATGCAGGAAGGCCAAGTGCCTAGAGATCACTGCTCAGTTACAAAGGAAGTCTCACTGACTTACAAAATGGATTATACAAATCCAATGTCTTGTACTACTTTAGATCAGCATCTACTATTCTAGATTCAGTACTGGTTTAAGCTCTGCAACATATATAAACCCTTATCCAATATGTACCTTACAATTCGCATATTAGGTCTGCATTAATTCTTCCATCTTCTATATCTAAATTGTCTACAATGATCTCATACTTATATGAGTCATATTACAATTTGCCAAGTCGGCTTACAAAAGATTTAACAATTAAATACAAAAATACATTTAAACAAAACAATTGTCGGCTATGGTGTCGGTAATCTTCCTTTTTGGTGTCGGTGATCTGTATGTCGGTGTAGAGTCTGTCGGTGCCGATGCCTGTCAGTATCATAGGATTGTAAGGTTGTCATCAATGAAAATACCTTCAATCACATACAATTTATCATTGGAGTGTGCATTTGCCAACAATCTCCCCCTTTGGCATTGATGGCAACACTCATGAGAAAAATCCAAAAAGTATCCAAAAATGTTGTCCAAAAAGAATCTGCCAAAATATCTTACCAAAATTGTGTTGTCAAAAATGTATGCTCCCCCTGAGCTAATGATGTCTTTGTTCTGATCATTTTTCTCATTTCCACTACTCCCCCTTTGACATCAGTGACAAAGGTTGTCATTCACTGTCAGTGGAGTGTGGTTCCTACCTAGATCCTTGTAACTGGTGGGTTACAATCTGAAAAAGATCTGTCAATACCAAATCTAGATTGTTGTTGAACCTTTTGCTATCCTGTAATACCGCTTCTGTTCTCTGAACTGTACCGGTTAGTATGTGCATTTGTTCTTTTGGTGTCTTAAGTCTAGGAACTAGAGCCTCAGAAATTTCTTTTCTCAAAGAAATGAGGTAATCTAGTTTAGGACCTAGTTTGCATTTTAAATTCTTTGCCTTAACCTTTATCTTTTCTTTATCTTTTTCTAACTTCTCGATTTTCTCTTCAAGATCTGCAATGTTCTTTTCAATTTCCAAAAATGAATCTGATGTTCCTATTAAATTGTCAGCAATATTGTTAATTTCTTCTTGAGCTTTGCTGATCTCGGAATCTATTTTCTCTGCCAAAATATTAGTTTTGCGGGTATCTTTGTACAGTTTCTTGAAATCCAAAATTGTTTCTCCTAGTGCTAATAATAAGATTTCTATTTGTTCTTTATTCTTCTTCACTATTTCCTCAAAGAATTTTTCTTTCTCCTTATGCATTTTCTTTTTGAATGTGTCCTCATTTATCTGATCAACTGTCAAAATGTTACCGGTGATGTATTTAGACAATGTGTCTAGTTGACCTAAAGAATCTTTATTGTCCAAAATGCACTTGGGTGCTATCAATTTAAGAATAGGAATTTTGTCATCAATAGCCTTATAGGCTTGTGCATTACACTCAGTGATTTTCTTAATAGAATCCAATAAGACTTTTGTTACATTTGTTGGTCTGATTTCTGTCATTGAAGTACCAGATGTCTGCCCAACTATTTTCACAATTTCCATGATGTCGGTTGTAGTAATAACTTTGCTTGTTTTGACCTCTAGTAGGTCAGTTTGTGTTTGCATTTCTACTAGCAAAGGTTTAGGCTTTTCAGTTTTTGTCGGTGGCACTGTCTCGGTTTGAACATGTTCCTCAGCCTGTTGTTGTTCTTGTTTCTCAACCTGTGCCTCAGAGGGTTTCTCTGTGCTCTCTACTGCCAATTTTTCTGATGAAGTCTCGATATGCACTGTTAGTTTCTCTGTATTCACCTCTGCACTGTCCATTGCTGGTTTCTTTGATTGTTTCTCAGTTTTGTCTACTCGTGCTTCTGATGGTTTCCCAGTGGTGTCCTCTGTCGATTTCTCTGTCTGAGTAGGTTTTTCTGTGCTTATATTTATAGTATCACTAACCCCAATTTCAACATCTGTAGTCAGTAGCTCAGTAGCCATATCTTTCTTCTTATCCTCAGTGGTCTCTTTGTCCACCACAATGTTTACCTCTTGGCTATCGATATTCATAGTGTACAAAATTTCAGACTCGAGATTTGTATCCTCTTGAGGAGTCTCCATACTCTCTATAGCCAGTTGTGTGTCAACGGTTTTTACCGGTGGAGTATCAGAAGGAGGTGGGGGTAAGTTATCAGTTATTTTTAGGTTAGGAGGTCCACCTACCTTACCTTTCCCCTTATCCCTATCCTTTTGGTAGACTCTGATAGTCTTAGGTCTTTTAAGTTCTTCTTGTTCCTCTTTTGCAACAAAGAATATATCCCATTGATCTACAGTCTCTTCAGAAATTTCATTCACTCATCCTGCCATCAGTGCTACATGTCGGTGGCCGGTTGAAAATATTGTTCGGTTGGCCTCACTGATTAATTGATCTATCTCTTCAGTGGAGTTCACTGGGTGAACTGCAAGCAATTTTTCTATTTTTATCTTTTTATCTTTTTATCTAGCTCAACAATAGCCACCCTTCTAGTTTCTAGTCTTTTGTATAGATCAGTGGGTATTTTCATCAACAATTTCCATCAAAAATTTCTTGTATATGTCCAAGTGTAAAATTACACTATTTTATACACTTTCTTTATCATCAGTGGAAAGTGTGTTATACAGTTTGCTAATGTTTTTCAACTTTCCATCCTTTGTTATTTCACTTAAAAGTTTGTCCAATGGAGCAATATCTTGTTTTACCTTCTTCTTCTTTGGAGTTAACTTCTTAACTGGAGCCCTCACTACCTGTTGTTTTTGTCTTGTTCTCCTGGGTGTAGGTGAGGGTGTCTATGAGGGTTTTCTTTTCCTTTCTACTCTTTTGAATACCATCGATATCTCACTGTCAGAAGAAGTTGCAATCAATGAAATATGAGCTTCCGGTTGAAGTCCTTCCAACTCACTTTCCTTGATACCAGTTTGCTTCAATACATCTTCCTTAATTGCTTTAGCTTGTCTAGTGCCTTTTCTTACTGTTTATTCAACTTTCTTGACTCTCTTCTGTGACTAAATACCACTTTCAATTGTCTCAATATTGCCAAAGACTTTCTCAGATCGTTCCTTTGGTGCTTCGAGGAGGGATTTTGCATGAGTTTCAGTTATGTTATTATCCGTTTCATATCCCATTTCAGTTACCCAGATAGTTCTAGGGACAATTGCCTCCATTCAGATTTCATCTTTCTTGATTACAAAGCATATTTCCTTTTGATATTTATCTACAATTGCTTGAGACAGCCTAATTCTTGTCTTCATTCAAGCCTTCAGTGCTTGAAAATGTTCATTTATATTTTTCTCTCTGTTTTCTCCCATGTTGTTTAATGTATCCAATAGTTGCTTTCCTACCGGTATATCAAAGCCAAAGTCTTTTCTACCAATATCGGGTACTTCCTTAGTAATGTACACAGCATCAAACATACAAGCAAATTTCCAAATCTAAAAGTTCCTTTCTTGTTTCCTTCGATTTTCTTCAGATTGTCTATCAATTCATCTTTGAGGCATTCACACACATCTATTCTTGCATTGTCGTTCACCATGTCATATGCACTTTTAATACATAGGCTAGATATTGATTTTAACCTATTAGCATGTGTAGCCTTATAGCCAAGGATCATACTGACAAATCTAACATTTATGTCCTTTACATCATTGACCCTTAGAGATCTCTTGTCAAATGTTGCGCCGGTTAGGTCTATTACAGTGTCATTTGAGATCCTTTTAGTCCTATTAGGCCTGCTACCGGTGGAAGGTAAGCCTGTTACTGCCCTAATTGCTTCTTTTGTGATCTTATGAATTGAATCTAACCAAAATAATTTGCCATGGACTCTGCTTAGGACTATTCTTATCACATCTTCAGGAAAGTTAGGAATTCTAAGAATATCCACAAAACCTAGGGTTTCTACTACCTTGTGTTCCGGTTTGATATTACCATTTACATCACAAATCACAGTCCTATACATGATCTTGATTTCATCATCTCCTAATTCCTCTATATGACAATGTATGTATATCCTAGGATCCTCTGCATAAACTAATCCCTTAGGTATTTTTGAAAATGCACCTATGGTATCATTCTTCTTTGCAATTTCGGGAACAAGTTTGAATATGGGTCTAGGACGCTTGATAACTTCAATCATAGTAGGGTTTGCAATAAATTCAAGTGTGGATGAGGAAGCCATAGTTATAAATACCTCAATCTGCCTTAAGGATGAGTGCTTGGATGAACTGCTTCACTTTTTCGCTAAGGATGCCCTCGCTCAGGAATTTTCGCGCTCTCAAAGATTCGAATGCTCGGTGAATGAAAAAGGAGTCAAAACACTTACTTTATAATGTTATTTTCTTCAACTACCATATTTAATGCTTGTCAGTTAAGTCACAACTTAACTCATCTGCCGGTAAAGAAATAATTCAACTTCTCACCATCAACCAAGGGTATATTAGCATGTTTTTCAGTTTGTTGCTAAATCCCCAAAGGATTTCCTTTTAGTTAGATGAAGAGTCTCCTGTCAGTGGAGTGATACTTTGTTCTGCCGGTGGAGGAGTATTCCTATCAACATTCTGATCTGTCTTTGTAATCCATTGTTTTGAGAATTCTTTCTTTACCTCTTCAACTTTTTCTTTACCTTTCAAGATGGGTCCTTTGTTATTTGCCAGTGATGTCTTGCTTCTACAAAAAATTTCAATATGCCCAATTTTGTTACAAGCATAACAAGTCACATTGTTTTTCTGAATATCTTTCCCATATCCTATGTCGGTTTGTGTTCTACATTGATTAGATAGATGTCCAAATCTTCCACAAACATAACATCTTACATTCATTCTGCAATTTTCTGAATTGTGACCAACTTTGTTGCATTTAGAACATTGACCAGTGGGTGTATTAGTGTTCTGATAATTTCTAGATCTACACTGATTTTCTCTATGACCATACGTGTTACAGTTAAAGCATTTCCCATTAAATTTGTAAGCATTAGGTTGTCTTACCGATTTGTTGTGATCATGACTGTTTGTAGTAACGGAGCTTTCACCAACTTCAAAGCCAAGGCCATTTGCATCACCATTTGGTTTCTGATTCTTCAGCATGTCCTCAAGTTCTTCTGAACTTTTCTTGAATTTTTCCTTGCGTTGATTTGAAGTAGCCAGTTCATTCTCCAAGATTCCTTTCTGTCTCATGAGTTCAGTTCTGTCATTTTATGTATGCATCAAATCTGTTTTTAACATATCATTTTCATGAGTAAGTCTTGTGTTTTCATTTCCAGCATCATTCAGTCTTCTAACCAAATCCTCTTCATTCTTCTTCCGATTTTCAGTTTCTTTACAAAATCTCATAGTCATATCTTGCATGTCATTCTTCATTGTAATGTTTTCTTGTCTCGGTTTGTTTACCAGATCATTAAGAGTTTCTTTTTCATCTTCATCATTCTGCATCTTTTCACAAATTTCTCTTCTCTTATTCCTTGCCATAGTGAAATTTTCTTGAAGTCCTCGAATGATATCCTGTGTAGTCCTCATATCATCTTCAAGTTTGATATTCTTCACTTTTTCTGCATCATAGTCTGAAAGAGTTGTTTCCAATTGCTTTCTCAAGTTTACCATCTCTACTGGTGTCAAGATCTTCCCCAAGCTGTTAGGCTTTTGAAAATAGAGGACCAAGCTCTGATACCAATTGTTAGGATTCCCAAAGATACTGAGAGGGGGGGGTGAATCAATATTTGACGGGTATAAGAATTTAGTTTAATTATAACATGAAAAGCATATCAAAACTATGTACCGGTAAACCAAAAATAATGCAGTAAATATGAGCAATAACCACAACATAAGAGACACACCATAACATAGTATTTTTAAAGAGGAAACCCAGTGTGGGAAAAACCTCGATGGGATTTGTGACCCATAATATTTCCTTACTGGCCAATAAGGGAATATTATTGTTTACAATAGGGGCCTGCACATGCAGGAAGGCCAAGTGCCTAGAGATCACTGCTCAGATACAAAGGAAGTCTCACTGACTTACAAAATGGATTATACAAATCCAATGTCTTGTACTGCTTTAGATCAACATCTTCTATGCTAGATTAAGTACCGGTTTAAGCTTTGTAACATTTATAAACCCTTATCCAATATCTGCCTTACAATTCGCATATTAGGTCTGCATTAATTCTTCCATCTTCTATATCTAAATTGTCTACAATGATCTCATACTTATATGAGTCATATTACAATTCGTCAAGTTGTCTTACAAAAGATTTTACAATTAAATATAAAAATACATTTAAACAAAATTCTTGTCGGGCATGCTGCCGGTAATCTTCCTTTTTGGTGTCGGTGATTTGTATGTCGGTGTAGAGTCTGTCGGTGTCGGTGCCTGCCGGTATCATAGGATTGTAAGGTTTCCATCAATGACAATACCTTCAATCACCTACAATTTCTCATTGGAGTGTGCATTTGCTAACAAAAACTAGGTTAGCATAAAAATGGAGGAAGCTATTGCGAGGAGGAGAACGCTGAAGAAGTGTTACTATAGATAAGAAGTGAAAAATATGATAAAGGCGAGCATATCTTGTTTGCCTTGCCAATAGGAACAATAACTAGAGCTAAAGTCTCAACCCAAATACTAGTCATTCATTCTGAGTAGCTATTATCTCCATGACTGAAGTTCATTTACTTGTCAACCCAGGGATGTATTACTTGAAATGGGTATGCATTGTATATGCACTAAGTTCCTACAATAGTCATTCTGCACTACTGTAGCAACTAAGTCTATTTGAAATAAACAAGCGCAAATATAACAACTGAATGGCTACAGGAAATCTTAACATTAACAAGAGATTCTAACTAAATAACTGTTAACTAAGTTTAGAGCTGACAAACAGGAATTACTCTGTCTGCTTTAGCTGCAAGAACAGTCACAGCATCTGGTTCCAGTGGCTGAAGGAACAGTCAGTCGCTAGAACATTTACTGCAACAAAAAGAAAACTTAATCTAACAAACACACAAGAATACTCACCAAGTGGTCCCCCTTGGATGAGTGTATCCAAACTTCAAAGATGATTCTATATACTCAGAATAACATAGCTTTTATTCATTATTTCCAAAAGTCGATACAACACATGAGATAAGAGAAAATGCTTCTAGTTCTGGAAAACGTTGTCTAACCTTTGAGAAGAGGTGCAGGTCTTTATTTATAAGAAAACTATAACAAACTTCCTACTATCTATATCATGCCCATGAAATTAGGCGGAAAATATTTATGACTACATAGAGAAGAAGTTAATCCACAGAAAACGTGGAACTCAACAAAACCGCAACCAAGAATATAGCATGTCGGTGTTTACTAGATTGATGTTTGTTGAAGACAAACATAAATGAATCTAGTATCGCCTCTCTATTCCTTTGTCAATTCTTATGCACACCATCTTCTGTGTTGTTTTGAATGTTTAACTACCCCTAAATGTCTCCAACTGCTTTCATGACATGATTCTCCATCTGGCTTAAAATAATCGCTTCTGTAGCAACTTATTTACTCCTGCATTTAAAGATTAGAATATAAAAGCATACGTATATATCTATTTTCATTAATCATAACATTTATACATCCACACATGATATTACCTATGATAATTTGCATGGCAATAGGACCATTAGGTCAAAACAATAAAAGATTTAACGGGTTTAGTTGTCATTTAGAATGCACATAGTCAAACTTTAATACATCCATGACTCAAACACTATCCCAATATGTAACTTAAAACATAGCAAAAAATTATCAGTTATAGGAATAAAAAGAGATATTATTTTAGCTCATCATATGCCCCCCAACTTAATGTCTTGTTGATCCTCTAGCAAGAGGAAAATTCCTTATTCGGGCACTGACTCATAAATCACCTATGGTTCCTTGTCTTGTACCTCCTATAGCCAAGTTCCAATAAAAACCCTTTCATCTTTTCCATCCTAGTCCACCTAGTTTCCTCCATGGCCTCTTAATATGGTTTGTCTATAGCCCTGCATCCCATTAATGGCCACATAAGGATAGGTGGTTGAAATATCAAGGGTAGCCAGTTATTTCTTTTTGTCCTACCCAAGTGGATATACTTGGGA
Source organism: Cryptomeria japonica (assembly GCF_030272615.1). Classification (NCBI taxonomy): domain Eukaryota; kingdom Viridiplantae; phylum Streptophyta; class Pinopsida; order Cupressales; family Cupressaceae; genus Cryptomeria; species Cryptomeria japonica. The sequence continues at coordinate 590,502,249 of NC_081411.1, read as the reverse complement.
GCTCTTTGTGTGGTTGCATGATAATTGTGTAGTGAATGGGGTTCACCCTACTTTAGGTCCTCTAGAAGACTATTCCAACGCTAAACCAGACATTCAACTGCATCTTGATTCTCATTTCCAACCAAATTCTCATATTCCTGAAATGCTTCCTCTCTCAAAGGTAAAACTTGACTTCTAACATCAGGTCTAGTCAACAACTTTTGCCAGTCATAGTACATATACCGTGGTTTTTTAGCCTTATCTCTAAGTGGTAGTGGGCAATCAAACTCCAAGTTCCTATGCATTCTAGCCTGTGTTCCCATACTGATTTTATTCTATATCCATGAAATCAATGTTTTTAACTAAATATCACCAATATATAGCAAGGGATTCCATTCATTATAAGAAGAGACAACATAATTATGCAAATAAAATTCACATAACAAATCTTAACGGCTATAGGAGAGTTTTGATAAACATTATAAAATCCCTACAGAGTATCCAAAGAAGGACTAAGGTCCCTAACAATGTGGTTGAGTTTGAAACATAAATACCATTCCTTCAAATATAAAGCAGAAACTCTTGGCGGAGCCCTGCACTACATTAACTCAGGAACCATGTTTGCTACGGTGTCTACTTTGGTTTGCAATTCAACGATTTGGTTGTCCCTCTTTTCAATTTCTTTTTATTTCTTATCAATTATTCCATGTAGCCTAGCCCTTTCTATCTCCCATTGTCTATAAAATGTAAGTGCAATAGATAAACTAGTGAGACATGAAGGGAGCCTATGAGTTGTTACCTGAGGGATTTAGATCTTATCAATCAATTCTTCAAACTTCTCTGCTACATGTGCCAAATTTGACAGTCTTTCAGCTCCATTTCCTTCCTACGCTTGACCCTATGTCTGACTTTCGTGCCCTAATTTTGGTGTTTCTACATAAATGACTTCACTCACATCTCTTGTTGCTTGAGTTATTTGTTTAACCCATCTACTCCTTCTTAATTGCATTTCCTGAGTGGCTGCAAGAGGTGTTGCTACGGGAAAATTTTTCTTTACTTTGCACTTTTTAGTTGCAGGAGAAACCTGTGCTGCTTGAGGCTGTTCTACGGTCTCTTCCTCTACATCGCCTTTTTCTTTTTATTTTCCTTTCCTTCTAGAAGATGCAAGTCCACTTTGAGTTTGAGTGGATGGCTACTCAATATTTGGTTCAATTACCATTTCTTTCACATTAGGCAAGGCTTCTTTGGCAACAGGAGGTTCATTCACTGCAGAAACCCTAGGAGATGAGGGTTCTCTGATATTTTCCTCTTGAACTGCAATTTATTTTGTAGCAGGAACATTTTCTTCCCTAAACTGCACGATATCCTCAAACTCTCCCCATGACATCTGTGAGGCATCTCTAAGAGACCGTTCTACCAACAATTTGATCAAGCCATGATGACTAACAAAACGGTTACTACCCCTCTGTGTTTCCTTTGCACTAATGGAGATAAGATGATACAAGAAATTCAGAATATTCATCTTTTGGCCATGTCGCAGATCACTCAATAATTTAAAATGAACAGAATGCAGATTGGAGTACCTACCATCACATACTATATATTTTACCACATAAAATGCAACCTGGGGCCATTTTGTTGGAAGAGATGTATGTTTAGTTCCTTTCTTATCCACACTCAGAGGTCCGTCAACTGGGTGAGTAAACTCCACCCTAGCACTTCTTCCATCTTTTGTCTCAGGAAATAATTCTCTATCCTGCGGCAACCCAGTGACTTCGGCTATTCATTACTCTATGGCTACGACCCATAACCTTTTGATAGAAGCCTCCCCTTCACTAAATGTGCGCATGAATTCACGTGCAATTTTCTCATTAAAATTTGTCAATTTTAAAATATAGTCAATCCACCCATAGGTCTGAAAGTAATGTTCACATTGATTGTCCTGCAACAAAGCGTCATGAACTACAGGCTCATGACGGATAGGAGCACCTCCCATGGCTAACTTGGCTTTCAAAAACAATTACCACAACAAAATGAACGACTGAAATATCCTACAAAATTGAAAATTCATGCTTTGAAATCTTTTACTTATTCTTCAGTACCTTTCATCAACTATGGCGGCAAGATGAACTACTCACTCGTGCTACAGGATTTCTCATTCAAAAATGATGTCAAGAAAATTAAAACACATTATTGACAAGGACACATAATTACGCAACTCGTAAATCAAAGTCATAAAACACCCGCCCCCCCAACTTAAGATGACATGTGTCCACACATGTGAAAAAGGACAGAGGGAAGGGTATGCGAATTATGCGAATCATATCAGGTAATAATCATAATGAAAGAATAAATGTATAATTAAAAGAAAAATAAATAATACACATACCTGTAGTCGTACTAATTAATTTTGCAGTCAAATGATTAGCTATTCATAATAAGAGATGAGATGATGTGAAGTGATTGATGTGACAAAAATAGAAATAAAATGGGATGAGGTGGATGAGAAAATTATTAGCAGAGAATGTTATTTCCATAAAGTATGAAAACGGTTATTATGAAGGCATGCATGAAGAATTTTAAGACTGAGGACCAAGAAGGCCCCCTATAGAAGTTGTAGGAACTGAGTTAAGAATGTCCCCTTCAGATGCTGCAGGAACTATGGCAAGAAGGTCTTCTATAGAAGCTGCAGGAACTATGGTCTGCATTTGGTTATCAAATTATTGCAGGAACTCTTCTTTTGGTGCAGGCTTATGATAAAGGCGTAGTCGATGACCATTGACCAGAAGTTTGAATATGACTGGGTCTATTGTTGTTAACCGAACTGCTCCATTTTGAAAAACTTCATCTATTTCATATGGGTCCAACCAACGTGTTTGTAGCTTCCCCATTGTATCCTTATATCAGGAATTGTATAACAATGCCCAATCTCCAAATTTAAATTTTCTCTCCTTGATATACTTATCATGCCATTTAGCTCGTTGATGTTGAATAATTTCTAGGTGTTGGACAACCATCTTTCTCAGCTCATCTAGAGCATTCGATTGCATGATGCGGTCTTTTTGTGCTTCTAAGAGAGTCATTGTTGGGAAAAATGGTGTCTCAACCTTGCATTTATGCAAGGTTACTATTTATAGTAAGTTTTCATTTGAGCACAAAATGGTGCGAAACTCTCCCTGAAGCTTCTGGTTGGCTAGATAAGCATTCCGGTAAAGTTGCGTCGCAAGGTCACAGCTAGTTTTGAAGATATTAAAGTTTTCGTCTTGGAGGGGTGCGATAAAATGTTTAAACTTAATTTTGGAGGCTTTAGAGGCTCCGAAACGCCCTGAAAAGTGGTCGTAACCAGCGCAGCGGGTTACGAGGTGATAGAGCACTTCGCGAGCTTTCCGGCGCTTCAAACGGTTCGTCAATCGGACACCCGGTTCTCAAGTTATGGCCTCCGAAAGTTTGTACTCCTGAAATAGGAAAAATAATTTGTATCGGATACATAAATGAGCTGTAAAAGGGAGCGACACGCGTTGATGTGTGCTTTAACATGTCATAGGGCATCTAGAAGGGAGATAAGGTCGGCTACACCTTATTGGGTGGTTTTAGCCCATGGTTTTGTAATACCGTTTGACGGTTTCCTGTATTGTATCTCCTATTTATGAGGTGTGTGAGATAGAGGTTGTGTGTAAGAGTCTTATGGCTATTGAGTTGCCTCTGAATCTCTGGTTAGTGGTACTCCTGCGAAGAGCTTGCTCTGCAAGTATGTTGTAATATGTTTTTGATTGCTGAATAAAATATTGAGCTGCTTTTGGAGTGTGGGGTTTTTCTCCCGAAAGGGTTTTCCCCACGTAAATCACTGTATTGTGGTATGAATGCTATTATATCTATTTCTATTTTCTGTAACTGTTGTAACGATCTGAAAAAGTTTTGTATTACCCTCCTCTCAAGGTTAGTGTAGGAAGTTGTTTCCGCTACTTTACTTCCTTACAAGTGGTATCAGAGCCTGATCACCTTTGGTTTCAATTGTGGGCAGTTGGGTTTTTTGAACTAATCCAGATTTGAGTGGGAGCTTGTGCAGAAGACACTTTTTGATCTTGTTGCAGGAATATTCAGATGGCGAGTTCGTCAGGGAGAATAGAGGTGGAGAAATTTAATGGAAGTAATTTTGAGATGTGGAAGCTGAAGATGGAAGATCTGCTAATAGATCGAGATCTTTGGGATGCTGTTGATGCGAATGTCCAAAGGCCCTCAGATCCTACTGCGGCAGCTCAGTATGATGTTATGGACCGAAAAGCCAAGGGTCTAATCAGACTGTGCCTGGCAGACTCTCTTCTAATCAATGTCCATGAAGAGAACTCTGCAAAGAAGCTATGGACTAAGCTTGGTGAGATGTATCAAGTGAAATCTTTATTAAATCAAATTTTCTTAAGAAAGAAATTGTATTCCTTGAAGATGGAAGAGGGTGGACGAATTGCAGACCACCTGGAAGCATTCAATATGTTGGTGGCTCAATTAGTATCCGTCGGTGTTAAGATGGACGAGGAGGAGAAATGTCAGATCTTGCTTTGTTCTTTGCCTGATTCATGGGATTCTCTTGTTATGGCTATCGGTAGTACTTCTGTTGTTTTGAAATCTGAAGACGTGGTGGGTGCCCTACTCAGTGAAGAGATGCGAAGGAAGGTATCCATCAGTTCAAAGGAAGCCCTAACCGTTCGTGGAAGACCTAAGGAGAAAGGCAAGAAGAATGAGAAGCGCGACAAGTCCAAATCCAAAGGGAGATCAAAATCTCCTGGAAAGTCCAAAGTCATTTGCTGGAACTGCGGTAAACCGGGTCACATCCGTAAGGACTGCAAAGAAGAAAAGAAGAAGAAGAAAAAGAAAAAGTTCGATTCTGATTCTGAGTCCGACAAGGAAGATGGCGATGCCTTTATTGCGGCTTTGGTGACTCATGCAGGTAATGATGCCTGGCTAATTGACTCAGGTGCATCTTTTCATATGACTTCCAATAGAGATTGGTTTTCTGAATATGAAGGATTTAATGGAGGTAAGGTGTACTTGGGTGATGATTCACATCTAGACATTGTTGGTCGAGGTAAAGTTAGAATCAAGTTTTCTGATGGTAGAATAAAAAGGATTAATGGTGTGTTGCATATCCCTGGATTAAAACGAAACCTGTTATCTGTGAGCAAACTGATAGATGCGGGTGTGCAGGTAGTCTTTTCTGAAGCAGGATGTAAGATGATTAAGGGTGCTATGGTAGTTGCTAGAGGTGTCAGGTTTGGCACTTTGTATAAGCTTGAAGCATACACTGTTGAGTGTAATAGCACTTCTGTAAAAAGTAAATCTGCGGATACTTCACTGGAAGATTTGAAGGTTTCACCTTCAGCAGATGGAAATGGTTTTTGGGTACCTAAGGGTACTCCTTCGTCTGAAGCAAAGTTACCTGTAGAGAAGACTATGTTATGGCACCAGAGACTTGGCCACATTGGAGAAAAGGGTCTAAGGACCTTGAAAAATAAAAATCTTGTTGAAGGTTTGAATGACTGTAATCTTGACTTTGATTTCTGTGAGCATTGCATTTATGGAAAACAAAACCGCGTTCAGTTTTACTCGAGTTCTCATAAAACTTGTAGTGTTTTGGATCTTATCCATTCTGATGTGTTTGGTCCAGTAGATGTCTCTTCGATTGGAAAATCCACATATTATGTTTCATTTATTGATGATTTTAGTAGAAGGACATGGGTTTATTTTCTAAAGAGTAAATCTGAAGTTTTTAGTCGTTTTAAAGAATTTAAAGCAATGGTTGAGTTGCAGACTGGAAAGAAAATAAAATGTTTGAGAACTGATAATGGCGGTGAGTTTTGTTCTAATGATTTTGATAGATTCTGTAAAGACTGTGGAATTAACAGGCAGAAGACAACTCCGTATTCTCCACAGCAGAATGGAGTTGCAGAAAGAATGAACAGGACACTGATGGAGAAGGCTAGGAGTATGTTGAGTGGTGCTGGTCTCGAACAAAAGTTTTGGGCTGAAGTTGTTGCCACTGCTTGCTACCTGATTAACAGGTCTCCTACATCAGCTCTTGTTGATAAAACACCTATGGAAGCATGGTCAGGTCACAAGCCTTCATTGAGACATCTTAGAGTTTTTGGTTGTGAGGCATATGCACATGTGCCAAAGGAGAAGCGAACAAAGTTGGAGAACAAGGCTGTGAAATGTATCTTCATCGGGTATAGTTATGGTGTGAAAAGATACAAGCTTTGGGACCCTGTTGCACAAAAGGTAATTCATAGTAGAAGTGTTATTTTTAGAGAAATTAAGTCTCCTTCTGTTACATTGCAGCCAGAACAGACTAAAAAAGAAGATGTGATTCAACTTCCTTCTACACCTGAAAGAGTTGAATCGAGACCCCTAGATAGGCAAGAAGTTGAGGAGAGCTCGTCTAGCTCTGAATCTTCAGAAGAGGAGGAAGAACCTCCAACTCAGCTTGTTCGAAGGTCTACAAGACATAGACAACCACCTGAAAGGTATTCACCTAATGATTGGAGATGTTTTTTTGCTCTGAATACTAGTGTGGATGAACCGAAATCTGTAGAAGAGGCATTAGGTATGAATGATGCAGAATCCTGGAAGATTGCTATGGAGGAAGAAATGGCAGCTTTGAAAAAGAATGATACATGGGATCTTGTACCATTGCCTAAAGGACGAAAACCTGTTGGTTGTAAATGGGTGTTCAAGAAAAAGATTGGTTCAGATGGAAGCATTGAGAAGTATAAAGCAAGGTTGGTTGCAAAAGGCTACTCTCAGGTTGAGGGTGTTGATTACGGTGAGATATTTTCTCCTGTTGCAAAAATGACGTCCATTAGATTTTTGCTTTCTATTGCTACTGCTTATGATTTAGAGGTTGAGCAAATGGATGTGAAAACTGCTTTCCTTCATGGTGATTTGGAGGAAGATATTTATATGACACAGCCGGAGCACTATGTGGTGAAAGGCAAAAGTAATTTGGTCTGTAAATTGAAGAAATCTTTGTATGGCCTCAAACAAAGTCCTAGGATGTGGTACCAGAAATTTGATACATATGTGTTGAGTTTGGGATTTGAACGTTCTAAATCAGATCACTGTGTTTATTATAAATCTGATGGTGATCATTTCTTATTCATTGCATTGTATGTTGATGATATGTTATTCATTGGTAAAGGGGAAAGGTATGATTTCAGAACTGAAGTCTCAGCTCGCTGCTAAATTTGAAATGAAAGATCTTGGTGCAGCAAAGCACATTCTTGGGATGGAAATTAGAAGAGATAGGGTGAACAGAAAGCTATGGCTAGGCCAGAGTAAGTATGTGAATTCAGTGTTACAGAGGTTCAACATGCAGAATTGTAGACCATTGAGTGTTCCTTTTACAGTTGGAACGAAACTATCTGTTTTAGATTGTCCTACATCCCCATTGGAGATGGAAGACATGAGCAGAGTGCCTTACCAGAGTGCGGTTGGAAGCTTGATGTATGCTATGGTCTGTACTAGACCAGATATTGCCCAAGCAGTGGGAGTACTTTCTAGATATATGTCTAATCCTGGTAGAGTTCATTGGGATGCAGTCAAAAGAGTCTTCAGATATTTGAAGGGTACTTCAGAGTATTCTTTGTGTTATCATGGTAATTCAATTGGAGACATGACTTCCCTTGATATCCATGGTTATGTGGATTCAGATTGGGCAGGTGATATTGATAGCAGAAGATCCACCAGTGCTTATGTGTTTACTTTGTTTGGTGGTGCAATTAGTTGGATGAGTAAGCGACAGGCTGTGGTTGCTTTATCCACTACTGAAGCAGAGTATATGGCAGCTACTCATGCTTGTAAAGAGGCCATTTGCTTTAAGAGACTGTGTTCAGATATTGGAATAAAGCAAGGTACAGTGACAGTTTACTGTGACAGTCAGAGTGCAATTAGCCTAGCTAAGAACCCGACATTTCATGCCCAGACCAAACATATTGATGTTCAGTATCATTTTGTTAGAGATATGGTCGAAGATGGTAGGGTGAAGCTGGTTAAGGTGGAAACTTTGATGAATGTTGCAGATGTTTTAACTAAGGCTGTGAGCACAGAGAAGTTCAGATGGTGTTTAGAGTCTATGGGCCTTATGGCCCCTAGCAATTGATTCATTGTGTTGACATTCCCTTCCGCTCCTGCAAGGTGTTCGACAAGTGGGAGATTTGTTGGGAAAAATGGTGTCTCAACCTTGCATTTATGCAAGGTTACTATTTATAGTAAGTTTTCATTTGAGCACAAAATGGTGCGAAACTCTCCCTGAAGCTTCTGGTTGGCTAGATAAGCATTCCGGTAAAGTTGCGTCGCAAGGTCACAGCTAGTTTTGAAGATATTAAAGTTTTCGTCTTGGAGGGGTGCGATAAAATGTTTAAACTTAATTTTGGAGGCTTTAGAGGCTCCGAAACGCCCTGAAAAGTGGCCATAACTAGCGCAGCGGGTTACGAGGTGATAGAGCACTTCGTGAGCTTTCCGGCGCTTCAAACGGTTCGTCAATCGGACACCCGGTTCTCAAGTTATGGCCTCCAGAAGTTTGTACTCCTGAAATAGGAAAAATAATTTGTATCGGATACATAAATGAGCTGTAAAAGGGAGCGACACGTGTTGATGTGTGCTTTAACATGTCATAGGGCATCTAGAAGGGAGATAAGGTCGGCTACACCTTATTGGGTGGTTTTAGCCCATGGTTTTGTAATACCGTTTGACGGTTTCCTGTATTGTATCTCCTATTTATGAGGTGTGTGAGATAGAGGTTGTGTGTAAGAGTCTTATGGCTATTGAGTTGCCTTTGAATCTCTGGTTAGTGGTACTCCTGCGAAGAGCTTGCTCTGCAAGTATGTTGTAATCTGTTTTTGATTGCTGAATAAAATATTGAGCTGCTTTTGGAGTGTGGGGTTTTTCTCCCGAAAGGGTTTTCCCCACGTAAATCACTGTGTTGTGGTATGAATGCTATTATATCTATTTCTATTTTCTGTAACTGTTGTAACGATCTGAAAAAGTTTTGTATTACCCTCCTCTCAAGGTTAGTGTAGGAAGTTGTTTCCACTACTTTACTTCCTTACAGTCATATTCAATTGCAGAGTTGTCCTAAGAGTTTTATGCTCAAACTCAAAGGGCATCATGGTTGTTTTTCCATACACTATTTCAAAAGGTGTAAAACCAGTTGTTATGTATGCCCAAATGGCTTCACGAAGCATATTTGACCAATCTTTCTTATGAAGAGCTACTGTCTTGGTAAGAATGGCTTCTAAATCCTTGTTTGTAACCACTACCTGACCATTTTCTAGAGGATGGTATGGAGTAGACTTCTTGTGTCTGATATTATATTCATTAACCAATGTTGTGATTAATGCGGAAGTAAATTGTGGTCCTTGATTTGAAAAAATTTCTCTTGGTACTCTATATCTAGTAAATATTTCCTCGTAGAGAAATTTAGCTACCTTATTATCTCTTGCATGTGTTATGGCTCTTGCTTCCACCCATTTTGTAACATAATCAGTGCATACTAGAAGATAGGATTTGCCATTGGAAGGAGGATCAATTGGTCCAACAAAATCTAATCCCCATTTGTCAAGTGGTGCAACCAATATTTGGGGATACAATGGCATTTCATCATATCTGGTAGGCCTACCCAATCATTGGCATCTATCACATTTTCTAGTATATTGAGCTACGTCTTTATACAAAGTTGGCCAATAATATCATGTGCTAAGGATATTAAGTGTTGTTCTTTTAACAGCAAAATATCCTCCACATGGCTCATCATGACATGCATGAAGGATATCATATGTTTCATCCTCTCTAACACACCTTCTTAAAACTTGGCCAAGTCCAGTATAAAATAAACAATCAGCAATCCAAGAGAAATTAAAGCTTTTCTCAAATAGAAACCTTCTTTCTTTAGGAGAAAAATGAGAAGGCATCTTATTAGCAACTAAATAATTTGCAATATCGGCATACCAAGGAGTGTGAGCTTTTATTAGGAACAAATGTTCATCTAGGAAAGCATCATCTATAGTTGCAGGATCATCTTGCAATTGAAGCCTAGAAAGATAATCTGCAACTACATTAGCTTTACCTGGTTTATCAACAACTATAATATCAAATTCTTGCATCAATAGTAACCATTGAGCCAATCTTCCTGTAATTGAAGGCTTGTTCATGAGATATCTGATTGTTGTATGATCAGTATGCACATATATCTGATATCCTGTGATATAATGTCTTAATTTGTTAAGTGCATATATTATTGCCAACGTCTCCTTTTCTATGTCAGTAAAATTAAGCTCAGGTCCCTGCATGTTTTTGCTGATGAAATAAATTGCATTCTCCAAATTGTCCATCTTTTGCCCCAAAACTGCTCCTATTGCATAATCAGATGCATTTGTATGAATATGAAAAGGCAATGACTAGTTCGGACCCTTGAGCATTGGTGCTTGAGTCAAGGCATGTTTGAGCTTCAAGAAAGCTTCATGACATGCGGAGGTCTAATCAAACTCCATATCCTTAGTCAAAAGACAATATAAAGGTCTTGCAATTTTACTAAAATCCTTAAGAAACCTTCTATAATATCCAACATGACCAAGGAAACTTCGGACATCCTTTTGCTTTGTGGGAGTAGGAAGGTTTTGAATGACTTCAATTTTGGCTGGGTCAACTTGTATTCCAGTTATAGAAATATGATGACCAAGAACTATGCCTTCCTACATCATCATAAAGCATTTTTCATTGTTCAATGATAAATTATAGTCTTCACACCTCTGCAAAACTTTCTTCAAATTCTTCAATGCCTCTTCAAATTCTAAACCATAAGTGGTAAAATCATCCATATAGATCTCCATGTTGTCCTAGGAAATATCTGAAAAATATGCTTATTACTACTCTTTGAAAAGTAGCTAGAGCATTACACAACCCAAAAGGAAGAACAAAATATGCATATATTCCCCAAGGGAAAGTAAATATAATCTTTTCCTGATCTTCGGGAGCAATTTGAATCTGGTTGTAGCCACTAAATCCATCCAAGAATGAAAAGTATCGCTTCCCTACTAAGGAATCTAATACCTGATCCACAAATGGTAATGGAAAATTATCCTTCCTAGTTGCTGAATTCAAAGCTCTATAATCTACACATACCCGACATTTACCTCCTTTCTTTGGAACTATGACTAGAGGCGACACCCATTGACTATCTGATATATAGGATAGATAAATCCAGCATTTAATAATTTTGTAGTTCCTCTTTAACTATCTCCCTTAATGCAAGATTAATTCTTCTCTGTGGTTGTCTAAGCGGTCTACAGTCCTCTTTGATATAAATACGATGGGTACAAATTGTAGGATCAATTCCTTGCATATCTTTATAATCCCACGCAAAAGTGTGTTGATGACATTTGAGAAATTCAACCAGTGTTAACCTTTGAGTCTATGTGAGTTGATTGTTGATATTCAAACATTTATTTGGATCAACTTCCACCTTGACAGTAAGATCAACTTGAGCCGCCTCAAAAATATGAGAAGTGCAAACTTCCTGCAGCAACAAGGTATGCAATATGTTAGTAGCTGTAGGAAAATCCAATGTTGTAATATTAGATGTTAACTCCTGCGACTACTGCTCCAGATTATACTAATTTGCGAGAATTTTAGAAAGGATAGAATCGTCATCCTGGATTCATATGAATGATTCTCTATTAATCATCATAAGATGATTGACAGAGTTGACTTCCTCCTCTAATTCTTCACCCACGTTAGGCTAGATAGCTTATTCTTGATCAAGTTGGGGCTAAGCAAGTGAATACAGAGCCAGAGTTTTAGTAGTATCTCCATCAGAAATAGTCATGTCCTCTGATCAACATCCAATATATGCATCGGTTGTAGCAAGCTAAGGTCTCCCTAAGAAAACCGAATATCCCCCCAATGTAGTTTCAGGAGACAAGATCATAAAATCTGTCAGATATTCCCAAGAGTCTAAAGTAATGACAACATCTTCAATCATACCATCAGGTCAAACCATGGAACTGTCGGCAAGTTGCAGGACCGTAGGAGTAGGCCTGAGACTGGTTATGTTAAGTTTTTGCTTAATATCTCTTGTCATTACATTGATGGTTGCTCCCAAATCTATTAAGGCATTCTTTATCTGAGTGCCATTGATGACTATTTTTACAATAGGACTACCAGGGTCAAAATATTTAGGAATTGAAACTTTTCCCAACATAATCCCAGCCAGTTGACCCATTACATGCACTGTTTGTGGATCCTTTTTCTTCCTGTCAGGTTTCTTTAAACATGCCTCTTTAATTTCCTTACCATAGATAGGGACATCCTTAATAGCCTAAAATAATGGAATTTTAACACATATGTATTTCAGTTGATCAATGATATCAAAATTTGTATCCTCTTGTTGAGGAATCTCTTTAGCTTGCAACCTTTGAGGAAATGGGGGTATTTGCTGATTTTTAGGTATTTGGGTTGTTGGGATAGATATTTCCTTTTCCTTTTGTATTTCAGTTATAACTGGAGGGGATGAGTTAAGAATAGTTGTCCCAAATCTAAGGTGAATATCACTTATAGAAAGAGAATAAGTTGGGTATTGGTTAGGATCAACTGAATAAACTTGTTGTTGTTGTTGAGGCTTGCTATTAGGATTTGGCATGGGTTGAGTGGGCAGCTATGTGGATTTAGGTGGAACGATATTAGCGGCAGGAGGGCGCATTATAGCAAGTTGTTGAGGCTGCTGCTGAGGTTGCTGATAACCAAAAGATTGATTCGTCCACTGTTGACCTCCTCTCCATTGAGGTTTAGGTTGCCAATTCCTTTGGAATGGTTGCCATGGTCCTTGAGACTGAGACCAATTTCCTTGTGGCTACTGCCACTGTGGAGTTTGATTGACAAAAAATTTCCCTTGGCCTTGAGGATTATACCAATTTTGATCATTTCCAAAATTTTGAGCATATGGAGGTTGTCATTGATTATTTTGTGCATAGGAATTTCCACTATAACCAAAAAAAGAAAGTGGATCAGGAGGCATACCTTGTCTTGGAAAATTTTGCCTTCTTTGAGCAACATAAAAAACTTGTTCATCAACTCCTTGTACTATCTTGAAATCAAGAACTTCAAGATTTGCAACCATCTTACATCTGCAGTCTCTTTTATTTTGTCTACAATATGGATAGAATTCTGCAAGGATTGCATCAGCTTCCTCATGCTTCTTCTTAGCTTGAAGTGTGTCTAACTGAGCAGCCATATTGTTTATGATATCCTCCTTAAAATCCTTCAAAAGGTGACTGAGCTTCATTCGAGAAACTCCATTACTGGATGTTGATGAAGAAATTCCTGGCTTGAAACGCCTACTCTTCTTAGAAGAAGACCTAGAATACTTCTGATAGATTTGAGCAATGTCATTCCATGTTGCTTGTGTTATATCACCACCTCCCATAAGGTCTAAAGCATCCATGCATTCGTCACTAATTCCCCTTGGAAATATTAACTTAAGAGAATCTTCATTTAGAGTACTATGCTTGGACTTCTTGACACTGAATAGAAATCTCTCCAGATAATCTTATATACTCTCATCTTCCTTCTGTTTCATTCTAAAAATATCATCCCCATGGCGGTCATTCCCTCTACAATAATATTTATATTTCACAAGAAATAATTGTTTCATCTCATCCCATGTAGTGATTGCACTACTCCCTAGACTCATAAACCATCTCAAAGTTGATTCTTTTAAAGTGGCAGGAAATATTTTGAGTCTATGGGAATCTATAGTATAATAATAACTCCTACAGAGGACATCAAATTTTAACAAGAAAGTGTCGGGGTCCTATGTCAGTAGTACATAAAATTTAGGAAGAGAAGAAGTTGGAATGTTCTTGAGATTAGCATTATCATGCAAATCAGAAATGGGGAACTCAAATGTTGGGTTCACAAGTGGAGGTTGGTTATTCCCACTGGGGGGGTGGATTTCCTTGCATTGGCCTTTGAGGAGGAGTTACTAGACAAGGTTCCTCTTTAGGAGGTCCAAACAGAAAATGAAGGTTGTTCTCAAAAAGTTCAAATTCAAGCAAGTTCAAATTATCTGGGGCTTGGTAAAGTGCAGCAAAAGGGTTTACATCTAGTGCTTCATATGGATTGAGTTTTGTATGATCAGGATGGGTAGGAAGGAATCTACCTTGAGCATCTCTTCTTCGTCTATGCATGCAGATTCATGAGAATTACTTAAAATAAATTGGGTTATCAAAAACAACTATACTGAAAAACTTAAAAATTCATAACTATAAAAGGTTCTTAGTTTGACACCATCCCCGACAACGACGCCAAAAATGTTTGCCTTTCCAATAGGAACAATAACTAGAGCTAAAGTCTTAAACCAAATATTAGTCATTCATTATGAGTAGCTATTATCTTCATGACTAAAGTTCATTTACTTGTCAACCCAGGGACATATTACTTGAAATGGGTCTGCATTGTATATGCACTAAGTTCCCGTGATAGTCATTCTACACTACTGTTAACTAAGTTCAGAGCTGGCAAACAAGAATTACTCTATCTTCTTTGGCTATAGGAACAGTCACAGGATCTGGTTCCAGTGGTTGTAGGAATAGTCAGTCGCTAGAACATTTACTACAGCAAAAAGAAAACTTAATCTAACAAACACACCGGAATACTCACCAAGTGGGCCCCCTTGGATGAGTGTATCCAGACTTCAAAGATGATTCTATATACTCTGAATAACATAGTTTTTATTCATTATTTCCAAAAGTCGATACAACACATGAGATAAGAGAAAATGCTTCTAGTTATGGAAAACACTCTCTAACCTCTGAGAAGAGGTGCAGGTCTTTATTTATAATAAAACTATAACAAAATTTCTACTATCTATATCATGCCCATGAAATTAGGCGGAAAATATTTAAGACTACAAAGAGAAGAAGTTAATCCATAGAAAATGTGGAACTCAACTAAACCGCAACCAAGAATATAGCATGGTGGTGTTTACTAGATTGATGTTTGTTGAAGACAAACATAAATGAACCTGGTATTGCCTCGCTATTCCTTTGCCAATTCTTATGCACACCATCTTCTCTGATGTTTTCAATATTTAACCACCCCTAAATGTCTCCAACTACTTTCATGGCATGATTCTCCATCTGGCTTAAATAACCGCTTCTGCAGCAACTTATTTACTCATGTATTTAAAGGTTAGAACATACAAGCATACATACATACATACATACATACATACATACATACATACATACATACATACATACATACATACATACATACATACATATATATATATATATATATATATATATATATATATATATTCATTAATAATAACATTTATACATCCACACATGATATTACCTATGATAATCTGCATGGCAACATGAATATTAGGTCAAAACAATACAGGGTTTAACGGGTTTAGTTATCATTCAGAATGCACATAGTCAAACTTTAATACATCCATGACTCAAACACTATCCCAATATGCAAATTAAAACATATCAAAAACTTATTAGTTATAGGAATAAAAGAGGTATTATTTTAGCTCATCATATGTCCCCTCATGTTTTGTCCCCAACGAGGTGGGGAATATAGGAAGAAGGATGAGCCAAATGGGTCGCAAAAGGGAGCTGGACATTTCTACTACATACTCGAGAGGTGGGCTCCTAGTAGGATCATTAGCATCATTCATCGTGAGTGTTTTCTCTGATATTTCTAAGCCTCAATGAAAAATTCCACATAGACGAGAACACAAGGTGAGCAGGGTCAAGGAGCTTCACACTACAATGGAGCAACGCAAGTAGCCAGAGCAGGTGAGCCTTGAATCACACTAGTCTAGTTGATTTTATGCATTTTATGTTGATTTTATGTTTTGGAGTAGTGCATGCATACATGGGACATGCTAGGGTCCTGGTCCCACACAGTCATCCCATGGGTGAAATCCATGTTGTCATCTGGTGGATGCGCTAGCATCCATTAGATGCAATGGCATATGCATGGTGCGCTAGCTTCCTAATGAATGTATAGAAAACTAATCATAATTTTATTTTGATATAGACATTGCCACAAGTCCGGGAGCACACATCTAGACACCTCCTCAGCTTGTTACAAGAGCAATCAGAGGAACTATCTATAATAGATCGACAATAACTTTGGAGAGTGGAACTTGGTGGGTGTATTGTATGCCAAAGTTTCGCTTCCATGAGCTAATGCTAAGAACTCTGATGGAGAGGTGGGAGGTCGATACAATGTCATTTCACTTACCCACAGGGGAGATGATAGTGACTTTGATAGATGTTTACCAATGTCATTCCCAACTCTAAGGGTATGATTGCATTTTCACGATACACAAGTTTATAAGGCATTGTTCATGTAGTCGTACGTACACTTGTGCGATAGGCCCATAGTGCATAGATGAATTGAGTATTTCCAATATTGACCATGTTTACTAATGATTTTATGTAAGATCCACTCAATAGTTTTGTTGGATGCTTCCGCCTAATCGTTAGACTCATGATAATATGGTGTAGAGAAGCGATGTTGAATATGAATTTTTTATAGAATTTGCTTCACCTCCTTGTTCATAAATGGTGTACCATTATCAGACATAAGGGTAGCAGGTAAACCAAAATGAGAAACGATATTTGTCTAAAATAAACCTACAAATTACATCAACGATGGTGGACCTTAATGGTATAGCTTCAACCCACTTCATGAAGTAATATGTAGCAATAATGATGAAGGTATGACCTTTAGAAGAAGGGGAGATATCTTACCAATAATATCCAACCCCCAAGTTTGAAATGGCCAAGGGGAAGTTTGAGCTTGGAGCTCCTACGTGGGAGCTCAAATAAGGTTACTATGTTGTTGATGTTGAGGGCACTTTTTGACAAAGGAAAAGGAATTGTGTTACATTGTTTGCTAATAGTACCCCATGTGGATTAATTTATGAACCAAATATTTATCTCCAAAGTGCCCACCCCTATAGCCTGAATGGGCTTTCTGAGTAGCAAGCTTTTGAATCCAAACACACACTCTTGCTAGTGTCATCAAAAAAACTTCCACTCTTAAGATAGTTATAGATATGTGTGAACCACTCTGAGTCTACATTAGTACACATAAAACTATCAAATTCAAGTTGATCAGATACAAGGAGAGAGTGGATAACTTATACCAGAAAGTGATACTCATCTAAACCATAGTCCAGGCCTACAAGAAAAGCAGTGCTTTCCATTGCATCTGCATGATGATTTTCTCTCTGAAATATGTTATCGATAGTGTAAGGGTGAAATATTTTAGTATGGTCATGACGATATCCTTATACTGAGATAATTTTAACTTTTTAACATGATATTCTCCTTTGACTTGATTTACAATAAGCTCAAAGTTTCCATGAATGTGAATATGCTTCACTTCCATTCAAATCACGACATGTAAGGCAATAATTAGGGCTTCATATTTAGTGATGTTAGTAGTGAAATGAAATTGTAAATAAAAGACCAGAGGGATTGGCTTTCCTTCAAGTGAGATCAACACAACACCCGCTCTTGAACTAGTCTAACATCTTGATCCATTGAAATACATACCCCATATGGGTTCTTGACTAATTGTTAACAAATCCTCACTAGGGAAGAGATCTAAAGTAGGAAATGATTTGACAGAAGGGGCTTCAGCCAATTGGTCAACAATTACCTGCCCTTTGATCGACTTTTGAGTCACGAATTTTAAATCGAACTCAAAAAGAAACATTAACCACTTAGATAGCCTACCCAAGAGGTCAAACTTTGAAAAGAGATGTTTTGGAATATCTTTTTTAATTATTACTCATGTTTCTACATGAAGGATATAATGCCTTAGCTTCCGTGTTGCAAAGACAAGAGCTAAGTATTATTTTTCATAACAGAATATCGAGTTTTATACTCAACAAGAATATGGCTAATGTAATATACCACCCTTTCTCTACCATCATCATCATGATGAGCTATCAAGATCGCTAGAGAATTAGATGAGGCAAAGATGTATAAAAGGAAGGGTCTATCTGACATAGTCGACATCAAGATAGGTAGATTAGCCAAATAATTGTTGATAGAATCAAAGGCTTTTTGACACTCTTCATTCCACTTGAAATGCACATCTTTCTTCAATAGTTGCGTGAATGGAAGGGTATGATCAGCCAATTGATCTACAATCTATGAATGGCCTAAATATTCCCTTGCAAACACAAAGTTGAGAGATATTCTCTAGTGGAGGCATGTTAATATTTGCATCGATTTTGTTTGCATCTATCTCGATTCCTCAACAAGAGACAATAAACCCTAATTTTTTTCCAGCGTCGACGCTAAAAACACACTTAAGAGGATTTAGTCTCATTTTATACAGTTGAAGTCTTTCAAAGATTGACCGAAGATTCTTGACATGATCTTGGCAGATAATCAACTTCGCTAAGATATCATCAACATAATCTTCTAAAATCTTTTCAATGAAGTCATGAAATATGAGAGTCGTGGATCGTTCGTAGGTTGCTCCTGCATTATTCAACCCAAACAACATGATGACATAACAAAAGGTATCCTAAGGGGTCATGAAAGTGGTCTTGTACTGATCTTCTGGGTTAATGTGAATCTGATTATAACTCAAGAAACCGTCCATGAAATAGAGCAAAGTGTAACCTGCAACTTTGAATCTATGATCATATCAATATTCCAAAGCAGAAAATCATACTTGAGAAGATTTATTCAAATCCCAAAAGTCAATACAAATTTGAATTCAACCATCAAGTTTATTGACTGGAACAATGTTCAAAATCCAAGGAGATTAGTCAATAGGATGAATAAAACTAGCTTTTAAAAGCTTATCTATTTTTGCCTTCACTAAGGCTACAATGGGATTCATTTTTTGTATCTTTTTATTTATAGGCTTGGCATCAATACTTAGCACAATTGTGAGCCACAATTGCTTCATCAATTCATAGTATTTCCTCATATGACCAAGTGAAGATATCAGGAAATTGGTGTAGGAGCTCTGAATATTCTTGAGATTCCTCTGAGGATAGACACTTTCCAACTTTGATAACTTTATCAAGATCTATCATCCATGGAAATATTAATAGTTTCTCCCTTTAGGAGAGTACTACAGTCTTCTAGATGAGATAAAGATATGTACTCATCATGGGATAAGGAATCTTCTTCATTAACATTTATGACGGATTCCCCAAAGTATGCTTGAGAATTTAAACAATATAGGAATTGACATTTATGATAGTAAGAAGGTAACTCAAAAAACACACCTAAGAATTCCTTTAAGGACTCCTTCGAAGGGAAGAGGTCCAAATGAACTTTGTAAGGTGGTTTCATAGTATCAATATATTTAGGATGTACAAGCTCAAGAGGAAGAGGCTTGGCAAAAACCATGTTGACAGTTAGCCATGGTTTAGCCTTGAGAGATGTAGGTCGATATCCTAGTCCAGTGTTATGATGATGAGGTTTAGGTTTCAAAGGAATCTGAATGCCTTGTTCATTAGGTCCACAACCCTTACCATCATAACCAAGATTTAATACAATATTATACCTTAGACAACAAATATCACATAACCCTTTAAAAGTCAAGATTTAGTATAGAAAAGATGATCAACATGATAAGTGTCACCTGGATTTATAGATGCATAGTTATCTTTTGTAGCCAAGGTGAATGATATTTTAGGGAATCTCAAGTGGACAGGATCTACCTTGTATTCACCAACATGAGAATCAGTGAAATCCAAAGAACCCCAATCATCACCCGAACATGCATTCACTTTAGATGGAGAGAGTGATTCAGTAGAAGATGGTTTAGTAGAGGTGAAATCAAAATTTTGTGTCTTTGGGAGGTCTTCTTTAGGAGGATCCTCTTTTAAGGAATCTTGCATCTAAGATGATTCCTCCATTGGTACTTCTTCACTCTTCTAACTTTCCTTTTTTGGGGATATGACAGAAGTAGATGTCGTCACCATAGAGGATAATGTTGGAACATAATTTTGGAATGAGGGTGTAATTGAGGCTTGACCTACTACCACTATTTGATATAGATGCAGAGCATCAGGGTCAGCCTTGTTTGTAACCATTTGATCATTTGCCACAAAATTCACTGAGACATGACATATGGAAGAAAAAGCTCCCAAAGCATGAAGCTATGGTCTACCCAAGAGAAGGTTGTAAGATAAAGGACCCAATATCAGATGTACAAGAGTTGGAATGGTGACTGGTCCAACTTTCAAAGACAATATGATCATTCCCAAAGCAGTCTTTTCACTTTTTTCGAAACCTCGTATGAACAAAGAAGATGTTTCTAAGGCATTTTGATCCTTCTTAATCTTTGGAAATAGATCCAAACTACACACATTAAGTGTGGAGCCTGTATCAACAAGGGTTCATCTAATGCCAACACCATTAACATGAATGATTGTCACTAATGGATTAACCAAGTTCCTTACTTCTGGATGTGGGATTTCATGCAGATAGAATGTAATATTCAGTGTATCTACATGAATATGATCCATCAACACATTTACATCCACCGATCTGGTAGAAGAAGGCAACAAAATCTTTTGTAAATCTTCTTGTAGCATACCTTGATACACTAGAGTGGTCTGAAGCAAATCCCATAATGAGATCTTAGTGGGAGTAAATTTAAGTTGCTTGATAAGATCGTAGTCATTAGGACGCTTGACCACAGGTGGTGGTGCTTGAGGAAGACTAGGTTGAGAAGGTAGTAAAGAAGGTTGTGGTTGATCAAGATGTTGTTTATTTATTCTAGTGTTATATATATGAGTGGTGGTATTGTAGGAAGGTTGTTTAGATTGTATAAACCTAGTATACAAATAAGAAGCATCTCCCTCTAATGGTTTCCCACCAATGGTTTTGACTTTCTTCGGAGAAGGGCTAGCTATAGTCACATAAATACATAGTCTCTTAGGGTTTCATGGAGCTTCAGAGACAACAATGACATTCACAAACTTTTCATCTTTTAACAAAAAGGAGTTCAAAGATGGACTATCTTTTACATCTCTGTTAGAAGGAGATGCTTATAAGAAGTCATCCAAGACCTCATCTAACATATCAAAATCATCTTTAGAAAATGTCTTGTCAAATGCATCAAATTTATAAAGGAAGAGATCTGACATAAGTCATTCACCTCGGGCTCACCAAAATGTACAGGTAATTTGTTACCTCTAGGATGATCAATCTTAGAGAACAAACTGTCCATCGCTACCTCACTTAAATTGGTCCTAAAGGTGGGCCAAGGGATAAAAACATAATAATAAAATAATTACTAAACTAGGCTACAGTATTAAATAATATTGAAGTATATATAACAGGACAATAAAATTCTAATTGTTATGGAAATACAAAAACAAAATTAGATTATACTAGAGGACCTATTTGGTCTTAGGTCTTGGATGTCAGCACGTCGTGGGGATGTCTACACGTCGCAATGTCATCTGTACGGACAGAGACCTACGAATGTACCTGAAATGTTCCAAAATTTGCCCTTAGCTATGCAAAACTTGTTCACCACCTACACACACAGAGATGGGGAGAAAATGTTGGGGCTGTATAGGGGTTTGCCTCAGTCAAACCCCCACTTTGGTGTTTCCACTAGCACAGACATACAGACAAATAGATAGGTTTGATAAAAATATAAATGTAATAGAAACCTTGCTAAATGGAGGAAAACCCCTATTACATATGAATTAATGATAAATGATGAAATCAATAGAAACATGCCTCGCTTAATGGAGGAAAACATCTATACAAGATATATGATAAAATAGTAAATTAAATGCACCTAGACAATAGATATATTCAAAGATACAACAATGCAAAGCATGCAATGTTACAAGATAAGAGATAAGAGAGAAGACAAAGTGTTCCAACCAAACCCCTTTCTTGATATAGGAGTGTGATGAAGCTCGAGACAGTATTGTTGTTGCAAGATAACATCTAAGTGTTCACAATGAGAGCTAAGATGTGAGAGCCAAGAACATGAAAGAGTGATTCCTTTTGATATCTTTCCAAGATTGTCTAGAGCTTGCAATGAACAAGATGATGAGTTTTTAATACAAGAAACAGGCATAGATAGTTGTTACAGATGCACTCAAGAAAAGGGGCATGTGTCAGAAAAAGTCCGATACGGGATTATATGATTCTAGATTTGGGAATCTCTTCAGATATTATCATAATGTGTAGACATTTGTGTGGCGTGCTACCGTCCTCACCAAGATGGTCCCAAACAATGTCTAAGGGCAATTGGGGAAAATTTGTATTTTGAGCTCATGATGTCAAGGTAGTGAGATCTTGATTATGAGCCTTCTCATAAATAAACCGAGTGAAATGCATAGGTGTCATAAATGCACTAGGCATAATTTAGGATAGTACAATAACATGTTATACCCCCCACTATTTTAGCACAATGGAAATGATTTTTTAGATTATTTTGTTATTATAAGAGATTTGTAAGCTTCATGGAATATTGTTCCCTTGATTAGTTTGACAAATAAATGAACCTTTGTGTTGGTTCCCAAATCAACAGATCATTAAGTCCCAAATATTAGACTAGTCTTATGCTTGGACTTGATGTTGGCTATGATCAATGAACAAGAATTAATCCTAAAAAATGATTGACTTCTCCTACACTTATATTTTTTCTAGACCAAGGTGGGTAAACCTTACAATATTGAAAAACTTAACACATATTATTGTAGATAGTGTACAGTCAACGGATATGTCCCAATGAAAATATAGCAAGGAAATTGGATCTCAACCTCAAATTGGTTCTATTCTTGGCCTAATGAATATTTAACCAACACTTGGGAGTAAATTTTAACCTAATCCTAATAGCAACTAAAAGCAAATTCAATTATAATTGTCTTTGAAAATGCATCAAACTAATGCCTATCTTGGGGTATCGAGTCAAATATGAGAAACTATGAAAGAATTCCTTCAATAATTTAAGTCTAACCAATAGGTTTTCTATGTTGATGCATTACATCAACGAAACCTATTGTGCAACCATAGGATTCTACTTATTGATCCAAATCATTTAGCCAAAACCACAATTATTTGATCAAAGCATATTTAACTTTTACTTGAAAAGACCAAAGAACAAATAATACAATTACAGGGAAGTTGTAATGACAAAGTCCAATATCCTTGATATTTAAATTCATATGATTCCAATTACATAATCTGGAGAGAAATCTATGATACTATCAAAATAACTCAAAATCAAAATTAACACTTGCTTCAGTAAAACATTCACAACCTGCATATTCTCATCCATATCCTATTTTCAACATTCTTTCTATTTTTTCCCTATCTAATATAAAGTTTCAAAACTTGTTACAATGAAAACAAGAAGAGAATAAATAGAAAGGAAGAAGCTCTCAAGATGAATATTAAATTAACACTTAGCATTTTCTTTATTTAATTTGCAACTAAAATTGTCTTTGTCTTTTCCCCTTCCGGTTTGGCCTTTTCCCATGAAATTATTTTTCATTTAATGAAAATATTTCATTTTCTATTCTATCTTTTGCTAGCTCCAATTATTCAATAAGAGGGAACTAGTGATCCAACAATCTCTAGAGTTACCAAAACACTTCAGCAACCTAGCGATGAAGTACATTCCAATGATCCAACAATGGGAGGGCTCCAACGATCCAACTATCTCTAGAGCTACCAAAATACTCTGATGAACCGATGATGAAGTATCTCCAATGACCCAACGATGAAATAGCTCCAACAATCCAATGATATCGATGGAGCTTATATGATATTTGGAGTTCCTAGAACCCTCCAACTATCCAATGATGAGATAGCTCCAAGGATCCAACGATGAAACTTGTTTTAGCCTTTTTGGAGTAATATCATTGTAGGGAAATTGTGCATCTTGAAGCCATGAAAATGAAACTACAAGCATTTGAGGCCAAAATATTTGGTGGGTCCTCATCAGAAACAAGAAATTTGACACTTTTTTGGGGGGAAATTTTGGGCTAAGTAGTTGTTGAAATTGCATCAAAAAATTAGTCAAACTTGATCATGAGGCAATAAAATTGAACATAAACCTTGCCATATGATATGAAAATATGATTTCCAAATGGATTTGCATAACCCCTTCTAGGATGAAATATTTTAATCACTAAAAAAGGGCTTCGGGGTAGATTTGGCAAGATGTGGTCTTCAAAACTCTCCAAACCTCTGTAACTTTGTGTTGGTATTATGGATGATTGTGTCATGTGTTGCATTGGTTTTTCCATTGATGTCAACGCTTATCTTTCTAGAGGTCTACATTGTTGATTTGGCACTCTGGTTATATTGGTTTGTTGTTGAACTGGCACATTGTGGTCCCGGTATGGATATTGGCTTATACACAGTCACCGGTATATGTTTCATCAGCAACTTGGGAAGTTGATGATGACTTGTTATCATCTGGAGATCATTTGGTTATGTCGAAGACATGGATTGGATGTTTGCATTTGGTGTTTTGCTTATTGGACTAATCGGGTTCACATATTTGCCTTAACCAACAGATAGGTCTAGGTTATGGATTGGTACAAGATATCATGTTCCAGATCAGCACGACACATTTTGGAAATGGTTTATTGATTGGAAAATGTGTAAATGTATTGAGGCCAACATATTGTATTGAATCAAGACTTATTTTGTAAATGTAATATCTTTAGGGAGCCGACCTAATCATGAGGTCTTAGGTTTTGTATAAATAATTGTAAGATCGTATTTGAATATCATTATGAGTGTGTGTGAATATTGAAGATCATTGTGAAGAGCGAAAATAAGAAGATCCTTGTGCAAATCATACAGATATTATCTGAAGGTTGAAGGAAAGGTTATGAAGATGTTTGACACTCATGGTCAAAGCTAGAACCGGTACTAAATCCAGCATTGTAGATGCTATATTGAAGCAGTACATTGTTATTGATTTTAACCATCCAATTGTAGTCAGTGTGACTCCTATTTTGTGATTGAGAAGTGAGCTCTAGGTGGTTGGCCTTTCTGCATGTGCATACCCCATTATTGTATTCATTATTGCGGTTTTTTCCCTTACAGGGTTTCCACGTCAAAATCTTTGTGTCATGTGTTGTGGATGTGTTTTGCTTTCTGTTTCATGCATTAAGTTGTACTAGTATTCATATAACTGTTAATCTATTTTACCGACACTGAGTTTTAAGTTGGAATAATTTGTTTTGGGTTATAATTTATTGACAACTGATTCACCCCCCCCCCCCCTCTCAGTTGTCCTTCCTGGTTCCTAACAATTGGTATCAAAGCTAGATTGGAAATTGCAACCGATAATCAGACTAAAGGTGATATCTTTCATTTGAATACCAGTGATAAGACATGTTTGATTGCTCAGATTGATGAAAGTTAGTTACGGCATAAAAGACTATGTCATGTGAATTTTGATTGCATTGTAAAGATCAATTCAACCAAAGCAGTAAGGGATTTACCTAAGATTGTGAAACCTCATAATCCAGTATGTAAGGAATGTTAAATGGGAAAGCAAGTTAGAACAACATTTAAGAGCATTTATGAGAAATCCAATAATATTATTGATTTAATTCATACTGATTTATGTGGTCCAGCAAGAACAAGGAGTCTTCAGGGTGATAGATACTTTATGCTAATAATTGATGATTATTCTAGAATGTGTTGGGTTACTTTTCTCAGGGAGAAATTAGAAGCTTTTGGAAGATTCAAGATATACAAGGCAATGGTAGAGAATGAAACCGACAAGAAAATCAAATATTTGAGATCTGATCAAGGAGGATAATTTAAATCTAGGGAATTCAATGCATTCTGTGAAGAGGATGGAATCAAAAGACAACTATCAACACCCTGGACACCCCAGTAGAATGGAGTTGTGGAAAGGAAGAACAAAAATATACTAGATGCAGCAAGAACCATGATGATGGAAGCAAATATACCTCATATGTAGTGGAGAGAAGCAGTGAATACAGTGGTTTATACTTTCAACAGAGTTCACATCAAAGGTGAAACCAGTAAGACCCCTTATGAACTATGGTTTGGTCATATTCCTACTCTTAAATATTTCAGAATATTTGGAAGCAAATGCTATATTAGGAGAGATGAGTCTATTGGAAAATTTGATCCTAGAAGCGATGAAGGAATATTTCTTAGTTATTCAACTAAAAGCAAGGTATATAGATGTTATAATAAAAGACTGCAAAAAATCATTGAAAGTACTAATGTGAAGATAGATGAACATTTTAGAGGAGAATCAAGATCTGTAGGTTCTGAACCGGTAGTAGAAATGATTATAAATGAACTGGCACAGATTGCACCAGAACAAAATGAAGAACCAATCACACCGGCATCATCAGAAAACTCAACTGTGACTGAAGAACAACAGCCTGTAAGTGGAAATCAGAATAAACCTAGGTATGTAAGATTGAATCATTCAAAAAATCAAATAATTGGAAATAAAAATCAAGGTGTTATGACAAGAGGAAGATTGTCAAATGAAGAGGTATGTTTAATTTCTCAAGTGGAACCAGCATCAGTTGTTGAAGCATGTCAGGATAAACATTGGATAAAGGAAATGGAAGATGAATTAGAACAGACTGAAAAGAATAATACTTGAACATTAGTTCCCCAGCCTAAAGACAAAAATGTAATTGAAACTAAATGGTTATTTAGAAATAAACCTAATGAAGATGGTGAAGTAATAAAAAACAAAGCAAGATTAGTTTGTAAAGGTTATTCTCAAAAAGAAGGAATTGATTATAATGAAACCTTTGCACTGGTAGCCAGAATTGAAGCAGTAAGACTGTTTCTTGCATTTGCAGCTCATAAGAACTATAAAGTTTATTAGATGGATGTAAAATATGCATTTTTCAATGGAGATCTTGAAGAAGAAGTTTACATTGAATAGCCTGATGGATTTTTATTAACAGATGATAAGGATATGGTTTGTAGGTTAAGGAAAGCTTTATATGGATTGAAGCAAGCTCCCAGAGCTTGGTATGCTAGACTGGATAAATATCTTCTAAAGCTTGGATACACAAAAGGTAATGCTAACAGTAATTTGTATTACAAAATCACCAATGATGATATTTTGGTTATTGAAGTATTTGTGGATGATATCATTTTTGGAGGAGAAGAAGAGTTCTGTAAAGACTTTGCTAATAAGATGCAGGAAGAATTTGAAATGTCCATGATTGGAGAGAAAACTTTTTATAGGTTTGCAGATTTCTCAAACAGATAAAGGTATATTCATATGTCAAACAAAATAATTGAAGGAACTCTTGAAGAAATTTGGAATGGAAAACTCCAAACCGGTAAGCACTCCTATGACTACAACTGATAAATTGACATCAAAAGATGATTCAGCTCTTATAAATCCGACAAGGTACAAATCTATGATTGGAGGGTTACTATATTTGACACAAACCAAACTTGATATAATGAATACAATGTGTATTGTTTCAATATTTCAAAGCAATCCTAAAGAAAATCATGAAACTGCGGTAAAAAGGATGGATTTTCTGGTACCTGCAAGGCACAACAAACCTTGGTTTATGGTGTCCTAAGAATGACAATTTTGAGTTATAAGCATATACAGATGCAAATTGGGCAGGAGATGTGGATGACAGAAAGAGTACCACCGATGGTGCATTCTTTCTTGGCAGAAGATTAATTTTATGGATCAGCAAGAAGCAGACTTGTACATCATTATCTACAGCAGAAGCATAATATGTTGCAGCAGCAACTAATTGCACTCGGATATTATGGATCAAGCAAATGTTGAAGGATATCAAGGTAAAATGAAAAGAACTAGTAATTATTTATTGTGATAATTCAGCAGCAATAGATATATCAAAGAATCTGGTATTTCACTCTAAAACAAAGCATGTTTCTATTAAGTATAATTTTCTGAAAGAAAATGTTGAAGCAAATGAAGTGAGATTGGTTTATGTGAATACTAAACAACAAATTTCAGATATTTTTACAAAGCCTTTGCCTAAGGAAACATTTGAATATCTCAGAGAGAAGCTTGGGGTAATCACCCCACCGACAGAGACTTGAATGGTGCAGATTGGCATCAAACCGGCAGGGACTAACAAAAAAATCTTTTTCCGTTTTTGATGAAGGAGAGCTATTGCTCAGGGGGAGTAGCTAGTTGTATGTTTAGATGTTGATTCTTGACTACTTTGGCATTTGATGTCAAAGGGGGAGAGATGTCTATGGAAAAACATTGTACTTTGAAGATTGGGGAGAGATGTATTTTGGTTTTGGTTATATTGTTTATGTTTTTGGTACAGAACTTTGTATTGATCTATTTTGGGAGATTGTTGGTATTTGGCATTCTGTTTTTGGCACTTAGATGTTTTTCCATCTAGTGTTGCCATCAATGCCAAAGGGGGAGATTGTTGGTATTATGGATGACTTTGTCATGTGTTGCATTGGTTTTGTCATTGATGTCAACACTTATCTTTTTGGAGGTCTACATTGTTGATTTGGCACTCTAGTTATATTGGTTGTTATTGAATCGACACATTGTGGTCCCGATATGGATATTGGCTTATGCACAATCACCGGTATATGTTTCACCGGCAGCTCGGGAAGTTGATGATGACTTGTTATCATCTGGAAATCATTTGGTTATGTCGAAGACATGGATTGGATGTTTGCATTTGGTGTTTTTCTTATTGGACTAATTAGGTTCACATATTTGCCTTAACCGACAAATAGGTCTAGGTTATGGACCGGTACAAGATATCATGTTCTAAATCAGCACAACACATTTTGGAAATGGTTTATTCATTGGATAATGTGTAAATGTATTGAGGCCAACATATTGTATTGCATCAATACTTATTTTGTAAATGTAATATCTTTAGGGAGCCGACCTAATCATGAGGTCTTAGGTTTTGTATAAATAATTGTAAGATCTTATTTGAAGATCATTGTGAAGAGCGAATATAAGCATATCCTTGTGTGAATCATGCAGATATTATCTGAAGGTTGAAGGAAATGTTATGAAGGTGTTTGGCACTCATGGTCAGAGCTAGAACCGATAGTAAATCCAGCATTGTAGATGCTATATTGAAGCAATACATTGTTACTGGATTTAACCATCCAATTGTAGTCAGTGTGACTCCTATTTTGTGATTGAACAGTGATCTCTAGGCGGTTGGTCTTTCTACATGTGCAGACCCCATTATTATATTCACTTACTATCTACAGTAGTATCATCTGATTGTGGGTAAGGTTTCCACCTTGGTTTTTCCTCTTATAGGGTTTCCATGTCAAAATCTCTATATCATGTGTTGTGGATGTGTTTTGCTTTCTGTTCCATGCATTAAGTTGTACCGGTATTAATATGATTGTTAATCCGTTGTACCGGTGCTGAGTTTTAAGTTGGAATAATTTGTTTTGGGTTATAATTTATTGACAACTGATTCACCCCCCTCCTGTCAGTTGTCCTTCATAGTTCCTAACACTTTGGGCTCTAAAAAACATCAAATCAAGTCTTGGGGCTACAAGACTGAATAGGTACTTTTATGTATATCATGAGAGTATGCATACCGACTATAATTTCATAACACTCAAAAGGCTACAAGATATTAAGTGTCAAAGTAGAACATCCAGACATATTAGTAATGTGCAAACAATAAAATCTTCATAAAATCCACTAACTGATTGCATTAAAAATATATCAAATATGTTCTTGGGATTTTATAGTTTGTTAAATGTACTTACTTATGACACATGAGTATGTCCACCAAGCCATTTTGGATGCGAGTCAATAGGTTACAAATCATGACCTTCTAAAATAGGTTACTTGGATAGATTTGATAGGGTATCTAGAAGTGTACTAATGCTAACTTAAAACAAAATGGCATTTCAAATTTTTAAGAAGTGCAATGTGCCAAAACCAATTCATGGTTTCGAGATTCCAAAAAAAAAAATTACAAGTTAAGGGAGCTAAAGAGTTTGCGTCATGTCCTTCCTTAGCATAATTTTTCATTACCTTTTTGTTGTTGAATGTGATGAATCTAGAGATGGTAGTGGGGTCATCCCAGCCAAAATGGGACATTAAATTTATTTATGAGAGTATAAATTATGAAAATTAAAAAGAGATTACTCCATTTATAATTAATTTTTTATAGTAATTATAATTGAAAATTTTAGGCATTGTTTGGTTTGTGGAAGGTTTATAGTGAGGAATAGTTATAATAATCTTAAATTCTATTTGAACCAGAAGTATTTGAATTATAACCAATAAAAATGGGTAATAAATTTGTATGCTTATGATTTTGATGGAATATATGAAGGGTAAGAAAAATATATTGGTTGGTGCACTTTCTAGAAGGCCTATCCTATGCTCACTTTCTATTGTTTCTTTTGATTGGAGAAGTTCAATTTTTTTATATGTAATAGTAATTTTATCGAACAAACTAAATATTGCAATCTGTTGTAGTATTATCTTCTATTATTGTGCCATGTTATCCTTGTTTTTTATTCAGGTGAAAACAAGATAACCTTCTATGAATTTATTTGAATTTATTTGAATTCATTCTCATTTCTCTAAGGGTTCATTTTTCAAGGAATTTTAGATGCCTTGTTAGTCTTTGGATACCTTGTATCCATTTTCGAATTCCTGTTTTATTAGTTAAATTTGAAAATTTAACTTAGAACAAGTTTTTGGTCTTTTGGTGCAACATCGAACTCAAAGTTCGATTTTACACCATCTTTTGGTCTCTTAAGTGAGAAGTTGGAGTTAAAGTATGACATTGCAATTATTGGTTAGAAATGGTGTATTTGGAACCCATAAGTTCGAATTACATCCTTTTTGAGTTAATGGTGCAAATTGGACTTATGGGTCCGAAATACACCATTTATTTTGCACGTTATTTCTTATTCATTGCTAGGTTTTTGTTTTTGATTTAATTTCTTTTCCTTTTACATTTCATTTATTTCCCTCTTTTTCCTTCATTTGTTTGAAAGATGTGAAGATTGGGAGTGTTGTTTGATCCAAGATTTTCTTTTTTGGGTAAGTTCCTCTTGTTTATTTCTTTTTTGAAGTTTTGTTTCATTGTTTTATAACAATATATGCTCGAGTTTCAAAACCTGACATACACTATTTTTCTTGTTCGAGTGTATGACGGGTTTTGAAATCCGAACATACACTATTTTTTACTTTGCCACGGTCCTTTCCCCTATGGTGCATGTTGTGGTCATAGCCACAACATAGACCATCATTTGTGTCGTGCATTTCATGGCCATGACTACGATATACACCTTCATTGCCTTACCCTTCTCACTGTGTAGTGCAGGATCGTGGCTCCGCCCTACATTGTGCGTGTTGTTTTGATGCGAGTTCTTTCCAAGTCCTTCACATGGTGTGTGTCAAGGTTGTAACCCTGACCTAAACCATGAACTCGTCCCATGGTGCATGTCGAGGTTATAACCCCAACTGACACCCTTTGCAATATGTTTTTCCTTTGAATGATGTGTATCAGGTTTATAAGCCCAATGATCACCTTTTTTCCATTGTTTAATTTTTCATACTGTATATCAGACTTATAAGCCCAATACACACCATTTTAGTAATTTTTGATATCCCAAGTGTAAATCAGACTTATAAGTCTGATATGCACTTCATTATCCTTTTCACCAATATTTGGTGTAAATCAAACTTATAAGCCTGATTTACACCAGATACACACACTTGCATATTAGAGTTACAAATACAATTTTGTACTCAATAAGGCATTTTGTTCTATCAATTAGGACTTTTGGAATCCTAATGAGATTAAGTATGGTGATGATATTTTTCAAATGCTACAATTGCAATAACACTCAAATGATGGAGCCATCACCAAGCAAGAAAGCAATGAAATTCAAGAAGCAAGAACCTCATCCAGTCTTTCTACCATCATTTGTGTCATCTAATATTGAAAAACATTAGGGACACAAAGATAGGGCATGTAGATCTTGAACACTTCTTGAAAAGGGTCAAAGAGTCATCACAATACTACAAAATGGAGGGAACCATCATTAGTGGCATTCATTTGGTTGTGTCTTTCCCCATGTTAGCGCAAAACCCTAAGTTTGTGTTAATATTTTCTAACATATATGATCTAGTAAGTAGGTCAGTCAAGGATGCAGATGGCAAGAAGACTCTCATCAAATTGGATGAGGATTTCTTTGACACTATCTTCAAGTGTCTACATATAGAAAAATATGACAATATTAACATGTAGTTAGCATTGACATATTATGACAACAATTTAGACAAGTGCAAAATAAATATCAATGATAACTGGATGAAGACCCCAAGGCTCACTATTGCAAGATGGTTTGAGACTATTCATTAGAGTGACTTTATTACAGAGATGAATGATTTGATTACTCTTCTCAGTAGAGTAAAAAAAATTCATGTTTCAGATACATACCATAAGTGGATGTATCAATACATTCATATTATCCGACAAAATAAGAGGAAGATCTATTGGGGTAAACAAATAGATGATGATTTGCCTGAGAAGTTAACTAAAGTTCCTACCACTTTGAAGTTTTATATGAATTTGTACATAGTATATGCAACAACCTCAATGTGGCATTTTCTAGGGTTGTCAGTCTCAAGAAATAGGAGTCAAGTTCTTCTTTATCAATATTTCACATAGTTGATTCTTAAGAATAATTTATGCCATTCAGGAGAGTCGTTGATGCTTTCTTCTATCACTATATGTGTTTTTTTATAAAGATATCCAAAAGGGGAGAGTATCAGATGAAGCTTAGAATGTGGTAAATCAATATGGGTGCATATTATTACAATTTCCCACTTTCACATATCTCAGAATTAGATGTTTTGATGGTGAGACTTTCATGCTTCCTAGGTACCCATCATTGAAATCATGGAATTGGATCGTCAGATGATAGCAGTACATGAACGCCAATCTGGTTTGTACAAGACTAGTTTCAATTCCTCCCTTGCCATTGGGAGATATTCAGTCAATTCTATCTACAAGGCCCAAGCTATGGATGAAGAGATGAGGAGAGTGACAATGAGGTTCTTCAAGGCCAGGAAACATTTTGACTACAAAGGTATGAAGATCAAACTTAAGAAAAGTTACACTCGTGTTCACTGGGTAGAAGATATTTGGATTGATTGCAGAACAAAAGAGGATATTAGAAGGCTTGACTATTATCGCCTTACTCTGGAGAAAATTAAGAACCTGAATCATGCTGACATTCTTGAAGATCTCGAAGATGATGCAAACATCCTAGATCCCACATATGAAAAGAATAAGGTTAGATATTCACCTTTGCCTTTTATTCAATGGTCCCAAAAGGAAAACATTTCAATAAGGACCAGATTTCATAGTATCCTTGCAAATACCAATGTTTGGCTTGCACAAAAAGGGATTCAATTAAAACCTTTCTAAACTAGATTTGAAGATGACATTGCAAGGCGGGTTGGAAAAACTCTGAGTTGAGAACTAAGAATAGAAAAGATTTGATAGCTCCAAAGGCTCCTAAGTTCAAATTCATAGTTGGAAAAGGTAAGGATAAGAGTCAAGGGGAATCCTCAGCTCAAGATGCTCAAGCATAGGATGAAGTTGAAGAAGAGTTGCTCGAGGAAGAGATTGAACAAGAAGGAGAAGAAGAGTTAGAAAAGGAACAAGAGGAAGAATATGATGAGGAGAGATTACCACAAATTCCCAATACTTCCCAGTCTGAAGGGACACAAGAAATCATTCCTCCTTCCTCACATGATTCTATAGGTACAATTACTCATTCAATGCCAGTTTCTAACCCCGTTCCTTTTGGTTCTACCTTTTCATGTGAATATGAGGCTTCTAGTGTAGTAATCCACACATTTCCTCAACAACAACTAGTGAGTCAGCTCTTAACACCCCGCATGACAACATTGAGAATGTGTTTCTTCCTAACTTATCTAAGGTGTCCTCTTCTATGTTGGATTATTTTGATAAGTTTGTGCCAAAAAATAAATTTCCCCATAAGGTTTCAACTGTTGAAAATCCACTTGCTATTGTGACTTCTACACCTCCTATTGTAACCACACGCATGCAAAATCAAGAGATTGCATCCCAAGTGTTGGCTACTAAAGTAGAAGATGATACACCTTTACCACCCTAGCTAGTCTCCAATACCCCTAAGAGGAAGAAGCAAGCTATCTCCCCAGATGACTTCGACTTCAACCAATTGGTTCTCGTCAAGCCCAAGGGTACGAAGAAATCCAAGACCCTATCTAGGGTGAAAGTAGATAAGTCAAAGAACAAATATGTAGAATGGGCAATTATTGCTCCTAATATAGATTTAGATCAAGTTCATCCCACAGATTATGTTATCAATAGGATTGAGTTGGGAAATAAAACTCATGAAGGAATGATGGAAGATGCTCAAGCATCTTTTGATAACCTTGTGACAAGGTATAATGAGGAAAAGATCAAGAAACATAAATAAAATAAACATGTGGAGCAACTCACCAATGTCTTGATCAAGATAACAAAATCATCAGAGGTAGTTGAACCAATTATGTAAAGACGTAGACGTTCTAACTTCAATAAAAGAATGAATACTCTTTATTCTTTAAACAAATGTATAATTCATTTAATAAATTCATTTGTTTCTCTCTCTAATCATTCCTTAATCACAAAATGTCATTTCATATGCGAGTTCAATAATAGAAATTCACAATACTATATTCATTAAAGAGATATAATATAGCATTCTTACAACATAGAGTACTCTTTCATAGTATTTCAATCACAATATACATCATTCATAATTTTATTACATAAATTAGGAATTCAATTGCCTTAAGCTTACATATACATGTAGATGATAAATAACCCAATAAGGGATGAGATGCATCCTTTAGCTATCTTCAATTCAATCCTTCGAATGAAGACGGGAACAAGATTCAGGTGCTTTTTCCACCCAACCTTGAAGCATACGCTTCCCCAGAATTCTCAATCATTCAAAAATACTCAACCCTGTACGGCTTGCTTAGCAAGAAGAATTTGATATGCAAGATGGAATCTTGGTGCATGCCTAGTATGATACATGCATTTTCATTTATTCTAATTCATTTAAGAAACAAGCAAGATCAATACAAGGATATGGTAGAGAGTCATATATATATATATATATATATATATATATATATATATATATATATATATATATATATATATATATATATATATATATATATATATATATATATATATATATATATATATATATATATATATATATATATCCATCTATTCCATTGGTCAATAAGTTACTTGGCCGAGTATAATGCCATGCATAGTGATGCTTTGAAAAAAGGATGGTTAGGATAACAAACAGGCAAGAAAAAAGTGTTAGTGTTAGAAAATCAAAGATCAAATACTATCCTAAGCAAGCATATCAAGAAAGACACTAAAAGCAAAATAGAGAGCATTTAACAAAGAAAATAAATGCCTTTTATTAGAATTTTGTATCTTCAGATGAAAAGCGGGCGGTTCTAGAATTCAAATTTGAGCGGGAATTCTGGATCGGCATCGGGACAGCATGCGGCAGATGATTCAGAGATTCCTGTTGAAGGAGGAGGTTCAAATGGTAAGGACCCCGATGATCCCATGAACTTGGGGGACCTAGGGGGAGGAACAACACCACAGGAAGAGCAGTTAGCAATAGAGAGTGGGAAAGGGCAAGTTCAAACTTCAAAAATAGAAGACGGCAACTCGGAAGGAGCCCAAGGACAACAAACGACTTGTGTTTCAGAGAACATGATGGAAGGTAAAGATCATCTGGAAAAGGTTATTTCATCAACAGACCCTAAAGGGGGACCCAATGGACAGACACGTAAGTGGTCCTCATTGTTTGGGGTTAAGCCTAAAGGTAAGTCTTCATCGCCTCCTGTTAAAAACTCCTCGAATGTGTCTCAGGGCAAGTTTGCTATCGTTGTTCCTAACCAAATTAATGATCAAAACATCGCTAGAATGGAAAATACTTTGATTGGTTATTTCTTTGGATCTAGACCTAACATAGAAATAGTTCATGGATTTGTCAAAAGAAAGTGGAACCTGAAAGGTTAGGTTGATGTGGTAGCAATGAACAAAGGTTGTCTATCCTTCTCCTTTTCTTGTGATGAGGATAGAAGAAACATTCTATGTAGTGGGTCGTGGGCAATAGGCAAATGCATCATGTACATCTAGAAGTGGTACCCTAATGTAGCGAAAGGAAAGAATTTTTTGGCCCAAGTCCCGGTGTGGGTCAAGCTCCCCGAGCTCCCAATGGAATTCTGGGAGGAAGACATTTTTGCAGGAATTGCCAATACCTTTGGGGAGCTTATCGCTATTGATCAGATCACGGCTTCTAGAATAAGGTTGATCTATGCTAGGATCTGTGTTGGAGTTGGACCCGATACGAACATGCCAGAGGAAATAGAGATAGAATCAAAACTGGGGAAGTGGAAGCAGAATATTATTTATGAAACAATCCCCTTTGCCTGTTTTCATTGTAAAAAAGTCAGACACTGGGCTAAAAAATGTCCATCTATAGAGGATAAACCCCATATCCAAACTAAGGTTTGAAAAAAAGTGGACAAGCCACTAAAAGATCGGGAACCCAATGATCCTAATCATGAGAAGCAGTCTCAGATAGGACGAGTGGAGGAAGAAATCACCAGTGAAGTGGGAAATGAACTAAAGATTCAGATGTTGGAACAGGGTGTTAAGGACTCAGTACACAAAGAAAAAGACAACACTCAATAAGAGGATCAGAAAGAGGACAAGACAGAGGTAGAGAAAGCAGATAAGCAGCCCACATATAATAAAGAGGAAGGAGATAACTTCAACCTTGTTTCAAAATCTCAAGATCAAGATAAAGAAATAGACTCGTTCCAGGAGGCCCAACCTGATACCATTTTGGGCCAAGGGCTATCAGAAATCTCATTAACCACCCTAGCAAAGGGAAAGTTGGCCTATTCGAAGGAACAAGATCCAAAATGGGGAGATGAAGAGGACATAAAAAAGGCACTGGGGAAGAATGAAAGAAAGCAGGAGGACGAAGAAGTAGCAGAGGTTAAAAGAAGGAACAAGCACAAAAAAAAGAATAACAATAACCCAGTAAATAGTACGTTGACTAGAAACACCAGAAGCAGGCTTGGTGATGTGGGAGCACACCACACTTCTCCAGGAAGACACTCAAATGCCAAAAAAAGAACATTGGAAACAAGCAGAAATTTAGCAGATGGTACCCAGAGAACCATCTTTGAGGCAGGTACTTCTAAAAATCCATGAAAATCATCTCCTGGAATATTAGGGGACTTAATAGTCCTCATAAACATAATTTAGTTAGAAATATGATTAGAGACAAAAACCCTGACATTTTTTTGACTCAAGAAACTAAGATGGTGAAAGATAAAATTGAAAGTTTGAATATTTTCAAAAAAGGAGGAGTCAGCGGAGGTAGTTCAGAAGGTGCTTCGGGAGGAATTGTTACATTCTGGAACAAAAACAATATAGAAGGAGAGGTGTTAATTCAGAACAACAATCTGGCCTATATTAGATTTAAGCACATTAAGAAATGCACTACGTGGGTCCTAACTAATGTTTATGCTCCTAACACTAAGACTGGTCGAAGCGAGATGTGGAGATATCTTACTGGGCTGAGAAGAAGGTTTGCTGAGGACAGTTGGATAATTATGGGAGATTTCAACACTCCCTTGAAGGAAAATGAGAAAAAGGGAGGGAGTCATGCTAATCTGGATAGCAGATTGGACCTAATGGACTTTATAAACAATAATGCCATTCATGATTTGGAGTTGCAAGGAGTCAAATACACTTGGACTAATAGAAGAAGTGGTGAGAATTTGATTCAGGTTAGACTTGATAGAGCTCTTCTTTCCTTAGATTGGTTTAATCTTCATGAATGTTCTTTATCTTCTCACATAAGGGCAGGATCAGATCATTACCCTATAACCTTCATGGTTGAAGTAAAGAATAGAAGGAGACATTTCCCTTATAGATTTGAAAAAATGTGGACTAGACACCCGGATCTGGAAAGTAAGATTAAGGACTGGTGGCAGGTCAGTATTGAAGGCAATGCCATGTATAAAGTGGTTAAAAAGCTGAAGAATGTTAAAGATAATGTCAAGAAGTGGAATAAGGATTGTTTTGGGAACATCTTTATCTCAAAAGCAACAACCCTCTTAGAACTCAAGGAAATCCAGGATGAGATACAACACAATGATTACACCTATATGTCTAGAAACACTGAAGATGCTATTCTTATGAGATATCATGAAATAATAGCTAAAGAGGAAACCTACTGGAAACAAAGATCAAGAAATGTTTGGTTAAAGGAGGGGGATAGGAACACTAAATACTTACATATGTCCACCCTAAGACATAAGGCCATAAATAGAATTGTATAGATTAAAGTGAATGGCAGATGTGTTGAAGATGGTAATTCCATGAGCAAGGCTGCTATGGATTTTTTCTCTAATTTACTTGCTAAGGATTAGAATTTGAATATACAGGCCCAAAGGGAACTTCTGGAATGTATACCTACCATTTTGGGGGAAGATCAGAATGATCGTTTAACTGCCATTCCTTCCCATGATGAAATTATGATAGTTGTTAAGTCCTTTGAGGGCAGCAAAGCCCCAAGTCCGGACAACTTTCCCATGTTCTTCTTCCAAATGTACTGGCATATTATTGGATATGATGTTACCAAAGCTGTGAAAGATTTTTTTGGTGCTAGAAAACTTTTGACAGAAGTTAATGGTACTTTTATAGCTCTTATACCCAAAAAGATGGGGGCAGATTCAATGGATCTTTTCAGACCTATAAGCTTATGCAACTCTCTCTACAAGATTATCTCTAAGGTCCTTACCTCTAGAATTCTAAAATTGCTTCCTTACATTATTTCGCCTCAGCAAAGTGGTTTTGTCCCGAGAAGGCAAATTTTGGACTCTATCATCTCTGTTCATGAAAATATCCATTCTCTTACCTTTTCTAAAAAAGAAGGTTTTTTTTCTGAAACTCGATCTCTCTAAAGCCTATGATAGAGTGGATTGGGATTTTATGATGGATGTTCTTTCTACTTTTGGTTTTAATCCTAGGAGTGTTGGCCTTATCAGGCAACTTGTTTCTTCGGCTACTTTCTCTATGTTAATGAATGGCTCCCCCTCTCCTTTCTTTAAAGCTTCAAGATGTCTCAGGCAGGGGGACCCCCTATCTCTAGTGATCTTTATCATCATGGCAGAATGTTTGGGGAGATGTATTAGAAAGCTGGTTGAGAAAAAAGGAGTTTTGTGGTTTGAATCCTTCTTCAGCAGATCAAATATGCTCTCATCAACAGTTTGTTGATGATTCTATAATAATGGGAAAAGCCACTGTGAAGGACGCTAGAAGACTAAAAAAGGCTTTGGATAACTATGGAGAGGCTATTGATCAGCTTATGAACTGGTCTAAAAGATTTGTTTATTTTATCAATACCCTGGAGAGAAGGAGGATTAAAATTAGTAACATTCTGGGTGGCCAAATTGGTAGCTTGCCTGCCTCCTATTTGGGGCTCCCCTTAGGTCAAGATCCTCCGGATACCTTTTGGGGAGCCTTGGTGGATAAATTCCATAAAAAGCTATTTGGATGGAAGGGAGCTCTACTTAGTCAAGCAGGTAAGGTTCAAATGCTAAAAACCACTCTTCAAAGTATCCCTCTCTATGCCATTAGTCTGTTTAGGATTCCTACTAAGTATTTTGAGGCCATTGAAAAAATACAAAGATTCTTTTTATGGACAGGGGTTGAGGAGAAGAAGAGAATGAACTTAATTGCTTGGGAGAAGGTCTATAAGCCTATGAATAAAGGCGGTCTGGGCCTTAGAAGAATAAGAGACATAAATGAATACCTTATGGCCAAGTAGATTTGGAGAGGATATAGAAATCAAGGAGAGTGGAAAAAAATATGGGACAACAAATATAAAAGCCAATGTCTAAATCTTCAAAGTTTCCTCAAAGCGGAGATTATCCCAATTGGATCCAATATTTGGAAAAATGTCTCTAGGACTAGAGACTTAATTATCAAAGGCACAAAATGGAAGTTGGGGAAAGGGAATCTTATTCAGTTATGGGAGGACCCTTTGCTTTTGGAGATCCCTTTAAATGAAAACCCTGAGTGGAACAGATATCAGAACCAATGCAAGGAAAGATTTAGAACCAAGGTGGAGGATTATTGGAAAGATGGACAGTGGAAAGACTTATCTCAAGTGGATCAGTCTTTGGGTAGTTTGAACAAAGTCATGAACTCAATGGTGAGGATTGAAGAAGAAGACCAGTTAATTTGGAAACTCACAGCTAGTGGTACTTTTAATGTGGCATCTCTTTATCATCAACAGTACAATAACATGGAAAGTCCTTACTGGGCTAAAGCATGGGTGAAAGGTCTTACCCCCAAGATCAACATTTTCTTTTGGATAGCCCTCCAAGACAAAATTCTTACTACAGAGAATATCAAAAAAAGAGGTATCAGCATGCCAAGTTTCTGTACACTCTGTAAGCAGAATGAGGAGACAATAAATCATATGCTCTTTCATTGCCCCTTCTCAGCTGATGTTTGGGGAAGTTGTCTGGATCCATTCAATATCAGTTGGAGCTTCCCCAACTCGATTTGGGAGATTTTCAAGTCATGGCATCATCCTTCAAAAAATAGAACCACTACTTTACTATGGAGAATTGCTTTACCACACATGTGCTGGGGTATATGGAAAGAAAGAAATGATAGAATTTTTAGAGAAAAGAATACTAAGGCTAACATTGTGTTTGAAAAATAAAGAAGAAGTATAGTGGAAAATATGAATATTATAGGTGGTATTGATAATCCTAACACTAAGGAGGATCAATTTGTCTATAAAAAAATGGAGATTAAAAGCTCAAGAGAGCATCCAGAGTAATCCTAGAGAAGGAGTGATATGGACCAGCCCGCCTAGGGGATGGATGAAAATCAATTTTGATGGGGCCTCTAAGGGAAACCCGGGGGTTGCAGGATGTGGAGTGGTCCTAAGGGATGAATGGGGAATATGTAAAATTATAAAATGTATTCCTATAGGAAATCAGACCAACCATGTTGCCGAAGCCATGGCGGCTTATCATGGGATTATCCTTGCCAAACAAGCCAAATGCACTAAAGTTTGGTGTGAAGGAGACTCCTTAAACATTATCAATTGTTTAAACATGAAATTCCCGCTGTCATGGTCAATTAGTAATGCTATTAAAGCAACTAGGAAAATCGTCGAAGAGTTTGAAATGTGTGTTTTTACACATGTTTACATGGAGGCCAACTCTTGCGCTGATTGGGCAGCCAACCTGGCTTGCCAATCGGGAGACATCATTACTAGTTATGGTGAAATGGAGATTGCAAGTGAAATGAAATCCTTGCTCAATCAGGACTGAAGCTATACAAGGCAACGTGGTACTTTTAATCATTATTTCTAATGACCTTTCTGCCTTTTTCGATGCAGGGCTTGCTTGAAGATAATGAGCTATTAAATAGGTGTCATATCATCATTATTTGGCACAGATTATGAGCGCTCTTACAGAATAACCACAGAAACCAAAGGAAAAGTTATCAAAATGAGAGAAGGCATTGCAAGGAAGGTGTTGGAAAAATGGGAGGTAACAAGAAGAGATTTGAACCTGCTTCCTACTCCGAATGGAGAAAGAACGAAGAAGTCTGGGGTATCCTTCAGCAGGGGGGTCTCAATGTTTTCATGGAATGACTAAATGGGAAGGACCCCACAATCACCAACTATTCATCAAGAACTGGAAAAATGGAAAAATTCTGATTGGATCACATATGATGAATGTAGACGAAGAGGTTATCGCTGAGACCATGGGGATGACTATCGAGGGTATGAAATTTTACAGGGACAGAGGGATATCAGATAAAGTAGCAGACAAGTTTCCTATTATGGATGGTAAGAGAAGAAAGATGATCAAAATTGACAACTCCTACTACTCCCCGAAGAGAATTTGCAAGCCATGGAGGTTTGTCTTATTTGCTTCTATTGAATATATCACCTTGGATGGTAGGTTTACCAGGGCATATGGGCACCACTTCGTCCTTCTTAATCATTTCCGTCATGGAGAAAGGGTTAGCCTTCCCTATTACCTTGCCTGTTCAATGGATCATACTATAAAGGAGATCCAAAAGGACCCTAAAGGTG
This sequence comes from Cryptomeria japonica, assembly GCF_030272615.1. Taxonomy (NCBI): domain Eukaryota; kingdom Viridiplantae; phylum Streptophyta; class Pinopsida; order Cupressales; family Cupressaceae; genus Cryptomeria; species Cryptomeria japonica. The sequence continues at coordinate 590,459,956 of NC_081411.1, read as the reverse complement.
ATCATGCCCTCCACCAGGGGCTTATGGTCCTAGTTTATAAAATGCTAAAGGGGAAGTGCATTGAAAAGCCTATTAAAAGCAAAAATGCCAGAGATGAGACTACGGAAAGTAAGGATAGTGGTTTCAACTTTGATTCAGAGATCGAGGGAGAGTCGGAAGAAACTAGCAAAAAAGGGAGGATTAGGGCCAAGAAGAGGAGGATTATTGTGGAATCTAAAATGTCAGATTCTGAAACTAAATCCCTTGAGGAAAAACCTGTTTAAAAGAGGAAAGGGAAAAAGCCTCTGGAAAGAAGGCTCAAAAAAAGAACACTAAAAAGGGTAGCAATTCTAATCTCAATTATGTTCTGGTTGAATCTGAGGAGGAGGATGATGATAATAAGAGGATCGATAGTCAGGACAAAGAAGGGGAGGGTAACCCAGTTAAGGATAATTTAGAGACCGTGGAGACCGTGAATACCACTAGTCTGCATAATGAGGAAAAAGGGGGTCAAAGTGATAGTGGTGACAATGATACTATTAAGGCTTTCTGTGAGACCATTGCTACTATGGTGAAGGATATTAATAGTTTGAAAACTGATACACAGGCTATGGCAAGAATTACAGTTGGTGACAAGCCCTTGGCGGAGCATGTTAAAGAGTTAGTGGTCGTTCTGCATAATGCGCAAGCTATTGAATGTATGGTTGGAAAAATATTAGCAACGGAAAAAGGGGTCAATGAGATGGGAGATAGAAAGGAAATGGAAAATAAACTGAAAGATTTTGGCAGCAGAATTGACAAGCTAGAGCACAATGTCAAGCAGCTTGCTGATCAAAATTTCCAAATCCTCAAATCTTCGGTGGACAACATGAACATCTTTATCAACAGGTTAGAGAATAATGCAGAGAAGGATGGTGATAAAGAGTAGGTGAACAAGAAGGGACATGAAAGGAGGACCAGAGCCAACACAAAGAATAAGGTCGACATCAATGGTCGTGAGCTGGAGGATATGAAGACCTCAGCGAACAACATGAAATAAATGGTTGTTCACGCTGAGGAGATTCTAAATAGTATTTAGTTCCAGTTGCTATCCTTGGTTCTATCTCTTTGTTGTCTTTTTCTTTCCTTTTGCTATCTATTCCGATTTTTTAATGTAATGATGTATTAAGTTGTGCCCTTCCGATGGGTTCATTTTGACTTTTTGAAGTGATCAGGCACTTTTTTTAGCATTTATGTTTTCCTGGCTTGTAAAAGGTTCGGGTACCTTTCAAATACCTTCTTTTACTTAATCAAAACAAAGAAAATAAATGCAACAAGGCATCTCCAAATGCCTTCCACCATGATTTTAGTGTCTCCTCCCTTGTTCCTCTCCTCTCCAGGTTCCCAAATGAGTGTAGCTCTCAGTAACTTTTTGCACTATTTTGGATGTCTTATGGAGGTTCAAGATTGTAAATGCTTTAAACTATGCAAATGCAAGTATAAATCAAACTAAATATGAGATATTATGTAATTAACTAAGATTAATTTTATCACAAAATGACAATGTGAAATGATTATGCTAAATGCTCTCTAAAATTCACTATAAGTTAGATGCATACAAATTTTCAGGATCTGGATTACGAAAAAATGAACTCTATTTATAGGTAAAATGGAGCAATGGAGGGTTGAGATTGAGTAATCTCAACAAGGGTCAGGATTGAAGGGCTTAAGATCCATGTGAGGGCTTTCAACCCAATCCCAGGATGACAAATGCCAACAAGAGATGGGTTGAGAGGAGAGGGAATAAGCATTCAATGCTTGACATGACTTGAGGATTAACTTGGGAGGTAAGGTTAATGTTGAGTTGAAAGAATTAAACCATTATCCAATAAATAATGTCTTTATCCAATGGATAAACTCTTGTGCAAGAGTTAGTGAGGATAACCATGGTCAAAGCAATAAATGCTTGAAGAGACCCATGGATTAAATGAGTGTTGAGTTAGAGGTAAAGTCTCTAACCATGGGAGCAAGTGGATTTAACCATAAATGGTTATGTAAGAGCCATTAATGGTCATGTAAGAGCCATTAGTGGTTTGGAAGACTTTAGGGGTTAGCTTGTTGAACACATAAATTATTAAATGCTTTTCAAAGACTTTGGAGTCTTTGAGAAGTGACTCCAAGTTGCTTAGGAATGTGACAATATTTAGGGGATGGATTAGGTTAATTAGGAATGATTAGAAAGTGGTTAGAAGGGTCTAGAAGGGGATTTAGGATTGCAAGTGGATTTGGTGGGTGAGGGAAACTAGGATTTAAATTTAAATAAAATTAATTTATTTCAACTTGTGGTTGCAACTTGCATTTGTAGGAGAATGCAAGTGTGGCGGGATTTAATGATTTAAATAAATATTTTATTTAAAAGAGGAAAGGGGATTAAATTAAATAAATAGAAATTATTCATTTAATTGATTGTGAATTTGGTGTAATGAATGAATTAAAATAAATTGAATAATTTATTTAATTAATAGGAGAATGATTGAAGATGAATTAATTAAATGTTAATTTAACTAACTATTGGCTAGTGGGTTTATTAATCAAATAAATAGTAAATATTCATTTAATTAAAATGGACAGATTTATGTGGCTACACATAGAAATAAGATAGTTTGGAAAAAGAAAACTATACTCTCTAAAACCACATATTTGGCACCCATCCTGGAAGGTATACTTTCCCATAAAACACATGTCTAGCATATTCATTCATCTAGCATGCCTATTCCTTTCATATAATATCTTTAAGTATATGACATACATTATCATTCGCATGTAAACAATAAAATGTAAATCATTTTTCAAGAAAACAATCTTATCGTTTTCAGCATTAAATAAACATTAGAGTGAAGTAAAGAAGGTGTAACACATGTATGCACTTATTTGCATATAAAAGAATACGCAAATGAAGATATGAGCACACGTTCTTAAATTCTATGTTCCTATATGGTTTCGAATTTATTTTCTATATGTACAATCTCATTGTTTCTGTTATTTAACATCTATGTTTTATATTTCCAACTACTAAAATCAAACTTTGTTTATGTTTCAATAACAACAATAAAATTTCCAGAATTCAAGTTTACATGAACATATCTTCACTTTCATGTTATCTGACTAATCTTTCTTGCTGACAAGTTTTCTATAGTTTTGAACTAGTTTGGTACAAATCAACTTGTTTTCTCTTCTCAAGTTGAAATTTGTGAATACATTTACCAACATATAATGAAAACCCATCTTTTTAATACTTAGTGTATATACACGTGTGTGTATATATATATATATATATATATATATATATATATATATATATTGTGTTGTTACAATTCACTGTTGTTTTTAGCATATTTGAAAATAAATCAAACAGAGATCTTTTACATAACAGAGAAAAATGAAATAAGAGCAATTTAAAAAGATGTAATTTGGAGATGTTTTCATTTCTTCTAATTTTGCAATATCTGAAAGTGTGTTTTCATTCAGCTTCAAGGAAGTAATTGATTTTATGAATGTGTTCATATGTAAATGTATATTTATATGCATATGTGCAAATATATTGGTATATATTTTGTACGTATATATATAAATATAAAAGCTCTACTATGTTGATTTGATCTTCAGTCAAACAAAGATGAATTCTACAACAAGCAGAGATGCAATTCTACCAAATTGGAGTTTAAAGTTGATAGAGGAAGACTTTTATATTTCAAAAATATGATTTAGATAGATATTTCATTCAAAGGAACTGATTTTTCTACCATTCATGTTCAAAACAAACTAGAACAATGGCCTACCTGTGTAAATCAATTCTCATGTATTGGAATGATCAAAAAGACCTGAAGGATGATGTCGATTTCCCTTTCTTCTCTTTCTGATCTCTTTCCCAAATTGGCTAAATGTTTGTAGAGTATATTCTTTGTCTTTTCCTCCTCTCCCAAAATATTAACTACGTATTCCTTATATGCTGATGGCGTTAGCTTTTCCCTGCAATCATGGCTTAAACTCTAAGTTTTTCTAACTGCTAACTGAAGTTGCATTTATTTCTAGTAATAGTGGTGGTGGTTTATATTGCCAGGTAAGTGCAGTTCGATTTAACCAAGTCTCCCATTAGAAATTGAAGACAAAGAGTCTTTATTACTTTAACAATTTTCAAAAACATGACAAGTCGATAACAAGAGTCATGACTTCCTAACTTGCCACAGTTTATATTCAACTGCAATTTGGTTTCTTAACAGTCCCTTACAACTGAGTTTTACAGTCACCATTCAATGATTAGATTGCATGGTATAAAACATGCAAAGTCGATTTAATTAATATCAACTCATTCCAACATTCACCAATCGGTATATTTAATGCATACTATTAATCATGCTATGTTAATTCTTCCCTAATCGACTCCCTCTGGTGTTTTAGATAATTTGATGCTTTAATGCATACTATTAATCATGCTATGTTGATTCTTCCTTAATCGACTCCCTCTAGTGTTTTAGATAATTTGATGCTTTAATGCATGCAACAAGTATCATATATATATATAGAGATAGATATATACATATATACATATATACATATATACAATATATGTATATATTTATTTATATACACATATGTGTATATACATATATGTATATATGTATGTATATGTGTATGTGTGTATGTATGTATGTATATATATATATATACATATATCTATACATACATATGTATATACATATATACATATATCTATACATACATACATACACACATACACATATACATACATATATGCATATACATACATACATATATACATATATACATATATACATATATATATACATACATATATACATATATACATATATACATACATATATACACACATACACATATACATATAAAGATATGCATACATACATGTGTGTGTGTGTGTATAATAACATAAAATCAAAAGTTGGTTATAAATGCTATTTGTTTTTATTTTAACATAATATATATATGAATTTTTATATGTATATCGAAAACAACAATATACATATTGAACCAAGGGAAACTTCATGCAAGGTTAGCAGGTTAGTTTAAATCCAAAAGATATGAAAAACTCAAATAAATGCATAAACTAACGCAAATATTACCTTGCAAGAGAGGAATCTCTCTTGTTCCTCCAATTGAGCGTGATGAAGTAGAGGCGCCCTTGTGCTCCACTTGTTTGGATATGTTTTTCTCGATGGATGTGGAATGCTCTCCAAATGCACAACAAGATTAGTGGATTAGGATGGGATTTGGAATATAAAATTGGAGAATAATGATAAGTATGAGTAAGGAAGAATTAATAAGGCTAAGTGGGGATTAGGAAAAGTGATTTGTAGAAATCACGTGACTTAAGTTAATTAATTAGAATTAATTAACTAAGAGGAATTAATGAGACTTAATGATTTGGTTGACTTTAGAAGAATAGGGAAATAATTTATTTATTTGATAACTTAATTATTGGACTATAGTGACAAGATTGATTAAATTTGATTTAAATTAACCTTAAGAAGAAATAAATTAACACAATTAAATTGGTTAATTATGATGACATGCTTAAACATTAATTTAATTAATTTTAGGTGTCTACACATATATATGCATATATATTTGTATAATCAATCGATATATACATATATATAATAAAAACAAATATGTGTGTGTGTGACAAGAAATAAACATGGTGTTCATCTATCTATTTGGAATATACAAAACCCAATCCGCATGAACAATATGATAACAATAAATCAAAATGTGTGCTTAGTCATTAATAAACGTTTAAAAATCAATCTTTCTCTAAATCAAATAACATCGTTTTGAAACCTTTAGTAAGAATTCATCAATCAAATTTAAACAAGCATTCAATTTAAAGCCATATAAAACACTCATCTATGCAAGATGCATTCATTAAAATCTAACATGGAGTGTGAGATTTGATCTTCATTATCGAATTCGAAAAGCTAAAACAACTCTACCTGAGCTTGTTGAACACAAGATGTCATTGAGAGGGGGAGCTGAATCGGTGGTTTCTAAACTTTACCCTTTTTAATCCTATGTGTGTATACTAGTTAGCATAACTAACATAAAGCAAGCATACTAGTTAGATAGGAGGATGACACAAATGCAACCACACACAAAAGGAACATCACATAACATCGGATGTACGAGGAAAACCCAACATGGGAAAAACCTCGATGAGAAATATTGTTGGAGTGTACTGCTCCAATCCAGCCTCACAATGAAATAGTGGTTACAACATTTAGGGCACCAACCCAAGGAGCACCAACCCCTGCACTAAGCTCCAACTCAGTTATTACAATATCATATATTAAACACAAAAGTTAATATATCAGTTACAAATGAGTTATATAACCTCTGCAATCTTTCTTCTTTGTTGCAACCTTATCGTTTCAGCCTCTACCTATTCTTTGTAGGTACTCTGCTCTATGTCAGTTCTCTAACCGCTCTAACAAACTGCTGCTAAACACCACCGGTCTTCTTCACTCGGTCGATTCTCAGCTCTCTGATCACTATCGGTTCTCAGTTTGCCGATTCTTCACAAATTAGATTCTCACTCTGCTTTTCTCTTCTCTACCTCTTCTCTGTCGTTCCTACCTCCACTGGTTCACACCACTGTCAGACTCAAAGACAGTCTACCGGTTACCTTACCCTTGCCGGTTGAACTCCTCTAACTGGTTCTCACTCAAGCACACAATCTCCTCTGTGATTTTCAATGGACTCTCTAACTGGTTAACACTTGGATTTCTCTCACTTTATCGATGTCACTCTCTTGTTCAACAGCAACAGGTCTGGTCTTTGATCTGCATATTTATACCCAACCTTCCCGTGAAAACAACATTCAAACTTTTGGCGTGCTAGGGTTCCTTCATCGACCTCAAGGCAAACTAAATCCAATCAGATCTCTTTCCAGAGATCGACCACCTGCAACATATCAATCAAACTCCGCCAATCTCGTTGCATTCAAAACATGTTTGCCATATTTGGCAAACACGACAACCTGCACTTGTCAAACACCATGAAGAAATCACATAGATAGCTTCACCTACCTCGATCAACACTTGGACAAACTACATTGATCATAATGCCAACAAATCTGATCTCTAAGCTCAGATCTATCTTGAGCCACACCCTTCTACTCTCGACCCGTGATTCACGTTATCAATATTAATGTCGACCAGTCACCACCTACCTCACCGAAAATGCATGGTCTATTAGTTTGACACTTGAACTCCATGTGGCGTCTCTGTCAGCATCCATCTCTGCTAAGCCATCTAAGTCGGTTCAGACAAGATCACCGACTAACCACACAATCGGGTTCATACCTACCAGTTCTCTAACCCTGTCGATTATACTCTAGTCGGTCTGTCTTCAAACCTACACTTTGCTACTCTTTCGGTCGAACACCTAAACCAGTCACTTCACATGTCAAACCATAGCATACTCAACTTCATCAGATAGGAGACCTTTCACTTCTGTAGTTTTTCTCACTCATTGATGGACGTGCTTATCGATAACCACCTTGATGATACCATGTCATCAACCTTCAATAGTCTCCATCTGTCTGCATCTGCAATCCGGTTGCTCTCTGTCTGCAGCTGGTCAACCTCACCTTCAACTTCATCAGCCTAGACATCATCTTAGTTGGTTTGTCAAAGTGACAAACCCATCCGTTCTTTACTCTTCCTTCTTTGTCCTGGTGGCACAACAAGCCAAATCTAGCTGAGCATATCTCTGATTCCATGCACCTGAGGAATCTTTGTGTTTCATCGGTTGATCCGGTGTGAGCCTTCAACCTAGATGTCATCTACTTCTCTATCTTATCTCAGAGGATTATGATGTGTTCCATTCATAATGGGAGATAAGCTCCACTTACCGATGGGAGTGGATCCTTCTCATCTGCATCCTATAATGCACCATTATGGCTTCCTTGTTTGAGCAAGTATATCTTCAAATAGGCACATATAATCTAGTTGGGCACACTCTCTATGAGTCTTCTCATCATCTGGTGACTGCATCTTTATCTGGTGGGAGTCCTGCTATTTCACATCCAAACATCCAACAACATATCGGTTGCCTCTTCTTCATTAGCTCACCCTGCTTGCTCACTTGTCGATTGGCAACAATGCATTACCAGCATATCACTTACCGGTTGTTATCCAATACCGGTCTCAAGTCCTTATGTCTTCAACACAAGCCAACACTAACTTGTGTACCAGTGACTCCAATGATCATTATGTTAGATGACATTCTCTTACTTACCGGTGACCTGCTATGCTAGTTGACATCAATGACACTATTTCCGATATGCATCAATGACAACACTACTCATCAATATCCCATACCAGTTGCCATCCTATACTAGTTGACATCAATGACAACACAATGCCAACTGTAGACACCTAAAAATGTCTCATTGATCATGTACTAATTATTCATCTAAATTAGTTAAATAATTCTTTAATTATTTAATTAAGTTAATTAATCTTATTCTTCCAGTTTCATATTTCTTCATCATCTTACTAATTATTATATTTTAATTCTATTTTCATTTAATCATTTAAACCATTTTCTAATATTAATTAAATATTTATTATTTAATTAATTATAATTTTTAATCCTCAATTTAAATAATCTTTATTATTTAAATAAATTCTTTTTAATTTCTATCTCTAATCATCTAATCATTAACCCTCTTCTGAATATTTTTTTTTGATCGATAATAGGTTTAATATTTGTATTGATTGAAAGGAGAAAATTACATGCCTTTAGCTGCTCTGCAGCTTTTCCACTATCATAAGACTATATGGGGTCTCGTCCCTACAAAACTCAAAATGAAACCTGAGATAGAAAAACAACACCAGCTATGCCAACCACTAAGGTTATATTCCTTACATCAGTGAAAAACCACCAAAAAAAACAACGGCCTACTAATAGAAAATTCCTCACGAAACCATCCTACTAGAGCTAGCCAAGGGCCTCCTCCTTGGAGAAATTGGGGATGGCATGACTGGGTCCTGCATTAGACTGCACCATCCCAGCACTAGTCATGGTTCTCGTTCGTCCTCCTCGCAACTCACAGCATTCCACGATCTTCGTAATCTTTTGTGGGATTTGATGTCGCACCATTGGCTGCCCATCCTCACCAATCGGAGCCTGCGACTTCACCGAGGTCTGCTTGTCGTGCAGTTTCGCCTGCTCCATCAGACCCATCTTCCGCAAAAAGTCCAGCAGATCTTGCCACCCTTTCCTTGCATCCTCCAACTGGGTTTCAACTAAGTGAGAAGTCGATCACACCACCAGAGGTTGCACTGCATCATTCTGCCTGCCTAAGCGCCTCCACGGCCCTTGCTCCATTCGCAAACCCACACCAATCTCTGCATGTTCTAGCAACTCTACCAGGCCAACTGACTATTTTGGTCTTAGAATGAGAGATGCCACCCACGTCACCTCCTCCCTTGAACATCCCATCATTAGCGCCAATGCCACAAATAGGGACGATACGTCCAAATTAGTTTGTGGGCGACAGTCAGTGTTCAAGAATTCATCTCCAAACATCAAACAAACAACCTTCCAAAATTCTTCCTCGTCCACCCTAAATACATGCTTTAGATGGTGGATTGAAATAGTGCCTCGAAAGGCAAGCATTCGGCTCAAAGTGAACAACTAGAAATTCACTTCCATCATTCCCTACCACATAGCCTAGAAACAACGCTCGCAAAGGAAATTGCAATCCCTCTTCGAAATGCCAAAAACCAAGGACCATAATGTCACAAAACGCTGCCACCCCTTCCATTTATTACACCGCACGCACCACCTCACCCTACACATCTCCAGCAAAACCAAAGTACCATTCACTGTCATAATTGCACCTACACCGCCATTTTCTCTACTTGCTGTCATTACAGTGTACTCAATCCACATAAGCCTTCCCCACCCCTCAACATGCATATCTAAAATGGGTTCACACATAGCTTTTCACAACTTCTTGGGTTCACCTTTCATACTCAATGCTTCTTCATACAAATTCTAAGGGATCTAAATCCCTTAAGTCTTCAAAGAAATTAAAATGTTCAGCCAAGGAGCCATTTGCACCTACGTTCGAGAGCACATCAGCTTCTGCATTCACTTCCCTTAGAACATGCGATACTTTAAAGTCCTTGAACCCAATTAGAAGTTCATGTATTCTTCTGATATGTTTATCCAGATGCCAAGCATCCATCCTACCCCTAGCGATGCCATTCACCACTATCTGGGAGTCCCCTTCAAGCTGTAGTTTTTTCACCTCCGATTTTTTCGCCATAAGAATTACTTCAATTTCCACCTGACACTCAGCTTCATTGTTAGTGTCATCCACCAATCTCTTTGCTCCAAATGCTAAAATACTACCTTTCTCATCTCGAGCAATGACCCCTACACCGGAGGTCCCAAGATTCCCCCTAGATGCCCTGTCAAAGTTGATTTTGATCCATACCCTACCTGGCGGCGTCCACACATGACTTTTTTCAATAGCTCTAGGAGGATAAGCCCTCAAAAGCCCATTAGCAGGCCTAAACTTGATCAAAGGCCACCCCACCAAGATACCAGCATCAAACTGAGTGAATGGGGTATTTGCCAGATTTACCTGGGAAGTAGTATTAGAGACTAATTCTGAAATTGCCCTCTCCAATCTGATCATAAATCGCTTCATGGATTCTATTTTATCCTCAAAGAGTCGTCGATTTTGTTCTTTCTAAACTTCCCACATTACTGTTGATGGCATGACCTTCCAAATTGCGGCGAAGGTTGATGAATTGTTCAAAACCGGCCATGATTCCAGCCAATTTCTCAGGTTCCTTGCCAACGACCCATTCCAACTTAGCCTCTGCAACCCGAATCACCATGCCTCTTGGGAAAACTCTCATCCCAAAAGAAGATGGTCCACATCTTCCTCCTCCTTACATAGCACACAACGGAAGGGACCCACAAACCCCATTCTTTTAAGTCTATCCCCAGTCAAAATACAGTTGTTACCCACCAGCCATGAGAACGCACGTGCTTTGGGCAGACAAGCATTGTTCCAACATATCTTTGCTTCCCAATCCACCTTCCTGACATCTTCCTCCAACAAGGCGTACCCCAACTTGACAGAATAAATTCCACTCTTCGCACCACACCAAATGATTTCATCTTGCTCCCTGGAACCCGTCACCTCTCTACTTGCTAGGATATTCCTCAACATCCTTTGATCATCCTCCCCCAAATCCAGATCGCTAGGATCCTTCCAAGTCATTCTCTGTCCCAGATTGAATGATTATGGGTCCAGAAAATTGCTCACTTTGTCTCCCCATTGTTGGATGGTCTTTTGAACAATCCACAGAGGAACCCCGACATCCAAGGATGGGCGACCGTCCCAAGAATCCTACCAAAAACTAGCCTTATGGCCATCTCCTATTTGCCATGTCAAGTGATTGGTAACCTGGCTTCTACAATTCATTAGAAAGTTCCAAAGGGAAGATCCTCTAGTGGGATTTTCAATCGTGAGTATTCTCTCCCTATCTTCATTGTCCATGTACTTGGCATGAAGAATTCGTACCCATCTCTGCTCTGACTTACTATACATCTACCACACCAACTTCGCCCGCATAGCTTCATTGATTAACTTCCAGTCATGGAGCCCCGTACCACCACTCCCTTTCAGTTTGCAAACTCTATCCCAATCTATTAAAGGAATTTTGTCCTAATCCTGGTTACCATTCCACAGGAATTTCCTCATTTTCTGTTGAATGTTCTTCATGATCATACCTGGAATTTTGAAGCAAGCCATGGATAAAATTGGCATTGCCGAGATTACTGATTTCAACATTAAAATGTGACCGGCCAACGTGAGCCATTTGCTTTTCCAACCCTCCATGTTTGCTTTACAACCATCAATTAGCCTTTTCCAAATCTTCATCTTACTAGCTCTAGCAAAGAGCAGCGTACCAAGAAAATTCCCTGGGAGATGTCCAATTCTAATGCCAAAGAGTCTAGCAATGACCCTCTGAGTGCATACCTCAGTGTAAAAAAATAATATCTCCGACTTTTGCCAATTGACCTCCTGTCCAGTGGCCCAACTAAATCTGTCAAGAACTTGTTTCATCACTGTTTCTTCTTGCATGGAAGCCACTCCGAAAAGGCAAGTATCATCAGCAAACTGAGAATGTGTAGTTGGTTCCACCCCTCTAGCAATCTCAATGCCTTTCCACATCCCGTGAGATCGCTTTCTTGCAATCGATCAGCCTAATACTTTCGCCAACAAGATGAATAGAAAGGGGGAGATGGGATCCCCCTGGCAAATACCCTGCGAGGTAGAAAAAAAACCTTGGGGGCTGCCATTGACTAATACCGAAACATTGAACTGCATAATCATACTAGAAATCCACTTAATCCAACCATTACTGAAACCAAACTTAGCAAGCATCGCCAATAGAAAAGACCTATCAACTCTGTCATAGGCTTTCCGGATGTCGAGCTTCAGCATCATTCTTCTCTGTCTATTCTTAATGGTCATGTGTATCGCCTCATGAGCCACAATAATCCCATCAACAATGTTCCTCCTAGGGGTTAAGCCGCTCTTTTCACAGGATATAAGTTTTTCCAGGATCAATTTGAGTCTATTGGTAGCAAATTTTGAAAAGGTTTTGTAAATAGTATTGCACAGCAAGATCGGTCAGAATTCCTCAAAGCACGCCGCTTTATCTTTCTTTGGGATAAGCACCACCATAGTACTATTGAATACTTTTAGGATAAATCCCCTAGTCCTGGACTCTTCAACCACCACCAACAACTCACCGCCTAACAAATCCCAAAAATATTGGTAAAAGAAAGCTTGAAAGTCATTCAGGCCCGGCACTTTATCCCCACTAAGACCAAAAATAGTTGCTTTTAGTTCCTTTAGAGAAACTGGCTCCTCAAGCATCTGATTGTCCTCCCTAGTAACTAATTGTGGGATCACAACCTAAAACTCATCTTTCAATCTGACCTGATCAATCCCACTCTTGTTCCATAAATTTCCAAAAAAATCAACAGCCTCCTGGTTAATCCGATCAGAATCATCCGTCGAAGTTCCATCCTTCAGACGCAGAGATAAAATTCTATTAAGGCTTCTCTTCACCTTCACAAAATTATAGAAGAATTTTGTATTTTTGTCTCCTCTAAGACAATTCTCGCGCGATTTTTGCCTCCAAACAATCTCTTCCCTCTACAATACTTCCCCATATCTACTGAGCAAATCTTTCTCCATGAGGTATTCCACCTCATCCATTCCCTCCGCTAAGACTTTCTAATTTAGATCCCCCAGCTCTCCTTCAATCTTTTGTTTCTCTTCGAAGATATTTCCAAATACAATCTTGTTCCAGCTTTTCAATTTCTGTTTGACATAGCTTAACTTTTTAAAGAACTGAAAGGACAAGAATCCATTAACCACAGGGGCCTCCTTCCACCATTGAACAACCTGATCACTGAAGCTCTGCTCCCTTAACCACATCTTTTCTACCTTAAAAGGGCATTTGAGCGGAACTCCATCCTTCTGCAAAACTAGTGACACTGGAAATGATCCGAGCCGAAGATTGCCAAAACTTTCGCCTCAAAACCAAGGGGAGCCAGGTTCCATTCCCCTACCAAAAAGAACCTATCTAGTTTCTCTGCTATGTTAGAGAAACCCAAACACCTATTATTCCATGTGAAGTTCCCACCTTTAGCAGCCACTTCAAACAAAGCATTAGAATCCACAAAGGTCTGAAAATTTGTTTGGATCCTGCACATCCTTCTCACCCCTCCTCACTTGTCCGAGTGGGAAAGGGTGGCATTGAAATCCCCCGCTAAAATTGTTATGGCTAGCTTAATTTCCTCTAGAGTCTTGGTCATTTCCTCCCAGAGCTGGCACTCATCTGTTGTTTTAATAGGGCCATAAACATTGATTAAGAAACCTGTGAAATTAATAGTCTGTGAGCTTACCTTTGCCATCTGCCAGTATCTAGAGCTTGAGATTGCTTCCACTTTCACTAATTGGGGGTTCCACAAGATTCCCAGGCCACTTGAAGCCCCCTCCGCATCAACAAAAAAACAAACCACCTCTGTCTAACACCAAGTATCCTAGCCGCCTCTTCACTACCTAACTTTGTTTTCTGAGTGCAAATTACTTCTGGTTTCGCTTGATCAAATCCTCTTTTGATCATGCAACACTTGTCAGGGGCATTGCAACCCCTGACATTCCACGTTAGGAACTTCATTGCTACCCAGGAGAGAACAGGTCTCTCCCGAATCTAAGAAGTCTAGTCTATCCCTTCATATTGCCTGGTTCCTCTAGCAACTTTTGTCTATTTTTCTTTCCCCTCATACTCCCTTTAGTCGCCTTATTGGGCTTTGATTTGGTTTGTTTGATGGTCCTTGTGTCCATCTCCCCTACCTCTGTAGACAACCCCAACGAATCATCACTCAAGTCATCTTCATCTCCAGATTCCATCTCCATGGATTTCTCATTGTCCTCCTTGGTCGGGGAGACATGAATATCTTTGAACCTGACCGACTTTAACTCTTCAAACTCTACAATAGTGTTAGAAATCAGGGTCGACGGTAGTCTCCCCATGATTCCAGCCAAAAGGTACCTCCCTTCTAGCCCTAAGAGGAGGAGGCGACGAGGGAGGAAAAGAAAATCCCACATCGCCTACCCCAACGTGAGGCTTAAAAACTGGGTCCGACAGCGAGATCAATCCAATCATTGGAGTGAGACTGCCCCTAAGCGCTTCACCACTTGCTGAACCACGTGGGTCTCCCCGTCATATCCTGCTAGGAGTGATCCACATGCCGATGCATCCTCCCCTTTAATGCCTTTCAGATTTGTGGCATCTAAACCTACTGTAGAAACAATGACCAGAGCTTGGTCAACCAACTTAGTCTCCATTGCATCTTTGGTGACTTCCATGGACACTACCAGTTGATCCTTTCCAGCATCGCATTTTAGGCTTCTCACGCCCAGATAAACAGTAGAATCGGTGGCAGGAGCCGATTCTGTGAGCATGACATCCGGCACGTCCTTTGCAGATTTCGTTAATGCTACCAATTGGTCCTCCAATGCTCTGTCAGCCCTGCCTTTGCCTTTCTGATCTGCCATACATTTAGAATCCTCATGCCCCCACTCTTTATAGGACTTACATTTCACCATGATCTCTTCAACTTCTATCTCTTGCCGCCATAAGCCCTCAGGGGAGCGGATTTCAATGGCCTTGGGGAGAAAGGGATGGGGTTTCCACATTATGCAAATTCGAGAATACATGCATGAGTCCAATTTATCAATGGATTCATCCGATTTGATGAATCTCCCTAGCTTGTCACCGATTATCTTGAAAAATTCCTCCTTCCAATACTCATGCGGTAAGTTGTACAACCTAATCCATACTGGGATTTCCTCAATGGAGGTTTGTTGAGGATCAAAATTGGGGATCCAATCTTTAATGTAGAACCCTACTCCCTTCATCATGAAAGACCCATTATACATGATTCTGGTTTTTTCCACTATTGACCCAGCAATGATTAAGAAAAAACCATTAGTTAGGGTTTTGATCTCGAAATGGCTCCCCCATTCCTCATCAACCCATTTCCTTATCTTTGAAAAAGAAGGTCAATCTCCTCCCCACTTCATGAAGAAGGCTCTAGCGCACAAAAATTGAACTGATTCCTTCCAAGTCGGTGAATCAATACAGATGCTAATGGTTCTCGTCTTCGTCATTGTCGGTGCCTCCACAGTGATGGGTTTCTTGGTAGCTGTTGGTTTTTTCTTCCAAAACCGCTCCTCAGTCTTCTTTTTACTCCACTTAGGGAAGTTCAGGATCCTGGAATGGCCCCATTTATTCTTGTCTGGATCAAAGGAAATGCAGGCATCACCAAACCTACCCCTATCCCTCCATCTTTGATCTAAACCACAACACTAGAACTGGTTAGCATGAGGTGAAAACCAAGGCCAATGTTTTTCAAGACGTCGTGAGCCATTCTCCAGCTCTCACGTTCAAAATCCGCCGCCACCTGCCAACCCTAACCTCCTCCTGCGCTCCATTTTTTTTTAACCCTCTTCTGAATATTAATTAAATATTATTTGTTTAATTAATTATGATTTTAATCCTTTAATTTAAATAATCTTTATTGTTTAATTAAATTCAATTTCTAAATAATTAAATTGTTTCTTGAAATTATTTAATTAGCTAATTAATTCTTCAATTCCAAATCCCCAAATTCGAATTTAATTTAATTTCATTAATTCTTTTAATTTCACTTAATTTCATATGTCTTCTAATTTAATTTAATTTCATTAATTCTTTTAATTTAATTAAATTTGATATTTCTTCTAATTTAATTTAATTTCTAATTTCTCCTAATTTTGAATACATGTGCATGATTTCAAAAATCAAATTGAATTCCAAAGTCAAGTTCTAAATATATTCAAATAATAAATTGAATTTAAAATAAATTCAATATTTGAATTAAATCTCATGCAAAGATCAAATTGAAAATCTAAGTTAAAGTTCAAGCACATGCTAAATTAATTAATTCAATCAATTAATGAATTAAATCATTATCTTTTCAATTCCTATTTCTATCTTTTAGTTAGCTTTTTCTAAATAAAGCTCTCAAAAAGCTTTCAATCAGTTAACTATCTCCTCCTCTTTATTTCCTCCAACCATTCTTTTTCATCTTTCAATCAGCTTTTTCTCAATCAATTGACTCATTTAATCTATTCAAACTATTTTGTTCTACCTCCAAATTAGCAGTTCAACTATCAATCAACATATGAGCTCACCTGAGTTCCACCTCTTAATCAGTTTGTTCTACCTTTCAATCAATTATCATCCAGTTATCTATTAATTGAGCATTCAATTCCTCGCAATTCCTCTGAATCATGAACTTCAAATCTTTGTGTCATTTGCAAGTTGCCAACATGATATCTAAGAGCCATTATACCACAAAGAGGAGAAGAGCAATGAAATCTATATGCAGTCTTGGAATAGGGGATTTTGATTGATAAACTTTATATTCATATTTCTTGCTTGTTTTGCATTATTCCATTATCTGTTTGCTTGAATTCCAATTAGGATAGGGATTCGTGATTTCCCTTTCATTCCTATTTGATTTGATTAATGAATTTTAGCATGCGACATTTTGGTGAACTCGACGTGAACTAACAACAATTTAACCTTCTTTTTCTTCTGTGTGATTTTGGAGATAGTACGGAATTTTTAAAACAAATTGCAGGTTTGTACGGATTGCAGAATAAATTCTGAATCATGCAATCGCATAGACAGGATCATGCAATCGATCACACAGGGTCAAGCATTCGTGCGGAACCCATCACGCAAAAGCCTTTACTTTGTCACACATTCTCTCATATACTGTCATGCATTCATCAAGGTTGTTTCTATGTTTGTTTATCTGCTATTTGTTGTTTCCTGCTCTTTGTTCTATTAAATTATGTATGAAATTAGGTAAATTTGAATACGGTTTACATTTATTTCATGCTTAATTATGACATTTTATGGCACGTAAGGTACAATTCAAAATTGCAGGTGCAAGGAGGACAAAGGAACAAAGAAGACAAGCCAGACGCTTTCAACAAATCCTAAAGGCAAAAAAGAAGATACAAGATCTACAGGATTAACCAGCCATCAATAGATACAACGGCCTAGTTCTCTCGTATAGAGTAAAATATGATTTTCTTAACATATAATGGATGATGAGAGATCTTGCTAGGGCATCACAATCTATTTTGCAGGTTACAGATCAGAATTAGCTTTCTTTTTTATTTTTTGTTTGGTTTGTCTGTGTATCATGTAATCGCTCTATCAGGATCACGCAATCACTCTGTCAGGATCACGCAATCGCTCTGTCAGAATTACGTAATTGATCATATAGTATCACGCAATCGATCAAGTATCATTATGCATTCGTGTTTTTCATAGTTTAGTTTTTTGTCTTCTGTGGGTTTTATTGGGTTACTGATTATCTGTTTGTAGCATGTGGCAAATTTACAGAGAGGATCGGATTATTACTGAATAATAAACACTCATGCTCTCACACTTCATTTTTGGGCCTAAAATAAACCTGGTTAAAATGGACATGCATGTTATCACACTTCAGTTTTGGGCTTCAAATAAACAATGGTTAAAATTGACATGCATGCAATCACATTTCAGTTTGGTGTTTTAAAATTGACATGCACATGTGTATCTCACACCTAAATTTGGGTTTTAAAATGAACGTGAATCAGGCTACTCAACAGAATAACTCACATTTTTTTTTCTTAAGGAAAATAAGTTTTAGTGTGTTTGAGTTGGACCTACTGTTGCATCAACTACCTTTCCACCCGCCTTCAAGGTCTTGAGAGAAAGGGAGAAGGTGATAACAATACCCAAATTTTTTATTTTAGTAGTGAAGGGTATCTTTGATTGGGGATTTCATCACCCCACAGAGGTACTTCGAATTGGGATGTGTTGGGGATATCATCTCTCCCAGCTTACTCTCGAGCGGGTTTTTTGAGTCACTATATAAATATATTGGTCAGGCGGCTAGAGTGTTGAGTGAATTCAAAATATGTGGGGGCCTTCCATGCACCGATAAGCTCAACTAAAGTCTTAAGTGGCTTGCTCTGAGAATCCGTCGTTGGATCGGGACCCCTCAAAATTTTACAATAAGAACCAACTTAGAAGCCCAAATCCTACATTCAGTGATTTTGGGAGTGCGGATCATACCCCATAGATACCACTCATGTACCTTGCATTATGAGACGAAAATTCCTCGATGATGAGATCTTCGGATCTTTGGGGTAAGAGAGACTAGCATGCCCGAGAAGTGTGTGTTGTGGAGTGGAGCCAGGGCTGCCAGACTCTCTATCTGTTCATATTGTTTCGGTATTTTGTTGTGGGGGCCTCATTGAATGGTGTCCACTTTCTAGCCTAAGATTGTATTATGTGCTTTTATATGTATCATTTTACCAGACCAGTATTGAGTTAGTTTTGGGCTATTTCAGGCCCTATCTTATGTATCTCTAAATTCTCAAAGTTGGTCAGAACATAGTTTAGTCAGCTATACCTATCTTCAAAAAATTGTTCTTAGAATTGGAAAACAACAAACTTGTCCTACACACAGAATTACTGGAAACAAAGTCCATCTTGAAACGTCAGACAGTCCTACAAACTCAAAATTTTACATACTTGTGACCATAGGTAGTCTTTGCATAGTCCTCATAGTCCTCATTTATGTTCTTATTGTCGTCCTTTGAACTTGCATAGTCCTTACATATTCCTCATTTACATCCTTATTATTGTCCTTAGAACTTGCATAGTCCTTGCATAGTCCTCATTTACATCCTTATTACCGTCCTCATTTACGTCTGTAGTCCTTGCATAAGTCTTCATTTACGTCCTTATTATCGTCCTCATATACATCCTTAAATTTGGTCCTTATTAGATTTCAAATACCTCTATCTTAGTCCATCATCATTTGCATAATCATCCTAGAAAGTCATAGCATGCATCCTAATGGGTCTCCCAGGTGATGGTTTGCTTCCCTTCGAGCAACCGAATCTAGTGTCAAACGGCGGTCAACGAGAAATCATTGACGGTTTAGGTAACTTGGCCTAGCAATTAAAGAGAAACACACCTCATTATATAGGAGTTGAGTATGAGCTAAATAGAGAGTATAAAATTGCCTGAAGAATTGATAGAGAAATTGCTATAGAACTTCTAAGAGAAGAACTTGAAAAACTTGCATTGCAAAAATCTTGACATGCTCAACAAGTCTTACGTAAAAATCCTTAATAGAGAGTTTGGTCTAGTGTTGCATATTTCATATTTGGGTCTAGAGTCTTGCAGTATTGTCGTCTCGCATTAGGTTCTAAACCATCCTCATATAGAAGTCTTAAATGCCTGTCACAAGGTCACAAAATCCAAAAAGTAAAATGGACCCAAACAACGACCTGATAGTAAATCCAATTTGGAACATGGACATATCAAATGGTCAATAGTCAAATTCTCAGGCAATGCCTACAATACATGAACGACAACAAAATTTAACATGCGAAGAGATTGAGTCATCTCAACAGGACCCACATGTCCTTATGATCTTAGACGCTCTTATACATAATGATAGGGACAAAAATCTCTCATTGTTATTACAAAATGGGGCCAAATTACCTGAAGATTTTGATATCACAACAATCTTACCACTAGGAAATACTTTAGGTCCAAATAGCAGTCAAATACCACATATGACACAAACGCAAGCGATGACCCCAAGTTTTCCTCAAGATGCACCAACATCATCTATTCAAACAAATGTCATTTCAAATGTGAATTCTCAATCAAGTGCATCATCCTCAACAATAAATGTTAGCGCACTAACACAGGCTATACCGACAATGTCAAGTATCTTAGCACCTATTCAAACACAAGTTCCTCATACAACAAGTGCGACTCAACCTCCGGTTTCCTATTCTATAGGATCTACATACAGTCATCAGAAGACAAACCCAGGTTCCGCTAATACAATGAGTACAACCCAGTCAAACATGGGTTCACATATCGCTTATTTCACAGTACCTAGCGAAACCCATAACACATGGAATTATAATTATGGTACCTTTCAATAACCTCCTAGTTATACTACCACAAATTCTTTTGTAGGAAATATACATATGCAAAGTGTACCCCTGACTCAAATAGATATTTTGTCCCAACAAGTACAAAATCTACAACAACATATGGCAACTATGCAAACCGGTAACGATAAAAAGAGCTACACAATGCAAGACTTACGTCCTTATCCTTTTGATCACACATTATACATGCCGCCTTTCCCACCACATTTTGAAACACCAAAATTTCACAAATATAGAGGGAAAGGTGATCCTAGAGATCACATTAGAGAGTTTTTTACGACATGTATAGAGGTTGTAACTAAAGACACCTATCTAATGAGACTGTTTCCTAAAAGTCTAGGAGGCTCAGCCTTGGAGTGGTTTTCACATCTACCACCAACTATCACATCATGGGGTGAATTAGCTGAACATTTCATTGCTAACTTCTCGCATAACATTGAAACCCCAGTCACTTTGATGGACTTATGTGCCGCAAAATAATATGACAATGAAACATTTACATCCTTCATACAAAGATGAAGAGATCTCTATAGGAGATGCAAGACTATTATTCCAGAAATAGAGCAAGTTGACATGTTCACAGAAAACTTAATCCCTAAAATCAAGTACCCGATACAAATGCAATGTTTGACCACATTTAAACAAACCACTGAAAAATCCCTAAAGTGTGAGAAAGGACTAGTAGAACAAGGTCTCATAAAATATGGCAATAACAACAACAATGATAAATCCAAATTTTGGTCGAAAAACAAAAATGTGACCAACGATGGTGTTGTAGATGCCTGTACAGTGAACAGAACTCAACCGGTCTTGTCTTTACAAGGCCCAAGTCAATCATTTAGTCCACACACAAAGAATAACACTATATCTACCAATGTAAACGTTGCGCAAACTATAAACACAAAATTTCCAAGGGTAAATGCTCCAAAAAAGAATTACACACCTCTAGGGGAACCTATTGAATCATCATTAAAAAAGTTGGTATAGACAAACATGATCACTTTGCTAGAAGTAAGAGAACCAGGTCCTTTCAAACCTACATGGTGGAATAATAGTGAATTTTGTGAATATCATTGTACTAAAGGTCACAAAACTGCAAGTTGCTATAAATTGAAAAACTTAATCCAAGAGATGATCGATCAAGGTGACATCACAATTGACACCAACAAAACTTCAGCAAACATGAATCATACCATCTTTAAGGATCCATTTGTCAAACATGATAAAGGAAAGGCATCTACATTGGGAACACAAGATAATACAGCTAAACTGCACAAAAGTCTCATACGACTATACTATTCATGCCATTAGCTCAGGAGATGCAGTAAATGATGATTCACAAGAAACACTCGATAATGATGAGCAATATCAAGAGAATTACAATGATGATAACAAAATTTGCATGCTGTCAGAAGCACCAAAATATGATGAAGACAAGAGTCTCTGTCTTAGGGACTGGGGGCATGAAGAACCGTTTCACTCAAGATGGATTGAAGATGAACTTATAGCACATATTATGGATGTCAGACTTGCACATAATGACTATAGGAAAGGATATGAAATAAACCTTGATAACACAATGTATGTTACAGACAGTTCCCTCACAAGAGATGATACAGTGGCTACAATAACAATAACTCCCAGAGGTGAAGACTGTGCAGTAGTTACTCGCAGATCTAAAATAACTTTACAAGGAGTACCATCAAACCCACCACCAGTAGTAGGACCTATAATGTTGCTGACCAACTCAAGAAAACCCTAACATAGATATCACTTTTTGAACTATTGCATATATCACCAACTCATAAAGCTATCCTGGTCAAAGCGCTTCAAGATTCAGTAGTTGATAGAGATATAAATGAAATTGCCTTCCAATCCATGGTGGGGAATTTGGCACAGGGTACCCATATTACGTTCACAGAACTGGATGTTCCTAGTTATATACTTCTCCATTATGACCCCCTACATCTAGAAGCTTACATACATAAGAGAAGAATCAAAAGAGTACTTATAGATGGGGGAGCTAGTCTCAACATTTGTAAATTAAAGTTGGTTAAGGCATTGGGATATTCTGAGCTTCATATTGATCCTTCAAAAAGAATAAACATCAAAGCTTATGATGATGAAGAGCATTCTTCAAACGGTGTAGTTATGCTACCAGTGCAAATAGGACCTATAACAAAAGAGGTTACTTTCCAGGTGTTGGACGGAGAACTAGGGTACAACATGTTATTGGGTCGCCCATGGATTCATACCATACAAGTTGTACCATCAACATTTCATCAATGTGTTAAATTATGGTGGTACAATGGCATTGAAATCACCATAAAGGGTTATCCAAATCCATTTCAACAATGTAATCACTTAAAGGCAAGTGTAGATAACCAGGTACTTATTAATCAGGCAGCACCCCTCACTACACAAATGGAGTCATTAACATTCACAGAAATACAAAAGAATGCGCCTACAACATCCTCTTTGTAGATTAAGGATGTTGGTTGTGGGGAATACTCTATTTCAAGTGCCTCAAATGGAAAACAATTATCTTTTTCTCCTAGGTCTTTTGGGAAGCCTCAAAGCACAGTAATGAAACAAGACAAAGGAAAAGAAATAGTCAAATACTCAGATTCATGCTCTTTCATTAGGTAGGGAGATTTATAAGAAGAATCTATGAATGAAGATGTCAATCACTAGATATACAGAGAAGAAGATGACATGGCAATAGCCAGGTTACCTTTAGATCAATATGACAACGGATTCAAGATGCTACAAAAACATGGGTATGATTGTACCGCAGGATTGGAATTGCAAAAGCAAGGAAGATTAGAACCTGTTGTACCAAACAAAAATCCAAAGAATCAAGGGTTGGGATATAAACATGTACCAAATATAATAGAAGCAAAACAACGTACATTAGATATACTGAACAGACCAAGGCTATCGTCTGAATACATATCTCAAAGTCAGTTGTCAACACGAGCATTTTCTTCTTCATCTCAGACGAGAAAGAAAACACCAACATCTCCTAGTACAGAATCAGATGGTGAAGATATGAGACAACTTCTACAAGAACCTAGCATGGAGTGACCCAACAATACAGTATCTGACACATCCACACAAGCAAATATGGTAACAGACACAACCTTAGCACCAGTAAATGAGCCTAATCCTTGGTTGTTGTCAATACTTTTGCCAAGGGAAACAACTCAAGATCCACCCAATGAATCAGATGAAGAAAGACTATAATGACTTATAGGTCAGGTTTAAGAAGGGTGGCCCCCATACAAAGGAGGTCTGCGAATCTACAACAAAATTAGGTGCAGGAACAAGAGGAGATAAGTGATACAACCTCAGAAGCCGAAACACGCATAGAAAGTGAGATAGATTCTCATGAATATGAATTCCTATCTGATCAGGATTCCATCCCACAAGCAATAGACATGATAGAGGGTAACAAATAGCCTAGAGATGATTAAAATATACCAGGTCACTCAAATAACCAGGTATGCATGTTATCAAAATCTATTACAACAGAAGGGAGTAATGAATGACCCCTTGTACATTCACATTTGATTGACTGAGGACAAGAAGGAAAACCAATTCTAGATTGGTTTGAGAACGATGAAGCTATTAGAGAATTCCTTTGTGTTAGAGAAGGGTTTCCACAAGGTGATCACAAGACAAGATTTGTTGTAGACCTGGATAGAACAAAATACTTTGGAGAGGCAAGTGCCTTTGTGACAGAAGATATGGATCAAAGCGATCACAATGGCAAGAGTGGGTTAGATAATCTACCTATTGAAAAAGAGAATTCAGCATTACTCATGGAAGAAACTGAAGAAGTCAATATAGTAGAAGGAGAAGGTGTATATAATATACACTTAGAAAAATCATTGAACCAGGAAGAAAAGGACAAATTCATACAGTTTTTCAAATAACATCCTATCAATTTTGCTTGGTCCTATGCGGATATGCCGGGCTTAAATCTAGAATTGGTGTTATGTCGTTTATCATTTCTACCAGGAATTAAACCGCACAAACAAAAGCTAAGAAAGATGCATCCATAGATTGTATTACTAGTCAAAATAGAACTCCAAAATCTTCTGGATGTGGGCTTCATTTGACCTATTGACTATGCAGAATGGATATCCAATCTGGTACATGTGACTAAGCCCACTAGGGGCACAAGAATCTGTACTGACTTCTGAGATCTAAACAAAGCATGTCCTAAGGATGATTTCCCATTACCCAACATAGACATGATAGTTGACTTAACTGTTGGGAATGAAATGCTTTCATTAATGGATGGTTTCTCAGGATATAACCAGATCAGGATTGCACTAGAAGATCAACATAAGACAACATTTACTTGTCCATGGGGAACATACTGTTGGAACATCATGTAGTTTGGTCTTAAGAATGCAGGAGCAACATATCAAAGATCTATGACGACACTATTTCATGACATGATCCACAATATCATGGATGACTATATGGATGATCTATTGGTTAAATCATAGATAAGAGAAGATCACCTTGAAGTCCTTGCAAAGATATTTGATCGATTAGAGCAGTACAATGTCAGGTTAAACCCCCAAAAGTTTGTGTTTGGTGTAACAACAGGCAAACTTTTAGGATTTATTGTGTCTAACAGAGGAAATGAAGTAGATCATGCAAAGGTAAAAGCAATCATGGATATGAAACCTCCATCAACACTCAAGTAGTCAAGAGGGTTGCAAGGAAGACTACAGTCCATAAGAAGGTCCATAACACAGCTAGCAGATAAATGTCATCCATTCCAGTATTTACTCAGAAAAGGAGTTACCTTCAAATGGACGGAATAGTGCCAAGAAGCTTTTCAAGATTTAAAATATTATCTTCTGAAAACTCCAGTATTAGTTCCACCTACTCAAGGAAAGCCCCTATACTATATATATCAGCAACAAACTCATCTTCAGGAGCCTTGTTGGCACAACATGATGATCAAGGAAAGGAAAGAGCAATCTACTATATAAGTAGAACCCTAATTTTATATGAGCTTAATTACACTCCTATAGAACAAGCATGTCTAGTAGTGATTTTCGCATCTCAGAAACTTAGACATTATATGCTAAGTCACAAAGTACAACTCATTGCACGTTTTTATCCACTCAAATATTTGTTAAGCAGAGAAACATTGATTGGAAGATTGGCTAAGTGGGTCATGATTTTAAGTGAGTTTGGTATAGAGTGTGTGGACAGAAAGGCAATCAAAGGGCAGATTATAATAGATTAGTTAGCAGATGCTCCCTTGCAAAACAGTCACCTGCTACTAATAGATTTTCCTGAAGAATCTATGTTTACATTGACAGCATCTACCATGTGGAAATTATACTTTGATGGGTCCTATACAAATCATGGAGCCGGAGCTAGGATTCTTTTCATCACCCCCAAAGGTGATTCTATCCCTAAGTTATTCAGAATAAATTTTCCCTGTATGAACAATATAGCTGAATATGAAGCTTTCATCATAGGACTTTGTATCATTGTGTAGTGGAGGATAAAAGAATTACAGGTCTACGGTGACTCACAGCTGATTGTAAATCAAGTCAATGATGACTATAACACAAAAGATGATAAACTACTACCTTATCAACAAATGGTAGAAGATTACAAAGAACATTTCAGTAATATCACTTTTGAACAGATTCCAAGGGTACATAACAAGGCAATTGACGCCATGGCAACAATAGGGTCTCTACTAAATATGCCTAATAATGAAAAACACAATTTGAGTTTATTGTAGAACAATTAATGATACCCATATATGAGATTCCCTCATCAGAATATGTATGTGTAATTGTGGGTCCTGAATCCCCATGGTATAATGAGATATATGCATACTTACATACTCAGTATATGTCTCCTGATTTGTCTAGAAATCAAAAGAAAACACTTATTCGGCAGGCATCCAGACACACTATTATTGCTGACACATCGTATAGAAAGGGCTTTGATGGAACCCTTCTCCGATGTCTTGATGAAAAAGAAGCACAACTTGCCTTAAAGGAGGTACATGATGGAATTTGTGGGGTGCATCAAAGTGGCAGGTCATTATCAAAGAAATTGTTAAGAACTGGATATTATTGGCTAACCATGGAAATGGATGTCAATAAATATGTACAAAAATGTAAATGATGTCAAATGCATGGAGACCTTATTCATGCACCGACACAGGATCTTCAACCTATTACATCACCATGGCCATTTTCACAATGGGGGTTATATCTAGTTGGTAAAGTTAATCCTACTTCTTCCAATGGGCACAGATTCATCTTAACAGCTACTGAGTATTTTACTAAATGGGTCGAGGCAATTCTCCTTACATACACCACCGGTAAGCAAATAACAAAGTTTATTCTTAATTACATTATCTCTCGGTATGGGATTTCCAATGTGCATAGTGACAGACAATGGACATCCATTCAAAAATCAAGAAATGAGAGAATTGTGTGAAAAATTTCAAATACAACAGAGATTTGCAACACCATATTATCCGCAAAGCAATGGACAAGCAGAGGCAACAAACAAGACAATATTGAAGATCCTAAATAAAGTTGTCACTGACGCAGGACGGGACTGGCATCTCCAGTTAAATCTCGCTCTTTGGGCTTATAAAACAGGAGTACACACCACTACAGGAGCAACACCATATTCATTAGTCTATGGTACAGAAGCGATAGTACCTATTGAAATAGAACTACCGTCTTTAAGAGTTTCCTTAAAAACATCATATCAGAGGAAGACTATCGGGTTGCAAGATTACAAGAGCTTGAAACGCTCGATGAAAAGAGACAAACTACTTTAAATCATTTGCAAGGTTGCCAAAATAGATTGAGAAAGAGTTACAATAAACGAGTACGCCCAAGGAATTTTGAAGTGGGAGATCTAGTTCTCAAGGAGAACCAAAAGAACCTAGCGAACGAGAAAAGCTAGGGAAGTTTGAATCTAACTGGCTAGGTCCTTTTATCATAACAAGGGTTATAGGCAATGGAGCATACAATTTGGCTACCATGGAGGGAGATCCACTCCCTAACCCTATGAACAATATGCACCTTAAATGATATTATATCTAAGGGATGGGTTAGTTTAGGTTTTACCAAGTTTATCATTTGTTTGCATTCAAGAGAAACAAGGGTAGTCTCCTTTCTTAGATATTCGGACATGAAGTCTTTGAGATCCTAAGGTCATTCATTTTCAACATTACCCTATGACGAGGCTTTACTTATGGTTTGATAGTGATTTCACTATTTGAGACATTAACCCAAAATCTATCAATTGTTATATCTCAAACACATTAACAAAATCTCTAATTCATTCTAGACACCTAGTTGATCATATGACTAGTGAAAAATCTAAAATTCTACTTCAGGGCCGTTGTAATTGTCACACCCAAGTAGGTTTCATTACTTACAAGTCAAGGCAAGAAAATAAAAAAAGAAAAAAAGAAAAAGAAAAAGTGTTATGCCAAATATTCGTCTCAAGGCAAAAGAACAATGATATATAACTGAAATATCACGCATACAAAGTGCGACAAAAAGATTGACTATGGGAACATGCGAGTAACTCCATCAGGGCTATGAACACCTGTTAGCAATGGAGCAATATTGGAGAAATTACAATCTATAACCTCGTCGGAACTCTAAAAGCTTGCTGGCAGCGAGGCTCTATTCAGGATGCTTTTGAAGTTAAAATAATCCATGTAGCTAGTCATATAGGATGCTAAGGATCTTTAGTGAACATAAGAGTGGGAATTAACTCATTTGCACACACATGGGAAAAAGAAGATCAAAGTTTCAAGAACCAATGGGGAACTTTTCCGCGTCTCCATTTGTAAATCCTAGTCACCAAGTGTGTTAATTTGGATGTTCCAAGGAAATTTAAGGATCGATTGATTGCTTATCTATGAAATGTTTTGTACCTCCAATTCAATTGGTGTATTAATAAATACTAAACAAATACAGTCATCCTTTGTCGAATAGGAAATGCATATTCATCATGCATATTGCATTAACATAGGTCATGTCAATAATTCATTGTCTCCACATGCATTCTACAGATCATTATTTCATACAGGTTTGCACACTGGGGGCATAACTGAAAAAATCCTTAAAATCATATAAAGCCCTGAAAAACCCCTAAAAATCAAATACGATCTTGAAAAAATCAATCAAAAATATTCATATATAATCCACAAAATCCAAAAACATTGGGAAAACATAAAAATCCAAAAACATTGAGAAAGCATAAAAATCCAAAAATAGTGAAAAACATAAAAAAATCCACAAAACATTGGGAAAACATAAAAAAAAAAAAGAAGCAAAAACATTCAGAAAAAGTCTTGAAAAAAAAATACAAAAACATCCATATAATGTCCTAAAAAAATCAACCCAAAAACAATCAAAATCAATCAAAAAATACTTGCAATAAAATGTCTTGCAAGAAACAAATACCCTAGCTAATATCCAACAAACACTTCGCACGAAGTTAACAAAGGATATGACTATCTAGTCAAACATCTGCAATCAACTGATCAAATTGTCTTATCAATCATATCATATCCATATCAAGTGGTTATTATCTTGTCTTAAACAAAAGAGGATACACTCGAAATCAGACAGGTCAGTCTTAAACGAGGTCTGCAACTTTCTAAGATCAGACATTATCAACCATCACATCAAGCAACTAAGAACAAAGGCACAAGGTCAGTATAGCTGCTGAATTTTGTCTGGGTCAGTCTTTATCTTTTATCATTTGGTGACAGATCATGTTCCTATGCTACTGAAGGATGTCCACAAGTGACTAGAGGAGCCATGATGGGCATTATCTTTTTCTTTGTTTGTTGTTTGTGGTGTGAACCGATGAAGTTCTAGGGAAATTGCTCTAGTGGTTGTCTGTGATAGGATCATTTAGCTAGTGAATGCCACACATACCTCGACCCCTAGTGTATTTCCCAAAATGGAGGGGTTCACTCCTTGTCTGCTACATGTTTATTTCTTCAATGAGATATCTTTACATCTTGGTTCCTTATACCCTAGTGTGCTAAGCTCCATTGCTCAATAATAAGGCCTAGTGATGAATATATATTGCGCAATAAATAATGATACAAGTTCGTGAATCAATCATTCTCATTCTCATCTCATCTGTTTATTGATAATTTATTGATTTCTCATCTTTTTCTAAATCATTTTTTGTCATCTAACATTATTTCATAAATTTCTTCTTTCTTTCATCTTACTAACATTTCTTCACGGTACATCTAAGTTAAAGGAATATTCCCGCATTATCATACAAAAACATCCATATAGTTTTAAATTGCATCCATATAGTTTTAAAAAACATCCATATAGTTTTAAATTACATCCATATAGTTTTAAATTGCATCCATATAGTCTTAAATTAAACATTGTGTTTTTCATATAGAAAGCATTAAACCATTTAAAAATCATTCAGAAATCATATAGAAAACATTAAAACATTCATTCATCATTACATCATAAATAATGTAGAGACCATTGCACTCATAAATAATCATTTATAAATCATATAGACTTGCATTCCATAACTCATAGCATCATACAACATACATGGAAAACAAGGCATAATAGCTCGCTGCCAAAAATTGTACTTCATATATATATAGCTCAAAAATGGTAATGTGTTCGTATACAATAATCATAAAACAAGTCTGAAGGCTCAGATAACATGATCTCAATGTCTCAACCAACACTGCCTCTGTCAATAGGTGGATCCTTCCTGCTAGATCCTGCCCCAGGATGTCGAGGTGGACCCATGACACCACCATTATTGGTCCTTCGTGTAGAAGTCCTACTAGAACCAAAATGACCTCTAACCTCACTAAAGATAGGATCTCTCTATTCCTTGGGTACACCGTCATGGTAGAGTTATCGATAATAAAAGGCCTCTTGTGTAGCGTAATAGAGTCTGTTAGACTATCTGCATGCATCGGTACCTGGAGCAAAATGTTGATCATAGGAAACCTGAATCATCTGCAACCATATAACTACCTCATCTCTCTCCCTCTAGAGATGATCTCTCTCGGTCTCTAATGCACCATAGTCTTTGTGGAATGCCTCCCACTCAGCATCTCATTATTGCCTAAGTCTGGCAACCTCGTCCTCTAGACTTTGAATCCACGCTCTGCGAATCTGCAGATCATCATCATCTCCATCACCACCTTGTCCTCCTCCCTCCTCTACAATAGGCACGTCCTCTAGCTCTAACATATCATCATCATCCCCATCCTCACTGCTCAATGACTCTGAAGAATCACCGTTATCCTCACTTCTCATAGACTTAGTGTCTCCACCAATGTCTACGTCCTCCTCTCCTCCCTCATCTCCTCCTCCACCCTCCTCTTCCCCATGTCGATCCTCAGTCATTGTCTAGGATGTCGTATATGCTATGCTGTGATCGGAACAATCAGATCAGTCAGTGGAATAGGCTTATGTCTGGCCCACCATGCATCATACTTAAGAGTAGTCCCTAGATCTGTTGCACCTGCCCTCCAACCCCATTGTAATGCCTGAAGAGCATCAAACTCGATAGCCATCACATGTGGTTGTATGCATACACCCCAATCAGAAACCTCACGATAAACATGAGCAAAGTACATTATAACAACACGTGTCACTGGCACCTCCTCAAACTGTCTAAGTACCCATCCTAGAAGAGACATCTCAATAATCCTCTACGTCTCAACGGTCCTCCCAATAAGATATCTCCATTGTCTGCATAAAGGCAAGTGTTGTGCATCACTTGCCCAATCAGGGCAATCTAAATATGGTCTCCAAATAAAATGCTGCAAGATATCAAGTTGATGTTGCCAGTACAAGGTGTTACCCGAACCCCTGTGTCTAATACCAGGTGTATATCTATACGCATAGGGCTCATCAAGCTGCAAGTCAACATGAATAATTGGCCTCAAGATAGAAATGTGCTCCCACGCCCAAGTCTAGAGCAATGTCACACCACAGCTGATCGATCGGTATCCTAAGTATACAATGTTTTGCATCTGATAATAAACCATGGCTAATAGACAAGGACCCCAAGCATATACTCGACGATGAACAATCATATCATGGAGCACTCTGCCCCATCCAACTGGAAAGCCATGACCTCACCTGTCAGGAATCAAAAAACCACCTATGATACTGCACAATACTATAGTAAGATTATCATAGTCCAATCGAGCCCAAGGGATATCATAATGACCATTGATCTGTAAATCCTGCTCCTCACTCTCAAAAAGGGCACACGGTCCAGTGATGCCATTGTCATGATCATATACAACTCTCACACCATGGATGGGAATATGCAATATACACCAAACATCCTCTAAGGTAATAGATGCCTCACCAGTAGGAAGATGAAAGGTACATGTCTCGGAATGCCACTGCTCTACTAAAGCTATAATCAAGGCCCTGTTGGTCGTGACCTCTGGCAAATGTAAAACATGATATAATCCTAGATGTTGGATATGTGCAATCTCCTCATCAAGTAAACCGGCTCGAAGATCAAGTCCACTGGGTCTACTCTGTCGGCAGTATAACACTCTAATGTTCTCCTGCATGATTATTATTTTTTTGAAAATGTCAGATATTGGATAACGTGATTACAAAAAATGATCATACGCATGACAAAAAAACTTCAATTTACAACAAATGCGTAAATTCAAATACTTATGCGTAACATCTAACACTATTGGGGTACAATTAAAGCTTATGTGTAACAATTGCAATGAATGCATAGCATTTATAACTAATGCGTAAACAAATAAACGAATGCGTAACACTAAGCACTTATGTGTGACAATCTTTTGCGGTACATTTAAAGTGTTTGCATGACACTTAATACTAATGTGTGAAAATTGATAGGCGTATGCATGATGAATAAAACCTAGACCTCTGAAATTTTTTTTAAAAAAATACAAAAAACAAGCGAAAAATTGAGCAAAAACTTGGAAACATACCATGTCGCCAATCCTCGGAGGTCTCTAATAAGAACGTTCTCGGTCAGACAAATGCACTTGTGCCCTACAGCCAGCCATGATGATCAAATACTCGCAGGAAAGAAAAAGACTCACAAGGATCTCCAAGAACTCAACACATGCAAATGAGCAAATGAAAAGCTAAACACTCTATTTATAGCTCAAAATTAGGGTTTTTTCCACTCCAACGCCTGTGGTCCCCGTCAACTTCAAACAAATTGTAGGCTACTCAAACGATTTGGAAATTGCACGAAATTTCACACGATTACTCATTATACTAATATCGAAAATATGGTCTCAATTTTTGAATTTTTTGACCACCTTTTTCGAGGGGGCATATTTATACTATACAATGTTACCAAGGCATACTGGGGCAGAATTTTTTTGTTTTCTTTGAAAAAACATCGTTTTGACTTTGTCTCAACGAGGGGCAAATGTAGACACCTAAAAATGTCTCATTGATCATGTACTAATTATCCGTCTAAATTAGTTAAATAATTATTTAATTATTTAATTAAGTTAATTAATCTTAATCTTCTAGTTTCATATTTCTTCATCATCTTACTAATTATTCTATTTTAATTCTATCTTCAATTAATCATTTAAACCATTTTTTAATATTAATTAAATATTTATTATTTAATTCATTATGATTTTTAATCCTCAATTTAAATAATATTTATTATTTAAATAAATAATTTTTCAATTTCTATCTCTAATCATCTAATCATTAACCCTCTTCTGAATATTAATTAAATAATATTTATTTAATTAATTGTGATTTTAATCCTTTAATTTAAATAATCTTTATTATTTAATTAAATTCAATTTCTAAATAATTAAATAGTTTCTTTAAATTATTTAATTAGCAAATTAATTCTTCAATTCCAAATCCCCAAATTCGAATTTAATTTAATTTCATTAATTCTTTTTATTTCATATTTCTTCTAATTTCATTTAATTTCATTAATTCTTTTTATTTCATTAAATTTCACATTTCTTCTAATTTAATTTAAATCCTAATTTCGAATACATGTGTATAATTTCAAAAATCAAATTGAATTCCAAAGTCAAGTTCTAAATATATTCAAATAATAAGTTGAATTTAAAATAAATTCAATATTTGAATTAAATCTCATGCAAAGATCAAATTGAAAATCTAAGTTAAAGTTCAAGCACATGCTAAATTAATTAATTCAATCAATTAATTAATTAAATCATTATATCTTCAATTCCTATTTCTATCTTTTAGTTAGTTTTTTCTAAATAAAGCTCTCAATCGACTTTCAATCAGTTAACTATCTCCTCCTCTTTATTTCCTCCAATCATTTTTTTTCATCTTTCAATCAGCTTTTTCTCAATCGGTTGACTCATTTAATCTATTCAATCTATTATTTTCCACCTCCAAATCAGCAGTTCAACTATCAATCAACATGTGAGCTCACCTGAGTTCCACCTCTTGATCAATCTGTTCCACCTTTCAATCAATTCTCATCCAATTATCTATAAATTGAGCATTCAATTCCTCACAAACTTTGAATCTTTGTGTCATTTGCAGGTTGCCAGCGCGATATTTGAGAGCCATTATACCACAAAGAGGACAAGAGCAATGGAAGCTATATGTAGTCTTGGAATAGGGGATTTTGGTTGATAAACTTTATATTCCTATTTCTTGCTTGTTTTGCATTATTCCATTGTCTTTTTGTTTGAATTCCAATTAGGATAGGGATTCGTGATTTCCCTTTCATTCCTATTTCATTTGATTAATGAATTTTAGCATGCGACACCAACATAACCAATTTCTCACCTTCCTCCATGTTCACATGTCCCTGCATTCACTTGCACTCGATTGTTCATCAGTAATGGCAATCCCCAATTTCACAATAAAACAATTTAAATCATTCATTCGCATTTAAATTTCCATTTCCAATTCCAATTTTAATTTCATTTCAATTTTAGGTTTCAATTTCATTTTATTTTTCCATTTCATCCATATAACATAAAATATAAACAATTGCCCTAATTTAATAATTGCAATTAAATATTAAAAAAAGGGTATGTGACAATTACCTCATTAATTGATGAACAGATCGTCAAGAAAATTGAATAGGTCAATTCACGAGGAAGATCAATTGGTGAGTGGATGGACAAGATATTGAGTCAAGGTACACATCTCATATGTTTTGTGGTTACCCTAGTAAATAATCTAGAAGATGTAAAGTATGAGATGGATAAAACTTTGGATCTATTCTCAAATGAATTAGAGATACAAGAGAAGGATTTCAACTCATGGTTGAAGTTAGAAGATTTTCAATTAGATGTTCTGGTTGATAATGAAATACTTCCTTCAAGGGATATGTACATTGAACAAAGGAAGGTACTAGAACATCAAATGAACGCCTTGAAAATGATTGTCAAAGATATGAGGAAAGCCCAAAGGGAATGTAATGACAAAGTAAAGGACATCATTGAAAAGATATTAGCACTTCCTTGTACATTCCTTGATGAAAATCAAAAGCCTCTTCGTGAAGATGTTAGTATCAAAGAATTTAGTTTTCTTATTGGAGATGAGATGGACAAAGAATCTTTCTCATTATCTTCCATTGATAAGTTGATAGAAATTCAAGTCAATTTAGATGATTTGGTTTCTCTTCTAAATAATCACAATACAAGCTACATGAGCCTCAAAGATTCTATCACTTGAGTCAAATTTATCAAGAGCCATACCAAGGGACCTGATGAAGAACAAATGAAGATAGCTCTGTAGAAATTCAAGGAGTTCATGAAGCAAGATCATAATGGAGTGTCTAGTTACGAGTAGTATTTTTCATATTTTCTAAATCTATAGGTGCATTTTTGTAATAAGACTTTGACACCTTAAGTGTCATTTTGTATTCAAGTTTTTTGCGTCTAGAACATGCACAACTTCTAAGTCAAATAGGACTCTTCTTTTACTTAGTAATAGTTTTCCTATATTAGCTCATAGCATATCACCTATATATATGAGGTTGCTTATTGTAATTTTTATCTTTAATCTTTATGCAATGAAACTCTAT
The DNA here is from genome assembly GCF_030272615.1 of Cryptomeria japonica. NCBI lineage: Eukaryota > Viridiplantae > Streptophyta > Pinopsida > Cupressales > Cupressaceae > Cryptomeria > Cryptomeria japonica. Next base: position 590,424,153 of record NC_081411.1, on the reverse strand, counting down.
CGAGGTGAAGAGAAAAGTGAAACTTTGAGTTCATATTGTTATTTTGTAAATTTGATCAAATAAGAAGACATCTTTGGCATTCAAAATTTATGTTGAATACATTGTGGTTTATGTTGAGAGTGTTCTTATGTCATTCTTGTGATAAAATCCTCTTTTGATCAAATAAAAGCATTGTGTTGAAATAGTATTAAAGAGTAAAATAAGTGTTGGTTTGTAAAATTTGTGTTACATTTCAGCTCTTGTTAAATAGAATTAGTAATTAGTAAAAGAGGTAGAAATTTGAAGACTTTGAGCTTCATTTTGTTATTTTGAGAAAGAGTTAGCTGAATTGTAATAAGATAACAATTAGAAGACTTTATGATTTGCTTGGTTATCTTGATAAAAGAGGTAGTGATTTGAAGACTTCGAGCTTCATTTTATTATTTTCAAAGAAAGATTAGCAAAATTGTAATTAGATATCGATACAAAAACTTTGTGCTTTTCTTTGTTATATTGATAAAATATCATGGGTTATAGAAGTTATGTGTAAAAGTTTGATAGGATCATAATTAATATAACTTTTTGCGTGAACATTGTTTTCCCGTCCTAGAGAAGCAACAAAGGACTTTGTGCCTTTACGAATAATTTGCTTCTTTTGTTTTGTATTTTTCATTCACATGCTCTGAGTTATTTCATAGTAACTTTGAAGTTGTATAAATCATTACTGCTCCAGATTGTAAAATCTTTTTTGAAAAAAAGAAGAGAAAAGATTAACATCCATTCTAAAAAGAGAATAGGATGATGTACCACCCAAGTTTATATTAGGAATCATAGTTCATATTTTGTTTTAAATTAAATAGAGTAGTAAGCAAAAGGGGGAGCCTTCCCTTATAATTGGGAGAGATTCAATCTCACAATATGATTGAAACCACAATTTTGTGACCCAGTTTACAAAATTTTCACCCAACAATTTTTTGCGACTTTGTTGGGGAGAACACACAATCAAATACCTTCAATTTTTTACTTGAGCATTCTAGTGTTCTTATTTTGGTATTATATTTTAGCATTTCTTCTTGTACTTGTTTCAAAGTTGCTAATCTAGTTGATCCAAGTTACACACATGGTAGGCGAAATCAAGGTATTGTTGATCCCATTTTTGAGTTGCTACAAAAGAACAACTTTGATTATTTTCCTCCCAAATCAGTTTGTCCTTTGCAATGTACAATAAGTTATGTTCCTACGAGTGAAAGATCACCTATTCCTAGCGAAGCATCCAGTGCTCCCAGACCTTTGGTAATATCTCAAGTTTAGAGGTTTGTTATTCCACCTTTCCAACTAGTGGTCATGGCTACAGGAGGTGGTCAACCTGCTCAAGGTCTATGGGGATAAAATTTTGGTCCTCTCAATTTTCCTCTCCCACTTCATCTACTTCCACAATGAAGAATATTCATAAATTCTATGGATATGGAAAATATCATCCCAATGAGCATATTGTTACATTTTACATTGCATGCGGTGTTCTTGGAGTAGAACATGATTATGTTTCAGTGATATTGTTCATTGAAACATTACAAGGTGTTGTTGTTGATTGGTTCTATCATTTGGCACCTCAAACTATAACTAATTGGGATACCCTCAAAATTTGTTTTAAGGCTAGATTCAAGTCAGTAGAAGATGTGCATACTTTTCTGGCACGACTTACATAGATGAAGAAATAACCTCATGAGCCTATGCGTGATTTTATCACGAAGTTCAACAAGTTGCAGAACCTCATCCCCACAGTTTCTCAACCAACTGTTGAGAATCTCAAGTGTTTCTTTATAAATTCACAACTGTCAGAGGTTAGCTTCTTATTGAGAAGAGCACCATTGACTAATTTGGCACATGCATTGAGGCTAGAAATGAAGTGAAAGATGATCTTATCCTTGATGATAAAACTAGGAAAGATCCAAATAAGTTTAAGAATCTTTTTGTATTGACCAAGTCAGCATCTTTAGGTACTACTAACCCAATGGTGCAAAGGTTAGAAAATAAGCTTCTCTCTCTTAAGAAACAAATATCTTAGAATTCTTTCTTTTCTCCGTACAAATATATCCCAAGGAGAAACTACCCAAACAATGCTAACAACTATGTTGCAAAGAACCAAGCTAAGCTTCCTCCTCCACCAAAGAGGTTGGTTCTTGAAGCTCCACCTTCTAATTTGGCAGTGGGATATTTTGAAGCGAAGCAAGGTGATTTCATATCTTCTAAGGAAGATGTTGCAACTCTTTTCCAAGAGAATGGAGAGGAAGTTGTTGGCGACTCTACAATAAATTATATGCATTTTGAATAATCCTCTGAGGTAGTAGATGCCAATATAAATGTAGTTCTCACTCGTTCTCAAAATTAGCTTTATCATTCCAAAGATCATGAAGCAAAGAAGAAGGATACTCCTCAACTGTCTATTACCATTGAAAATAGGGAAACTCCCGTTCCAGGGTTACCTAAAAGTTCAATGAGTGATAACCAAGTAAATACTACACAAACTGTTGTTGTTTCAAATGTAGTAAGACCCAATATCAATAATCCTAAGTCCCAATACGACTTCTTCATCCTCTTTGCCTATTGCGTACCAAACTTTTGATATAATTGATCATATAGTAAAAATAAAAATTCAAATGTCTGAAGTTGAGTACCTATAGTATAATCTTGACCAATTTGATAGGTTGGTCAATTTTGTGAAGGATAAAGAACCACAACCTACTGTGAGTTCTTCCCAAAATAATCTTGTTTTATCTAGGCCTAGAAACTTTCCCAATAACCTTGTCACTATTCCTTCATCTATTCCAGGGAAGATAGATCATTTTTATATTTCTTTGTTTATCAATTGTTTCAAGTTAAGTAATTATGTTATTGATTTTAAAGCCTTAGATAATGTTATGCCTCTCAAAGTGGCTAATGCACTCAATCTGACTTTGACCAAGACTTCTGGTCATTGTTATTCCATGCAAAAAAAACAAGTGTCTCTTGTGAGGCAAATACATTATGCACAATTTGCATTGTATCATTCCCTGATAAGAAAATTAAGATGACCATTCTAGTTGATGATGTTTCCACTTCATATGGTATGTTGCTAGGACATATTTTTTGTAAAGATGTAGGTGGTGAGCTACATATGGACATGAATCAAGTTAAAATTCTAGTAAAGGGATTCATGTAAAAGCTCCTTCCTGAGGGAGAGAGATAAAATACACTATGGTGAAATCAGATGATCCTCATGCACTAATTCTATTTGAATCAGCAGGTATGGGAAGCTATTATCTACACATTGATGAAGTTTCAGAGTTTGTTGAAGATTGGGTAGAAGTTTCTGAATCATAGGCATCTAAATCTTCTAGTTTTGTTGATAGTGAAGGGTCTAATTCTTCACACATATCAGATACTGATAAGTTTGTTGATGCTTGTGAAGGCCAAGATTCAGTTGTAGGTTCTAGTAAGTCCTTTATCATGGTTGATAATGATGAAAGTTCTTTTGGTGAAGGTGAAATTCCTTTTCCTTGTGATGAAGATATGCACATGTGTCCTATTGATGATACTTCCAATGATATATGGATTTGGAGTTTGATGATAGTTGTTCTTGAGTTGGTTCTGGTGTAGGTGTGATGAACTTATAAGGCACTAAGAGGGGGGTGAATCAGTGATAGTAAAAATAGTACAAATCTGAATATCAATTTCACCAACTTAAAACTCAATAGACATGTAATAAATAACACCAACTATGCAATCACCGCACAAAGCATAAACCACATGACACAAGAGGTTATACATGGAAAACCCAAATGGGAAAAACCATGGTGGGAGTTAGTACCCACAAGATCCATTATCTATAGTATAGAGATTTGACCGGTTAAGGTCTACAACACCCGGTTAGGGGCACACCCTGTTAGAAGTGTCTATGCCTGGTTAAGAGCTTTACAAAAGGCCTGTGAGGACTAGCCATGTTAGGAGCTACCCAAGTAACTGGGATTTGCAAACACAAGTTAATGTGTCACCTGGTTAGACGATTTAATTATCAGAACTGTTAGGATCTAACTACACCCTATTAGGAGTGACCTTGTAAGAGAATTTTCTTGTTGCAACTATTAGGAAGACAACAAGTACAAATGATCTTAGTATAAAACCTTGTGTGTCCGATAAGATCCACTTCAGAAATTACAACATCACAAAGACTTCATCTCTCAACTCCTCTGATCTTCGCATTATCAGAAATACAAAATTCGCTCATCACTTATCACACTATCAAGCTCATGTATATATATCCTTTCGTACGTCATCACACAATAAAAATTATTATAAGGTCGACAAGAACCTTATTACAATTACCTAGGTTCAATGCATGTAGACAATCTTGCATTGTACACCTTAGTTATGTCAGCCACCGACATAACAAATCCAATCCTGTGTAGATTTACCGATCTGAGTGATTTTCATCACTACTGGTTGAGTCTCCATCAACTAATCTATTTTGTCAAACAAATCACGTTCACCTAATCGGTTCAGTACGTGTGGTAATGAACATATCTTCATCTGATAGTCTTCAATGCTGCTACAAAACCACATCATCTCAATCTTCATTATTTTCATTTACCGGTTGTCGGATTGAAACAGTGTCTGTCATTTACCGGTTGAAGTCCTAATTATCGGTTATGATAAAACTGTCTTTGCTTTAACGGTTAAGTTTAGCCGACTGAACTGTAGGACTTAGATGACTCAAAGAAACATAGTTGCCATCAATAACAACATACAAACTAGTCATCATACATAAATCTAATTTCTATGCACAACAGAAATATATTGGTTGCATCAATCAAACACACATTACATTACCGGTTGACCAAATGATCAAATGCCAACAAGGTGTTCTTCTCATCTCCCCTTGAGGAGAAGTTTTTCCTTATTCTTTTAAGTTACAATTTGCTAATACTAATAACATGAAATAATATGAGTCATTGTTGTTGGTTATTGAAGTTGCACACAAAAGAGGAATTAAAAATCTCCATATACAGGATGATGCTAAATTAGTTGTATGTCAAGTAAGAAATATATATCAAAGAAGAAATGATAGGCTTAAGCACTATCATAATCTTCTTTGGGGTTACATTGAAGGTTTTGATGCTTTTAATATTTCCATGGTTCCAAGATATTTTAATGATGGGGTGGATTCTCTTGTCACCTCTGACACACTTTTGATTCTACATAAAGATTTCAACCAACAAAGGTATATTGTTGAGTTGGTTTCAAGGCCAAGTGTTCCAGACAACTGAGACCATTGGAAGATTTTTAATGATGACAAGTATATTATGTTGTATATCATTGGCATATGATGAACCGGTATGTTGATATGATGATAATGTATGTTGTCATGGATGTCAATAAGTTCAAGTGAACCGGTATGAAGAGGCATGAAGAGATGTAGTGAACCGGGTTTCACTAAGTGTGACTACCGGTTGGCAATCTCAGCTCTATGGTTATCGGTTTGGCGATCCAGCTTGTGCAATGCAATCAGTGATATTCTGTGATGAATTATCTAAGAGATATGAATGAGATCGAGGTTCCACATCAGCCTTGTGTGTGTGAAGGATTGGGATATGAGAAGATCGACTACATTTGTAGTCTACCTCGGGAATGATCATTCTTCTTAGTGGTATGAGAAGAAAGCGTGATGGGTTACTGATTCCCATGTGTAGTGAAGAATGAATGATGCAAATTGTCTTGTGATCTGTTTGAAATTGTAATGCTCTATGCAATGTGTTTGGATGGTCAGGCTTGGACCACCTGTGTTGTAAACCTGAGATGCTTAGGGTTTAGGGTTTATGCTACCGACCTATCTGTTGTCTATAAGGTTGATGATGTTTGTTATTGTAAAGTTGTTGGCAAATTTTGTGTGTATCTAAGTGATGAGATACTTGTCAAACCAATAAGAGGAAAACTGCAGAGTGTGATTGCAAAGTAGAGGAAATGAAGAGGATCTGCCTCGGCATGTAGTGTTGTTATCAGATCAGAAGTTTTACCTGTTGTCTTCTAATCATTTCAACAGTTGGAAAATCCCTTTATCGGGTAGCTTTAATAGGCTTATTTGTAAAACCTATAACCAGGTGACTCAATATCATTGAGTTCTTTAAATCCTCTAGCAAGGTAACCTTTAACGGGGTATATAGCCATCCCTTAACCGAGTGATCTCTAACAGGATTGGTTCCTAGCAGAACCTTATTGTAAAGTCTTTAACCGGACTAGGCTCCTAATAGGGCGAGCTTCAAAAGAGTTCAAAAACAAGCTTGTGGGTATTCACCCCCATCGTGGTTTTTCCCATTTGGGTTTCCACGTGAAAAATTTGTGTTATGTGTTATGCATTTTTCATGTGATGTTTATGAAGTATTTGGTTGAAAGATTATGCATTCAAGATTAATAGGTTATGGTATTACTAGTATACCACATGCATATGTTTTTGGGTAAAGCAAGTATTGATCGTATTTGAAGTGATCAGACTTGTCAATTTATGGTATCTGATGTCTTACTATGTTTAACCAGTGTTGCCATGGTTAAGTTCAGTAATGGTGACAACCAGTTGGTATTGCATTAACTAGATAAGTTATTGAGAAAGTTTTTGCCTATACTGATTCACCCCCCCCCCCCCCTCTCTTAGTACCGGTTGGGGTATCTATTGTTCATCATTATTCATCAATTGGTATCAGAGAACCTCTAGGTCCTCAGTGATATAAGCTTAACCGCTTGAGGTAAAAGATACTTCTGTAATGATGAAGAGGGAAGGTCCTAAGTTCAATAGAGATAACTTTAAGATATGGAAGGACATAATGAAGATTTACATCAAGAGTATGGGTGCTCAACATTGGAGCTATGTTGAGAATGCCTATGTGACTCCTACTGGCACTCTGACTGATGATCAAAAGAGATAGATTCCGGAAAATGGGCAAGTCATGGAAGCCCTTATCAGCACCGTGTCAGATATTGAGTTTATTGATGTACAAGACAAGGACACACCTAAGGATGTATGGGATGCATTGGAAAACATCTATGGTGGTGATGAGCATGTAAAGCAAGCTAAGGAAGAGAGCCTTAGAGGTAAATTTGAGGATATGAGGATGGTTGAAGGTGAGACCATTCAACAGTATGGCATTAGGATTAAGACTTTGGTTGGTGATATCAAAAGCGCTGGTGGAACTATTGATGATACCACTATTGTTAGTAAAGTCCTTAGATCATTGTTACCAATCTATGCAATCAGAGTTGTTTCTATCCAGGAACTAAGGTCTATTGATAAAACCAAGGTATCCTTAGATTCTATCATTGCAAAGTTAACTGCATATGAGTTGAATAGCTATGATGGTAGTGTTCAAAAGACTGATTCATCCTTTAAAGCATCTACTGTACCATCCAGAAAAGGAAAAGAAACTAGTACCAGTTATGAATCCAGATAATGCAGAGATATGGATGATGAAGAGATTCTAATGGAGTTTGAAGCTCTTCTTGCTAAAAGACTTCCGAAGGGAACTGGAAAATATAGAGGTAAACTTCCTTTGAAATGTTTTTCTTGCAATAAGATAGGACATATAGTTGTTAATTGTCCTAATAATGACAATAAGGATAAACCAGAGAGGTTTAGAAAATATAAAGGAGGAAACATAAGAAATTGTCTAGTTGTTGTGGATGAAGGTGTCATTGATGAAGAATCAGAGGATAAAGAAAATCAAGACATAGTGTTTGTAGCAGTAAAGGAAGAAGTGTCTGACAAAAAAGCTCCTGTCTCTTGCATTGACAAGTTTAATGAGTGGATAATTGATAGTGGTTGTTCTCACCACATGACTGGTGACCAGAGAAAGTTTCTATCTCTGGAGGAATATGATGGAGGTGTTGTCAAATTTGGCAAGGATGCACCATGCTTGGTGAAAGGTAAAGGATCCATCTCACTGAATGGAAAGAGCAGTGCAGATGATGTCTATTGGGTAGAAGGTCTTAAGCATAACCTGTTGAGTGTTGCTCAGCTAAATGACAAAGGACTAGTTTTGGAATTCAAAAGAGGAGTCTGCAGTATAATTGGGAAGAGTGGTGAACTTATTGCCACCGGTAAGCAGACCAGAGGTAACCTATTTCAGTTCAATGCCAAGATAAGTCAGTGTCTAATGGCTAAGTTTGATGATAGTTGGATATGGCATTGGAGACTTTGTCATATGAACTTTGACAACATTGTTAAAGCTAGTAAGATGAAGGTGGTAAGAGGATTACCTTTGCTAAACAAACCCAAGAATTCTTTGTGTAGAGAATGTCAACTTGGGAAGATGTCTTTCTCAACTTTTAAAGGTAAGTCTTTCTCAGCAGAAAATTTACTTGATCTTGGGCATATTGATTTGTGTGGTTCTATGAAAACTAGATGTATTTAGGGAGATAGGTATTTTATGATTCTTACTGATGATTGCTCAAGAATGTTGTGGGTCACATTCTTGAAAGACAATTCTAAAGCATTTGGAAAGTTCAAAGCTTTCAAAGCATTAGTAGAGAAAGAAAGTGGTAAAAAGATAAAATGCCTGAGAACTGATCAAGGAGGAGAATTCACTTCTGATGAATTCAATGAGTACTGTGAAGATAATGGTATCAAGAGGTAGTTGTCTGCCCCAAGGACACCACAAGAAAATGGCATAGCAGAAAGAAATAACAGGACTGTAGTTGAAGCGGTCAGAACAATGTTGATCCAAGGAAAGGTTGCTCACACCTTTTGGAGAGAAGCGGTGAGCACTGCAATCTATACTATGAACCAGGTACTCATCAAGAAAAATAAAGATAAAACCCCTTATGAGTATTGGACCGGGAAAACTCCCACTATGAGCTACTTTAAAGTGTTTGGTAGTAAGTTCTATATCAAGAGAGGTGAGCATTTGAGCAAATTTGATGTAAAATGTGATGAAGGAATATTTCTGGGATATTCCACTAAGAGCAAAGCTTTCAAGTGCTACAACAACATAACTCAGTCAATGTTAGGGTTGATGAATCCCCTAAGGAACCTGAGGAAACATCCAATGAAGAAGTGGAAGATGGACCGGGTATAGACTTTTGGGAACTGGTTAAGAAAGAAACTTGTAAAGATCTCAGTGTTCCTGTATCGGTAGAAGCTACAGTAAGAGAAGAAGAAGAAGTTAGTGAGTAAGAAGAAAAAAAGCTAGCAGATCAGGCTAGAGTCATTCCTAGAATTCTTGCATGATTTTTGAATTTGAACCCAAGACTTCCAGAGAAGCTCTTATAGATGAAGACTGGATTAAAGCAATGGAAGAGGAGCTAGACCAGATAGAAAAGAATGTGACATGGTCTTTGGTGCCCAAACCGGAACATAAAAATGTCATAGGTACCAAATGGGTCTTTAGGAATAAGCTGAATGAAGAAGGTGCAATTATAAGGAACAAGGCTAGGCTTGTATGCAAGGGATACACTCAGGAGGAGGGAGAAGACCATGGAGAAACCTTTGCTCCTGTGGCTAGACTAGAAGGTGTTCAAATGCTACTTGCATTTGCAACATTTAAGGGATTTAAGGTTTATCAAATGGATGTGAAATCTACTTTTCTAAATGGAATCCTAGAAGAGGAAGTGTATATAGAGCAACCAGAAGGGTTTTGCTTATCAGAAGATAGTGGCATGGTGTGCAGGTTACACAAAGCCCTGTATGGACTGAAACAAGCACCTAGGGTGTGGTATGAAATACTACACTCTCATCTTGTGAAGATTGGATTTCAGAGAACAAGTGAAGATAGAAACATCTACTTGAAATCAAAAGGTGATTAGATTCTAATATGTGAAGTGTTTGTGGATGACATAATCTTTGGAGGAGATGATAAAATGAGTCGTGCATTTGGAGATGAAATGAAGAAATAATTTGAGATGTCTTTGATAGGAGAAATAAATTTCTTCATTGGTTTATAGATTCAACAAATGGAAGAGGGTATCTTTATTACCCAGTCCAAGTATGTCAAAGAGGTATTGAAGACTTTTGGCATGGAGGAAAGCAAACCGGTTGGTACACCGATGGTGACTGGCTATAAACTGACTAAGGAAGATGATTTAGCACTGGTGAATGAGAAGGAGTACCGGTCAATGATCGGTAAACTGCACTATGTGGTGCACAACAAACTAGATATTGCTCATGTAGTGGGCATAGTAGCTCATTTTCAGAAATGTCCAAGAGAATCCCACTTAGTAGTTGTCAAAAGGATTCTTAGATATCTGAAAGGAATAGTTGATTATGGATTGTGGTATCCATATAATGGTGACTATAATCTCAAGGTATATACTGATGCCGATTGGTGAGGTAATGTGGACCACCAGAAGAGCACAACCGGTGGAGCATTCTCTCTCGGAGGAAGATTAGTATCATGGACAAGTAAGAAGTAGAGCTGCATATCCCAATCTACAGTTGAAGCAGAATATGTGGCAACATTTATGAACTACACTCAAGCAATTTGGATGAAGCATGTATTGGAAGGTTTCAAAGTACCTCTATCTGAACCGGTGAATATATTCTATGATAACACAAGTGCAATAAATATTTCCAAGAGTCCGGTATTGCATGCTACAACTAAGCACATTGAGCTTAAATGTCACTTTTTGAGAGAAAAAGTTCAGAATAAGGAGGTTGTACTACAACATGTTTCCAGTAAGGAGTAGCTAGCAGATATATTCACTAAGCCCTTACTGAAGACTACATTTACCTATTTGAGAGGTGAATTAGGGGTTCTACCCCCTCATGAAGTCAACTAAAGTTGTGCACTCTGCATCGGTCAAGTACTACAGTGACAAATCTTTCAGGATTGATGTGTTGAAGGATGCTACTCCTTAGGGGGAGCAACATAGTAGATTTTGGAAGCTTGTGCCTCCACTTTGGCATTATTGTCAAGGGGGGATAAGATATCTAATGTATGGGGGAGAAGATATCTGATGTTAAATATACACTAGTCTATGATGTCTACAATTGCAATACCACACTGAGTATTGCCATCAATGCCAAAGGGGGAGATTGTTGGATATCATTGGCATATGATGAACCGGTATGTTGATATGATGATAATGTATGTTTTCATTGATGTCAATAAGAACCGGTATGAAGAGGCATGAAGAGATGTAGTGAACCGGTGTCAAGGTTTCACTAAGTGTGACTACCGTTTGGCAATCTCAGCTCTATGGTTATCGGTTTGGCGATCCAGCTTATGCGATGCAACCAGTGATACTCTGTGATGAGTTAGCTAAGAGATATGAATGAGATCGAGGTGCCATGTCAGCCTTGTGTGCGTGAAGGATTGAGATATGAGAAGATCAACTGCATTTGTAGTCTACCTCAGGAATGATCATTCTTCTTAGTGGTATGAGAAGAAAGCGTAATGGGTTACTAATTTCCATGTGCGGTGAAGAATGAACAATGCAGATTGTCTTGTGATCTGTTTGAAATTGTAATGCTCTATGCAATGTGTTTGGACGGTCAGGATTGGACCGCCTGTGTTGTAAACTTGATATGCTTAGGGTTTAGGGTTTATGCTACCGACCTATCTGTTGTCTATAAGGTCGATGATGTTTGTTATTGTAAAGTTGTTGGCAAATGTTGTGTGTATCCGAGTGATGAGATACTTGCCAGACCAGTAAGAGGAAAACTGCAAAGTGTGATTGCAAAGTAGAGGAAATGAAGAGGATTTGCCTTGGCATGTAGTGCTATTATCATATAAGAAGTTTTACCTGCTGTCTTCTAATCATTTCAACAATTGGAAAATCCCTTTACCGAGTAGCTTTAACAGGATTATTTGTAAAACTTGTAACCAGGTGACTCGAGATCATTGAGTTCTTTAAATCCTCTAGCGAGGTAACCTTTAACAGGGTTTCAACCTTTAACAGGGTATATAGCCATCCCTTAATCGGGTGTTCTCTAACAAGATCGATTCCTAGCAGAACCTTATTGTAAAGTCTTTAAATGGACTAGGCTCCTAATAGGGTGAGCTTCAAAAGAGTTCAAAAACAAGCTTGTGGGTATTCATCCCCGCTGTGGTTTTTCCCATTTGGGTTTCCACATGAAAAAATTGTGTGTTATGTGTTATGCATTTTTCATGTGATGTTTATGAAGTATTTGGTTGAAAGATTATGCATGTAGGGTTAATAGGTTATGGTATTACTAGTATACCACATGCATATGTTTTTGGGTAAAGTTGATATCAAGTATTGATTGTATTTGAAGTGATCAGACTTATCAATTTATGGTATCTGATGTCTTACTGTGTTTAACTGGTGTTGCCATGGTTAAGTTCAGTAATGGTGACAACCAGTTGGTATTGCGTTAACTAGATAAGTTATTGAGAAAGTTTTTGCCTGTACTGATTCACCCCCCCCCCTCTCAGTACCGGTTGGGGTATCTGTTGTTCATCATTATTCATCATATTATAAATTTCCTCGAAGTTAAGGATGATTTCAATAATGTTTACTTTGAAGGAAGTAACTGTTCTCTTTAGATTCAACTTCTGATAAGAAATTTGAATAAGGTGAAGAAGTCTTGAGATTAAAAGGAAGCAGAATACCTAAAGGTCTAGTTTCACTTGAGAAGTTGTTTAATAAATGATCATTATATCAAAAGACAGTAAGTGAGTCCAGATTCCTCTACGGGATATGAGATATATAACATTGGATCGAAAGATGATCTAAAATTCGTTAACATAGGTAATAATTGTAATATAGAAGAGAGAGATCAATTTATTCAGTTGTTGTGCTAGTACATTGATGTGTTGGCATATTCATATGATGATATAGTCTTTCCAACCAAAGGAGTTGCAACATGATATTTCACTTAAAGCTAGTGTGACTCCTTTCAAACAAAAGCAATGACAGTCTAACCCAAACAATCCAAGTACCATTCTTTCAAAAATTCAGAAAATGTTAAATGCTCAAATTATTTTTCCTATTCATCATTCAACATGGATAGCCAATATAGTTATAGTACGCAATAAGAATGGGTAGATTTGCATCTATGTAAATTTTAGGAACCTAAATCAGTTGTCATTAAAAGATAACTATCCTTTACCAGTTATTGATCAAGTTTTATAGGAATTCACATAATCTCAAATGATGTCTATGCTTGATGGTTTTTCTGGTTATAACTTGATTGAGGTAAGTGAAGCTAATCAACATAAGACTTCCTTCACCACTCCATGGGGCACATTTGCATATCATTGAATGTCTTTTGGGTTGATTAATGCGGACGCCACTTTCTAGAGAGCTATGGATTTGGCTTTCTGTGACATTATTGGTAGATTCATTGTTGTTTATCTTGATTACCTCACAATTTTCTCCAAAGATCATGAGAATCTCTTTTATCATCTACAAGAGGTTCTTGAGATATGTTGTAAGGATGGTATTTCCTTCAATCCCAAGAAGTTAGTTTTTGGGGTAACAAAAGGGAAGCTCTTGGGACACATTGCATCCAAAGAAGAGATTAAGATTGATTCTGAAGGATTAAATCTATCCAAAATCTTGTCCTAACCACCAGTAAGACGATTGTTCATTCTTGCTTCAGGAAGGTAAATTTTCTTCAAAGATTCATCCCTGACTTTGTTGAGAAGACTCATCATATTATTGATATGATGAATGGTAAAGATATTTTCCAATGGAATGTTGAAGGGAAATCGACTTTCAATGAGATCAAGGAGGCCATTTATCATGCCCGGGTTCTAGTTTGTCCTAACTATAGTAAAGATTTTATCATGTACAATTATGCATTAGAGCATACACTGTCTGTTATCCCGATGCAGAAGAATAGAGAGGGGATCGAATCTCCTATTGCTTTCATGAGTTATCCTTTGAAGTTTCATGAATTTAAGTATTCCCATATGGAGAAGCATGATTATGTTGTGGTTAAAGTAGTTAAGTATTTCAGGTTCTATATCTCGAATTCTCATACACTTGTCTCAGTTCCAAATATAGCGGTTAAGTCAATTCTCACTCAATAAGAGTTTGGAAATAAGGGAGGTGATTGGATTGCCAATATTCAAGAGTATGATCTCAAGATCAAACCTACAAATCTTGTTTGGGGAAAAGGTTTGTGTCAATTGGTGAAATGATTCGGTTCATCAAGGTAAGGAAAATGACGAAGATCCAAAAAGCTTGCCTATTGTGTTGTTTGTTAACACCATGGGTGGGTGGTATTATAATATCACTCATTTTATTACATATGGTTAATGTCCCTCTTATTTGAGTTATAAATAAAAAATAAGTATTAAACTTAAATATGCAAACTTTGTCATTTAGGACAATGTTTGTACAAGAAAAATATTGATGGCTCCTTTCTGAGGTGTGTTGATAAAGCACAATAGGTGAAGTTGTTGGAATCCTAAAAATGATTGACTTCTCTTACACTTCTAGTTTTTCTAGACCAAGGTGTGTAAACCTTACAATATCAAAAAACTAAACACTTAGTCCTTGGATTCCCCCTAGAAACAGTGTCAAGATTGAGTTTAAAACACCTCAATTGGGGTGCTTGTTGTGTTGCTTCCTTTCTCATTCTTTATCATTCCCACTAGGTCCCACTACTTATGGAAACTGAAATCCAAACCATTATTTCCACAAATGAGCATCCCATTCTGTCAATTTTGTATTACTTGGGTGAAAATCTCTTACCCTATTGCTGGTTACTTCTATTACTATAACTTCCATTTTGTTAAGAAAGTCCTGCATACCCATTATCTCTATTGAAACAAGTTGTGATTCCTCTCTTTCCAAATCTCACAAATTAGAATTGAAGGAGCAATAATCAATTTATAGGAAAACACTTTATTTATATTTTTGTCAGAATGGGCCATGATAAAAATATTTAGAATGACATTTGGTAAAGCTTCTTGCCAACCCAATCTCGCACACAACCATTTCCAATATTCTTTAGCGAATGGGCAACATAGTAATAAGTGATCCACTATCTCTTTGTCATTCTTGCTGGGAGGGCATCTTGAAGGGCCATAAAATCCCATTTTTGTAAATTTATCTACAACCAGAATTCTCTTTTACACTACTTCCCAAGATTCTAGCTTTAGGGAAATAAAGTTTGTTCCAACACAACTTAACTGGTAGATCTGTATCATCAAGATCTTGATCATATTATAGGCACCTATATCCATCTTTGACATTGAAGTATCCAAACTTAGCACCAATCCATAAGAAGGCATCTTGTCCCTCTCTAAGACACACCACTCTCGTTTTTCAAAACTTGTCATAGCACCAATACATATTCCTGTTGTAGCTCCAAATCTTTAAAGGATTTCCATTTCTAAACCCCCTCAATATTCCTTATGTTCTCTTATGGATAGTATTTAACCCAATCAAACCATCTCAGTTTTAAAACTTCCTTTGAGGCAAACCTCCCAAGCACCATATCAAGGCTAATATATCCACCCCATGAATCCTCCTAGAAGAGTACATATCAACCAACATGGATGTCCCAAATGAGGAAGTCCGATATCAAATGTGTACACTCTCTCCTAAAATTCCACATCCTTGATCTCTTAGGGGTGTCAATAGTGGCCAACACACTTGCGGCCTCAACATCTTTTAGATATTTGTCTTGTAAAATCTTAACTCACTTGGTTGAAGGTTGTTTGAACACTTTCCTTACTAATTGAGTCCTTAAAGCTTTACTTGTAGCATTTTCTTCCTGAATCTAACTCCTCCCAAAGTTCTTAATTCCAGTACACCTTGTCCTAGGAAACTAATGTTATTTTATTTTTCTTTGCGTTCCCTTGCCAAAAGAAACTTCTCATGTGTTGATTCAATCTTTGGTTTGCTTTTAAGGACAAATGAAGGCACAATGAAAGATAGAAAAAAATTGCTACAATAACAAATTTTATCATTGTGATCATATCATCCTATTATAGCCACCTCCCTTTCCAAGATGCCAAATTATTTTATACTATCTCTATTAAGGAACCTCGTAGCCTATTCGTTCTAATGCCTTTTTCTAATGATATTCCTAGATAAGAACAAGGTAGTTGACCCTTTTTGAACTCTAGCAGATTAATGATTCCTCATTCCTTTCAAGTTGAGGTAAAAAACAAAAAATGGCTCTAAAATTCCCTTACCCATTGCTTTCCCTAAGGTTGTTGACTACAATTGCAAAATTTCCTTAAAATTGTTTGTTCCTATTTCTTAGCTACTCCAAACAATATTGTATCATCTGGAAATTGTTGGTGTAAGATAGGAGAAAGGTTGCTAGTAATTGGCACTTGTTTAATGCTATTTGTTTCTTCATTGCACTACTAATGGTCTTTCCCAGAGCTTTTTCCACAATAATAAAAAGAAATCGAGGGATCAGATCCCCTTGTCATAAGCCTCTAGATTTTTTAAAGAAACCTTCTCAAGAACCATTAATAATCATAAAGAACATAGAGCTAAAGAGAAGGAGGAAAATTCAATTGATCCATTATTTGCGAAAACCAAACACTTCTAACATCTTCATAAGAAACCTCCAAATGAAGTTATCATTGACCTCTTCAATATATAGCTTCAACATCATGCTTGGAGTCCTTGTTTGTTGGATCAAGAATAGATCACCCTAGAATAAAAATGGTCTACTCCTTTGATATGACAACCAAAATAATCTTCTTCACCCTATTTACCATAGCTTTTTTCATATTTTTATAAAAAGTATTACATAGTAAGATGGGCCAATAGTCATTAAGGGATGAAGCTTGGTCCTTTTTAGGAATAAGAATCAAGAAAATGTTTCCTATTTCTCTTAAAACTCTCTCATTCGCTCTTCAGTTCTCTATGGCTTCAATTATTTCTTTTCTAAAAATATGTCAGAACTTTTGGAAAAAGGCAACTAGAAATCCATCAAGTCTTGGAACTTTATCAAGATGAAGTTGGTCAATCGCCATCTTGATTTTTTATTTTGAGAAAGGCTCCATTAGCATATTATTTTTTTCTTCTCTACCATCCTAGGGATGAATTACAAAATCTCCATTTGAGCCACAAGATATGAACCTTTCCAATTATTGAGTACATAATGGAAATAAGTGATTGTTACATTCTTAATATGCTCTTGATCCTCCACTATATCACCATTCTTTAGCCACACTTCCCTTTACTTTTGTCTCCAAAAGTTCTCCTCCTTTGCTAAAATATCTTTGTAGTATCCCATTACTTACTTTTCTTTTGGGAAACCAGCCTTGTCCATGCCACTAATCAACACCTCCCTATTGAGCTCCTCCATTTCTCCTTCTAGTGTTCTTTTACTCTTAGATATATTTTTAAAATACTCCCTATTCCATTCTCGGATTTTGTTTGATAAATTTTAACTTGGACACTATTATGAGTAGTTTTTTCTCTTCTAAAGATCCCTCCATCCACCCATTCTCTATAAAACTTTACAATTCAGAATGCTCGAACCACATATTTTTAAACTTAAAAGAGCACATCGCTACCCTTGTATTGTCTACTATGCTAAGCTTAATCAAAAAATAGACTGAATCTAGTCAAAGGTCTGATACAACATTCCATTCTAAAAGGAAATAAACCCAAATCTCCTTTCCAAAAGAATAGATCCAACTTCTTTGGTATATTATTGAATCCTAACATTTTGTTTGTCCATGTGAAGGTCCCAAAACTAGTTTCGAGTTCCATTAACTGGAATCTCTCCACCCAATCAATAAAATTTGTTTGTGATTGGAGTACCCTTCTCACCCCACCCCACTTGTCACTACTTTGAAGAATGGAATTAAAGTCTCCTGTAACAATATGAGTCACTTGTCCTTTCTTGAAGAAAATTTTATAGCTCTACCGAAGTTGCCTCTTTTCTTATGTAATCAACTAGTTCATATAAAATTATAAGTATAATGTGAAGATTTGACGTTAAATTCCTTATCTTACAACTTAATCAATGTTTAACCTCAACAACTCTTTCTACTAATATTGATTGAGGTTTCTAAAGGATCACTAATCTTCCTAAGGCTACTTCAGCTTGCACCCACTCTCCTTGTGAAAAATTAAATTTTCTTTTTGTTTGCATATAGATTTGTCCCTATAAAATGAAACCCTCTACACCCTATGATAGAGACCCAAATGTGATAAACAGTCAGAGAAATTGCTTATTCCTCTAAAATTTAGAGGTACAACTCCCTCTTATAATGCCATTAAATCTTTTGTAGGGTATGCTTTTGACCGGAAAGTAGGAAAGGCAAACGTGAAGAATGAATAAACAGAAGAAGGGATGAACAAATATTTCAAAGCACCATTCATTTATAATACATAATTAAAAAAATAAGAAGGAAAGTTGATAGGCATTCATCCCAGATGATATAAATGCATCACGACTCAAAATTTTGTATACATATATATCGATAATTCAATACACAAAATGGATTCCAAGAAATGCTCACAAATCACAAAGTATTTATCGAAGAAATAAACATGCATGAATACATAGCTTTAAACAAATTGCCATCCTTAAATCCATGTTCAAAGCACAAAGTCTGCATAAATTATGTTCTAGAAAGGAAAACATGTTGTCACATCCTAAATTTAATTTAGAAAACACATCAAAAAGTAAATTGATCGATACTCACTCATGCATCAAAGTGTGAGGGGGATCCATCCTTCTTCCACTCCTCTTCTCAATAGCATATATAATAAAAGAAAATAACTTCTTAAAGATAACATTTTTTTGAAAAGAACCATTTTCGCAAATAAAACTGAAAAACTACTTTAAGGTCCACATGGCATAGGATTTATTAAGTACTCAATCCTTTACTGAATTCGAGCATCAATCATCTTAGCCTTTTCCTGTTCTTCAATTAGCGCTAGAGTCGCTATTGCAAATTCCCTATCACTATTGTGACATTCCTAGGCCAAAACGGTCAATCCATGAAGAATATCCTCCTATGGATTCTCCATCATGTTTTCCCCTGGCTGCATAACTGAGGCTAAACCAATACCTGAGAGAACCATCTTCTTCAACAAGTTAATTTTTGTAGGGCCCAGTTGTGATGATTCTTTCCTACAAATGGAGGTGATGCTTTTTATCTTGCCTTTCCGTTTCTCTCAATATGGTAACTGTCTTTCTATAGTCTCATAAATTTGTTCACTGTTTCCACACGAGAGCACTCAATCCGGAGATAATATCCACTTGCTCACTTTTTGGCCAATTCAAATTAGGGTGGTTGATAGGGAATCGATCTTCATGCGGGAGAACCATTCGAAGCCAAGGCAAAGGAATAATCCATTCTTAGCAGCTCTAATACGTTAGTCCAGCTAATCATGATAGCTCTAAAGTCCCACCACCTTTCCTTTGTGTACTGAATTTATTTAATGCATTAAATGCGAGTTGTGGGTGTAGACACCTAAAATTGTCATGTCTAATTAAATAAATATTTTATTTATTTAATTATCTAAGCTTAATTCTTCTATTAATTAAATAAATCTTTATTTATTTAATTAATTCATTTATCCTCTTCTAGCCTTATTTCTCATTTAAATAAATACATTTATTTATTTAAATTATCCTTTTCTAAAATTGAATAAATATCTTATTTATTTAATTGATCCCACTTTTTCTATTAATTAAATAAATCTTTATTTATTTAATTAATTCATTAACCTTTTTTACCCATGACACATGTCATTCATCTCTTAATTCATACACTACCTACCCTTTCATTATTTTATTATTTCTTTTACCTACCCTCTAATCATAGCCGACCTCCTTTTACACCTCTCAATCTTATCCCTCCATTTCATATAGTGTCTTCTATATAAGGAGATACTTCCTTCATTATCAAACCCTAATGAATCATCTTAAGGACTTGACTACACTACGATCCTACTTGCAACCACATTCCGTTCTTTGTTGAGCTCTTGTGAACATAAAATCTGAGAGCAAATATATCAAGCAAGATCAATGGAGATAGGAAGAATGGAGATCCAAACCCAATTGGACATGTGATGGTATAATCTTTGTGTTTTCGTTTGATTTGCATTGTCTTGGGTAATCTTCATATGTTATGGTGGATCTTTGTTGTTGTCAGGCTAGGGTTTTGTGGTTGAATTCATTTAGCCTTTCAATATCGTTATTATTGTTATCCATTTTCACCATATACATTTTGGCACGCCTAGTGGGACCCTTGTCCCTTTTGCATTTAACATCCTTGTTGCAGATTTTGTATTTTGAAGTTGCAGATCTGACGTTTTCGGCAGCATTTTGATATTCCCGCATCTGCGCACTTTCGGATTGCATTTTTGTTTTTCTGGCGTGTCTGCGACTTCTGGAATCGCGTCTGTGTTACTGGCAGTATTTTATTTTGCAGGTTCCGGGAAAGCGCGTTTGTGTTATTAAGTCGCGTCTGAGGTGTTTTTAGTTGCGTCTGTGTCCAGAAGTCGCGTCTGCATTCTGTAGCCGTGTCTGTGTCACGAAGTTGCGTCTGTGTTGGGGGTAATCGCATATGTGTTCACCAATTTCAAATTTTGGGTTTATTGATTCAGTTTTGGGATTTTGCATCTAGGGTTTCAGATCTGGTTTATTTTGAGCTAACATTTTCAGATCTAGCTAACGAAATTGGCGCAGCTTGTCTTGAAAGCAAAAATCGTTTGGTTGAAGGCCCCTATTTTCACAAAGTCTTTTGGGTTTAAAATTTACCTAACTTGTGTGCTTGCAGGAAGGGGTGATTATTTCAAACAATCCAAACTACTAACAACTCTTTGTTGCAGGTCCTTGGCAAGGGTTTTTGGATTTTTATTGTGTGCCTTGTTTTCATAGACTAGCAAACACTTCAATTGGTGCACTAAAATTGAATGATTGTCTTTTGTGTCTTGAGCAATAGGCTCTTTTTGTTTAATCTTTAGAGGGCATGTCTTCCCATGTGGTCATTAGGACTACTAGTGAGAAGAGAATGACCCAAGTGGTAGCAAGGAAAACCCACCTCTTCCGAACCACTACAAACAAATGTATTCATGGTGAAAACTATGGATAACGTGTGCTGATTAGTTCATACCGACACTATGTCTCCCCATAAACCCGTTTGATCAAATTTATTTGATCAGTTGTAGGGCATAACCCCTACCGGCTGGGAGCCTTTTGTATTTACAAAGCTGAAAGTGTCACATGTATGGCCACACGAGCGGATGCCCTTACTAGCACCTTTTTGTTTTAGAAGCCCAAATCCTTCTAGTTGTTGAGGCAGGTCGGACCTCTGGTAGCGGCCCACACACATACGGTTCTTAGTAGAGATACAAAGTTCACCACGAGGAGTTTTCGTGGGGACTGATGCTTGGCTGACCCGAGAAGTGAGTGCTGAGGGTGGAGCCAGTGAGGTCAAGCATCTAAGTATCCGCTTTGAATAGCATAGCCTCGGGGGTAAAACCCCATGTGGGATCAACAACTATTGTCTTGGCCAGCCATAAGAATTATGCTTGACTTATTTCAAACATTCAAAAACATTCAAGACCAAACAACAAAACATTGTGTCTTTTGTGTCTTCAAGTGTATGCAAAACATTTTTACATCAAACAATACACTTTTCTTGGAGTCATTTTGGAGTCTAGACACTTGCAAACATTGGGTCTTCATCAACATTGTGTCCTCTTGTCACGAAAAAACAGTCAAACAGTCAGATTTGGTCACAACAAAACAACTTCATAGATTGGAAAAAAATTGCACAAATTTTGCAGAAACACGTCTGTGTCTGACATAATAGCGTCTATGTTGTATAACCATGTCTGTGAAGGACAAAAACGCGTCTGTGTTCCCAGAATCAACATTGCAATTTGCAAAAAAATCTCAGAGGCGCGTCTGTGTTGAACAAAGACACGTCTATGTCGGAAAACAACATCTGTGAAGTATACAAGCGCGTCTGGGTTCAGAATTGAAAAACTTTTACAGTCCAGCAAACAAACTCAGTCAGTTTCGGAATTCTTGAGCTTCCTAGGTCATTTCTCCAGGGTTTCATTTAGCATTCAACCTATCTTTGGGTCTCACAAAGTCCATCATTGCTTCACATCTCACTTTACATTCACATTTGTCTAAACTTGAGTCAAAAGGTCACTTGCTTGTCCTCACTATAATTTGTCAACACACTACATACAACAACACTTTGCTAAGTGGTCCCTCATCAAGGTTTCTTACCTTTGGGTCTCATTTGATCTTACTTAGAGTCAAGGTCAACTTACCTCATCAAGAGAAACTATCCTCTCTTTGGAAGTCACACCTACTCTACTACATACATACTTGGTCTTACACTTTGGACATTGCAAGTACACCTCAGATTCATTTACATTCCATCCAACTCTTGGTCTTCCATACTTTTTTCATTTTCATCTAGTCTCACACATCTTGGTCAAGACCTAGTTCATGGTTGAAACCCGTCTTCAAAAATCTAGGAGAGAAACTAAAGAGGCTCAAGAGTCCGCAAACATGAGTTCTTATGAGTATGACAATGATATCTTTTTCAATTCTGATCATACTACATTACCTAACATGGATGCCTATAGAAACATTCCAAATGTTGAGAACATGGACACTACAAACAACAATGATACACATAATGATGATATGGACAGCTTTTCAGCACATTCAACAGATGTGGAAGAATCCATTATGAATCCCCATTTCAATCGATTGGTTGAGGAAATAATGAGGAGGGATAGACAATACTTCTTACAAATGATGGCACAAAGTGGAGCCAAGATACCTCATGATTTTGACATGTCTCAAATCATGGAAAATCGACCTTTGCAACAAACTCACTCCAACATGGATCAAGGAAGGCCTAATAGTGGAGGCAATAGAGGACCACATGTGGTACATGAATCACCATCATCTTTATTTCAAAAACCAGAGGTCCCATACACACATGGTCAAGCATATGATGCTCACCTTCGCAGACCATTATGGAGGTCTTATGTAGACAGATATGCTCAATCACATACCAATGCTAAGGATCAACCATCAAAGCAATTGGATATTCAAAGGCATGCTCAAAATTTGGACACAAGGAAACCCCGTGTCAAATTTGGGGGCAACACATTAGAACATGACATGCCTGTAGAGTATGGTATACATGCACAAAATAGATATGGTGTTCCTTAACATGAATCTATACCAAGTGATCCATATACGCAGCATCATTACAGACCTCCTCCATATGAACATGTGTATGATCAATATCATCCATATATGCAACATGCTCCTCCTCCAATTGGTGCCTCAAGCATAGGGTATGGTCCAAGAAGCCGATCTCCACCTAAGAACAATTTGAAGCAACAAATCAGGGACTTACAAAAGAAAATGGAGGACATAAATACACCGAAGCCAACATACACAATGAGAGACATATGTCCTTATCCATTTGACAAGAGCATTCCAATGCCTCCTTTTCCTACACATTTTCCTACACACTTTGTGATGCCTAAATTTGATAAGTATAGAGGAAAAGGGGATCCTAAGGCACACATAAGACAGTTTTTCACAGCTTGCATTGAGGTAGCAGCAGAAGAGACATATTTGATGAGATTATTCCCACAAAGCCTAGGTGATCAAGCTATGGAATGGTTCTCCCAACTTCCACCTGGTATTAAGTCATGGGGTGATCTAGCAGAGGCATTTATTCAACATTTCTCCTACAACATAGAGACAGACATATCAGTCACTACTTTGTGCAATACTAAGCAAAAAGAGGGAGAGTCTTTTGCATCATTTTTACAAAGATGGAGAAATCTAGCCAGCAGATGCTCTTGTGAAATTCCACAAAAACAAATGGTAGAAATGTTCACCCAGAATGTTAACAAAGACATTGGCTATGATCTAAGGAAAGCTTGTTTGTCCACCTTCAAGGACGTCATTGAAAAAGGCTTAGCAGCAGAGAAGGTCCTAATTGAACAAGGAGTCATTAAGATATTCAAGGAAAACAAAGATGACTTTAAAGGAAAAGACAAGCCAAGATTTTGAAATAAAAACAAGAACACAGTCAATGATGGTGTTGTTGACGCCAACACAGTGCGACCCAAATTCATCTTTTCGGGATCAAGTTCTACAAACAATCAAGTGAATACTCAAACAACTTCCAGATCATGAAGGAAGTACACTCCATTGGGAGAACCACTTGAGTCAGTTTTCAAAAAGCTAGTGGCAAACAAGGTAATCACAGTTCCAGATTTTCCTCCATATGAGCCAAAGGTCAAACCAAATTGGTGGAATGATGATGAGTATTGTGAATTTCATAAGAGCAAGGGTCATAAAATAGGAAATTGTCATCGACTGAAGAACATCATACAAGATCTCATTGATAGAGGTGACATTGAGATTGAGGGACATTCATCTAATCAAGAACATGAGATGTTTAAGGAACCATTCCCAAAACATGACAAGGGAAAAGCTAAAGTCACAGATGATCAAACCAACTATACCAGAGCATCCTATAACTATTATTCAACTATCAATCACATCTCGATGGACAATTATGTCTCTACCATTATCATCAAGGACAAAAACCCTGAGAATTCTACCCGGAGACCCAGGATTGTCCTAAAAGGTGTTGGATCTTCTTCCGAACCTACCTCTGAATGTCATGTTACAACCCGCCAAGGTAAAATCACTTTGCAAGGTGCTCCAACTAAGAACACCACTTCTTCATCAACCAAACCTGAGTATGACCTTGTAGAACAGTTAGGGAAGACACCTGCGCTCATCTCCATCCTTGAGCTATTACGCATATCCCTCGCGCATAAAGCCATTCTTGACAAAATCTTGAGAGACACTCCTATCGCTACTGATCTGAACGTGGACCAGTTTCAAGCCATGGTGGGATACCTTTTCATTCCACATTTTCTTACATTCACAGAAGCCGATGACGCCTCTGTAAGTCAGCCACATAATGCACCGTTACACGTTGAAGCCTTCATACACAAACATCGAATAAAAAGAGTCCTGATAGATGGAGGAGCAGGTCTAAACATTTGCACATTGAGCACTATTAAACAATTGGGATATTCTGATAAAGCTATGAATTCTACAAATCAAATCACCATTAAGGCATATGATGACGAAGAGCGTTCATCCAAGGGCACAGTCACCTTACCTCTCAAATTTGGGCCAGTTACAAAGGACGTGGTTTGTCAAGTCTTGGATCTAGATCTCACTTATAACATATTACTAGGAAGTCCTTGGATTCATGAAATGGGGCCAGTCCCATCCACATATCACCAATGCATTAAGTTTCCTCATAATGGAGTGGAAGTAACAGTTAACGACGATCCTAATCCGTTCATATACTGCAATAACCTGAGATCAAAGACTGAGACCATCATTCCCAGTAATCGTGAAGCTGTTCCTTCCTCGGCATACATTGATCCTGAGTCATTAAAACCCTCGACATCAAAACAAGGTGAGCTTAAAGGCAAGTTTCAAGACAAGGGCATGGGGGAATACACTTTAAATCAGACCATGTACTTACGACAAGTCATGAGTTCCCCAAAAGAATATGGAAGACCACATCCTAACAAGCAAGTATCCATCATGATACTAAAATGGGACCCTACTACCTTTCAGAGATGGGGTGAACTGGAAGAGGAAGATTTATACAAAATGCTTTACAAAGACATTGAAGATGACACACAAGATCACATCGATCTACCATGTGAGAAATATGGCAAAGGCTTCAAAATTCTACAAAAATTCAGGTATGATGGAAAAAGCCCTCTTGGGTTACGAAAGGAAGGCATCATTGAACCTTTACAACCTGAATTGACTTTCAAAAAGGAACGCTCGAAAGGACTTGGTTTCTTAACTTCCAAGGTCCACACCCAAAGGACAAAAGAAGCCTTACAAATCAAAGCTGCCAAAATTCAACAAGAGGATCGCTATTCCACAGATTCCAATGAATGGGAATGGGGTTCAGATAAATCCTCAAGTGACTACGAGCTCACCGAGACATTCAGAGAGCCAGATGAACCCACAGAAGAAGAGGAATTTTATAAAAGATTCAAAGTTGGTTGAGAAACAACCCATGGGGATTCCACACAGTCCTTGTCTCAAGGTTCTAGGTTGAAATCACATAGGATGAGAACACCTGTCCCAGAATGCGCTACTAGTGATGATAATTTAGATTCGTTTGCAATTGAGACTGATGAGGAGAGTGCCATCGATGACCTCGATAATTACCTTGACATACTCGAATATAACTGCATCTTCACTCTTAGCCCCGCTAACTTTGAAGACATTAATGACCTTCCCCTTGTCCACCACCAACTCATTGACTGGGATCATGAAGGACCTGCACAGTTTGACACATTCCAAAATGATGAAGCTTTTATTGACTATCTGGGCATACGAGATGATCTTCCTCTTGGGGACCATAAGGCGAGATACACTATAGAACTCAATAGCGTGGCATATTTTGGTGAGGGTGTCGGACCTTCCAATCGCAAAAATGTGCAAATAAGAACAAATCAAGGGTCTTATGGCGAAAACCACACTGTGGCGCTGTCTGACCCCAAAAAAGTAAAAAGAAAGGACGTATCTGAGGGCGAAAACCTCTCAGAGGCACCCGAAGATGGAAGGCTCGACATTCTCCTAGCATCATATGAGGAAAAGTCATCCATGTTGGTAGAGGAGACCATCAAAAATAACATTGGTACAGAAGAGGTTCCACACAACATATTCCTAGCTCAATCATTGACAGAGTCCGAAAGGTCAAAATTCATAAGTTTCTTCAAAGAACGACAAATCAACTTTGCCTGGTCATATGCTGATATGCCTGGATTAGATCCGGATTTGGTAATGCATCATTTGACAGTCAAACCGGGGGCAAAACCAGTGAAACAGAAATTAAGAAAAATGCATCTACAAGTGGCATTACTGGTCAAAGCAGAACTTGAGAAATTATTGGATGTCAGATTCATACGCCCAATTGATTATCCTGAATGGATCTCTAACTTGGTGCCTGTCAGTAAACCAGATCGCAGCATCAGAATATGTACAGATTTCAGAGACATCAACAAAGCTTGTCCAAAGGATGACTTCCCATTACCAAATATTGACTTGATTGTTGATCTCATAGCAGGTCGTGAAATGTTATCCTTAATGGATGGATTCTCTAGTTATAATCAAATAAGGATCGCGCCCAAGGATCAACACAAAACATCATTCACTTGCCCTTTGGGAACTTTCTGCCGGAATGTCATGCCCTTTGGGCTAAAGAATGCAGGTGCTACATATCAAAGAGCCATGACTACTATCTTTCATGATCTCATGCATGTAACTGTGGAAGATTATGTCGACGACCTCTTGAGAAAATCAATTGACAGAAATACACATTTGGACATACTTTCAGTCGTCTTTGATCGGTTGGAAAAATACAAAGTAAGATTAAACCCCAAGAAATGTGTCTTTGGAGTAACCTCCAAGAAGCTCCTAGGATTTATTGTATCCAAAAGAGGAATTGAAGCTGATCCAGCAAAAGTCAAAGCTATCTCGGAGATGCAACCACCAAGAAATATCAGTCAACTTCAATCCTTACAAGGCAGACTCCGGTCCATCCGAAGATTCATAGCACAACTTGCAGATAAGTGTAATCCTTTTCAGCACCTGCTACATAAAAACATCAAATTCAAATGGGATGATAATTGTCAACAAGCTTTCCAGACGCTCAAAGATTATCTTCTAAATCTGCCAGTTCTGATGCCACCAGTTCCAGATCAACCTCTATTACTATACATATTAGCTACTACAACAGCACTGGGGGCACTCTTAGTACAACAAATTGCTGAGGGCAAAGAAAAAGCAGTATACTATATCAGTCGCACATTGGTGGGATATGAGCTAAACTACACACCAATTGAGCGTGCATGTCTCGCCGTGGTCTTTGCTTCACAGAAATTACGACATTACATGCTCACTCATAAGACCAAGTTAGTGGCAAGGATTGATCCATTGAAATACCTTCTCGATAAAGAAACACTTACTGGGTGACTAGCCAAATGGGTAATGATCCTGAGTGAATTCGACATCGAGTATGTGGACAGAAAAGCAATAAAAGGACAAGCCATAGCAGATCAATTAGTAGACGCTCCCATGATAGATGATGTTCCTCTAAGTTCAGAATTTCCAGATGAATCTATTTTGACAATGTCACATGCAAAGCCATGGCAACTGTACTTCGACGACTCATACACACAGCATGGGGCAGGAGCTGGCATCCTCTTTATAACTCCTCAAGGGGATTCTATACCAAAATCATACCGCTTATCATTTCCTTGCACTAACAATATAGCGGAATATGAGGCACTAACAACAGGATTACGAATTGCAGTTCAATGGAAGATCCAGGAACTTCGTGTTTTTGGGGACTCTCAACTTGTCATCCATCAAGCAACTGATGATTATCAAACAAAAGATGAAAAATTAATGCCTTATAAACAAATGGTGGATGACCTGAAACAACACTTCATAAAGATAGACTTTGGGCAGATACCAAGAGAGCAGAATCACGTCGCAGATGCCATGGCTACAATTGCTTCACTGATTGATCTACCTCCAAATGAGACCCGCTATGAGTTCTTGGTGGATAACCTTTCGGTTCCTTCATATGAGATTATGCCTACTGAGATGATATGTGTCGTCGGTCCCGAGTCCCAGTTATATGGTTCCATCTTCACATACCTTCATGACAATACTCTACCTCCTGATCTATCAAATAACCAACGTCGCACTTTCATTCGCCAATCCTCTCGATATGTCATTTTAGCTGATATCCTATACCGGCGAGGTCTAGATGGCACTCTTCTTAGATGTTTAGAAAGCGACGAAGCTCAGATTGCGTTACGTGAAGTGCATGAAGGGATATGTGGTCCACATGCTAGTGGTCCTACCTTGGCCAAGAAACTCATCAGGACTAGATATTACTGGCCCAATATGGAAAAAGACTCATATCAATTTGTCAAGAAATGTAAGCAATGCCAAATTCATGGCGACCTCATACATGCACCAGCACAAGAACTTCAACCAATTGCGTCTCCTTGGCCCTTTTGTCAGTGGGGACTCGATCTCATAGGCAAGATTCACCCTCCTTCTTCCAATGGGCATAAATTCATTATCACTGCCACAGAATATTTCACAAAATGGATTGAAGCCGTGCCTCTCACACAAGTCACTGGAAAACAGATTGCTACATTCATCCTCAACTATATCATTTGTCGATACGGTATTCCTGTTTCCATTATCATTGATAACGGGCGTCCCTTCAAAAATCAGGATGTTCGCAAACTCTATGACCGCTTCCATATTTCCCATTGTTTCTCCACACCATATTACCCCCAAGGTAGTGGCCAAGCTGAGGCGTCTAATAAAACAATCCTTAAAATCCTAAAGAAGACAGTCGACGATGCTTGCCGTAATTGGCATATCCAACTTAATCCTGCACTTTGGGCCTACCGCACAAGTGTCCGCACACCTACAGGAGCTACACCCTATTCACTTGTCTATGGTGCTGAAGCTATCTTGACTATTGAGGTCGAGCTACCCTCTTTACGGGTCTCTTTGCAAAACATCATCAGTGATGAAGACTATAGGGTCTCCCGCTTACAAGAGCTGGAACTACTGGATGAACGAAGACAAACTACTTTTAATCATCTCAAGGCTTACCAACAACGAATGAGTTGCAGCTACAATCACAAGGTCAAACCTTGCACATTTGAAGTAGGTGATTTGGTTCTCAGAGAAAACCCCAAAAATCAGCAAGACAGAGAGAAGAAGGGTAAGTTCGAACCAAATTGGCTTGGTCCTTACATCATTACAGCAACATATGGATCTGGTGCATATCAGCTCTCAACTACAGAGGGTGAACCTTTGGAGGATCCTATCAACAGCATGCACCTTCGCAGGTTCTACACATAGCTCTTTGGAATATCCTAATTTCAAAAATACAAAAAAATAAAAAAAATACAAAAATACAAAAAAATTATAAAACAAAAAAAATCGTTACTTGGTGAAAACCTAGCAAACAGGCGCCTTGTGACACAAAAAAACATTGAAAAATAAAAAAAAGTAAAGAGAAATAATTTCGTCCAACGGTGAAAACCACTTCGGTGGCGCCCTGGGCAAGTACCATGGTGAAAACTGGGTCACCAGCACCATGTGTAGAGACATTGCTCCTCTCTCCTTCAGGATTCACTTTCATCCTTTCACTTTGCACACACTCACAACCTATTCGTTCATAATAAACTTACCCATTCCCATCATGGCTTGTTATTGATCTACCCAAGATTGGTTCGCCATTCATAATAAACCTCCCTTTTCACCTCCCTTTCCATCCATAATAAACCAGCTCCTATTTATGGCTAAGGCAAATCCTACATCTAGGGATGGGTGTGGAACTAAGAACATCACATGTTTCGAGGAGTACAGTTTCTTCCAGCTTTCTTCAGTCTATTCGTGCACAATCCGCAATAAAGCAACATCTGCATCGCCAGATCCGCAATAAAGTTTCATCTTCTTCGCAATAAAGTATCAGTTTCATGGATTCAGTCGGTTTCAGATGAGACACAACAGCAACAATGGGCTTCAACAAATCAAATCTTTCAATAGACTCAGACAACATATGGTTCAGTGCTATCTATCCTTTCTGTGAAAGTAAACATTGTGACCACAATCAAATAAGACTTATACAAGTGACAAGAGACACTAAACTTGAGGACTACAGTGGATGTTGGTGTCGAGTCTTAGTTTTCTTTTGATTTTATCTTTCTGGTGACATGTCTTTTAGCTTTTCTAGGATGTCTCTAACTAGAGATTCTATCTCCAGGATGTCTTTGACTAGAAAGGCGAGGATGGGGTATCATCACCTATTTGTATTTGTTGTCTGTGGATTGTCTTTTAGTAATGCTATGACTTGTCCAAGGATATGAGGACACTGAGTCTAGTGTGAACTGGGGCATTCCTTGTTTGTGACTGTCTTATCTCCATGCAAACAGGTACAATGACTTTCTGGATCGAACATATGCCTTGATTGTCATAACCTACTTGCCATAATAAAGCTCAATGATGATAACGCACAAGAAGCTCTTTCACTTTCATATCTTCTATCTTCCATCCCCCCTTCTTGATTGACTTCCATCGTCCTTCTCGAGTCCGCGTAGCCTACTATCACATGACTGAGTATAATGACACACCAAAAACATTTGCATTTCATGTAGTTTCACCTACATTACCACATATCAGCATTTCATACATACATATAGATATCACAACCGCATCACATCCTGCACACAACACATGTTAGCACATTTTATATTCTCATCATGTAAATAATTATTTGCATTATCATATTCATCTGCATTACATACATTTACATTTGCATCATGCATACACACATAAAACATAAAAGAACCAAAAAAATATATTGCATAGCATCATATACATATTTGCATCCATAAACATAAAACAAACATCACATATGAACATCTCATCATATAGGTACACATGCATATAGCTGTCGCAAAGATGAATCATCTCATATATATAATCATAAAGTGTCATGATACAATGATGTCAAAATCATATGGCTACAATCACCCGCAGGTGTCTACATCATCATACAAAAATGGTACAATACTGATACATAGGGAGCCCTCTACGACTACAATGAACTCCCTCCCTCAGAGCCAACTGGCCTCAACGGAGTCTGAGCCCTAGAAGGACCCGCCCCAAGATCATCTCTCCTGGCCCCTGTGTCCTCTGCAGCCACCCCTCGTGTCGCCCTATCCGGATAGAGGAACCCACTGATCACTCCTGCCAATACTACTGGTAGTGCTAATCCTGTCTGTGTCATCGTGTCCCATGCCATGTGTCCAGCCCTCATCTCTAGTCTTAGATCCTGAAACACTCGTCTCAGGGCCTCCCTATCTCCATCTCGACCATACGGAATCAGCTCCCCATCAATCGGTATCCGCATAATCCTGTATACATCCTCCAGGGTGACTGTCATCTCCCCCATCGGCAAATGAAAAGTGCAAGTCTCAGAGTGCCACCTCTCCGCCAGTGCAGTCAACAATCCCATGTTCACCTGAAACTCAGGCACATACAGAATATGTCTCAATCCCATAGCCTCAATAGCCACTCGGTCCTCGAAGGTCAGCTTAGGTCGCAATCTCTGAGTCGATGGGAATCTCTCTCGTGACTCCAGCATAGGTAAATACTCCTGCAGTCAAGCAAATCAATCATGTCAGTCATTATGGCATTCAATGTTCATCACAAAATGCTACTCTTTATCTAAGTACATATGGTTATCTATCCTAGTGACACTCCCTGTTCATCACAAAGTGTTGCTATTTATCCTAGTGGTACTCCCTGTTCATCACAAAGTACTACGTGTTTTGCACTCCCTGTTCATCACAAAGTGCTGCTCACATTTGCACTCCCTGTTCATCACAAAGTGTTGCTCACATTTGCACTCCCTGTTCATCACAAAGTGCTGCTCACATTTGCACTCACTGTTCATCACAAAGTGCTGCTCATATTTTAGTACTCCCTGTTCATCACAAAGTACTATATCTTGGTACTCACTGTTCATCACAAAGTGCCTTGATCTATCCTATCCTAGGGCCTCTGCTTGAGTGAATCCTCTTGAGAAGTTTCCTAATTGGCAACATATGTTCTATCACAAAATTGTCAATCCTAGCCCTATTGGTTATCCTAGTCTTCCCTAGAGGACCTGCTTGAGTGTATCCTCTCAGCAACTTATCCAATCGATAGCGTATGTTCATCACAAAACTGTCGATTAAGACAAAAATTCACATTTTTGGACACAAACGCGCTTTCCTGACATAAACGTGCATTTATTACATTACCTAGTATGCATTAATGACAACAATAAATGCATCAAAGTACAAGGAGGTTTTGCGGTACTTACCGGCTCTCCTACCTCTGCTGGCCTCTGAAATCGGTGAACGCAATCGAATCTATGAACCAAAGCCATCGCTGCTGACTGCTACTGCTCTTTTCTCTCTCTACACTCTAATCTCTTGGAGGTGTAGATGACAATGAGGATGTATTTCCCTCGTGGTCTATCTTATAGATTGCCCTAGCCCTCGTTTCCCAAGTCAGTCTTCTTTATCCCGTGACTTTGTCACTTTATCCGGTCAGTCCATTCTAGCCTTTCTTTCTTATCGAGAGATTGTCTGCAATCTTTTTAGACATTTTCATCCAATCTCTCGAGGGGGCATATCATTCCCGTCCTGGGGCAACTCTGTATCAGTTCATCTTATCTTCTTTGAAACAACGCGACAAGCCGCATTGTCTCAAAGAGGGGCAAAATGTAGACACCTAAAATTGTCATGTCTAATTTATTTATTTAATTATCTAAGCTTAATTCTTCTATTAATTAAATAAATCTTTATTTATTTAATTAATTCATTTATCCTCTTCTAGCCTTATTTCTCATTTAAATAAATACATTTATTTATTTAAATTATCCTTTTCCTAAACTAAATAAATATCTTATTTATTTAATTGATCCCACTTCTTCTATTAATTAAAAAAATATTTATTTATTTAATTAATTCATTAACCTTTTCTACCCATGACACATGTCATTCATCTCTTAATTCATACACTACCTACCCTTTCATTATTTTATTATTTCTTTTACCTACCCTCTAATCATAGCCGACCTCCTTTTACACCTCTCAATCTTATCCCTCCATTTCATATAGTGTCTTCTATATAAGGAGATACTTCCTTCATTATCAAACCCTAATGAATCATCTTAAGGACTTGACTACACTACGATCCTACTTGCAACCACATTCCGTTCTTTGTTGAGCTCTTGTGCACATAAAATCTGAGAGCAAATATATCAAGCAAGATCAATGGAGATAGGAAGAATGGAGATCCAAACCCTATTGGACATGTGATGGTATAATCTTTGTGATTTCGTTTGATTTGCATTGTCTTAGGTAATCTTCATATGTTATGGTGGATCTTTGTTGTTGTTAGGCTAGGGTTTTGTGGTTGAATTCATTTAGCCTTTCAATGTCGTTATTATTTTTATCCATTTTCACCATATACAATGGGAATTAACTTCATTTATTGCCCACTACTCATGCTACCACCTCTGCATGTCTTTCACTATTTCAAGATGAGGTTCCTTAATGTTAGTTGTTGGTTTTCAATATACATTGAGATGCATGTGTAGTAGTGTGTCAAGTTCCTTGCGAGGACTTGATGTGTTTCGTTGTTGTGATATTTATTGATATGCATGTGTGATGTGCATGTGTCTAGTTTATCAACATGTTTTAGTTCATGGACATCTGCATATTATTATTCTTGTTGTGAATAAATATCATCATGATTTTATGACATGTAGATATATTGATTTATATCTTGTATGATGTTGTAGCTTGTTCTGAAATACCCATTTAGTTTCAATCACATTCTTGTCTTCTAGTCTATTGACTAATTCCCATGTTTGATTTTTCTCAATCTAATCCAGTTCCTCTTTCATTGCCTTCATCCAATTCTAATCATTACAAGATTCTTTTACTATCTTTGGCTTAGTTTCAAATAGTAAACATAACAAGACTTGTTCTCGAGGTGCCTTGCTTCTCGTGATGATACCTTTTCTCTTATCTCCAATAATCTGATCTTCTAAATGATTCTTCTGAAAATACCTTGGAGTCTTGGATGTAGATTCCACGACATCCTGATCATTATTTTCTTCACTTTTATTTCTTCTTCCTTTTTCCTTTCTCTGGACTCATTAGATTCATATCTTCTTGTTATTTTCGAGTCTTTTGAAGTACTTTCATCAACTCTCACATTTGCACTTTCAACAATCTTATTCAACCTTTTGTTGTAACACTGGTATGCCTTGCTCTTTATTCAGTCTCCAAAGAATATGCCTTAATCTTCTCTACTATCAAACTTTCCATGATTATCCTCATCTCTCTAGAAATAACACTTGCTTCCAAATACTTAGAAATATTTCACTATCGGAGTTCTACCATACCAAAGCTCATAAGATGTCTATTGGATATTGTTGATAATTTTCTTGGAATGATGTGTTGTCATTGATGTCAACGTATTCTTCTGTGTATTCTGGTGTTGTAGTCAGATTGAATGAGTTGGTTTGGCTAGTGTGTTGCAAATGAGTTATTGTGGTTTAATGGGTTTTGAGATACTCATCTCTAGTTGTTTCAATAGAAGTTTCAGAGGCCCGCATGGTGTTTTGATCGAGTTGTGTGATCCGGTATTATGGTTGATATTTAGTTGTTCATGTTATTTGGTGTTTTGGTTTGTGCTCCGCATTGCTCCAGAATTGCAATATCTTGTTGTGCGGATTTGAAAGAGTGTTTGGGACATTCAGGTGTGTCCTCAATCTAGATGGTTCATGATTTGGAAGTCTACAAGTGAATCTTTCAATTTGATAGTCAGTTTAGTTGATGTTCTTTAGGTTCGGTATAATAAAGATGAAGATTCTAGTAAGTGGTGATGTTGCGGTTATTGTTGTGGTGGTTCACATTGCTTGTGGATGTTTTTAGATCATGTTATATTCATGTTGTTGGTTTGCATTGATCACTGTGCGCAATATTGAACATTTTCTTGATCCGGTGGTGTTCTTCGTGTTACGAGACATTTATGGTGGTTGTAGTGTGTTGCGGATGATTGAGGTGCAATTCTTGTTGGTGTTGCGTGTTCGAGGATTCGATTTAGGTCCAGACTAGATGTCTTAGCCGGCATTGTCTTGGTTTGCATGTATTATTGCAGCGTGTGAGGTTATTATTTTGTAATTTGTGTTGAGGGTTTAGCCAACCTTGAAATATAGGCTGATTATTTGTATAAATATATGTAATAGTCATGTTACAGATGTATCTACTTGGTATTTGTGTGTGTGAACATTGATTTGATCTTTCAGTAGCAGAGGAGAAGTGCGATGAAGTGTGCAGAAGTCTGAGAGAACAAATGTGTTATGTGCTTAACCATAAATATAACGTGGCATGAGGAGATGGTATTTGATCAATTCATGATCCTCCAAATGTAATCTGAATGTTAATGTAAGGCAACGAGCCTTCCCAAGGGTTGTATCCCTTCTTGTTATTTATTTTGAGCAATGAGCTTTAGGTAGTGTGCCTAAATGCATGTGCATTCCCCATTGTAATATTTTCACTTACTCCTAACAGGGTATTATTTCATTGTGGGTAGGTTCCCACAATGGGTTTTCCCTTAACTAGGTTTTCCACGTCAAAAATCTTGGTGTTATGTGTGTTATCGATGTGGTGCTAATTTGTGCTTTTACCGTTTATTATCAGATCTAAATTTAAGTTTGAGTTGTTTAGAGTTTGAGAGAAAACTGATTCACCCCCCCTCTCAGTTTGTTGCATCGTTGCCAATAATTGGTATCAAAGCTAGATCCTTCGGAAGAAGCTTGACCGCTTGAGGAGATTCAGGATGGCAACCTTTGCTTTTAAGAAGGATAGTCTGAGATTTGATTGAACGAATTACACTCTCTGGAAGAACTGAATGCAATGTCATTTGAAATGCACTAGTAAAGACTATTGGAAGATTACTAAGAATGTGTATAATGTTCCTCATAATGGTCCTACCACTCTAGATGAGATTAAGGAAGATGAATTCAATATTAGAGCTAAGGAAGCATTACCGAGTGCCTTGTCTGATTTTGAGATGACTAATGTGATGGATTTGCAGACTACTCATGAGATATGGGAGAAACTAGAGACTTTGTATGAGGTGATAGTCATGTGAAAGTTGCTAAGTTATAGAGATTGAAAGAAAAGTATGAAATGCTGAAAATGGGTGAAGATGAGAACATTACCTCCTTTATGCAGAAATTGAATGAGCTTGTGTTGAATATCAGATGTGCCTATGGAGTGTTGGAAGAATATGAGATTGTTGCTAAAGTGTTGAGATCCTTGCCTCTTGCTTACAAGCATAAGGCTGCTGCTATTGAAGAGATCTAGACTATGACAAATTTGACCAGAGATATGTTGATTGGTAAGCTTGTTGCTTTTGAGTTGAGCAAATTTGGTGAATCCCATCCTAAATCTGAATCTACATTCAAAGTTGTTGTATCTGGGAAGCAAAAATATGACCTAGGAGAAAGTTCTACAAGGGTGTATAGATTTGAGAAGGAGATGAGAGAGCTTGAAGAGCTTGAATTTCTGATTGCCAAAAGATTGCCTAAGGGTGACGATAAGTTTGGAGGTAAGTTTCCTCTTAAATGTTTTCCATGTAATAAGATAGGACATTTTGTCTCAAGGTGTCCAGAAAGAGAAATAATTCCTAAGAAGCCATTGAAGCCTTATAAGCCTAAATATCAGAATAAGTGTTATTTTGCTGCTAATGAAGGTGTGACAGATGATGAGTCTGAGAAGGGAAATTCAGGAGATGAATGGGTGTTCATTGCTATTAAGGAAGATGATCCAGTGACTGTTGATGCTACTAGTTGCATCATTGAAGAGGGCTGCTAAAGTTGAAGAGAAGGACAAATGGGTTATTGACTGTGGTTGCTCTCATCATATGACGGGTGACGAGAGTAAGTTTGTATGGAAAATTATGATGGCGGTGTAGTAAGATTTGGAGATGACAAAGTTGGTATAATCCATGGTAGAGGTTCTATTTCTCTTGATGGCAAACATAACACTGATGATGTCTTGTATGTTGAAGGTCTAAAGCATAATCTTTTGAGTGATGGATAGATGGTTGATAAGGGATATTATTTGCAATTCAAAAATGGAAAATGAAGGATCTTGAGTATCTCCAGAACTGAAATTTCATAAGGTACAAAGACTAAAGGTAATATATTTCACTTGAATGCTAGGGGTAAAAGTTGTTTGATTACTCAGATCGATGAAAGATGGTTATGGAATATAAGGATGTGTCATGTGAATTCTGATTGCATGGTTAAGATAAGTTCCACTCAAGTTGTGAGAGATCTGCCTAAGATTGTAACACCTTCTAATCTGGTATGTAAGGAATGTTAGTTAGGGAAGCAGCCAAGAGTTTCTTTAAAAAGAAAATAGTATACTTCTAATGAAATATTAGATTTTGTGGATACTGATTTGTGTGGTCCCTCTAGAGTGAGAAGCTTAAAGGGTGATAGGTATTTCGTGTTGTTGATTGATGACTATTCAAGGATGATGTGGGTTACTTTCTTAAAGGAGAAGTCTGAAGCATTGGAGAAGTTCAATATTTTTGAAGTTATGGTTAAGACAAAGACTGGTTTGAAGCTAAAATATTTGAGATCTTACAGAGGTGGTGAATTTACTTCTGGTGAGTTCAATTATTTTTGTGAAGATCATGGGGTAAAGAGACAGTTATCTACTTTGCGGACCCCTTCAGTAGAATGGTGTCGTGCAGAGGAAGAATAAAATAGTTCAAGAAGCTGCTAGAACCATGATGATTGAAGGAAATATGCCGCATATCTATTGGAGAGAAGTTGTGAGTACTGTAGTGTATACTTTGAACTGAGTTTGTATCAAAGGTGATACCTGTAAGACTCCTTATGAGTTATGGTTTGGTCATGCTCCTAAAGTTAGATATTTTAGAACTTTTGGTAGTAAATGCTATATCAAAAGTGATGAACATCTAGGGAAGTTTGATGCTAGATGTGATGAAGGAATCTTTCTTGGTTATTCTACTAAGAGTAAGGCCTACCAGTGTTAAAAATAAGAGATTGAGAAAGATAGTTGAAAGTGCTAATGTGAACGTTGATGAAGGACATGAGAGACATATAAGATCTTGCATATATGATTCAAATGATCAAGATGTCAGTACAGATAAAGGAAAGCAAGTGCAGACTTAGACTCAAGTGCAGATTGCTCTGGAAAAGCCTGAGCCTGAAGGAGAAGCAAATACTAGTGCAAAAGAAAGAGTTCAAGAGTATGAAAATCATGAAAATCCTAAGACTCCTGGGTATCTAAGGTTAAATAGTTTAGAGAATCAGATCATAGGAGATAAGAATAAAGGTGTGATGACTAGAAGAAGAATTGTTGAAGGTTATTGCTTGGTTTCTAAGATTGAACCTAAGGATGTTGATGAATCATGTAAAGATGAAAATTGGGTTAAAACAATGGAAGAAGAATTGAATAAGATTGAGAAGAATAATACATGGATTCTTGTTCCCAGACCTAAGGATAAGAATATAATTAGAACTTAGTGGGTGTTTCAAAATAAGTTGGATGAAAAAGGTGAAGTTGTTAGGAATAAAGCAAGACTTGTTTGTAAAGATTATTCTCAGATGGAAGGTATTGATTTTGAGGATACTTTTGCTCTGAAAGCTAGAATTGAAGCTGTTAGATTATTTCTTGCTTATGCTGCTTACAAAGATTTTAAATTTTATCAGATGGATGTCAAGTTAGCCTTTCTTAATGGTGAGATAGAAGAAGAAGTCTATACTAAGCAACCAAATGGTTTCCAGCTAACAGAAGAAAAGGATATGGTTTGCAGATTGAAGAAAGAATTGTATGGATTGAAGCAAGCGCCAAGAGCCTGGTATGCCATATTGGATAGGTATTTGATGAAGCTTAAATTCGATAAAGGTACTTTTGACTGTAATTTGTACTTCAAGATTGATAATGATAACATCTTGATTGTTGAGGTATTTGTTGATGACATTATTTTTGGTGGAAATGATGGTTTGTGCAAGAAGTTTGTTGATGATATGCAAAATGAGTTTGAGATGTCTACGATTGGTGAGATGTTCAATCCAACAATAAGAATAATAACTATAGTTAAAGTCTCAACCCAAAGTTTGGACATTCACTTTGTGAAGTTACTATCTCCATAGCTGGTGTTCATTTGATTGTCAACCCAGGGACATAATACTTGAAATGGGTCTGCATTATATATGCACTAAGTTCATGTGATAGCTACCCTGCATTACTGCAACAACTAACATCTATGCGAGAAAAGTAAGCAAGAATAAAAAAAACTGAATGGCTATAGGAAAAACTCTGCATTAACATAAATTTCACTCAAGAAATACTAACAAAGTCCAAAGCTGCCAAACATGAATTACTCTGTTTGCTTTGGCTACAAGAACAATCAATCGATCTGTTTCCAATGGCTACAGGAACAGTCAATGTAAGAACGTCTAATGCAGCAAAAGAAGAAAACTAAATTTAACAAGGGCACATGAACACTCACCAAGTGGGGCCCCTTGGATGAGTGCTTCCAGGCTTCCAAAATAACTCTAAGTGCTCAGAATAACATATCTTTATTCATTGTTTCTGAAAAATCAATACATTATTCAGAATCAAAAGAAACTCAAAACACTCAGCAACTTTATTTCTAAATCTTCTGCTCTTTTTCTTCTCTTTTCTTTCTAACCTCAGAAAAGAGACAAAGACACTTATTTAAAAGAAAATAATAACTTCCTACAATCAAGATCACGTCGATGAGAAGAGGCCGATAACATTCATGAAGGATAACAATCAGAGTTAAGCCGCTAAAAACGTGGATCTAAACCAAACCATAACCAAAACATAGTGTGGCGGTATTACAAGATTGATGCCCACTAGAGTCAAACATAAATGAGTCTTGCGTGCCTACTTATCCTCTGTCATTCCTTACGCTCATTATCCTCTTCGCTAATTTGAACTTTTAGTCGCCTCCTTGAATATCTCAAATTGCAATTGGCGTGACAGGAGAACCTTCTCCGCAACATTTCATTTATTCCTGCAATTCAAAAGAGATAGAACATACAAGCATACACATATCTATTTTAATTAATCATAACATATATTAATTTCACACATGATATCACCTATGACAATCCATATGGCAACAAGAATAAATCAAATGGCTACAGGAATAACTGGCAAAGACAAAACATGATTTAATGGGCTTAGTTAACATCTGAAATGCATATAGTCAAACTTTAATACATCATTACCATCCCATCATATAAATCAAAACATGACAAAAACTTATGAGTTCTAGTAATAAAAGGAGCTAATATATCAACTCATCAGGTGAGATGAAATTATTTTTGGGATTGCAATTTACGTAGTTGGATAAAGTTATTTTCATATCTCAATCTAAATATGTGAAGGAATTATTGAAGAAGTTTGGTTTGGGTGACGCAACCTGCCTATTGGTACACCTATGGTGACCGGATGTAAGTTGACAAAGGATGATGATTCTCCGAAAGCAAGTCAGACTAGATACATATCTATGATGGGTGGTTTGTTGTATTTGACTTAGACTAGACCTGATATTATGAATGTTGTTTGTCTTGTTGCTAGATTTCAAGCTAATCCTAAGAATCTCATGTTGTTGTTGTTAAAATATTTTTTTAGATATTTGAGAGGGAAAGTTGGTTTTGGTTTGTGGTATCCTAAAGATGATGACTTTATTTTGAGTGCTTTTACTGATGTTGATTGGGCAGGTGATGTTGATGACAGAAAGAGTACAAGTGGCGATGCATTTTTCTTGGGTAATCGGATGTAAGTTGAAAAAGGATGATGATTTTTTGAAAGAAAACCAGACTAGATACATATCTATGATTGGTGGTTTGTTGTATTTGACTTAGACTAGACCTGATATTATGAATGTTGTTTGTCTTGTTGCTAGATTTCAAGCTGATCCTAAGAATCTCATGTTGTTGTTGTTAATTTTTTTTTTAGATATTTGAGAGGGAAAGTTGATTTTGGTTTATGGTATCCTAAAGATGATGACTTTATTTTGAGTTCTTTTACTGATGTTGATTGGGCAGGTGATGTTGATGACAAAAAGAGTACAAGTGGCGGTGCATTTTTCTTGGGTAAGAGATTGGTTTCATGGATGAGTAAGAAGAAAAATGTTTTTTCCTTATCTACTGCAGAAGTTGAATACATTGTTGCTGCTAGCAATTGTACTCAGGTGATTTGGACGAAGGATATGCTAAAGGATATCAAAGTTATTTTTAATGAGCCTATTGCTATATATTTTGATAATTCAAGTGCTATTAACATTTATAAAAATTCGGTATTGCATTCTAAGACTAAGCATATATCAATCAAGTTTCATTTCTTGAGAAAGAGGTGAATGAGAATGAAGTTCGATTGGAGTATGTATCTACAAAGGAACAAATTGCAGATATCTTCACGAAGCCTTTTCCTAAAGATATTTTTGAGTATCTTAGAGAGAAGCTAGGGGTGATTACCCCTCCTAATGAGAACTAAGATGCATGGATTTGCATCAGTCTGATGAAATTC
This sequence comes from Cryptomeria japonica, assembly GCF_030272615.1. Lineage (NCBI taxonomy): Eukaryota > Viridiplantae > Streptophyta > Pinopsida > Cupressales > Cupressaceae > Cryptomeria > Cryptomeria japonica. The sequence goes on along the minus strand of NC_081411.1, from coordinate 590,381,922 downwards.
ACAGAGATATCTCGTGATCTAGATTGATGAGTGAGGTTGCTACTCAGGGGGAGTAGTCAGTCTTGTGGTTCATATGTTCATATTTATGAGTATTATTTAAGGGGGAGAGAATCATGTTTTGCATATATGCCTTTTGTATTGATGTCAAAGGGGGTGAGAAGCATGTGAAAATTTGTTATATCCTATGCTGATCTTAGGGGAGATTGTTGATAGTAATGGGTTGATTGTTGGTTGTTGATTTCTTTCTTTGCGTTGATTGTTTTTGCATTCATATGTTGTCATCAATGCCAAAGGGGGAGACTGTTGGATATTATTGAGAATTTTTCTAGAATGATGTGTTGTCATTGATGTCAACATATTCTTCTGTGTATTCTAGTTTTGCAGTTAGATTGAATGAGTTGGTTTGGCTAGTGTGTTGCAGATGAACTGTTGTGGTTTAATGGGGTTTGAGATACTTATCTCTAGTTATTTCAGCAAAAGTTTTAGAAGTCTGCATGATGTTTTGATCGAGTTGTGTAATCCGGTATTATGGTTGATATTCAGTTGTTCATGTTGATATTTAGATGGTTCGTGATTTGGAAGTCTGCAAGTGAACCTTTCAGTTTGACAATCAGTTGAGTTGATGTTCTTAAGGTTTGGTATAATAATGATGAAGATTATAGAAAGTGGTGATGTTACAGTTATTGCTGTGGTGATTCACGTTGCTTGTGAATGTTTCTAGATCGTGTTCTATCCGTGTTATTGGTTCACATTTATTGTTGTGCGCGATATTGATCATTTTCTTGATCCGATGGTGTTCTTCATGTTATGCGACATTTATGGTGATTGTAGCATGTTGCAGATGATCGAGGCATAATTCTTGTTGGTGTTGCGTGTTCGAGGATTTGATTTAGGTCCAAACTATGTCTTAGTCGACATTGTTTTGGTCCACATGTATTGTATAGGTTGATGATTTGTATAAATATGTAGTATTCGTGTTGCAGATGTATCTGCTTATTATCTACGTGTGTGAACATTGATTTGATCTTTCAGTAGCAGAGGAAAAGTGCAATGAAGTGTGCAAAAGTGTGAGAGAGTAGAGTTTGTGTTATGTGCTTAACCAAAACTGTAACCTGGCATGAGGAGATTCTATTTAATCAGTTCATGGTCCTCCAGATGTAATCCAAATGATTTTTTAAGGCAGTGAGCCTTCCCAAGGGTTGTAGCCCTTCTTGTTATTTGTTTTGAGAAGTGAGCTCTAGGCAGTGTGCTTGAATGCATGTGCATTCCCCATTGTAATATTTTCACTTACTCCTAATAGGGTATTATCTCATTGTGGGTAGGTTCCCACCGTGGTTTTTCACTTAACCTCCATGTCAATTTTTTTTGTGTTCTGTGTGTTGTTGATGTGGTGTTGATTTGTGCTTTTATTGTTTATTATCAAATTTGAATTTAAGTTTGAATTGTGTAGATTTTGAGAGCAAACTGATTCACCCCCCCTCTCAGTTTGCTGCATTGTTGCCAACAATGTCTTCCCATATTTCCTCTAGTACAAAATTCTATTAAAAGTGTATGTTGCTGTATGAATTGCTTCTCTCTAGTAGACTTTCGGTAATTATGCTCCTTTTATCATAGTTCTAGCTACCTCTTGTATAGTTCGGTTCATTCTTTCCACTACACCATTCTGCTGTGGTGTCCGGGGGACATATATTTATTTTCTAATGCCATGTTTCTCACATAAGTCATTGAACTCATTATAAATAAATTCTCCACCTCGGTCAGATCTTAAACACTTGATTTTCGTGTCAACCTCATTCTCAACTTTTGCCTTGAATATCTTGAACCTCTAATGGCTCAGACTTCTCTATTAGAAATGCAACCCAAGTCATCCTAGAATAATCATTAGTCAGTAACATGAAATACCTCTCACCTTTGCAAGCTCCTTGTTCTGGTCAGACCACATAGATCTATGTGAACCAAATCTAGTAATCCGGTGGACGAGTACTCTTTTCCTTTGAATGTGCTCTTTGTCTATTCTACTACTTGACATTCCTTACAGATGTTGTTCTCTAGTTTAGTCAATCTCGGTAAATCTCACATGACACTCGTTGTACTAATCTGCACCGAGTTGTCAAAGTTGATATGACACATCCTCCGGTGCCATAACCAACTTTCATAAAGTTGAGATATTAAACAATGTCTTGTAGCTCCTTCCAATTGATACATATTTCCATTTGTCCTCCTTCTAGCTGCAATAACCGTTCCGGACTCCTTCTAGATCTCACATCCATTATCCTGAAAAACAACATTATATCTATTTCCACACATCTATCCAACACTCAAAAGATTATGATGCAAACCTTTCACATGGTGAACATTGTCAGTGTTATGTTTTCTATCAAAAGTAATTGAACCAATTCCAACAATTTGTGTTGTCTAATCATCTCCGAACGTAACAGAACATCCATCATACTTTTCAAGCTTTATGAACTTATTCTTATCACCAGTCATATGATTTGAACATCCGCTATCAATCAACCATTCATTCTTATCTCTTGTAGCATGAAAAGCAATAGCAACAATTTTAGAAATATCAAACCTAGGAACATGCTTTTCTACCTAAAAAAACAATCACCTTCTTCATAGTTTGATTCATCATCTGAGATACTAGCATCATCCTTAACATAATAGGTTTTCTTATTGAACTTTCCCTTAAACTTTTGTCTAGTTCCCCTTCCCGGACATCTAGTAGCTATATTACCATTTTTTCCACATTTGAAACATTTAAAGAGTAACATACCTTTGTACTTGCTGGTGTGCTTCTTCAATTTCCTCACAAAATTTGCTTCCATCTCATCCAGACTATCTTCAGATTCTTTGAATGTTGTCTTTGATTTGTCTTTGTCCTTTCCAAACTTTCTTGCTTCAAATGCGGTTAGGGTACCAAATAGCTGCTCTCTAGTAAACTTCTTCGGATCATAGGTTTCTTCAATAGCTGAAATCTTACCATTGTAACTCATCAATAAATTCATCAAGATTTTGTCCATAACATCTTCATCATTCAAAGTGCGTTTGAGTTCTCTGATTTCATTCACAATATTATCAACCTTCTCAAAATAGCTTACAATGTCTTCTCCTTCTTCCATATTTAGGTTTTCATACCTTTGCTTAGCTGTTAGCCTCTTTGTCAACTTAACTCTCTCATTTCCCTCATAGATATCTTTCAACTTCTGCCAAACCTCATAAGCAATATTCAAAGAGATAACTTTTGTCAATTTAGTTTTTGATAATGCACTAAAGATAACATACCTTGCCTTTTCATTTTCTTCATAAGCTTGAGCTTCTTCCATAGTAGTAAAACCATTCGCCGGTTGAACATATTTAGTCTCCATAGCCTTCCAAGTATTGTAACCCAGAGAAACTAGATAACCTCTCATCTTCACTTTCTAGAAACTGTAATCAGATCCTTCAAAGATATGAATCGATAATTTGTGTGTCATCGGATTAGGATCTACCTCAAGTGGTTAAGCTCTTTATCAAGGAACCAAATCTCTAATGCTAATTGTTGAATATTCAGGCAATTGAGAAGGGGGGGTGAATTAGTTGATAATAAAAATTCCCTTTTAAACTTTATTCACAGATTTGGAACAACTAGCAGAATTAATAAAACAGATAAACATGAAAGCATATATGCACATAACAAATCAAACACAAGAAACACCAGAATTTACGTGGAAAAACCATGAAGGGAAAAACCACAAAGAATGCTAATTCTCAATATATAAACAACAAAAGATGGCTCACTACCTAGAAAGGCTCATTGCTAGAGGGTTCACTACCCAGAAAGGATGACTTCTTGAGGGCTCACTGCCTAAAAAGAGGCTCATTGTCGAAGAGATAAAGATACAAGAGAAACCACCTCTGAAACACAATTTGCACTATCGAAACTGCTTCCGGTATCAATCTGCAACACAACTCAACACAACAACTGGATTCTTTCAATTTTGCTTGTCTTCAACACACAAAGCCACACACTAACTTATGTATATCAACCTCTTATATATGTTGACTCTATAAAAACATGACCCTCAATGTCGGCCAAGACAAAGATCTAAAATATAAATAAGTCTTCACTAAACATTCTGGTGGTGGGAAAGAATGAGAAGTAGGCCTCATCATAACATTCTTCATCGAATACATCAACACGCTACGCACCTTGCCAAAGCCAGACCTAAAACATTATCCACACGCTAAAGAATCACCATAACACAATCTCGACTTCCGGACCAAGATGTTAACTTCTGAATCAAAAACCTTGTCTTTCAGATCAAACCGGACCCAAGAATAACATTGAATAACATTAGCATCACATCATCCGAAAATCCAAGACATCCGGGAAATCCAGGAAACCTCCAAATGCTCAACACCATCTCATACATACGTTGTTGCTCAACATACCACATCCAGACCTAATCCGAACCATAGGATTTGACATCAATGACAACATATAACGTAATGCTAACAAGCTTATCCCTAGAGACTGTGTAGAAAGCCTTTTTGAAATCTACAAAGCAACACAAGGCTTCTCCATTTTACTCCCAAAAATTTTCAACAATGTGTCTCAAAGTAATACACGATCAATAGTGGAATGCTTAGGCTTGAAACTAATTTACCCTTTTGCATGTTTATCTTTTTCTTTAGCCCACTTGCTAATTCTATTTTCTATCATGCTACCAAATAATTTTACAATAGAGGATTTATCATTATCGTCCTATAATTGATGGGATTATTGATATCACTACTCTTGAAATCACTAGGCTAGTTGTCCAATCTTTAGGAAACCCTTGTTAAATGACATTGTTGAATATTTTAATAATGTGTGGGGCATTTTGATACCCCACTTTAGATACTTTGTTTGACGCTCAACCAAGTCTTTAGCTTTTCCAACACCCAATTTTTTAGTGCCCATCTTGATCTCTTGCATAATAAAAAGATTTGTAGTGACATTGACCAAGGGCGGGGGGTCAACCTCAAAGTCTTGCTCATAAAGTTGTCTTGCATAATCAAACCATCAAGTAACTGTAACATTATTTTTAGTTTGCTTCTTTATTGGTTGAAGCTCCTTCCAAAATGAGTTGAGGTTATATTTAGCAAGGAAGATTAGCTCTTCCCACCTTATGATCATGAAATCAACTTTTTTCTTTATTAAAATCTATTTGTAAATTTTAATGTTTATTTTTCATTGTTTGATTCTTTCAAAATTCTCCTTGCAATTTTACTTCCTCATCAAACTAAATATTAAACAAAAAAAATAAATTATTTTTTATTTCTTATTTTGTTGCTCTTTTGCATTTTAAAAACACCATAAATTAATTTTTTTAAACTCATGACCATGAAAGCCATGATGAGAAATTAAATAAAATCAAATAAAAATTAAACTATGAACTAAAACATAAGAAAAGAGTAAGTTACTTGTCAATATAATATTGCACGACATAAAACTAAAAGTAAAATGGCATGCTGAATGCCCATTGCACGTTTTTACGCTCGAAGCTTCTCTGTTGTTCAAAAGCGGCTTTCTTGTTTGGATCGTTCATCTCCACACGCTAGCATATAAATTCGCTATCGGCCTGTAAATTCAAGATCGAAAACCTCGATTCACAGATACGTCTAATTTCTATCCAGTTCGCGATTAATTTTGCCGTTAAAAATGGTTACAATAGAGCCCACCTGCGACGATGCCAACGAAAATGTAAACGCCACCAAACCAACCACCACTGAAGAGTGTTCGAATAATGGAAAGCATAACGTACATTTGCAAACAGAGCCCAACACGATTAATGATGCAGAAACCACCGGCCATATGGACAGCAGGGAGGGCGAAGGGTGGGAGACTGCCAGTGAAGGTGAAAATGAAGATGGAATCCCTTCCGTATCTGAGAATTATGAGGATGCCATGACAGAGGAGCAGCAGAAACAGGTCTTTTTTTCACATTTGTTGTTTTTGATTCAGCTTTTGTCAAAGTAATGGTCTTTTACCTATATAAGCTATAAGCTTAGATGCTAAAGCTCTAGAACTTGAATATTACATTTTTATTTTTGCTTTATGTTTTTGGGGTTTCGAATGTTTGCTATTTCGAATACCATCGGCCCATTTTCTCCTATCTCTTAATACATACAGAAGCATACTCCGAGGTGTCCACCGTTTGCTGCAAGTGGCATTTTTATTTTCAATGCCAGATTTTCAGAAGTTTCCATATTCTTTTTCGCAAATCTGTGCCTCCGATCAATGTCTTTTAACTACAAATTGGGCTTTGATTTTGAGGGAGGCAAACAAGGCCTAGAAATTCCATCAGAGGAGAGAATATTTTAATACTTACAGATAGGACCGGTCTAGAATGTTCTTTCCTGGGTGCCTTATTTTGATCTGAGACTTTTCTACAACTTAAAAATCTCTATAGGTTTTGTTCAACACATGATATAAAAACAAAGTCAGCTAATTTTGGAACTAGGCAAAGTACTCAGGCAACAAGAATGCAGACTTTGATTCAGGATTTTCATACCGATGTCTGGACCTTAAGTTCTGAATTCCTCAATAGGGCGCCTGTGCTATGTACTTCAAATTGATAATTGAATTAATGTTCATCGAGATAACCTAGTTTGTTGCGTGTTTGCTTTCTTGATGTCTGCGCTATGAACTTTCACAAAAAGGACAGAGATATATACGAAAGCTATAAGAATTGCACCCAACATTATGTTATCCATAGCAACATCTATAACTGGTGAGAAATATTTCTGATAGTTATAGTTAATTTACATTAATTCCTTAGGAATCACCTTTGCATTGAAAAAGTTAAATTTTAAACATTGAATTATCCTCAGGAAGTAATTTTTATCCAAACAATGAATAGCGAGTGGTTCCATGTAAAACAAAGATCCCTTTTAAGACCACGGTACTGTTTCTTAGGGGCCTTGGTAGTGGGTTTGTTCGCAGTTTGGGTGGAAGAATAATCTACCCGAAACCGCATAAGTTTTATCTTTAAAGCAATTTATTCATCTAGTTTTTTTTGAGCTCTTAATGAGATTTGGTTGCAGTTACTACCTCTTTTATGATAAGGAGTAGTAGTTCTTTTAGTTTTAGGTAAGAACTTGGTATAGTGCGAGACCTCAAGGTATCCTATATTGCATTCTAAGTGTTGAGACATTCTACTTCGTTGAATGCATCCTTCGGAACCTCAGAAGTGGATTTGTAAATACATGTTTATAAGATGTTAGGCAGCTAAGCCAACTAGCCAAGTAAGTTCACATCTGAAAAGTTTTACCATCACTTTGCTGTCAAGAATTTATGACTTGCTTTACCAATTATTAAATGAGTGGACACAATTTTGTGAAGAATACTTTCAGTTTTTCATGCTTTAATTAGAAGGATATTATTTAGCAAGCCTCCCGTGTTTTTGATTTCATGTTCTACTTCATTATTTGTTTATCTGTTCGTCAAACTGTCCAGAGTGAACTTATTAATGGTTAAGAACTTAAGATTTATGTGTTTGATCATTTTGTTAGAAGTTTCATGCTGGGGCCTTATGTTGTTAAATCTCATTTGAAGGAAGCAAGTCCAAGCTGAAGTGTCATTATGTTACAAGTTTAGTGTAAGGTTTACATACATGAGAGAATGCGAAGGTCAGTAGAAGTTGAAATAAGATGCCATGTAAATACAAGCAATAACAAAAAATTGTTATAAATATCAGTGTAGTTTGGTTGAAGAAGTTGATGGAGGTTACAGTGTGTATATCATGTTGCCAGATTGAATGAGAATAGTTATATATGTTGTTTAAACTCTCTATTTTGTGTTTATGTGTGGCATATATCATCTTCTGTTATGGTATCATTGCTACAAATATCAATGTAATTTGGTTGAAGAAGTTGATGGAGGCTACAATATTCATATCATGCTACCAGTTTGGAATGAGTACGGTTATGGATGTTGGTTAAATTTTCTAATTTGTTTTTATTTGTGACATATACCATCTTCTATCATGGTATCATTGCCTATCTTACTATGTGAGCTATTATATTGAAGAATGCAGAGCCAACTGTTGTAGTCTGAGTGAGATTTTGTGGATGATATGATTTTGTTGTAGATGTTTATGAAAATAATATATATGGTAGGTGAGGTGTTGTCCAATTTATATGGTATGTCTTTAGCTCTTGAATTTTGTGGGTTTCAGGAGAACTAAGCAATGCCATTGGCAAACTGATATATAATATATATGGTATTTTAAGTCTCTATAAAAATTCTATCATATTAACCATTGTGTATCAATATTTTTCGCCAGTCTTTTAAAGGCTGGCTAGCTACATATATACTTTTTTTATGGATGGATAATTACATTGGTACTTGGCTTAGATGTCACCAAATTGTATTGTTTCATGCCTTTGCAACTTTGTGTGGGTATTGTTTTGGAGACTTTGGGCTCCTGTTAATCACATATTGAGCACTGTAATTGTTAGGAGGATATGTTGGATTGAATCATGGGGGAACATGCATCAAACTTATAGATTGCACCTGCTGTGGGATGATAGGTGTCCTTGGCTGGCACTTGCCATTTTATTGGCGCAATTACAGTTACAACCAAAGTCACAAGGTTCAAATTCGAATTCGACAAGGAAAAAATTCGAAATTTTTTTTTGGATAAATTCGCCTTGTATAATTTTGTTTATTTTTAAATATATGTAATACTATTGTAAATATATGTAATAGTTTAAAATTTGCCTTATATCAAAATTATTTTTAAATAAAATTTTGTAATTTTCTAAATATATGTAATACTCAGCCTAAACCCAGAAGCGACAGTGACCCAGCTGCCACGGGAGAATAGAAAGAAGCCCTTGCAGCAGTTTAACTCAGCCTCTTCACGCACTGTGCAGCCTCTTCATGCACTCCAACTTCAAAAACCCTAAAGATAATCCGCCGAAAATCTACGTTGTGTGTTTACAGAGGCGGAGAGCAGCGTTTTATAAAGCAATTCTGCCGAAAATCAACAGAATCCCCAAACGCTTTTAAAAAATCCTTAAAAAAACGCTCTTTAAATTTTTGCTTTAATAAAAAAAAGTGATGTTCTGGCCGTACAAATTTAAGGCCGAATTTGAATGCAATTTTTATAAAAATTTGAAATTTGAAAAAATTCGAACTCCATCCTTGAAATTCGCCATATTCTGTGACTTAGGTTACAACAACAGCAGCGGAGGGGAAAGGAAAAAGAAGAACGAACTGGATGGGGTTTATTATGTGATATTGTTTTGAGTGGGTGTGGTGATAAGCCAGATGAGCTTCTGCTTCCATTTGCAGCTGTTCTAATGGGGTCAGTTGCATGACTTTTCTTTGTGTTGTTTCACGCTTTTACAGGTTTCCTAATGTTGGTTATTTTCAGACTAGAATTGTTTTTTGATTGTGCAATCAATACCTTGCCTTAAGGCTTCATTGCTCAGGGCATGTGCCTGACGTGACAGTACTTGGGGCTCAATTGATTCCATCCATTTTTGTGATTAGCCCTGTTTTATTTCATGTCATATTAATACAATTATGAAAGGCCCTTCAATCAAATAAGAGTTCAAATGTTTCAGTTTTATGATTTATCCAATGATAGCACATGGTTCAGGTAGAGCATGCCATTTGGATTTACAATTGTTTTGAGACATATGGACTCTAATAAGACTGGTTTGAGAAGGTAAGGGATGGGGATGCTTCATCAAATAACATGGTATTGAGTAATGACAGTTCATCTGAAGTAAAGAGAAAAGGTCATTACCTTAAAAAAGCTGGATGATGATGATGATGATATGAAGATAACTTATGTTTTGTTTGTACGATAACAAAAGGGGAGCTTTCTTTTGGTCAATTAGACAATGAAAGAAAATTACAAGGTGAAATTTGATGTTGGCAGGTTTTGGATAATAGGCAAGTTGAATTATATCAGGTCTGGTTGGAGCGTCCAGTAAAGGATTATCCAACCTTTCAACCTAATGAACAATTGCATAGCGGAAGTCAATTGTACGCAGATAACAACCATATGCTTTATTGATTCACGATTATGAACATTATTACAATGACATACAACATGAGGCTTTAGCCATCATAGATATATTGGCACAACTATGTGCAAGTTACCAAATTATCAATTGATATTACAATACGTTGCCTTTTATATCCTATCAAATTGCAAGCTTAAGCTCTTGAAATTAATTTCAATAATCTCCTATTTAAATTAACTTGCTTTCCAATAATCATGAGTGATGCTTATATAGTGATTCTTAGGAATGATTTGTGTTAGTTGCAAGGTGGTGCAAAGCCCAATGTGAGGTGCAACTTGTAGTCGGTTGATGTGTCGCTAGCAACCATTTGGAGTGAATGTATCGATGAATATACCATGAACCTCCGTAGGACCAATGAGCTTGAGAATGTAACCAACAATTTCCACAAAGCTTGCAAGGTTGCCTTAAACTGAAATTAGTGAATTGAATGAGCTTTATTATTCCTATGAGTGGATTGGGAGTTTTGATATGCCTTTGTTGCGTAAACCACAACTTGTGATCAAATGATGACTAGAACATTATTGTAGACCCACAAATGAAAAAACAAATGTGAAAGATTTTTGTTTTGGGTGATGCAAGATTGCTCTTACACCTTGGATGCTCCTACATTAGACACCTAGGTTAATTTGAAAATTGAGTTCTTCATTTTCTAGCGCCAAAGGAAAACCAAAACAATCTACCTTTGTTGATATTAATTAGGGAATGGCGGATTCCAATTGCCTTGGGCAATATTGGAATCCGCCCAAAAGGGCTGGCCCCTTTCCTCAAACGTGTAGGGCAGAGCCCTATACCTCACGGCAACCTTAAAACCTCGCCTCACAAATTTAAACACTCAACGTGTTGATAAATAGGGCTGACCCTATTCATAAGGCTTTTAAGGAAAAATATAATTAAGGTTAATTATTAAGAAAGCCGACCTATCTAAAAGGTTTCGCTCCTCATATAAGTAAAGGTAAGAACTCATTGTTATTCATTCAATTCAGTCAGCTTATTCATTCATGCGAAACCTATATGCCTGCCTAAATGCGAACTTCAGGGCGACACATGACATCTGCACTTACAACAATCTACATCTGCCATTAGGAGGTGCGAAATCCATCACGAGGAGTCAGCTAATTCCTTGAAGGTCTGCAATCTAGGTTATACTCAGCGAATTCCTTGAAGGTCTGCACAGCGAATTCCTTGAAGGTCTCCAATCTAGGTTAAGGGAGCAGTAGCATCCATCTCTCATATGACAGCAAGAGAATGTTGAAGGCAGCCATCTCAATCTGCCATACCTCTTGTGACAGCAACATCTGAACCTACAAATACATGAGATAAGTGTTGTAATGATTGCATAACTATAATCCATAATCAGATCTGAGGATCTTTTCTGGCTGGGTTTTTCCTCCTAGGAGGTTTTCCCAGGGTAACTGTGCCTTGTCTTTATTTCTTTCTCTTTCTTTACTATGCTTAAATCTGAAACTATAAATCTCTAATCTAATTAATCTAATCAGTAAACAAATTCTGATTTTTTGAGTTTTAGTTAATCTGAAAGTGTTAAAATCAACATGGTATCAGAGCCATAGGCTAGATCAACTTTCAGATTTTAGAATTTAGTACTCCTTTATTTCCAGATTGTTGTCGCATTTGCAGGTTAGGTCAATGGGGCTGAAAGTTGAAGATAGGCTTGATGGGAATCTCAATTTTATTGCATGGAAGGTTCAAATCAAGTTGGCTCTAGAGGAAGAAGATCTTCTCCAATTCATAGAAGCGAAAGAGCTAACTGAACCTACGGATGCAGCTGAGCTAAAACAATTCAAAAAGGATGTTGTCAAGGCTAGGAAGATTTTCATTGATTCAGTCAAAGACCACCTAGTCACCTCTATTGCCTCATTTACTACTGCAAGGGAAATGTTCAGCCATCTACAAGGTACATATGAAGTTAACAATCTCAGTAAGGCAATTACTTTAAGACAACAACTACTTATTATCAAAATGGCAAAAAAAGATTCTGTCATTTCCTACTTTATGAGAATTTCAGAACTAAAGAATCAGCTAGGTTTAATTGGTCATAACATGGAAGACAAAGACCTTGTCATGATTGCCCTAAATGGTCTACCTCACTCATGGGAGTCATTTATCCAAACCATAAGTGGCAGAACTGAGTTACCTACCCTTGATCGCCTTAAGAATGATTGCATCCAAGAAGAGTCTCGCCTCATCACGAGAGGGCAAACCAAAAGTCCCCATGTAGATAATCAACACATGCTTGCAGCCAAATGCAAGAAAGGGGGAAATTGGAAGAAGCCTTATCCAAAAAGAAATAAGGAATTCAGACCATTTAGTTCCCAGCACCCTTGGAAGAAACCAAAAGATACCTCGCGTGTCCGATGCTTTAGATGTGACAAATTTGGTCACTATGCTAAAGAATGTCAGAATAACCCTACCCAAAGAGAAGCCAACCTAAATGAAGTCTCAGAACAAAATGATTTCTTATTCATCTCTGCTCTGTCTAGCAGTATTCCTACAGACAGTAATACATGGCTGATTGACAGTGGTGCTTCCAGACACATCACAGGGTACTGTGATCATCTTTCAGACTTAGTAGAAAAGGATACCAGCCTTCACGTGGTAATTGGTGATGACGCTCGTTATTCGGTAAGAGGTTCTGGCTCTACTTCTTTAAATTTAGACTCTGGTATTTCTCTGCACCTTAGTGATATCTTGTTTGTTCTTGGAATTAAAAGAAACCTAATTTCCTTTTTGGCTTTAGAAGATAAAGGTTATCAAATTGCATTTTCAGAGGGGAAAGTTCTTGCTTGGCCTAAGAAATCTAGTTTTAAATCTGCTCGTATAATCGGTCATAGATATGATAGTCTTTATAAGCTCTCCACTAACCCTATTCAAGCCCTCATTAATGAGGCTCCTGAATCCTGTGAGCTATGGCATAGAAGACTTGGACACTTGCATTATCAAGCTCTTCCCTCTCTTGAAAAGTTAGTCAAAGGTATGCCCAAACTCAGTCAAATTCATGATAATACTTGCAAAGGTTGTGCTATAGGTAAAAATGTTAAAATTCCTTTCATAAAAGTGAAAATAGAGCTAAAGACAAACTAGAACTTGTTCACTTTGATTTATGTGGTCCTACGTCTATAGCATCTCCTAGTGGATTTCTTTATTACGTAATCTTCATAGATGATTTCTCTAGGAAAACTTGGATCTACTTCTTGAAATCTAAAGAATCTGATGAAGTCTTAAGTAAATTTAAAGAGTTTAAGGCATTAACTGAAAACTCCTCTGGTAAAAGAATCAAATGTCTAAGATCTGACAATGGAGGTGAGTACACCTCTGGTAGCTTTTATGATTTTTGTGTTGAGTCAGTAATTAAGAGGGAGTTTTGTGTTCCATACAATCCTCAACAAAATGGAGTTGCTGAAAGAAAGAATAGGACTATTGTTGAGGCTGCAAAGGCTATGATTCACGATCAAGATTTGCAGACCTTCCTATGGGCTGAGACTTCTAGAACAACAGTGTATATCCAGAATAGATGTCCACACCGTGTTCTAAAGAACATGACCCTTGAAGAAGCCTTCACAGGATCCAAACTAGACATCAATCACGTCAGAATCTTTGGAAGTCCCATTTATGTTCATGTGCCCAAGGAAAAGCGATCCAAGTTGGAACCCTCCGAAAAGAAAGGCATGCTAGTCGGCTATAGTGAATCCTCCAAGGCATTCAAGATATTCATCCCGGGTCAAAGGTCTGTTGAGGTAAGTAGGGATGTTACATTTGAAGAAGACATTGCTTTTAAGAAATCAAAAGGTTCTTGTGTTATTGATGAAGCTAATGACAATCAAGATATGAATGTTGATACTAACCCTGAGATTCAGAGGGAGCTGGTTGAACCTCCACCTCAAGAAGAACATAATGATCCACCAGAGCCCATGAATCCCTCTAACATTCCTAGTGACATTGTCGTTACCAAAAAGAAGCCTCTTTGGGTAAGAAACACCATTCAAGAAGCCGAAAGATTTGCTGCTCCCAGTGGCACCTTCCGTGAAACTAAGAGACCTCAAGTATTCTCCAACTACGTTGCATTGATGTGCAATCTCATTGAAACTGAACCTTGCAATGTTGAAGAAGCCTTGAATCATCATGCCTCGAAGCTTGCTATGGATGAAGAGTATTAGTCAATCATCAAGAATGATGTTTGAGATATTGTGCCTAGACCCAAAGGTAAATCTGTTGTTTCCTCTAAATGGTTATTTAAAATTAAACATAATGCTAATGGTAGTATTGAAAAATATAAGGCTAGATTTGTAGCTCGTGGTTTTTCTCAAAAGGAAGGCATAGACTATGAAGAAACTTTTGCTCTTGTTGCTAGATATACTTCTATTAGAATGATAATAGCCATTGCTGCTGCTAGAGGCTGGAAACTACATCAGATGGATGTTAAGACTGCCTTCCTTAATGGTGTCATTGAGGAAGAGGTCTATATTGAACAACCTGAGGGTTATGAGATTCAGGATAGATTAACTCATGTGTGCAGGTTGAAGAAAGCTCTGTATGGCCTTAAACAAGCTCCTCGTGCTTGGTATGAAAGAATTGATAAATACTTGCTAAGTCTAGGTTTTTGTAAAAATGATGCTGACTCTAACATATACTTTAAGTTAGCCAATGATGAAATGTTAATTCTAGTTCTATATGTGGATGACTTATTTCTTACTGGTAAAGATGAACTTATTATTAGATGCAAGAAAGAACTAGCTTCAGAATTTGAAATTAAAGACTTAGGTCTAATGCATTATTTTCTAGGTCTAGAAGTATGGCAAAGATCTAATGAAATCCTTCTAAGTCAAGGAAAATATACTATTGACATTTTGAAAAGATTTAGAATGATGGATTGTAAACCTATGTCTACTCCTATGGAATCTAACTTAAAGAAGTTAAGTGTTTCTGCAGCTAACTCTGATTTTGCAGATCCATCAGAGTATCGACAGTTGATTGGATCACTGATGTATCTAGTTAACACTAGACCAGACCTATGTTTTGCTGTGAATGCTCTCAGCCAGTTTATGAGCATGCCCAAACATGTTCATCTTGTTGCAGCCAAGCACATCCTAAGGTACTTGCAAGGCACAGTTGGTTTTGGGCTGAAGTATCCACTTAACACTTCAATAACCTTGGAAGGTTATTCAGATGCAGACTGGGCTAGAAGCGTCAAAGACAGGAAAAGCACCTCTGGTATTTGTTTTAGCTTGGGATCCGCAGTGATCTCTTGGGCTTGCAGAAAACAATCCTCAGTGGCATTGAGTACTGCTGAAGCTGAGTATATTGCAACAAGTGTAGCTTCTAGAGAAGCAGTGTGGCTTTGTAAGCTTCTTACTGGGTTGTTTGGTCAGCGTTGGGATCTGTTGTGACGTTTTCACACATCGCCCCATTGCAAATGGGGACCCCTGCTTTTTTGCTTTTTAGGGTTTGTTTTCTAGGTCTTTTAGGGTTTTGTTCGTTAGCCTTTGCATTTTGAGTGTCGCCAAGGGGATCACATGGATAGCAAGTCCGGCTTGAGTAAAGTCCTGATCCTGAAATTTGGCTAAGTCTGAAAGTCCTGATCCTGAAAGTTGGCTAAGTCTGAAAGTCCTGATCCTGAGATTTGACTAAGTCTGGAAACTGAAAAACCTCCAAAAATTAGATTTTGCAATATAGCTCCTGGAGGTCTGAAACCACTCTCAAACATCCTGAAAGTATATATGGAATATAACTTAAAGTTGTTATATTCCATAAAATTATCCTGTCGGAGAGTTCAAAAAGTCAAATTTCGCTCCTGACCCTTGCTGAGGATCCAGAGCGAATTCCGCTCCTGACCCTCTCAGGAGGTCCAAAGCGAATCTCGCTCCTGACCCTTCTTGAGGGTCCAGGGCGAAAATCAATCTAGGACTCATTTCTTGCCTTATTTGACCAATTGTTGACTTGCAAGGCATTTTGAAAGGAAAATTGGAAATATTTGTAAACTTTGAAATGATGAATTTTTTCCAAGATTAGAAATTTCGCTCCCGACCCTTGCTGAGGGTCCAAAGCGAAATTCATTGTAGACATCATATGCCAACTCGCTTGAATTTGAAACCTTGTTCTTGGCCTTGAAAATGATCTTACCTTGCCCTGTGAAGTGGTTTGAAACTTAAAGATTGAGCAATTTAGCCTAGATTGTAAATTTCGCTCCTGACCCTTGCTGAGGGTCTAGGGCGAAAATGTTGTTCAAGTTTATTTCTCGCTAAATTTTGGCTAACTTGTTTTGTGCAGGGTTTCCTGGAGAGAAGATTGGACGTTACTGGATGCATTTGAAAGTTTGAAAGTTTGAAAAATGGTGAATTTTGGGCAACAAAGAGAAAAATCGCTCTTGACCCTCTCTGAAGGCCCAAAGTGAAATTCTCAAAAGTACATTTTTCTTGCAAAGTCAAAGCAATTTTTATGGTTGGAATGGATGCGTAGAGGTATGTTTTACCCATTGAAGAAAATTTGGAGGGCCAACAAGAGGTAGATAAGCTTGAGATTGAAAAATCGCTCCTGACCCTCTCTGAGGGTCCAGGGCAAAATTCTCCATGAAGGTCATTTTTAGCATTGTTGTGGTCAAGATGAGGTGTTTAAGGCAAGATGAGCGGTGGAATGAGCATGATGAAGCCCCCAAACTCGTTTGAAGATCAAGAGATGAAGGATTTTTGCCTAAGAAGGACAAAATCGCTCCTGACCCTCTCTGATGGCCCAGGGCGAATTTCTTGTGGACACACTATTTTATCCTTTGTTGGACATGAAAACCTATTCATAACATAAAATAAGGTGAAGTCTTCCCTAGCAAAGAGTTTTCAAAAGAAAAGGTGAAGCATTTTTGATCTAAATAACAAAAATCGCTCCTGGCCTTCACTGAAGGCCCAGAGTGAAAATTTCAAAGGCACAATTTTCTTGCAAGGACAAAGCGATTTTATGATTGAAATGAATGAGGAAGGGTGTGTTTTGCCCGTTGAAGATAATTTGGAGGGCTAACAAAAGATGGATAAGCTTGAATTTGCAAAATCGCTCCTGACCCTCACTAGGGGTCCAGGGCGAAATTGGTGATATCCTTCATTTTTACATTGTTTGAGCGTTGATATTTTTAAAATTCACCAAATTTGCTCACTTCGAAGCCTTTGGAAGATTAAATCAAATTCACATTAAATTAAAGGCATTTCAATTTAATAAATTAATTTTGTACCTTGAAATAATCAAAATAAACATCTTAGAGGTATTAAAATTAATTTAAATAATTAAAAGATTAAAGGTTGAGCGCACAAGGCATTATTTTGTCTTTATTTATCAAGTCGGCCTTCTTCTTGGTGGTTTTTTATTTTTTTTAATTGCTAGGTCGGCCTCAATAAGAATCAAGGTGAGCGCTCTATATATTGGAGGTGTTTTTCTACAATTCAAATCATTCAATCATTGCCTTAAGATCGAATTTGGAGAGCTATTTGAGGAGCGAAATCCAGAGGTTGAAGTGCGAATTGGAGGAGCGAAATCTAGCTAGAGTGGAGCGAATTTCTACTAAGTGTTGAAGATCAAAGAGGGTGGAGTCTATTCTTTTGAAGTTAGAGGAGGCGCAATTCATCCAAGGGAGAATTTTGATTTAAATTTTGCCTAGCAAAATCCATTTTTTTTGCATCATTTCTTAGAGTTTAATACTCAAGAGGAGGTATGGCAAAATCATCTTGACACTCTTGTTCAAGATTTGAATTTTGAACTTTTTTTTAGAAAAGTCAAAATATTGCATGGTTAATTAGGAAATGATAACTCAAGATTTATCATGAAGTTTCCTAATTAAAATCTTAAATCTTCCTTTTTACTCTATATTTCTACGCTTCAAGATATATTACTAATTTTGAAATGTTGTGTAGGTATCAAAATGGCGACTCCTGAGGCTGGAGTATCTACAAGTCGGCAGACTCTCATCAAAGAAGATCCAGTCCAGGACAAGGATGACCTCCTCCAGCTCAGTATCATCAAGGAAGATCAAGCAAGAATAAGGGCGACCTCCTCCAGTCTAGCATCGACAAGACGGCCTTCTTCGGTCAAGCATCATCAGGAATGACTTCTTCCAATCCAGCATTTCAAAGCGAGGTACATCATCATCCTGCACATCAAAGACAAAAGAAGTCAGAACAAGGATTCGTTGAAGAAGCAGATAGTTTCAGAAGAGTTAATTAAAGCTAGCTTCTCAACATCATCGAATTGAATATCTACCAAGTTCCAAGTGTCAGACGAGGTGGCATCCCAGTCATCACTTCTCCAGTTGGTCCACCTCAGTACGTCCAGATTCAATGTACCTAACTCATGGGAGGTGGCACAAACTTCGATGTACCTACCCCAGCTATCCATTGGTTGAATTTTCCAGAGAAGACATGTGTCCAATTAATACAATTATTTCATTGGTCATGCATTAAATGTTATGTAATGGTTGTAACAAACCCTAATTAGGGTTTTCATTATTGAATCTTGGCCATTGATCTCAAATTGATCTTAGCCATCGAATTGTATTAAGGGCACTATATAAGCCCCGACTCTTCATTTGTAAAGGCAGTTAGAAAGAGTTAGAAAGAAGTTAGTGAATATAGAATAGAAGATAGATAGAGAGTAGTTAGAAGGTGACTAGTCAAGTTGGTAGAATAGCAATTAGAGTAGAGTAGAGAGAGAAGGCAAAGATTGTTGCCAAGGTGTTGTTGTAAAAGACTTGTAAAATTTCATTGAAGAAATGGTGAAATTTATGGGTCGATTCAACAATTTGCATGGTCTCTATACTTCTCATATTTGATTTCATGTTATTAGATGAGTGGAAGAAATGTGTTTGATTGATGGTGAAATTCGTATGTCCATACTATAGCAGTTTGTTGATTGCAGACTTGCCTTGTGTAGTCAACTGGAATCATTCAGCTTAAGCTTAACTTCAATTATCGCTTCTTCATTGATATGCATCAGCCTGATGGTGTCTATGCCTGTAGTGATGATTTGAACATCATAAAGCTTTCCTTCGAAGATCGCACTAACCTTGTGGAGATGGTCCTGGGATGTCGAAACAAGACTTAGTTAGAATTTCATCAAAGATCATTCATTGCTCCTACATTCTTAGTGTTAGGATTAGATCCTTTCCTCGCCCTCATCTTTTTTCCTTTTTTTCAAATCAAAGCTAGTAAAAGCCTGTGTTCCAGCAATATTCAAAGCAAATCAGACGTTCAGTCATCAAGTGTAAGTCCCCTTGTGATTCCAGCAAATCACATCATACCACAGAGAGCTTATCCACACGTAGAGATCCTACAGCAAAGAACCTTGAAGTCATCTCGATTGATCCTTTTCGCAACATCTTCAGCATTCAGAGACTTTATTCAAGAGAGGATAAGGTACCTTTAGGTATTTTATTCTGTGTTCGTATGTGCATAAAAAACACGTCAACAGGATCCTATAGTTATTCATTGTGATAATCAGAGTTGTATCAAAATGTCTATCAATCCAGTGTTTCATGACAGGTCAAAACATGTGGAAATCCATTATCATTTCATTTGGGATATGGTGCAAAGAGGTGCTTTTCAGCTGAAGTATGTTAGCACTGATGAGCAGGTTGCAGATATTCTTACCAAGCCTCTACCCAAAGTGAAGTTTGTGTACTTCAGGGATAGACTTGGTATTGTGGAAAATGAAACCCCAATTGAGAGGGAGTCTCAATCTCAGTGATACATTGTGTTGTATCAAACCACCCTTTGCGGGCAATGTAAGGTGGTATTGTAATCTTCTCAGGGAGAAGTGTAATTATTAACCATCCTCTGCGGGCAATGTAAGATGGTATTGTAATCTTCTCAGGGAGAAGTGTAATTGTTAACCATCCTTTGCGGGCAATGTAAGATGGTATTGTAATCTTCTTAGGGAGAAGTGTAATTGTTGACCATCCTCTGTGGGCAATGTAAGATGGTAGAAAAGATCCTCTCCACCCTCTGCGGGCAATGTAAGGTGGATCCAGTCTATGCTTGTGTGCGAGCTGGAAGATTATATTATGTAATTCCATTCTTTGCTTGTGTGCAAGATGGAAGATTATAGTTATGTTTCTCCTCCCTAATTAAGAGCGAGTGTTGATATTAATTAGGGAATGGCGGATTCCAATTGCCTTGGGCAACATTAGAATCCACCCAAAAGGGCTGGCCCCTTTCCTCAAACGTGTAGGGCAGAGCCCTATACCTCACGACAACCTTAAAACCTTGCCTCACAAACTTAAACACTCAACGTGTTGATAAATAGGGCCGACCCTATTCATAAGGCATTTAAGGAAAAATATAATTAAGGTTAATTATAAAGAAAGCCGACCTATCTAAAAGGTTTCGCTCCTCATATAAGTAAAGGTAAGAACTCATTGTTATTCATTCAATTCAGTCAGCTTATTCATTCATGCGAAACCTATATGCCTGCCTAAATGCGAACTTTAGGGATACACATGACATCTGCACTTACAACAATCTATATCTGCCATTAGGAGGTGCGAAATCCATCATGAGGAGTCAGCGAATTCCTTGAAGGTCTGCAATCTAGGTTATACTCGGCAAATTCCTTGAAGGTCTGCACAACGAATTCCTTGAAGGTCTGCAATTTAGGTTAAGGGAGCAGCAACATCCATCTCTCATATGACAGCAAGCGAATGTTGAAGGCAGCCATCTCAATCTGCCATACCTCTTGTGACAGCAACATCTGAACCTACAAATACATGGGATAAGTGTTGTAATGATTGCATAACTTTAATCCATAATCAGATCTGAGGATCTTTTCTGGCTGGGTTTTTCCTCCTAGGAGGTTTTCCCAGGGTAACTGTGCCTTGTCTTTATTTATTTCTCTTTCTTTACTATGCTTAATTCTGAAACTATAAATCTCTAATCTAATTAATCTAATCAGTAAACAAATTTCGATTTTCTGAGTTTTAGTTAATCTGAAAGTATTAAAATCAACAACCTTAGCCTTAAAAATGCATGACGAGTTTTCAATTGGTTTCCCATTTCGCCAAATATTCTTCATACTGTTGGTTTCTTGTACTTTAACCAATTCTACTATCCAAAACTTCTTCAATTTCTTCTTTTAATTTTTGTAGTATTTGCATTTTCCATTGTACCTCTATTTTGACTTCATTTGATTCTCCTTTGTGATAGGTTTTTAAGTTTGCAACATTGAACATTGGTGAAATGCCCCAACCTTCGAACAATTCTACCTGATATGCAATACCGAAATCAATTTTTCTGATAATCTTGCAATAATAAAACTTCTTAATTTTCAGCTTATTGTATGTCCCAATTTTATCTTCAACAACAAACTTCTTTTGTCTTCTTTCCTCATCAGCCTTATCCTTATATCATAGTTCCTGGGATACTGAGATGGGAGATGAGTATGGGTACTAGTACATCATTTTTTTAAAGAAGTATACATACATACATACATACATATACACGTACATATATATATGTGTGTGTATGTGTTATATATATATGTATGCATGTATGTATATGTATATGCATATACATATACATATACATATACATATATGTGTGTGTGTGTATACACATATGTATATGTATATGTATATGCATATGCATATGCATATACATATACATATACATATACATATACATGTGTATATATATGTATATGTATGCATATGTATATGTATACATATCCATATACATGTGTATATATATATATATGTGGGTATACGTATATCATATATATATGTATGTTCATATACATATATGCATATATACATATACCCACATACACACATACATGTATGCCATAAATATATATGTATATCGTTCGTATATATATATATACATATATAAATACACATATATATACATATATATGTAGATATGTGCATATCATATATATATATGTCATGTGTATACATGCATATGTATACACATACATACATACATACATACATATAGGTAGGTAGGTAGGTATATGTATATCATATTGTTGCCCTATTTTTGAACATGGCTTAAATTTTTAAATCAACATACCTAAGGCTCTATCTCTGGGTTGGTGAAAGTGTGTTCATATGATGTTAGTGCCCCTTATTCTTAAAATTGAGGCGAAATGTTTGTAGAATGCACAAAAATGGTTGTATGTTAGATTTTTGTCTCATTTCATCAGACCTATCTGTAAGATCAATTTTGATGATACTCCAAGGGTCCCAAACGATTTTCAAGTTAACCCTAGTTCATAGATTTCAAAATTTTAAAGGTCACATTTTCAAGAGCCTCGCTCTGAAAAACAATCAAATCCAAGTTTTGATCCCTCGTAAGATGTTCATTTCTCTAGGTTTTGTTCATAATGATGTTTTCCTTGTCTCGACCAAAAGTACATAGCAAAAGGGATGGATGGTTCAAATTTTATCAAAATTTTTGTGGTCCTTAATCAAAAGAAGGTTGTCCAAGTTTATTAAATTATCCACAAAGTCACTAGAGCCTCCAAACGAACTGGAACCCAATAAGAAAATAAATCGACCTTTTTGGCCAATTCAACAGTTATCCAAAGTGATCAATAATGTGATTTTGGAAAGTTGAATGGGCTTTCTCAAGGCAAATTTCAGTGAGTTTGTGAATTTGCACAAGTCACCGAAAGGGGTTCAGCAACTTGTGGCACTTTCAAAATTTACCGATGGAGTGAAGATGTGAAGAATAAATGAAGTAATATGGGCAAGTTCGCCAACTTTGCAAAGTATAGCAAAACATTGATGCACTCTCACAGTTAGTTATTTTAACTCATTTATCAGCAATTTGATCGAGTTGCCAAAGAGCCGGTACATTCTTAAGAGAAAGTCAGTCATTATTTCATCAGTGATTTGGAAAAGTTGTGCAAGTTTATGAAAGCACCGACGCCTTCTTCAAGGAGGAGTTAGTTATTTTAACTAATTCTTATATCGCTTTGAAACTACATGAACTTGATAAAACAAGCTATTAACTATCAAGCAAATGTAAAGCGGTAGGTCCAAAACCAACTCTACAATCCTTGCCTCCATTGTCTTTGTTAGCACAAAAACGGGAGCTTCATAACAGCTATGGACATGCATCAAAGCAAGAGCAAGGCATTTGAAATGTTTGACAGGATGTCTCAAAGTAATGTCGTCTCACGGTACATCGTGATTGCAGTTTTCAAAGAAAATGGATAACCTTCATGGCACGTGAGATGTCTAAAATAATGCATTAAAGAGATGTCTTCTCCTGGAATGCAAAGATTGCAGGTTATGCATGAAATGCATTTGTCAAACAAGTTTATAGAAGCCCTCGAGCAAATTCAAGTTGCGGGTGTAAAGCCAAATTCCACAACCTTTGCTAGCATCCTTCCCGCTTGTGCCAAAACGCGAGCTTTGGGACAGCATAAAGACGTTCATCAAAGCATAATAGTGGGAGATTTCAATCAGATATTATAGTTGGAAATGCTCTTGTAGATTCATGCGAAATGTGGAATCATAGACATGGATCTGAATTGTTTGACAGAGTGCCCCAAAGAGATGTCACCCCATAGAATACAATGATTTGCTTGATATGCACAAGATGTCACTAACGCTTTTGACAAAATGCCTCAAAAGAATGTAATCTCATCAATTGTGATGATTGAAAGTTTTGCCAAAAATGGATTCAGTGAAAAAGTTAGACTTTCAAGCAAATGCAATTGGTATATGTAAAGCCAATTTCTACAACCTTTGCCTGTACCCTTTTGGTGCAAAAGTGGATGCTTTGGAACAGGTCACAAACATTCATCAAAGCATAGTGGATGGAGGGGTTTTTGTTAGATATTAGAGTTCCAATTGCCGTAGTCAATATGAATGAAAAATGTCGAAGTGTAGATGAGACACAAGCAAATTGTTTGATAGTCCGCCTCAAAGAAATGATACCACATGGACCACAATGATTGCAGTGAATGCAAAAGAAGGATGTGTTGAAAACAACATTAGAAACATTGCAGAAAATGCAAATAGAAGGTATAAAGTCACGTTCTGTGACATCTGTCACAATCCTCTCTGTGGGCCGAAATGAAAGCTTTTAATTAGCATCCAAATAATCATCAAAGCACAAAGAATAGAAGACTTCGGTTAGGTGTTGTAGTTGCAATTGCACAATTGACATGCACGGAGAACATCGAAACACACACAAAAGGATCAATTTCTTAGTAGAGGGCCTTCAAGAAATACTATGTCATTCTATATCATGGTTATGAATTGTGAGCATCATAAAAGTATCTATCATAATCAAAGTTCCAAAGGAGTCAAGTGATGTGACACGAAAAATAATGTTTGACTTGTTCTCACGGGTCTTGATCTATCTAAATTACGAAGGAGAATGGTTTTTGTGTATGAAGATTTCAAATACTTCAATGGCATCAATTTTCATAAAGGCAGGCAGGATTTTTACAAGAACTTTGCAATGAGGCTAGGAAATGAAATATGGGAAGCCGAAGATGACATGGAAAGGAAGAATTACATTTATGTCATTTTAAACTAGAATGCACGAGAAATGTGAATGGAATTTATGTCTTGTGAGTGTAGTTTCAAGTCCTCTAATATACACGTGCTGCTAGATGTAAAGAGGATGCGTAAACATGCCATGTTAAAGCCAAAGAAGCAAAAGGAGGTTTTAAATGAAGATGTGGTAGGTGTAGTGCCAAGTTTTGAAAACTTTTGCTAGCATGTAGCCTGTGTCAAGTGGTGAGATTAAATTTCTGCACATTGGATGGATTTTCTTTCTTGCCAAGTTAGCTCAATGGAATTGAAGGAAATAATCTCAATAGAGATTATTGGGTAAACAATCAAGGGTTCATGGTGGACAAGTGATACAACAGAACCAATAACTTGGTTTTCATCAAAGTCACAAGTTTGAAGTTGTTTCTTTTTGTAAAAGTGACTTAAGTCACTTATTGTAACTAAAGATAACTTTTTGGCTTGAGCTTTGTAAAATTGAGGTAAATCCTAACTTATATTCAAAAGGGTAGTTACTCTAAGTGTTCGCTTATGGTAGTTATCCTAAGTGAATATTTAGGAAGTTATCCTAAGTAGTTACATAAAGTGGTTTTTCTAAGTGGTTACAAAGTTATCCTCTAAAACCTATAAATACATAGCTATTCCATTTGTAAAGGGGACTCTTACAGAGTGGAGATTTTGGAGAACTTATGTTTTTTCACATTTTGTACTCAAAGCTTTTGAACTTGTATATTTTCAAAAGAGTAATAAAGAATGCATTTAATTCATACATCTTGAATGCGTTTCTCAATTATTGTTATCAATTTCTAGTATGTTAAATTGATAATCCCTTGTGTATCTGTGTGACCCATTGGTTTTTAGTTCAATGATATATGTAAATGATGAAAGACAATCATACCCTGGTATCTTGGTTTGAATGTGATAAGATAACCTGTTTCCTCATATGTTGAGATTCGTTATCCTTTTTTTCTCATTGCATATCAACCTTATCTTGTGCTTAAACCCCCTTTGTAATCATTATCTATTGTGAAATCTCAGTGTGTATTCGTATGTCTGCCATTAGGGTTTCTGTTATTTACCTTTCTTTAGTTTAGTTTTCTCTCCTTTTTGTACTTTCAGGTTAAAAGTACACAAAAATCCTAAAAACCCCCATCATACGAGGGAGCTGCCCCTCTCAAATGCAGAGGAAGATTGTGGTTTCACCACAATCTCTCCAACTGTTGGAACGGTTGTCACTGCTCTTTGGGCGAACAGGGTCAATTTTGAAGATGAAATCATAGTGACAAATTTGTTTACCAACACACACACACACACATATATGTACATGTACATATATAAATATACCTACATATACACAGACACACATATATGTATATATATGCATATACATACATACATACATACATACATACATACATATATATATACATACACATACATACATATACATACATACATACATACATACATATATATATATATATATCTATGTATGTATGTATGTGTGTATGTACCTACACACATACATATAAATATATGTGTATATGTATATATGTATACACACATATATGTATGTGTATATATGTCTTTGCAAACCTTGTTATGCTTGTCCAAAATAGAGTGAATTTCCACATTGTAAGATCCCCCATCCTTTGGAAGGATGTGTGTCGGTAATTAATCTTTCAATTTCCCATGCCGCTTGCTCTTTGTGAAAAGTTTCCTCCATCCTCTTCTCTAAAACTGTCATAGGTCCATCGTTAGAAAGAGGTTGGAATGTTAATTCCATAGTGCAGTAAGTTTGTTCGTACTTATCAATCGAATGCAACCATTGCACTCCTAATTAGGTCCATTGTTAGAAAGACGTTGGAATGTTAATTCCATAGTGCAGTAAGTTTGTTCATACTTATCAATCGAATGCAACCATTGCACTCCTTAAACCAATTTTGCATCTCCCATATAGATAATATAGAAATCATCTTTCAATTTATACTCTCCCATAGTCAACACCATTTGTGGAATCTTCTTATTACAAAGAAGGATTATCCCACTTGCAAGTGTAACATTAAAACTCTCAAAATCTTTTGTCTTCAATCCCAATTTAGACATTTAGTCCTTCATCAATGTAGTTGTGAGTAGCCCCACTATCAATAAGAATTGTTAGCTTTTGTTCACACAAGACTCCTCTAACATGAAACAACCACTAAACTATATAATAAAGAAAATAGTGAACTAAATAATCCATAAATGAGTTTGCAACAAACTTTCAACTTTAGCCGAAGAGGAAAATTAACTATCTAACCGCTTTTCATCGAAATATGAAACTAACTAACTCAACTGAAAAAATAGTTTATCCTATAATTGCGCAATTAAAGAATCATACTTTATTTGCTATTAACAAGAAGGAAATTTCAATAAAGAATTTTCTCTATCAAGGAAAAGATAAAAGTTTAGAGATTATAACTCATTAAGCTTCCTTCTGAAAACTTTGTAACAAGCCTCAACATAGTCTAAAAGAGGGAGAACATCATCCAGGGCTTTTCCATTCAACCATAGACCTGGTAGTCTCCTGCACACCTTCCAATTGGAAGTGGCCCTACCCTTTCACAAGGGTAGCAGACTAAGGACTAGACCTAGTTGCCATCTTTCCATTTGAGCTTGGTGTTTAGAACTTACACAAACCTAGTCGGTCACATACTATAGGTGCCCCCTAACTAGTATGACCATCTGACTAGTAGGTGTATTTGGTTCTTGTGAACCGACGGTTGCATGCTTAAAGTAGCGCCACCTTGGCCAAGGTTTTGATGAATACGCAAACAAGTGCTGTCAGACTTCACCACCTTTACTCTCGATTTGTTCACACTGGAATTCATTTTCAGATATAGGTTTCTCAACAATAGGTACAACTGATCCACAGTATTACATCAATTAAACCTTATTATTTTGATAGCTGTTATTAACAGGCTAAATGACCTTGAAGGATAAATGACACTTATGGTATAGCCTTTGCTGTAAATCCGACTCATATTTTCCCATAGTCAACAAGGATTCTACTAAAAACACATCAATTGAAACAGAGAAATGGTTCCTATTGAGTTACTTTTACGTTACAGAACAGCCCATTATTAATTCAGATTGGGCATCTTCATCTTTACACCTTAAGACCAGTACTTTCTTAATGAACAACTCCCTCTTTGTCTCACGACCTGACTCAGAGGTTGAACAAAAAACTCGGTTCAATGTTTACGAAAGATACTCTCAAGCATACGACTGAACAATACATGAAGATTTTAATGCAGCAAGAATGATCCACAGAGCAGTTATATGTAAACACTTTGATTAAGTTTAAATTAATTTAGAGTCCACGAATACACTGCTCTGTCAGACCATTAACATGGCATACATATTACAGGCAACTCTTCGTTTTGCTCTCAATCTTTCTTACGAAGATGGAATAATCACATATACAATGCACTATTCAATGATAAAACACATTCAAATATTCATATCTTTATTATCAAAACTAGAGCAAAAATCGATACTTTCATTTTCAACTCAAATTGGAAGAAATGTAACATGCTTGAGCTACGGCGAAATTATCAAGGAATGGTCCCTCTTGATAGATAGAGCAGACTTTTATGATGTTCCCAACAAGATTTCCTTAGATTTAAGCCTAAGGGCTAATGATACGATCTTTCCAAAAGAAATATGCCAAAGAAAGATTGCAGAGATAGCGGATGAATTTTGCTTAATAGAAAGAATTCATGATGTGAGAAAGATAACATGGAAGAGTGAAACCCCTCGCTCAAGATTATGCCTTTACTATAATGAATACGAAGTCCACCAAAGAACCTGCCCATGCAAAACGCCTACCATCTTGTTTGATGGTTACTAGTAAGGTAGACCTTAGAGGTGGCGGGGAGAGAAATAACGTTTGTTTGGTGTGGTTTTTATGCACGCTCAACTCAGAACAAAATACCCAGAGATATCCTATTCTCTCTTGATCAAAATCCTCTATGTGCTAAACAGCTGAATTGTGTGATCGCAAAGATGACTCCAAGGTTCCCAAATTCGTATAGATAGTCTTTGTTGGTTTGTTGTGATTTGCTGGTAATCTCAAGGGGGACTTACATAATTGTTCGAGTAGTAAATCAATTTAAGGATTCTGCTGATTGCCGACACTCGTAACTTTCTTCTTCTTTGGAATGATTTTGCAATGAGTTCCTTTTCAATCCTACTTCTACTAAGACTTGGAAAAAAAAGGGCAAAAGAATGAGGGTTTAGGAAGATAATTCTAACCCTAAGCTAATCCTATGAACTTGGGAGACAAAAATTGCAAAAGTAGAGTTTAAACCAATTCTTGTTTAGCCAAATTCAACAACTACACAAGAACGGTACTATCTATTCAAAAGATTTTTATATCACTCATATTCACCAACATTTTGAACAATGAATATAGCAATAGAAGTTTAGTTTTCATTTACTGGTTCAGGCTAACTTTGCAAAATAATTGAAAATCATCCAATTATAAAAAGTATGAACACATCAACTCCACACCTTGCAATTTTATCAAATCCTTCATTTAATCTATCAACTTGGAAGTAAAATCTATTCTGATGAGAGCTGAGAAACCATGCTAACTTGCAAAAGTGGACTAAGACTCACCAACAATTGAACAATGAATCATGTCTATTACTTAAGAAGTATCACTACAACAATTTCTCGGAAATCTCTCATGAGTTACAAATGAGAGGAGGGTTTATATAGACACCCCATTATAATTAATGGCCCAGATTAATCCAAGGTCAGCGACCAAGATTAAAACATTAAACTCTATTTAAGGCAAGCTAATATAGTTATCCAAAATGGACCGATGAGAATTAAACAACTATTAAATCCAG
This sequence comes from Cryptomeria japonica, assembly GCF_030272615.1. Lineage (NCBI taxonomy): Eukaryota > Viridiplantae > Streptophyta > Pinopsida > Cupressales > Cupressaceae > Cryptomeria > Cryptomeria japonica. The sequence goes on along the minus strand of NC_081411.1, from coordinate 590,352,441 downwards.
CTTTCTTCTAGAAGTGGGTGTCCCTTATCCTTTTCTTTGGCAGCAAATTCAATGAACTTGGTCTCTATGGGGTCGACTTCTTCCATTGGGACGCTTGGCAAAATGTCAATCTTGTATTCCATCAGGTCCATCTCATCTTGACATGTTGCAAACGTGGCTATCCAATCTATTTCTAGTTTTCGAAAACCATCCTCAATGGACATAAATGAGGATGCCACGTTGATTGAATTTGCGGAAGTGAAGAAGTTGCTTTGAACTTTGGCCTTAAGGTTCTCAACATCCAAGTCCTTGTCTCAGACTATTTCCTGCTTAAGCACATCGAAAACTATGATGAAGACCCTACCTTGGATTGCTTTGATTGTTTCTTCTATTTTGGCACCAGCAAATCTTCATCCTTTCCAAGGAATATCTATGGATTAAAGAATATTTTTTTGCCTTATTTTCTTGAAGTCTTCGAGGTCCACATGGCCACAAGGTTGGTATCTCCAACCTTCTTCCATTTTGTCACAATCTTGGACTCTAGTTGCGGTCCTTTGTTATTGAACTTCATCTGTGTCTTTCTAGAAGTACCTCCTTGAGCTGACATCTACCACCTAAAAAACATGAAAATTACTAAGTTAAAAAAAGGGGGTTTGATGTTTGTTTGCAACTTGGAGTGCAGAGTTTGATGGAATTTTGAAGGTTAACTTTTAGAAATCAGACTTTGTGAAATTTTGGAAATTGTGAAATCAATTCTGATTATGAAATTGTAACAAAAAATCAGACTTAGTGAAAGTCTGGAAATTAAAATTAAGCTTGATTATGAAATTTTCCGCCTCCAAAACTGTGAAAACATAAAAAGCAACATTGATCCTAGGAAAAATTTGAGGAATCCGGAATGAAGGTCCTTCCATAAGTCTGGAAAATTAAAATTCACATTGAAAGAAGGAAATCTTTAAGTTTGAAAGAGCCTGAAATTCTGAAAATCTGCCTTCAAAACTCTTATAAACCTGAAAATTTTGAAGAAATTCCTTAATTGCTATGAGGAATTGCTTTTCACTTCATCTTTAAATGTAGGAATTAGTTTGAATTCCTCTAAAGATTGACTTGCACTTGCAAATTTCTTCAAAATTCGCCTTGAAGTTCGAAAGAGATTCTTCCTTGAGCTTCAACTTTCAACCTTGAGAAGCAACTTGTGAGTTGAATAAATGCCAATGCTCATGTTTGTAGAGAAGTCGAACTCTTGTTATGCTTTGTTTTTTTGTTTTTGTGTTTTATTGGAAACGAATCCGGGTCATGCCTTGAACACCAAGTTGAACCTTCCTTTTTTCTTTTTTTTTGCTTTATGTCCTCAATAGCAATCTCTTTTTGCTTTCTCCTAGAAGTTTCTTCTCATGGTGAACTTCATTTTGATTTTAATTTTTTTTTCAATCCATCAACACTTAGCTAAATTCTTCAAATTTCTTCCTTTTCAATACTTAGGCGAATTTCTTTTTGATTTTCACACTTGCTTTAATTCCTCATTACCTTTCTTTCAACACTTAGGCAAATTTCTTGCTTTAATTTATGGATTCCCTACCGCCTTTCTTTCAACACCTAGGCAAATTTCTTCTCCCATCCTCCTTGGGCGAGCTTTCTTCTTGGTTGGGAATTTTCATGTCTTCATACTTAGCCAAATTTTCGGATTTTTTTTCCAATCCATCAACACTTACCAAATTTTTTATCCTCACCTTGGGCGGACTTGCTACTTGTTTGAGGAATTTATGCTGCTAGGAAGGGCGAACATCATGTGAAACAAGAATTTTCCATGGAAATTTGGAATTCTTCCTTAGAAACAAGGAATTTTCGATATGCTAGGGCGGGCTTCACCATTGGACAAGGAATCCTCTTCATTCCCCTTGGCGAACTTTACATTTGATCTTAACCCTTTGCTTTACTTAGCCACAATTTTTTTAGTTTTCCAACACTTAGGCCGATTTTTCCTCATATGCTTGAGCGGACTTTGCCCCAAGTCAAGGAATTTCCTTAACCCTAGGGTTGACTTAGTATGCACTTGTGGATTTTCCTCTTTAGGAATTTTTCTCATGTTGCCATACTTAGCCAAATTTCTCACCTCCACCTTGGGCGGACTTGGCACTTGGTTGAGGACTTTTCTTTGATTCCAAGGCGGACTTCACATGTGTTTGTGGAATTTTCCATGTTTGCTAGGGCGAACTTTAGTGCCATTAGGAAATTTTCACCAAGCATGGGCGATCTTGATGATTGAACAAGGAATTTCTTGATCCAAGCTCCAAACTTAGCCATTTTCTCGTGATCTTCAATTAGCTTTTTGGAAATTATCCTTTGGATTCGAAGATGATTCTCTCTTGGCTCGACATTTTTCGATGACCACCTGTGACCCGGAAAAAGCAAAAAAAGCAACTTTCTATTTTTAGAAAAAACAAAACAAAAAAGCAAGGCCCCAAAATGCCCCCAAAATGCCAAAAATAAATCTTTCTAAATTTAGAAAAAGTAGAAAAAAACAAATTTTCTAAAAATAGGAAGTTGTCAAAATTAATCTCGGAAAATTGTGATTTTACTCCTTCAACCTGACTGAGCACATCCGTAGCATCATAACGCTCTTTTGACCATTCCTTCTCCTTATTGATTTTGATGACTCCTCCAATTTTTGAAAATCTTGACTCATTTGCAGAGGCTAGAGATCGGAGACAAAATCCTAAGACGCCAAAACACTACCCTAAAAAGCAAAAACAAGGGGCATTCCCCATTTGCAATGGGGCGATGTGTAATTACCTCACAACACGTCTCCACCCCACTTCTCTCCGGATTAGTAAGCAAAGCTTCAGTTTACATAACCGATAGTATATTTCCTTAAAATGTTTTAAACATATTGAAATTATATATGTAAATATTCATTCATGTATAAGTTATATTTCATACTTACATTCGTATATATATACGTGTATTTATACGTAAATCACTTCATAATAATTGAATGTACGTATACATATACACATACATGTATAAGTATGTATGTATGCTCTCTCTCTCTCTCTCTTTGTCTATATATATATATAAAATTAATATGGCTATCCATTAGATAACCAATAACAACTCAATTTATATACTATTAAAATTATTAAGCTCAAGAAAAACAACACACATGCAACTCACAAAGACGATAAAAGGATAAGATTGACCACCTATTGATTGACAAGGCAAGACAACCACTTAGAAGGACAAGGCGGCGACCAACTTATAACAACTTATCTTAAGACTCAAGGCTTGATGGCAAGTTTGGTCTCTTTTGAAGTCTGCCATCATCTCCTTGATGATACTCTCCCTCCCTCCTGAGGCTGTAGCTTATCTTGCATCCACATGGTAACATGAAAATAGTTAGACAAATCTTATCTTTTCATTAATCATATATATATATATACATACAAAAAAGATAGACATTGCCAAAATAATCATTCATGTCATACTGTCAATTTTTTCTTGAGATTGCAAAATATTGATGTTCGACCATACACACAATTGCGTCATTCAAAATAAAACCATCGTTGAAAGAGGGGTGTAACATAACATGAAAAGCATTATATCCCGGTGCCCTTGAAAGTGTTGCAAGTGTGCCTCTTGAATGCTCTCCTCCTCGGTGCTCATGCTCAATTGTAATGTCCCCTTTTCTGCTCTAGTTGGTTTTGGGGACTGTTTGCCAATTCCGAGACCCGTTGGTCAATTTGAGGTAGAAATTAGGGTTTCCTATTTTCTAGGAGGATGCTTTGGCAGTTTTGATGACTTGCATGTTGGAATTTTACAGTTTTGATTTTGGATTCCTTCTAGGTTTTTAGAAAGCTTCGCAATGAGGGTACTTGTTGACGTGTATTTTGTACACAATCATACACAGAATAAAATACCCAAGGGTACCTTATCCTCTCTTGAATAAAATCTCTAACTGCTGAAGATATCGCAAGAAGGATCAGTTAGGGTGACTTCAATGTTCTTTTAAGTAGGGTCTCTACGTGTGGATAAGCACCAGTGGTCGTTGTGATTGCTGTGTCATCAAGGGGCCTTACGTTTCTGAAGTAGAATTTCCTAAACTAAACGAATTCTCAAAAAGATCAAAAGAGTAGGGCTTGCAAGAGATCTAGTCTAATCTAACCCTAAGAATGACTCAATGTGGACGAGACTTGGCAAGATTCTACCAACTTCAATATTGCCATAAAATAACAACTCAATTGAAATTGATGCGATCTTCTAAGGTAACAAATGATTTTTTCAATTCATCAAGGATCATAGAAACTACCACAAAGGCACATATCCAAGATACAACAATGATTGAAGGTTTAAGTGATTCAAGTTTATCCAGTTGACCACGCAAGGCATTCCTACAATCAGCAAGAAGCTAGTGGTTTGGAGAGTGAATCTCACCGACGATCAAGTCCAACACTTTATCCTTCAAACTAAAATACTACTTTGATTGAGAATGATTCAAGAAAGTGAACAACCATGAAGACAACCATAAGAATTGCAATAAAACACCATAACTTCAATATTCTATTGATCTCAAAGCCATCATGAACAACAATTGTTTGAAATTCCTTCCTCAAAGCTCAATCTTGCTACAAATCAAATTGCTAATCTCTAATATCTCTCTAATTCTCTAATTTCTCCTTAATCTCTAGTTTTCTTAGTTTTTAAAATGAAAAGAAGTGAGGGTATATATAGCATCCTCAATTACAATGAACGGTCCAGATCAAAAAGAAGATCAATGGCCAAGATTATGACACCTAAACCCTAATTAGGGTTTATTACAAATAGCCCCCTTTTTACTGAACAATATTAAATGCATAGCCAAATATTAAATTTGGCACGAAAATCTAGGAGACATAGACCAATGACAATTAAGGTGCCACATCATCTATAACAACCTTTCTTCTAGAATCTTATTCCCTTTCCAATGCTCCTTTTTAGCATATGCAATGAATCTAGACACGATTCCTTCGATCTCAGCAATTGGAATCTCGGGAAGATTCCTCATTCGTTCCTCCAAGTGGATGACCTGATCGAAAGCCTTGAGAAGAGCAGCGTCCCATCCAGGTTCAAGTTCCTTGATCTTCTCAATCAGGAGCATGGTGGCAAACATCTGATCTCGTTGCTCATTTGTAATAACATTCTCATCTTTGCAAAAGATGACCTTGACTCTATCTTCTAATTCTTGCAAATCCACATCTGTCTCAACTGCAATCCTCCTGCCAAGAATAGCACATAATACCTCGAACACTTTGTCCTGGATCGGATGGATAATCTCTTCAACTTGATTGCATTTGTTACTGATGTCCTCAAAAAGGACTTCCTTCATCTGGAGTAAAGTTGACCATTGGAGTAAACTATGAGGTCCTCCATCCATTATCTTTTCTTGTGCTAGGACCTTCCTTGATGTTTGTCTGATTACTTGCAGGACAGGAATGATAACATCCTTAGTATGAGCAAAAGCAGCTACAGTTATCATTAGGTTGTGGATGACCTCAAGAACTTGAATAGCTCGGTGAATGGTCTGCATCATCCTTGTTGCAAATTCAATAGCAACTGTATGGGATTTGTCAATCCAAGAGCTCATAAGCTGAACCAAACTCCTGACTCTCTCTGCCTCGCCAACTGTTTCAAGGGGAAGTGCCTGTGTAGGAGATACTGTTGGATCCTGACGTCTCAAAGGCTGATTGAGATGACTAAAGTAGCCTCTCCAAGCACTGACCTCTCGCTCAAGCTTCCTATTCTTTTCCATTTCTTCTCTAAGCTTGTCCTTAAGTGCCTCAAATGAATCAGTGGCATCATCCAACGTCTGCTTGGCTGTGAGTGGACCAAGCTCAAATGTCTCTACATCATATTCCTCTGCGAGGATCTCACCTTCATACTTGTCCACTGCTGGCGTAGCTATCTGTAATTTCCTGGATCCTATCTCATCTCTGATCATCTTGGACATCTTAGTAGCCTTCCTCTTCTCTGTCATTTCTTGAGAATTTCCAACAAGGCTCTCTAAATCAATCACATTATCTTCGTCCTCGATCACAATCACCCTTGTTAGTCTCTCTTTTAACCAATCTGGAATGGCAGATCTTGTTTCTCTAACCCGTATCTCATTAGGCAATGTTTCTTCTTCTCTGAGAGGAGATGTTACTTCATTATCTTCCTTATCTTCATGTAGCTCATTAGCTTGGAGAGACCCACTTGGTGACCTTCGAGGTGCCTGTCCTTCTTTATCGTTCTGTACCATTGATTCCATAGACTCCTCTATCTCAAGTGTCCTCTTCTCAGGTCGAGAAGATGTGCCGGATGAACGATCTCGGTTGGCCTCTTGCTTCTTCTTGGAAGATTCTCTTTTCTCAGGTCTCTCTTTCCTCTTCGAGCCTCTTGGATGGGGATTGCCCTCACTTATACTTCGAAGGTTGCCTTCGCTTGCATTTCTGGGATTAGGATTACCCTCACTTACACTTGCTCCTCCTTCAACTGGTCTTTCTTCCAAAGTGAAAGTCATAGATATGCCTTGCTCTCTCAACTTCTGATGCTGCACATCAACCCATCTGCGAGTACAAGACAAGACTGGAGCCATCAAAGCATCTAGATCCACAACCTCGGGTTCATTCCAATCTAGCCTCACTGATTTGCTTTCTCGATCATAAGATGATTGGAGATGTCTACCACTATCCTGAGCTTGGTCGGCCACTCTGTAAATTTTGCATTTTCTGATAAAGTCTAAAGGCAATCTAGAATGCATCTTTCTTTTCACTTCAAGGTCATCCAAGAGATTCATCACAAAGTCCTCTATTTGAAACTCATGCTTATATTTTCTTCCGACTGTCTCCTCTATATACCCATATGGATCAAAGCTCTCTCTCAAGGCAAAGAATGAAAATGAATATAAAGCTAACTCTTTCTCTGCATCATCCATGGCTAGAGCATTAGGACATACCTCAACTGAATTCCCTAATATGATAGGCACAGGAACTCCATTTCCATGTCTGTGTCTGAATGCTTTCACATAAGCTGCCAACTGTCTTGTTACCTCAAGTAACACTATTCTGTCTGTCGGATATCTTGGCAACATGTAGGGAGGTGAAGGACATCCATGAACTCTAATATATGTAAAGTTCTGGAATTGGATAAACCATGCACCGCACCTCTTTACAAGCTCTTGTGCATCCTGAGATAGCCGATTGTGAATCCCGCCTTGCAATGTCCTGGTGATGTTCATCGTGAAGGTATCATTGACTAACTTGTAGTTACTTCCTGGCGGATGATGCAAGTGAACATAGGAATCACAAACTCTGACTTCCCCGGGTCCTCTTCCAATCACTCCTCTGTGAGGTAGTCCTGCATACTCAAAGCTCCTGATCAAGGCATATATGATGTATGAACTCATGTGGAAAGACTTGGTAGCCTTCAATCTTCTTAACTGCACGTCCAAGCAATGGCTAATCATTCTAGCCCAATGGATTGTTCCTTTTCCCTGGACTATCACTTGGATGAAGTAGAACATCCACTTCTCAAAATAGAAGGCTTGAGGGGCTCCTGTGACTCGGTTGAGTAGTGTTATCAAATCTCTGTACTCCTCCTGGAAGTCGATCCTATGTGGTGTGTTCGGAATCTTGCTCAGGCGAGGACGACTCTTGAGTAACCAGTTCTTATTGATGATGCTTAGGCAAATGTCTGGATCATCTTCATACATGGACCTGGCTCCTTCTAAGCTTTTATAAATCATATCTTTATGTTCTGGCAAGTGAAGAGCTTCACTGATAGTTTCCTCTGAAAGATAAGCAAAAGTGTCTCCTTCCTTGGACACTATCGATCTGGACTATGGATCATAATGGCGGGCACACTCGATCATCAACTCATGACACTGGATTGCTGGAGGGAAGCCGGCCGCCTTGATAATGCCACTTTCAATTATCCTCCTGGCGACAGGTGACAGCTTGCCAATGTAAGGGACCTCTCGAAACTTCTTCGTACTGAAGTTTCCCAAGTTGGTATCTCTAATGTTGCTCCACTTCGACACGATCTTGGTCTCCAATTCTTCGTTCTTTTGATCTTCCTTCATGAGAGCTGGACGACTGGTGGATGCTCCCGCCCTTGGAGTCGCCATTGTAACACCTACACAACATTTCATAATAAGAAATAGATTTTGCAATGCATAAACATAAATTAGATTAAAGATTGAATTTAGGAAACTTCATGATAAGTCCTTGAGTTATCATTTCCTAAATACGATTGAGCTACTGGAAATTCAAAATTTCAAAATTCAAAATTTAGATTAAGACTATGACGATCAAAATTCAAAATTTAGACAAAAGAAGACTTCGCCATACCTCACTTGAGAGCTAACTCTAAAAAGATGCAAAAATGAGAAATTCGCCTAGGCAAAAACGAAATTTGAAGTCTTCAACGTGATCCTCCTTTAGCAAAGGCGCCCTTCTTAATTTCACCACCTTTGGGGTCTCCAACGTGATGATAGAGTATTCGCTCCACTTCTAACCAAATTCGCACCCTTCCTTGATGAGATTTCGCACTTTCTCCTTGTCTTCTCCAAATCGCATGCAAATGAACGATTAAATGATGATTTGAAATGAGATATCACACCCCCTTTATATAAGCGCTTACCTCTTCAATCCCCATAGGCCGACTTTTGAAAATAGGCAAATAATAAATAAATTTTAAATAAAAATGGAGGCCGACTTTGTAAAAATATAAAAATAAAACCCAAGCGCACTCCTCTTTTTATTTAAATTAATAATTAATTAATTAAATGCCTTGTAATTAATAGCTTCGATTTTTAAAAGGCAAAATTAATTATTAAATGCCTTGTGCGCACCCATTAAATGCCAATTTTAATTAAAAATATCAAGGTTTATCGAAATTAAACATTTAATGCATTCCAAAATGATGTTAGCGCCAAAACATGGGAGATATAAGGGATACAAACCACATCGCTCTGGTCCCTGGGAGAGGGACAGGAGCGCCTTAGCTTTTTAATCTTGATTTTCACGTTCAAAACCAATTCCTCTACGTTGAAACTGGCATTTTAAATAGGAACCTTGAGCTTGATTGATTCAATGTTTTGAAACGAATGCCTCCTAGACCATTTTCGCTCTGGTCCCTGACTGAGGGACGGGAGCTATCATTATAATTCGCCCTGGTCCCTGGCAGAGGGACAGGAGCGATTTTGCTTCTAGGGCCAATTTTCCTCTTCGAGGTACAATCAAATTATATTCAACGAGTAAAATGTACCTCCCTTGTTCTTCTCAAATTGCGAAATCGTTCAAATCTTTCAAGGACAAGGCAATTTTGGATTTCAAGCTCCGATCCTTCAGTGAGGGACAGGAGCAATTTGTCTTCATAGCATGTTTCCTTGTTTGCAAATTTCTTCAAATTATATTCAATGGACAAAAGATGTCCTCCTTTACCTCTTCCAATCCAAAAATCGCCTTGGTCCTGCAAGGACAGTGAAATTTGGAGAAACAAGCTTCGGTCCTTCAGTGAGGGACAGGAGCGATTTTTGTCCTTGAGGTCAAAATCTCAACTTTTCATTGCAAACGGCTAAATCCTGGTGCTCTATCATGTTGATTTCACCTTCCATTACGTCCTTGATGCTTCAATTTGATCAAAATGAGGTCAAAAATGGTCTAAGTAAGTCATTTCGCCCTGGTCCCTGACTGAGGGACAGGAGCGATTTGACTTTAAACTTTAAAAATTTGCCATTTTGAGTCTCAAAAATCTTTCAAAACCTCCAATTCGTGTTCAACTGCATCTCCTGGCGACCTTGCACAAGACAAATGAAATAAATTAATAACCAAGATGCATAAAATATCATTTTCGCCCTGGTCCCTGGCTGAGGGACAGGAGCGATTTCACTTCCATAGGCCAAAAATACCAAGATTTTAAGACTTCAGTCACTTCACAAGGCAAAATTAGGCCATTTCCAATGCTCGGGCTCAATTATCAAAATTCTCAAAATTAGCCAAAAATCACTCGGACAAAATTCATAATTCCATCATTAACACTTAGGCAAAATTTGGACTTGCATTCAAAAATCTGATTGAACCCAGACAAACTCATTTGACCCCCTGACAGATTCACCTTATTTCAAAATTGCATCCTACGAGAGGAAGCTCAACAATCTTCAAAATTTGGACTAGACACCGGCTTGAAAACATCAAAACGGAAACCCTAAGGCTTAACCCCAGTCCAGACGACTGACTCACTAACCCAAAACCCAAAAAGCAGAGAGAGAAACAGGCAAAACCGAGCAAAAAGAGGGGGTACCCATTTTAATGGGGCGATGTGTGAAATGGTCACAACAATACTGTTGACGTGTTTTTTGTACACAGCCAAACACAAAATAAAATACCTAAAGGGTACCTTATCCTCTCTTGAATAAAGTCTCCGAATGCTGAAGATGTCGCGAAAAGGATCAATCGGGATGACTTCAAGGTTCTTTTCTGTAGGATCTCTACGTGTGGATAAGCTCTTTGTGGTATGATGTGATTTGCTGGAATCACAAGGGGACTTACACTCAATGACCTGAACGTCTGATTTGCTGGAATCACAAGTCCTACTAACTAATTGGAAGACAAACAAATGGCAAAAGATACAAGGTTCAGGAAGTCTACTCTACTACCTAGAATGCGAGAAGATGGATGAATGACTAGGTGGATTCCTATTGGGCTGGGTCTCACCATCAGGCTGAACAATTCAACACCAACTCAGTGCGATCTTCTAAGGGATGCTTCCAATATGTTTAAATCGTACACCATGACAATGATCACCATTCAAGAAAATGCATGAAACAATAGACGTGTAACAACTTATGATTAAGCTCATTTCATTCCAGTTGACCACACAAGGTGTCCTTACAATCAGTAAGAGGCTAGTGGTTTGGATTAGACGGATTCCACACAGGTGCATTCAACAATTTCCTTCATTCGATCTAATCATCTACCATCTAGAATTGAAGATTCAACAAGAAACCATGCATATTGCAAGAAACGACACACTTCACCATTACTTCAATGAAAATGGAGTTTGTTTACAATCAATGGCAACAATTTCTTGCCTTGTCCTCCTATTCTACTCTAATTGCTATTCTATCAACTGACTATTCATCTTCTAACTACTCTCTATTCACTAACTCCTTTCTATTTTCTCTCTATATTAGCCTTTACAAAATGAAGAGTTGGGGCTTATATAGTGCCCTTAATACAATTCAATGGCTAAGATCAATTTGAGATCAATGGCCAAGATTCAATAATGAAAACCCTAATTAGGGTTTGTTACAACCATTACATAGCATTTAATGCTTGACCAATGATAAAATTACATTTTTAGGACACATGTCTTCTTCAGAAAATTCGACCAATAGATAGCTGGGGTAGGTACATAGAAGTTTGTGCCACCTTCGATGAGTTAGGTACATTGAATCTGGACACGTTGAGGTGGACCAACTCGACTGGAGGAGTGATGACTGGGATGCCACCTCGTCTGACACTTGGTTGATGCCAATTTGATGTTGCTGCGAAGCTAGCTTTAATTAACTCTTCTGAAACTATCTGCTCCTTCAACGAACCCTTGCTCTGACTTATTTTGTCTTTGATGTGCAGGATGATTGATGTACCTCGCCTTGGAATGTTGGATTGGAAGAAGTTATTCCTGATGATGCTTGACCGAAGAAGGCCATCCTTGTCGATGCTAGACTGGAGGAGGTCGCCCTTATCCTTGCTTGATCTTCTTTGATGATACTGAGCTGGAGGAGATCATCTTTGTCCTGGACCGGATCTTCTTTGATGAGAGCCTGCTGACCTGTAGATCTTCAGCGTTAGGAGTCGCCATCTTGATACCTACACAACATTTCAAAATTAGTTCTCAAGCATTATATCTTGAAGTGTAGAAATCTAGACTTAAAAGGAAGATTTAAGATTTTAATTAGGAAACTTCATGATAAATCTAGAGTTATCATTTCCTAATTAACCATGCAATACTTAGACTTTTCTAAAAAAAGTCTAAAAATCAAACCTTGAACAAGGGTGTTAAGATGATTTCGCCATACCTCCTCTTGAGTATTAAACTCTAAGAAATGATGTAAAAAATAGATTTCGCTAGTCAAAGTGTAGATCAAAGCCCTCTCTTGGATGAATTGCGCCTCCTCTAGCTTGAAAAGAATAAACTCCACTTCCTTCTAGCCTTCAACACTTGAAAGAAATTCGCTCCCAATCTTTTGGATTTCGCTCCTCAAATTGCTCCTCAATTAGTAGAATTTCGCCTCCAACATGCTATATTTCGCTCCTCCAATTCGCACTTCAACTTTGCATTTGAAAAAGGATGAATAAATGATTAAAACTTGAACAAAGCATCTCCTATTATATAGAGCGCTCACCTTCCTCTCTCCAAGGCCGACTTGCCAAATAAAAGGTGAAATAATAAATAAAACCTCAAAAGAGTAGGCCGACTTGTCAAATAAAGGCAAAATAATGCCTTGTGCGCTCAACTTGTAATCTTTTATTTTTTTTAAATTAATTTTAATACCTCTAAGATGCTTATTTTGATTATTTCAAGGTAAAAAATTAATTTATTAAATTAAAATGCCTTTAATTTAATGCGAATTTGATTTAATCTTTCCAAAGGCTTCGAAGTGAGCAGTTTTGAGGAATTTGAGGAATATCAATGCTCAAATATGGTAAAAATAAAGAATGCTACTAACTTCGCCCTGGACCCTTGGCAAGGGTCAGGAGCGAACTTTCAATTTAGGCCTTGCATACCTCACTTTTTTTGTCCAAAACTTCATCTAGGCATTTAAATGGCATCTCTCATTGGAGTTTTGAATTTGATTTCATTTGATCTTTAGGAGGAAAGTGTATTTAGGGTTTTTTCGCCCTGGACCCTCAGAGAGGGTCAGGAGTGATTTTTCAATTTTGCTCTTAATCCTTCATCTTTCTAATGTCAATCCACCTTATAAGGGTAAGCAATGATCTCCTTCATCCATTCCATGCATGTTTGATTTGTTTTTGTAAGACAAAATAGGTGCTCCAAAGATTTTCGCCCTGGGCCCTCAGTAAGGGTCAGGAGCGACTTTTGCAAATTAGGCTAAGATCATCAAGCTTTGGAGGCAAATCCTTGTTCATCACGTTTTGGAAGACCTTCTCTACCTTAGCACAACCTTGCCTTAGCACAAACTTGGGAGGAAAATGCTGGTTTTGTGATTTTCGCCCTGGACCTTCAGAGAGGGTCAGGAGCGATTTTGAGTCTTTTGCACAAATTCTTGATCATTCCAACTTCAAATAACTCTTAAGGCGTAGAACATCATACTTCACTCCCTACTGAGTCTTGAGAACAAAAATATCATCTCGAAATGCAAGGAAAATGGGCATACTTGGAAATTTCGCCCTGGACCCTCAGCAAGGGTCAGGAGCGATTTTGGTGATTTCAACAAAATCCTTCATTATTTCAAGCTAAAACTCTTTCAGGAGGCAAAAGGAAGTTGCTCTTGTTTCACTCATGTCCAAAACTTGACTTTTTTCCATGCAAGATGAGAGCTATTCAAAATTTCGCCCTGGGCCCTCAGCAAGGGTTAGGAGCGATTTTGCTTTTATTGCCCAAAATTCATCAATTTGCAAGCGTCCAAACCTTCGAATGATGTTCAACCTTCCTTCCAGGAGACCCTGCACATAAAAATTTAGCCAAAATTAGTGACAAATAGGCTCAAATAAAATTTTCGCTCTGGACCCTCAGCAAGGGTTAGGAGCGAATTTCACAATCTAGGCTAAACTGCTCAATCTTCAAGTTTCAAATCACTTCACAAGGCCAGGTAAGATCGTTTTCAAGGCCAGGAAAAAGGTTTCAAGTTCAATCAAGGTGGCAAACGAAGTTTATAATGAATTTCGCTCTGGACCCTCAGCAAGGGTCAGGAGCGAGATTCGCTTTGGACCTCCTGAGAGGGTCAAGAGTGAAATTTGCATTGGACCCTCAGGAAGGGTCAGGAGCGAAATTTGACTTTTTGAACTCTCCGTCAGGATAATTTTATGGAATACAACATTTAAGTATAAGTGTACTTTAAGTTATATTCCATATATACTTTCAGGATGTTTGAGAGTGGTTTCAGACCTCCAGGAGCTATATTGCAAAATCTAGTTTTTGGAGGATTTTCAGTTTTCAGACTAAGTCAAATTTCAGGATCAGGACATTCCAGACTTAGCCAAATTTCAGGATCAGGATATCACTCCAGCAGGACCTGCTATCCAGGTGATCCCCTTGGCGACACTCAAAATGCAAAGGCTAACTAACAAAACTCTAAAAGACCTAGAAAACAAACCCTAAAAAGCAAAAAAAAAAAGCAGGGGTCCCCATTTGCAATGGGGCGATGTGTGAAATGGTCACAACAGGTACCTGCGTAGAAAACAATGGAGTTTGACCAGCTTACTATTTTTAGTAAGTGGTGGTGGAAGCAGCTAAATTCTTTGGGTTTTTCTGGGTTTTCTGAGAACTTCGTGATGGTATAAAATGCAAATCAATCTGAAGACCTTTTCTGGACTTACTATTTTTAGTAAGTACTACAGCTGCTCAGATTGGGGTTGAAATCACTTTGAAAACACTTATTTTTAGTAGTATGCTATTTATAGTAAGTATTATTTTTAGTAGTGCTATTTTTGGTAGGGGTTTTGCAACTCAACTCAGTGGCTATTTCTGGCAATATTATTTTTGGCAAGATCCTATGTTCGAACTCAGATGCCTATTTTCTGCAATGCAGTTTAGTACCTTGGCATCAACTCATTTTGGCAGTATTAGTATTTGGAAGCAGAAGTATTTTTTAATACTTTATTATTCCCCATGGCCTAGGCATAACTTGTGTTATGATTTCAAGGGGTCGACATGGTGATTTTTAATTAAATTATAACTTAAGGCAAGTGGACGTTTTTCTAAGTAAGATTGCGTGAGTTATATTATCATTTGAAAACTCATTGTTGAGCGCTCACTTTACACATTATTGGCAATTCTAATAAGATGACCCTGGTATGATCTTGGACAACTTAGAGAAGGGAAATATTATTTTTATCTTAAGTCAATTTGGTGAAATATTCCACCTTCATATTGAGACACCAAAGTGCAATTTCATCAATGTTATTTTATAAGCATTATATTTATCAAAAGTGGCGATTAAGGGTGGATGCGAGTTGGGCGAATTATGCTAAGGAGGTGAAATGAAGTGCTAATTGAATTTGGGCGCCATGTGAGTGGAATTTGAATTTGAATTTGAATTTGAGCCTCCAAAATCTATAAATAAGAGTGTTGAGCTCTCATTTGGGATATGCTTGATGAATGATAATGTTATGCTGCCGGAATGGTGCCAGAATTGAGCTTCGAAGTTGAGAGCTTCCTAGCAACCATCAGTTTCGTACTTGAAAGGCAGTACCTAGCTGATTATTTGTGACTATCTTTCATCCAGAGAGATAGATTGTGTTGATTGAAGAGATTGAGAGATTTTCAGTTTTGGTGTGTTGGGTGTGTTCCAGTTTGCTGGTTTTTAGAGTGGCTGTAGGTGATTTTCAGTCATATCTTCCTGCTCGAGTGACTGTTTGTTTTGGGTAATAGCTCGTTGGAAGCCTCTCTGCTAGACGATTCATCATCTGGAGGCTCGTGTCAAGTGGTTTGGTGTGCATTTTTCTCTTGCTGATCAAACTTCCTTGCTGGCCGTACATTTCCAGCCAACCCTAGCGCAGCGTGCAACATTTTTAGTGGTGATTTGATGGGGTTGTTGAGCTGGGGGATTGATCGCCTATCCTCTAGCATCATTTGCCGCCAGTTTGGAGTTGTTTGGTGGAGTTTTGAATTTCATTGTTGTTGGTTTGTTTTTGGTGTTGCTGATAGTTTCATTTTAGTTTTGATTCAAGTGTGTGATTGGGTTGCAATTTTAGTGTTTTCCATTGTAATCTCCAGTAGAACTTTCCTTCTATTGGAGTTGATAATTCTCTTGTTCTGACAGTAGTTGCAGAATTCATTATTGTAAGATTGTTTCAGTAGTACTGATCAATCCCTTTGCTACAATTTACTTGTACTCCCCACTGCATAAGTGGAAGAGGCTGGCCATGCCGCCTATCTTTGTTTGTAATGTTGTCCTCTCGTTGCATAAGCGGTTGAGTTGATTGTAATGTTGTCCTCCCGTTGAATAAGCGGTGGACTTGATAGTAATTTTCATTTCTAGTCCTTCTGCTGCATAAGCGGTAAAGTGATTGTTGTTTTAGTTGTTTGGTTTGTTTTTGGCTGGTTTACTGTTAGGAAGTTCAGAATTTCCACCACTCGTTGTATAAGCGGAAGGGTCTGGCTTGCTGCCCAAGTTTGTAATAATTTCTAGTATTTGCAACTAATGATCCCCTCAACATTGTATGTTCTCACCTTCCCAAATTGGGCACTTGGTGATCAGAAAGTGGAAGGGTTGCAATTTTCAGAACTATTGTATTTTCATTGCTAACCCTAACGGATCCTTGTTGTGTTGTAAATTGCTAAATTTCAGAAAAAATTATCGGGATATTACATCAATCTCTTCTACCTCCTTCTTGGGCTCAGGCTCATCATTCTCTATGTGTTCATCAAAAACTATCTCTATGTAATGTATTTGTCCTTTCCATAAACAGCTATTCCCTGGTTGCCAAGGCTCTCAGCATTTAAAACATAGCTTTTTCCTTTGTAGTTCATTCTTGGACACCTTTGCTTTACTTGGCTTAGGAGATGAAGTCTTGGGAGGTGGGATGTTCTTTTGGAAAGGTCTCTTGGGCAAAATGGGAGGTGCTTTCTTGGAATAGAATTTGTCCTTGACCATAGGAATCCTCCAAACTAAGAGCTCTCTTGATGGCTCCTTGTAATGAGTTTGGAACAAATGCCCTTACTAAACCTTTGAGGGGTTCAACTAGGCCTTATACAAACAAAACTATGTGTCTCTTTTTTATCACATCTGAAATCATCATTGCAAGCCTCTGAAATTTTGCTACATAGTCTTCCACCTTGCCCTCTTGCTTCAGCTATGCTAAATCCTTGAAATGAATTTCAAGATCCCTTTTATCAAATCTTGTTATGCCCCATCTTAAGACCATAGACAAACCCTGGTCTCAGCTTTATATGATTAAAGTCTAAGTGATTGATTGAATGCAAGGTGGCTGACTCAAGGTAAATACAATTAAGCGTTTGGCGTTGATTAATTATGAGAAGGCTGACTGAGGGCTATCAGGTGGTATTAAGGTTAGGCCGACTAGACTAAGGAGGAAACATAAATAATTATCAGGCTGACCTCAAGTTAATAACATGCATATGTGATGTCAGTGATGGCTTTGGGTGGCTCCATCATGCTTCTTCTTCCATACCCTAATGTGCTTGAAATGATGTTATAGATTTTATATGAATATCATGTGTTATGGACTAACCCTAATAATGGATATATATTATATCTGTATATGTTTCTTATGTTATGATTGTAGGATTCGATTCCACAATCACATTATTTCAAGAGATATTTTACTTGGTAAAGATGTAACCCTAACCCTAATTTGTTGCAATTGTGATTCCAAGGCAAACTCTAGGACACATTAGGAAGGGGACATTACAAATCTATTTGTCAATCTTTGGTTGAAGTCTTCCAAAGTGGTTATTGAGTCATGCCCTTGAGTTGTCATGCCATATGATACCAACATTTTGTGAGCTATCCCTTCAAGATGCAAGGTGGCAAATTCAATAGCCTCTTCTTCAAACATCAGATTCAATGAGAAATGTGTCTAATTTTTGCAACTAAGCCCTTGCTGATGAGCTACGAGATCCATAAAAAATCTGGATGGTGATCTTTTCCAAACGGTGTTGAATATCTTACCTCTCTTCATACAGCCTTGCCATTTCATCCTCTTGATCAGGTTGCCCTTTCTGTTTGCCGCTCCTTCCTTTTCCAGAAATTCAGCCCTAAAAATTCTTGTATTGGGTGAAGCTCTCTCACCACCAGAACTGCTCTCTTCAGCTCCATTTTGTATACGTCTTTTAGCACTCTATTGTTGGTTCAACCCCCCCAAGAAGTTGGACCATTTCCCTCATAGATTCCCTCATGCTGGTCTGAAACCTTTTGGGTTATTTTTTTTTAAACTGCAACTCATTTTTTTGGGTTATTTTCCAATGCAACTCTACTATTTTTTCATATTGTAAATCATTAAATCAACTTATAACTGTTTCTGTGGCGATTATGTGTCTATATTGCTTTTGACGTAATGAAAAATCTCCTCTAATAACTTAGAAAATTGTGTTAAATATATGTGTATGTGTTTTATTATGAATGTCATATCCAGCCGTATCCATTTTGGGGATCTTAAAGAATGGCTGTATCGGTATCCAATACAGTATCTGTATCCGATAGTGTATCTGTGTCCATGCAACTTTGCATTCAGATTTATAACTTGAAAGCATTTAAATCTCAAAGGAACCTGTTGGAACACTCCTTAGGAAACTGCTGGCTTGACACTAAACAAATGCTCGATTGTAATTCCAATTGGTGGGCGCCTTGGAGTGGCGCATGTGGCTTCAGATACAACTGACTGTTTCCCACTCTCAGTTAGGGATCTAGAACACGCTGTATTGATCCTTTCCAGTATTGCATTCAACAGAAGGTCACTGCTAATACCACCAGTCTGGCAATAGATTATATGCCAAGCTTGAATAATAATTGACTCCCCTAATCGCCAAAGAAGTCTACTTTGCTGTGTTGCTAGACAACAACAAAGTAGTAATCCACTTCGCTGCCTCAAAAGGTGCTCCCGATCTGCTCTAGAACTCATGCGCGTCTGGATTTGTACCTAGCTAGAGGCTTAGCAGGAAGCTCCAGGAGTCTAATCAAATGTTATACAATTCTCTCTAGGTTGTCACAGGTTCCAATACATTCGATATTTCCTTTGTAGTCTTCCTGGTTGCACCAATCTGTACAGTACAGTGAATTAGGTAGTGCTCAAATCGAACAAAGCAGGAGTAAACTGAGTAAGGATTAAACAATATAATGCTTAATATAAGACTGGCAGGGGTTATGCCCTACCAGGTAAGAGCTTCCGAGGTTTGCGTTTGGACAGGCCTAGGCATTTGTTTAATGCATAGACAATGTGTGATGCCCCTTTAGGATTACATCCTTCACTGTCATGACCCTGGCTATAACACATTCATCATCATTAAATAAACTCAGAAAATTGTCTTACTCTGTAAGACTTCACAATTTACTGAAGTACAATGCTAAACACCGATTAGTATGAGAAGATCGGGTGGTTATTGGGATAAGTCAGAAATAAAACATGGCAGATTGAATGAGAAACATGTAGATCAATTATTGTGTGTCTAGTGGTCAGACACACAATAAGAGAGATGCAATTAGAGCAGTGACTAATATTAGTAAAACAGTGATTGAGATTGTTAATATTAATTATAAACAATAAACATCAAACAACAGTTCCATTAGAAGATTAATTTGTATTAAAATCAGCGTCTGGGATTTGTTTATATGAGCAACGATTAAGACAATGATTGACAATAAAGAGAAACTTCATAAGTGCGACTTCATAAAGAGAATGCTATTAAAACAAAGAAATCATTTGTTTGGAAGAAGGCAATTTACATATGACAACAATTGTTTGGAAGAGGTGCTATGTGTATCATGAGGTGCATCCAATTAGGCCATTTTATGTTTGAATGAGTAAGTGCAATTTTCTTCTACAGATGTTAAGCAGCGATTAATAATGAAGGAATAAAGTGTTTATAAAGGGTGCGATTAGGAAAAGGTGACTAACTAAAGGTCCATTCAAAGGAACGCCTTTCTACATGGAGACATAAAGGTATAAATAGAGAATAGAAAGACAATAAAAGGAGGAAGATAGTTCTAATGGCAGAGACATCAAGAATAGTCAGCAGACTTTGTTAATCGTGAAGTGCTGGATTTGATGTTACATAATCTTTATCATGTTAATTCACTCATCATATATCACTTATAATGTTATCATTCCTACTATTATTGTTAATATTTCTATATATGTGCATAGTTAATTATGATAAAGTTCCTTTAAAGCTTTCATCTAATCTGCCATCCCATTATGGAGGGGAGAAGGTACATATGAGGGATGCAAGTAGCTAGGGATCCCTTCAGGTGGAGACACCTTAATTGGGGCTGGTAGGCTGAATGGCGGGTGTCATTCCGTGCCCTTGGGCTTGATGGAATGACTCGAGGTGCCTTGTATGATCTCCCAAGAGGCCCCATAATAAGGATGGGTTGTTGGGAAAAACCTTAAGGGAATCCACATGCACATTATGTAATTTACAATGATGATTAAGATAATGTTCCTAACCCTCGTAGGAAAGATCGATTTTATATCTAACACGATTGAGGGGTCTCAATCAGGATCTAATCGGTAAATGATATCTCCATTTCATTTCTTACTGTACTTAGAATTGCAATTTTAGGGCAAAATCTAGGGCATTGCAAATCGGGACATTACACAATGAAACTATTTGATACCAAGATTCTGTCTAACCTCCTATTAATACCCGTCTTGCACAGGTCAACCTAAAGAAGGAAACTGCCTAAAACCCGTCTTCACAAGAGCTATAACTCTCTTCTTTAAGTCTGCTATTATGGTGACAATAAATCTGCCACAAAACTGATCACAATCTCTTCATAGAACTTTATAAGTCTGCCATACAGTGATCACAAACTCAACAATAAAATCTGCTATAATCTTCTCAGTATATCTGCTATAACCTGATCATTCATCTGCCATAAAGTGATCACAAACTCTTCACATAAATCTGCTATAAAACTCCTTATATCCTACTAATCAACTCTGCAATTTATCTTTTCATATTTACTTTATCAATCAGCTATCTATTAATGCCCTTGGTGTATATACTTGTTTGTCTTTTAAAACACCTAACACTCTCACCTCTCAGCAAATCAACCCCCCTTTTATATCTTCTCATCTCCCTTAGAGACATCACCCTTCAAATAGTCACGACATTTAAACCAAGTCACATGAAATATCCCAGACCAATTTTTCAATTTGTCAATTACAAAAAGTAATGCAACACACATCCGTTAGGGTTAGCACTTAAACCAAAACGATGCGGAATACAACTCTAACCAAGAATGTACACCAGGATCTCGGGTTGGGCAAAGCGTGAGTATATGGTCAGAGGGTCTTAAAGCATTCTGAAAGTAACTCTAACCAAGAATGTGCCCAAAATGGACTAGCATATGGTCAGAGGATCTTAGTGCATGCTGAAAGCAACTCTAACCAAGAATGTGCCCAAGATGGACTAACATATGGTCAGAGGGTCTTTACAATTACAACTGCTGGAAGGAAAACTCAACACCAAGCATGTGCTTTCAAACCCAGGGTGGGAATGGAGCTACCATATGGCGGAGATGCTAAGAACTTAGAAATGGAATTAAATGTACATGACAAGTGAGAAATGAAAATGTGAAGAAATGCTGAACAGTAGTGTCAGTACTACTGTTCAGCTTACAATATGATAGTGAATGCTTGCCAAGATCATAAGATTAAGACTATACAATGCTGCAACAATATAGAAGACTCTCCCGGGCTTAACAAGAATGATAAGTCCAAGAAATTCTACTCAAGGATCAATCTTAATATTCTGATTTACGACAGACCTGCACTTGAAATGCTTAATCAGCAACACATGGAATCACTAAAATGCTCATTACTCTCTCGATACTAGTCCGAATGACCCAAAATCAAAAGCAATGGCTTCCTATGAAGGAGGCGACCAAACCAATACCAAGAAATCAGACATTAACCCAACAGATTATTTAACACGAACCCCAAGGCAATTCCCAGCAGTGATGCCAGGCAAGAATGGCGATTCTTCTCTATAAAATAAAACACTTCATAATAGAATCTGCAAATTTGCACAAAGGAGCGCCCAGCCAAAACAAGAGGAAATATGCAATACCCAGAATGAATATGTTTTTATTTTGAAATATATGAGTGAAACTTCAAATCTGCCCTGCTAACCGCGACTCTCGAAATGAAATGAAATGCAAAAAACTGAACTTCCAGCACAACTCAAGCTACAATGCAATCCTCACTACAAACTCTCACAACTACACTAAATCACCACTAGTTGCTATCTTTCAAGCAAGAAGCAATGCCAAGGCTAGGAGGCATTCATTCCTTGAAGCAACCCCAATACCATTCCAACAGAGTAACATTATAATAGACATAAGATCACAAAATGAAGGGAAGAGGCCTCCATTTATAAGCTTAACAAGAAATCTCTAGAGGCTTCTAGAAAGTGTGCCCTAATTTCACATTTGAATTTTCCTCCAAGAGATGGCGCCACTTTTAAAAGCTTAATTAACCTTTATTTTAATTCACTTCTCTTCATAAAGCTGGCACCCCCTTTTCATAAGCAAGATTTTAGACCTTAGGAAATATTAAATCCCTTCCATGATGCGTCCACCCTTGAAGACCACCTTTTAAAACAACTTGAAGTGATGACGCTAGGACAAGGGGTCAACTTTAAAATATAACATTAAAACGTAACATTATTTAAATGAAATGAACTTATCTCTCCAAAAACATCCCAAGGCCAAAAGTGACGAAGTCAACTGAACCAACTGAAGAAGAGAACCAACTGTGCCAAAATAATCAGGACCACTGCCAGAAATAGAATTTACTAAAAATAGTAAATTCCCAAAAGTGCTCGGAATGCAAAGCTGGACAAACCACTGCGAAGCCCTTTGAAAACCCAGAAAGAATCCGCGATCCAAACTCTAATTCATGAGCAACAACAACCTCCAAAACTGGAAACCCTAATTTCCTTTCCAAATAGCCTACGGGTCTCTGGAATAGGCCAATGGACCACTAAATGCACATCACTGAGAAGGGGACATTACATCACATCTCTTCATTCCTTAGCAATTGCTCTTCTTTATTCTTACTAAATCGCACCATTTGCACAAAACTTTTTGAACAAAAATACTTTTATTTGAATCGTTGTCCATTAATATAAATGGTCCCTTCATTAATTTTTGCTTTCTTTTCAATAAATCGCTGCCTTTTGTTTAATTAATGTTTGCTTACATTTAAGATGAATCACTTCTTTCTTAATCATTGCATGTAAGAAATCATTATTTCAATTGCTGACTTGTCTTTTTTTAACCAATGGCTATCCTTTCTATTTGTCTCTGATTTCTGTGTATCAATCATAATGGATGCCTTTTTATGCATCTCTTGTTTATTAGTAATGGTAATAGCTGCATCATAAGTGTTGTCTTTTATCATTGTTTAAACATAACATAAATCTTAATATTGTTGCTTCTAAACATCACCATTTGCAAACTGTAATTGCTGGTCCACGTTGATCTCTACTTTTGAATAATGTAATTACTTCTTCAAACAAATTGTTGTCTTTATCACTGCCTTCACATCAAAATGTAATCATTGTTCTTCTATAATTCAAATCTCTGCCCTCTAATTTTGATCACTGCCCAGAAACATTGATTTGGTTCCTTTTTGCCACCATATATTACATGTTAATCATGGTTTATTAACATTCAATCACTGCTCATTTATCATTCGCTGCCCTTCATTAATCAATCACAATTTTTAAAAATATTTGACAATTTAAGTCAAATCATGTTCTTAATTAATTTGTTGCTCCTTAACATACAGATTAGCCAAATGGCGGTCAGCCAGCAATGTAGATTTATCATAATTTCTTTGTCTTAACTTGGGCGATCAAGACATTCATATATATTCATTTTCATTACCTTCATTACAAGGGCTTACAATATGAGGCTTTAGCCTTCACAAATATATTGGCATAATTATGTGTGAATTACCAAATTTACAATTGACATTACAATAGATTGCTTTTGATATTCTACCAAACTGTGAGCCAAAGCTCTTGAAATGGATGTCTGTATTCTCCTATTCAAATCTACTTGCTTTCCAATGATCATGAGTGATGCTTATATACGAGTCATAGTTTTAGGAATCATTTGTGTTAGCCACAAGGTGGTGCAAATCTCTATGTGAGATGCAATGTGTACTTGGCTAATGTGTGTAGCTAGGAACCTCCTGGAACACATGCAGCAATGAACATGCATTGGTTTTAGATATGGTTTTGTTGATGTGTCTTTTGTACACGACCGAACATAGAATAAAATACCTAAAGGTACCTTATCCTTTCTTGAACAAAGTTTCCCGACTGCTGAAGATCTTGCCAAAGGATCAGTCGGAGTAACTGCAAGGTTCTGATATGTAGGTTCTCTACGTGTGGATAAGCTCTTTGCGGTACGATGTGATTTTGTTGGAATCACAAGGGGATTTACTTTCGACGACTTGGACATCTGATTTGCTTTGGATATAACTGGAACGCAAAATTTCACTGGCTGTTGATTTTGAAAAAAAGGAAAAAGGATAAGGGTTGGAACGGGATCTATTTCTAACACTAAGAACGTAAGAGCAATGAATGACCTTTGATGAAATTCTAACTAAGTCTTGCTTTGACATCCTAGGATCATCTCCACAAGATTAGTGCGATCTTCTGAGGAAAGCTTTATGATGTTTAGATCACCGCTACAAGCATGGACACCGTTAGGTTGATGCATATCAATGAAGAAGCGATAATTGAAGTTAAGCTTAAGCTGAATGATTCTAGTTGACTACGCAAGGCAAGTTTGCAATCAACAAACCGCTAGTAGTATGGATATACGAATTTCACCGTTGATCATACAAATTTCTTCCATTCACCTAATAACATGAAATCAAATTTGAGAAGTATAGAGACCATGCAAATTGTTGAATCGACCCATAGAATTCACCATTTCTTCAATGAAGTTTACAAGTCTTTTGCAACAATATCTTGGCAACAATCTTTGCCTTCTTTTTCTACTCTACTCTAACTATTTCTTACTTTCTGACTATTCACTATTAACTAACTATTAACCTTTACAAATGAAGAGCCAGAGCTTTATATAGAGAGCTCCTTACAAATTGACGACTTTGATTGACTTAGAACCAATGGCTAGGATTACAAGATAGAAACCCTAATTAGGGTTTGTTATAACAAACTTCCTTAGCCAATGAAAATTGCATTGCAGGAGTGAGGACCAATAGGAAGCGGGGGTAGGTACACCGAAGTTTGTGCCGCCTCCGATGAGTCAGGTACATTGAATCTGTACATGCTGAGGTGGACCAATCCGACTGGAGGAAAAGTGACTGGGATGCCACCTTGTCCGACGTCTGTGTCTTGGTTGATCTCTTTTCTGTCTCAATTTGATGAATGATGTATTCCTTGATTCTCTATGTGCTTGATGAGGCTTCCTTACTGTCAAGTTCTTCTTTCTCCGATAGCATACCTTGCCTTGAAGTGCTGGCGAAGCCTTTCTTTGTCATCTTGTGGTTCCTTAGTGTGGCGAAGTGAAGGTTTTGGAGGTAGCTGGCAACTCCTAGAACACATGTAGTCCACCTTTATGCCTTTGGAATGTCCTTGATGATGATGGACTAGAACAGGTCGTCCTTGTCCTGATCTTATTCCATTTGCAAAACAAACCAAAAGGTGATTAAGGACACATAATAAATTCAT
This sequence comes from Cryptomeria japonica, assembly GCF_030272615.1. Lineage (NCBI taxonomy): Eukaryota > Viridiplantae > Streptophyta > Pinopsida > Cupressales > Cupressaceae > Cryptomeria > Cryptomeria japonica. The sequence continues at coordinate 590,326,803 of NC_081411.1, read as the reverse complement.
TCAACATAGCATTTTCTACCTTAAAACATCAACAAGAAGACATCAAAATGAAGCTTGCTCAAAATCCTTCCCAGGGACAAGCCCTATAAAAATTTCGCTCTGGAACCTTTGGAAGGGTCAGGAGCGAAATTTGCATTTTAGCTCAAATTTCACCATCTCCTTGCCTTGAACTTCTCTTAGACCTTTGAATTGCTTTCTCCTGAAGATATCATTGATTTGACCCCCAAAAAGACGAAAAGAGTTTGGATCTAGGCCAAGGACAAGACCTATTTAGAATTTCGCTCTGGACCCTTTGGAAGGGTCAAGAGCGAAATTTGCATTCTTGGCTCAAATTCTTCTCATTTTGTGACCATACTTGCTCAAATGCATGCCTAAGGATGCCCTTAATCTCAATCAACACTAGGTTTGATGCAAAATTGGAGCAAAATAGAGTTTTTAAGGATTTCGCTCTGGACCCTTTGGAAGGGTCAAGAGCGAAATTCTTGATTAGGCTCAAATTCTATCATTTTTCTACTCCAAAATGCCCCCTAAGACAAGCACATGCTAGCCTTCTCTCCACCAAAGCTTAGGAATTCACAACTTGACCTTCATCATGAGCAAATTAGGTAGAGCGAAATTCAAGTTTTAGACTTGATCCTTCATTTCCTTCACTTCAATTCGTCTTACAAGGCAAAAATACATTACTCCACCTTCAACCACGTCATAGGAATCAATGGTTTGGCTTCACATAAGGGGAAAATAGGTGGTTTGAGGAATTTTGCTCTGGACCCTTTGGAAGGGTCAGGAGCGAAATTCTTTCTTTGCTTGTTTTCTCTTACTTAGCTTCATTCTTCTCACTTTGTTCTACCTTGACTCTCCCTTTGGATCCTTCTCTCATGCTTGCAACACTTTGTTTGACCTCAAAATGGCTTGCTAGGAGAAATTCGCTAAAAATCATGGCCAGGGACAGGACCTATTTAGGTTTTCGCGCTGGACCCTTTGGAAGGGTCAGGTGCGAAATCTTTGTTCTAGCTCAAAATCTTGATCATTGGTGGCCACAAGCCATTCAAATGCATGTCTAAGGGTCTCTCCAAGTTCAATCCACCCTGATCCACACTAGGCTTGACACAAAATGGAAGGAAAAGAGAGATTTTGGGAATTTTGCTCTGGACCCTTTGGAAGGGTCAGGGGCAAAATTCTTGTTCTAGGCTTGACTCTTCATTCCTTCAACTCCAAACCACCTCAAAAGGCAAGGACACATCATCTCACTTCCATCCACGCCATAAAAACCAAGGATTTGACCTTCTCCAAGGGAAAAATTGGTGTTTGCAAGAATTTCGCTTTGGACCCTTTGGAAGGGTCAGGTCCGAAATTCAAGATTTAGGCTTGATTCTTCATTCCCTTCACCCTCATTCACTTCCTAAGGCAAAAACATGTTGATTTACTTCCAAATATGCCCAGGGGACTAAGATCTTGGTCCAAACAAGGAAGAAATGGGTGTCTTCTTGGAATTTCACTTTGGACCCTTTGGAAGGGTCAGGAGCGAACTTCTTGACTAAGGTTGAATTCACACTCCATTGCTTCTCTTTGCCTTCAAGCTTGATCAAACTCACTTCTCCTCACAATAATCAAATCCATCTGCCATCCTTTTAGCTCAAAACAAGGTCGTTTTCATCATTTTAGGTAAGATAGGGGGTCAAACTGAGGATTTCGCTTTGGACCTAGGCCAAGGACAGGACCTATAGGGAATTTTGCTCTGGACCCTTTGGAAGGGTCAGGAGTGAAATTCTCCTTTTGGGTTGATTTCTACTACTTAATCGCCTCAAACCTCTTCTCAAAGGCAAATATGCATCAAAGCCTCCTCAACCATGCCTCAAAAATCCAAAACTTGGCCATATCAAAGAGCAAAATAGAGGAAAAGTGAATTTCGCTCTGGACCCTTTGGAAGGGTCAGGAGCGAAATTCTCATTTTAGGCTCATTTTACCTTTTTCCTCCCTTCTTTGGCTTGGATATAACTTATTAGGCCTCTCCTGATCATCCTCCAGTCCAAGTTAGCTTTCACTTCGAGCTTTTGTGAAGGAAAAAAAGGTCTCATATGAATTTTGCTCTGGACCCTTTGGAAGGGTTAGGAACGAAATTCCTTCTTATGCTCAAATCCTGACTTCATTTTCATATTTCTTCACTCCAAATAAGTGTTTTGCCCTCAATAATGCCTGGGAATGAGTTAGTTCTAAGTTTGGATCAAAGTAGAATGCCCTATAGAGGAATTCGCTCTGGACCCTTTGGAAGGGTCAGGAGCGAAATTGAAACTCGCTTTGGACCCTTTGGAAGGGTCAGGAGCGAAATTTGACATTTTGGTCTCTCCGTCAGGATTCATATATGGAATATAACATTTAAGTATAAGAAAGAAGAAAGACATAAGGAAATGTCATAAGTTATATTCCATATATACTGTCAGGATGTTTGAGAGTGGTTTCGAACCTCCAGGAGTTATAATGCAAAATCTAGTTTTTGGAGGATTCTTCAATTTTTCAGACTTAGTCAAATTTCAGGATCATGATGACATTCTAGACAGCGCCAAATTTCAGGACATTTGAAGATCAGGATGACATTCCAGACTTCATCACTCACCAATTTGACTTAACTCGGACCTTCAAAGATGATATTCACTCACCAAGCTTTATTGACCTCCTCAAACTCAAACAAGACACAATTAGCAACAAGAGCAAAACTTTATCCTAAGGAAGACTTTCAAAGATGACCCTAACCTGAAGCATCCACTGACTCACCTTTAGCTAAAACAGAGCCTGCTCTCTTAGTGATCCCTCTGGCAACACTCAGCATGCAAAGGCTAATAGACAAAACCCTAAAAGACCTAGAAACAAACCCCAGAAAGAAAAAAAGTAGGAGTCCCCATTTGCAATGGGGCGATGTGTGAATACGTCACAACAGGTTTGTACCATGAACCTCCTTGGGACCAATGAGCTTGAGAATGTAATCAATAGTTGCCTTTAAGTTTGCAAGGTTTCCGCAAATTGGAAATACTGAATTGATTGAACTCTATTACAGCAATGAGCGAGTTTAGAACTCTGATGTACCTTTACGACAAAAATCATAAGTTGTGGTGATCAAATGATGACTAGAACATTATTGTAAACCTTGAAATAAACAAACAGATGTGGAAGTGTGGAAGACAATGTTTTTGGTTGATGCAAGATTGCTCTTACACCTTAGATGCTCTTGCATCAATTTCAAATGTTTCAATTTTATCCAGTGATTGCACATGGTTGAGATCAAGTATTCTATGAGACATATGGACTTTGATAAAGACTATTTTGAGAAGGTAAGGGATAGGAATGCTTCATCAAATAACATTATATTGGGTGATGATAGTTGAAATATCCCCCTTAATTTTTTCAATTTTTTAACACAACAATTTAACCCGTTAGTGTTAGCAAAGATGAAATACAAAGAGCAATACATGTTGGCGGTTGGACCAGCCACTTCCACTTATCAGCGGGATAATGAAATATTGGAAATTAAACAACTACTTGGTGGTTTAACCAGCCAATAACAAAGCCAAGAAGACTGAGATTAAGCAAATGACAATCACTCTACCACTTTTCAGTGGGAGCACTAGGAATAACGAAACTATCACTCAACCACTTATTCAGTTGGAGGACAGGAGTACAATATGAAATAGAGATAGGCGGCGAAGCCAGCCTCTTCCGGTTACGCAATGGGCAATACAAGAAAGTATAATGAAGTATGAAATGGACTGTTTTAGTACTATTGAATACAGCCTTACAATGGACAACTAGAACAAAAATCATAAGTTGTGGTGATCAATTGATGACTAGAACATTATTGTAAACCTTGAAATAAACAAACAGATGTGGAAGTGTGGAAGACAATGTTTTTGGGTGATGCAAGATTGCTCTTACACCTTAGATGCTCTTGCATCAATTTCAAATGTTTCAATTTTATCCCAGTGATGGCACATGGTTAAGATCAAGTATTCCATGAGACATATGGACTTTGATAAATACTATTTTGAGAAGGTAAGGGATGGGAATGCTTCATCAAATAACATGATATTGAGTGACGGTATTTTATCTAAAATAAAGGGAAAAGTGCATACCTCTTAAAAACTGGATGTTGATGATGATGATATGAAGATAACTAATGTCTTGTTTGTATTATAACACAAGTGAAGCTTGCTTTTGGTCAATTAGACAATGAAAAAAATTACAAGGTGAAATTTGATTGGCAGGTTTGATAATAGGCAAGTTGAATTATATCAAGTCAACAAGAGGAACTAAGGAGGTTTGTATATGTTTGTGGCAATGGTTGCAGAAGGTCAACTTTTCATTCCAATATGGATTGGAATAGCTATTTTTGTATAGGCATGTTGGGCACCTGAATTTATAAATAGAGGAATTATGCACATTACAAAATACAGAGATATGTTAAAGTTGTGCATTAAGAGAGCAGCTTATAAGCCTCTCTGAAGGACAATGGAGGGGTACCATGTAGTTGGGATTGTTTCAGAGCATATGTTAAGAGTCTGCAATTCTCTTTAAACTTTCAGAGTCACAGGCCAAGTTGGAAGCAGTGACTCTAGCTGCCTTGGCTCACCCAACTCATATATTATAAATTTATACTCTATAGTCTCTTCAACAATAGGTAGTTGATATTCTTTCATGATTTTTAATTTTGCAGAAAATGACAAGATTTTTTCTATTTACTACAATGCCTTTTGATACTCTTTCATGATTTTTAATTTTGCAGCAGCTAAGATTTTTTCATCTTATTACAATGCCTTCTGATATTCTTCAGTGTTACCCGGAAACGCGTTTCCGGCCTAAAGGCACATGTTTCGGAAACGGAAACCGTTTCGGGGACTTGGGGATGGCCGGAAATGTTTCCAAGCCGTCCTCAATCCCCGAAAATTTTCGGAAACCATCCCGGAAACTCAGAAATGGTCAACCCTTTTTTTGGGGACCGTTGACCATCCCTAGGACAGCTGGGGATGTCCAAGCCGTCCCCTGACCGTCCTGGGGACGGATGGCTGTTTCCGGCGGTAGAGACAATTAAAAAACAATTTTAAAATTTTTTTTCCAGATGCTGCCATTAAATTTTTTTATTAAGGAAAGCAATTAAATTTTTTTAAAGAAAATCGCTGAGGCATCTGCCACACTAGCCTTGTCTACCATATACTACTATAGACACACCTATGAACACCCAAGCCCGACAACGAAACAACCAGTGATCAACACAGACATAAAGCATAATCCCATTACCCACAGACCCGTTACATTTGTCCACTAACTGCATTATATATCACAGCTGCAAATTCACCAATATTGATAGCATTGTGGGTAGAGTTCTCAGGGAGCCACCAGTCATCAGATTCCGTCATCCTTCTAAATGGCTCCATGTTACCATTAAACACAGCACATCTGATCACTTCCCACTCATTCTCCCCAAAAGCCTTGATAGGCTTGCGCTCCTCCATCCAAACCTCCCTTGTAGCCATTTCACGTATGGCGTCACTGTCAACAGAGCCACCACTGCCCGCATCAGCAGTATCCTCCGAATCCTATAATTAATAATTATTAATAAATATTAAATAATATAATAAACAAACTCAGTAAGCGATTAAATTTTTTTATTTTTTTTTACTTTCACAGTTTCACTGTCGATTTCGATATAATATTATATCGATATAATATATGATATCGATATAGTATTATATCAATATAATATATGATATCGATATAGTATGATATCGATATAATACTATATGATATCGATAAAGTCATTCCCAGTGAGAGAAACAAAAACTAAAAACATTATTGGATGGGAGGAGCTTTCACAGTAGCACTCGGGGGAAGAAAAATACTGTTGAAAATGTGGTGTTAAAGCTGAAAGGGTTATATAAATTTTAGATTTCCGTCCCCTGCCATCCCCTATTCCGAGAAAAAAGAAAAATGTCCCGTAAACCCCTTTCCCTGTCCCCCCCGTCCCCCCGTCCCGGAAACTAAGGGTAACATAGATATTCTTTCATGATTTTTAATTTTGCAGCAAATGACAAGATTTTTTCATCTTATTACTATGCGTTTTGATATTCTTTCATGATTTTTACTTTGCAGCTAATGACAAGATTTTTTCATCTTATTACAATGCTTTCAGAATTCAGTCTTCTTTTCTTATTCCATAGTGGGACATTCCAACTGGGTTCACCCCTGAGAAAGAGACGTCGAATGAGTAGGTTTGGCATGGCATCTCGTGATGGAGAAGGCCTTTGAACCCTGGTTCTCAATCGTTATTTCTAGATTTAATGGTCCAGTGGTTCATCCCGAGGAGATGAGATCTGATCAAGGGACCTTCCTTTTGAGGCAATGAAAGAATGAAACAAACGCACCTTAAAAAGCAGTTTGTTTTGCAGCATCCCCTCGTGCTGTTTCTTGTTGGATAATAAATCCAGTATTTGAAAACTCTTCCTCTTAAGGGATAGTATCCCCACTTACCGACAATATAGTCACTGTTAGTATCTTGCATTGAAAAAAGCATCATAAGCAAATTTGTGTTGTTATGATTCAGATCTGTTGGGTTCACTATAGTGGCAGATTGTAAATTTGGGCTTGTAACAGGTTATCCTTCGGAGCCATCTGAAAGAGGCTTACAATGCCTTTTTTTGTAACTGAAACTCTTCCTAAATAAATCTCAAGTTTCTTTCAAGTTTCAACTTAAGGTTTTCATTATGCTTCTTTAATGATGTTTGCTTGCATAATATCTCTTTTTTTGTTTAATTGAAGTTATGAGCAGTTATAATATACATACTAGAAACAGTATTGGTTTCAGGTAAAACTCCATTTATTAAAGTAACACTGTCTTCATTGTGAAATTTGAAATTTTGACCGATTGTGCATGAGACCCCAAAGCTGTTGGAACATGTATCAAATGTTTCAAATGGGTGAAACTACTGTAGCACATTTTGCATATCTTTATTTTAAATATCCCCTCGATGATTTCTTCACTTTGTTTTGTGATAGTGTGTGCCTTAAGCTTAATTTTCAGTAGATATTTGCTTGTACAGAAGTTGAAATATATGACTAAATTGTAGAGTTGGTTACTGTTTTTTGACTTTATGGAACAGAGGTCATTAGAACAAGCTAGTGCTGCAAAAGCTGAAGGCAATCGATTGTTTGGAGCAGGGGAATTTGAAGCGGCATTGACGCAATATGCAAATGCATTAGATATTGCTCCAGATCATCCAATGGCAAATGATATTCGTTCAGTCTGTTATGCCAATCGTGGAATTTGTTATTACAAATTGGTATGTACTACTGAAAATCCTTTTAGCAGAGATTTATAGAGCTTGTTTTATTTCAATTATTACAGGATCAGTTGAAGTAGATATTTTTGAAAATTCATTCAGTTGCTTTACAAATATGTTTAAATTTCTTATTTTACTCTGAGATTTAAATTTTCTTCATCATAAGGGGCAAGATCGTGTTAATTGTTAATTAAGTTTACCAATAACTTTTAATGGGGTTGTTAGTTAGGTCCAGGAAACCCACCCAACATCAGAATGTTGTGTGGGAATCATCTCCCAGTATCAATTTACTCTAGGAAAATTGGGTTTTTGTGGGGGTCGGTAGGGAGGAAGATTAACATTGAGTACTTATATGGATACAATCTAGAAACATGGTAGAACAGGAAGAAGTGTTATTGGAAGATTCTTTGAATTTGATTTCCCAGTTACTGGATGTTATGTTTCTTAGATTTATGTGTGGATAAATTTTAAAATCGGTTCTTGGAAACAAAAATTGTATTGTCTTCACTGTTCTATTCTTGGAAATTTTTCTAATTTTTATGGTGGTTAGCAACTCATAGCAAATGGTGCTAAGAATAACCAGCATGCATATATTGCACTTATCAACCTTGTTTAATTTTTAGATCACACTTTATGCTTTTTATATTAGTCCTAATGGAGTGAGCTTTATAATTAGATTGATGTATCCCATACTTAGAAATAAAAGAATATTACATTTGTATGTCTTAAAATGATAGAGCAGGATACAATGTAGCAAGAAAAAGCTATGAATGCTAAAGCAACTAGTTATTATGGCATTCTACTAATGCGGGAGCGTTTAGGCAAGTTATAATGTTATTTCTATATTGGGATCTTAAATTTGTCTCTATGGGGTGAATGAAAATGCAGGGACACGGCCTTTACATGTACACTTAAGCTTTAAAACAATTACCATCAATTTGTTCTTGATCATGTCTCTGAAAGTAGAATGTTATTTTGTTTTTAAGTATACATTAAGAATAAAGAAACGATCCACTTTTAGTAGGCACAATAAATTGTTTGGAAGTATCTGAAGAGCACACAGTTATATTGAGAGGAGGGGGGGTGAATCAGGATAACAATAAATTTTACCAATTTAAACTTTATTAATCATAATAGCCACATAATTCACTATCCTTCAACAATCATGCAAATATAAAAAACACAATAACACAATGTTTTACGTGGAAATCCAAATGGGAGAAAACCATGGCAAATTATTGCTTTTAAGTTTTATATAATTGTTCTTTTACAATGTTTGTAGGCACCAACCTACTGGAGGCACCAATCCCTAACTTAGTTTGTGAGCACCAACCCACTGGAAGCACCAATTTCCGTTTCTGAATTTGTGAGCACCAACCCACTGGAAGCACTAACTCCCACTTCTGATTTGTGAGCACTTGCCCACTAGAGGCACTAACCCCTCATTCAGTATTCCACCTTTTCAAGGATGATGGATGAGCCCAATCTTCTCAACTTGTTCTTTTTATTCGCTATGAAATGACCACAACAGCCTGTTCACAAATCTGCTATAAAGTCTCCCATAAATCTGATATGAGGTCTTCCTCAAATCTGCAATAATGTCTCCCTAAAATCTGCCACAGAAAACTGATCACTAACTCTATTATTTCTTCAATATGCTGCATAAATCAGCTATGATCTTTCACAGGTCTTCATTGCTATCAAATCTGCATACATTCTCTTCATGCATCTGTCTATATTTTCTTCACGAGTCTGCATATATTCTCCTTAAATTCTGCTTTCCTCAATTTCGTAATCTGCACATATTCTTCATGTATCTTGGCACATATTCTGCATTTAACATTCTTCTGATTTGCAGATCTGTAGGTGTCAAGTATATCTTTATTTTTTACACACTGCACATGTATCTCGCATACTCACTCCTCAAGTAATTTAGATGCTCTTTAAATACCTTCAGAATATGTCTTATATCTAAAAGACATGCCTTTTGATATCTTCTTTGGCTTTTGATATCTTCTTTAATCGCACAAAAATACACTTCACATATTTATATCACTACACATCTCTTAAAAAACTTCTTTTTATTTCATATACTCACTCACTTATTCACATTACAAATTCTCTTATTATATCGTCATATTCCTATGAAGATATATATCCTTTGGAATAGTGATGTCCTTTTGAGAGGACATAACCTTTTGTTAATAAATGATCGTTGCCCTTGAGAACTAATTTAATCCCCCTCTAAACAATTCGTTCCTCTTTTATTAGCAGATCGCACCTTTTCAAAACTGATTTCCTTTAAACAAATAATACTTTTTTCACTTCATTCATAATCGTAGTTTTTGCCATGTCTTGTCTTTATATAAGACAAAGTAAATTTGTCTTTTTCTTTCAATAAGACAAATTTGTCTTTTAGGAAATTTCTTTGACTATCGTTGCTTTCTTTCTTTGTGAAAAAGACATGGTAAATAATATAAATTTGTCTTATTTGATTTTTGTCTTATGTGCTACACAGAAAAACCTTTTGTCTTATATAATATTTGTTTTTAATTGCTTATTCAAATCGCTGCTTGTCATAGTCTTCTTTTTGGGTGACTAATATGGGGATCACCCCCTGAATGAATATTATTTAATTATTTTAAAGTCCTTTCAAAATTCTTCAAACGTCCATCTTGGGGGCCAAAAATAAATAACAATTTATTTATTTAATTTCATCCAAATGTCCACCTTCAACTTGCCAGTTGGCCCAAATTTTTTTCTTCAACAATAAATTGTCTTTGGCCTACAGCAATTTCCTTCAACCTTGAACTCAAAACTGCCATAATGAAATCTACCTTCAACATTAATGACAATATTATGACATATAAGCTTTATCATTCTTGAGGGTGATCACAACTGCAGGTGATCTTAAAAAGCCTCAACCACAGCCTTCAACATTAATGTCTTGAATATGATCAATGCATCATCATATTTTAAATAGCAATAGCCATAGTCACCTTATGCCATCTTCTTGACATCAATGGCAACTTCCACATTAATGACAACACTTGAACAATATACTTTTAACATTTTATCTTTGACATCAATGATGAGATATATCTCTTGAACGCCCTTGACATCAATGACAATATTTCCAACAATATCCCTTTTCAAACTTGTAGCAACTCGTTGATGAAGCCTACACCATTGCACAAGGGATTTCCAATGGTACATCAGAAACTTGAGTTTAAGAAGGATACCACTAAGCCACCTTGTGGCCACAGTATGAAATTGAGGATCTTCTTGAGGACCTGGGAAAAGATGTAATTCAACATAGAATTATGAAATGGAAGCTATAATCATTTGAAAGAACATATTTAGAGATTATAATAGTATATAATATGCCCATCTGTGTCAAAATATGGAAATCTATAATGGTGTTAAGAGATACTGAAATACTCATGAATACCTTTAATGGGATTAAAGGGGGACCTGAGTGGACATAAGCGTGGATCAATTAATTAGACAAGATAGTAAATCTAAATTAAATACTGCATCAAAAAAATGTACTAGTAATTAAGTTTATGAATTGAAAAAATATAAGTAACTTTTAGGATTTTATTCTAGACTCTCCAGTTTTAATTAACTAGTACAAAGTCATACAAAGATACAAAAAGTCTCTTGGTATGCCATTTGCTGAAATTCTATTTTGTAGGTCTCATTTTGAATTCTTTGTTGATGGTTTTATATTTTCTGTCAGCGTTTTAGAAAAGAGGTGCTTGAGGTTGGGAGAGGAGGAGCTCTGAGGTTGGCAATGGAGACGAACAATCATCCTCCACTTATAACTTGAGAGATGCTCCTCTTGCTAGAATCGACTCTGATTAGTGTTCTTACATTGTGCTTGGTGCATTTTGTCTCAAATTCTTCTTTGACTGGATGATTGGAGTTGATTTTTGGGGTGTTTGTTTGTCATATTTCCTTTTATGATTTTAAACTTTGCAAGTCATTTTTTTATTGTTTTGGATTTTTTTAAATTGATGACTACGCCTACCATTAAAATCTGTATTTAATCTAGGTTGTTGGTGTATGTGTGAGCTGTAGTGGTGGCGTACGTCTTGGGGGCTTGTTGATGCCTTACAATAGTTAGAGTTAATATTTTTAGGCTGGCAGAAAAATGTAAGGTAGTATGGAGAAGGTGGAGAAACCAGTGGAAAGGGAAAGGAAATCTTACAAAGATATTCTTAATGCCTAGGCTGTAGAAGCATTGCTAGAGATAGTCAAATTTGAGGCTAGAATCAAAGGAGGCGTTGGAAGATAGGGAAGAAGAAATTGAAATTTCAGTGATTTTTTAGTGGCTAATATTCACCAATTGTCTAATAGTTGAAATTTGGGAATCAAAATTTGGCTAATAGTTCAAGCTTTAAGGTGACCTAAATCGGCACATTTTAAATTTTTTTTTGTTTGTCTTATTTAAATCACTAGAGCATTCATTTTTAAAAAGTTTTTAACTCAAAATTTCGCCACAATATTCGTTACATGATTATATTAAATTGGCCTAAATTTTACATGTCATTATAGAAATTTAAATTAGTTCACCAAGAATATATCATAGCTATTAGTTACTATAGGGCCATATCACCAATCTTTAGTTGCCACCATTGATTTAAATTATAATCTAACCCTAACAGTATTCCATGAGGTAAAATGTACCTATAGTTTGTACTTTGTAATACTCATGGGAGCTGAAATTGTTTTTGGAATGTTAATCTCAATTGAAATCAATGGTCCAAAAGCAGTTTTGGGCTCCACGAGCATTACAAACTATGGGTCCATTTTATCTCATAGAATACAACGAGGGCTATTAGATTATATTTTAAATTAATGGTAGTAATTAGATATTATAGAGTTCACCCCTTAAACTTATCAATGATTTCCACCTTTAGGGTTCTACTTTTCTATGAAAGATATATATATTTTATTTTTTAAAAATGGAAGGACTTGCCATGATTAATACATTTTCCTATTATTTTTCAAGATTCCTTAAGATTTTCTACAAAATTTTTGTGATGTAAGAAAATTCACCAACAAAACTAATATTTTTTTCGAAACAAAAGGAAAGATTCACCAATAGAAATTAATATTTTTTTTCAAAAAAATAAAATATTTGCCAGGATTTTACATCTTTTTTTGATGTTTTTTTTAAAGTTATCCATAGGGATAATAATTTGTAATTCAACAAGATGATAAGGACCTCCCTTTGCCAAGAATTCTTTGAATTGATTCTAATGAAGAAATGATAAAAGTTGTTTAAAAAGAATATAGATTAGAGAACGGTGCTACCTTTCTTGGCTATATGGACAAAGAGACACGTCCGACAGCGAATTTTTCAATGACTCATTATTGAATGTGTGCGCAAAAAAATGGGGAATTTATATCTCATTTTGTAGAATGATTCAAAAAGAGTTATTTGTAATATTTAAAAAAAAATCATAATAAGCAAATTTTTTTTCAATGACTCATTATTGAATGTGTGCGCAAAAAAATGGGGAATTTCTATCTCATATTGTAGAATGATTCAAAAAGAGTTATTTGTAATATTTAAAAAAGTCATAATAAGCAAAAAAGAGTCATAAGCAAGTAGTTTTGGAATATTGGGAAATCAATCTTCAAGATGGTCCTTTGGTCTCCCAAAGTTTCTCATGAGGAGATATTAGCTTGTTCTGTACCTAGGTGGATTATTGTAAAATGTTCCACCTCAAATGTGGACATTTCTATCCCAATTTCTTAATCTTGTATAGAAAGTTACATAAGTGGAGGAAACTAGGGCTACCCTTCCCCATATGAATGTTAGGAAACTCCTTTCTCCAACTACTTGGATGTAGATTCTCGACTTCATAGAATTTTGATTGGGAAACTCTAATTACAAATGTGAAATTGAGTGTTTTGGCCAACTCAATGCATACTTCCTATTTAAAAAAGAACGGCATAAAAAAATTGTCCTAGAACTGTTAAATTATCAAAAGGAAATAAAGCCGCATTCAATGAAATGAATAAAGGAAACAAATCCCATGAACATAGTAAACTAAAAGTGTGTCAAAAATCAATTTCCAGGATGGTGATATTGTGATGCTTATGAAATAAGAAATTGAATAAGAGGTTTCCAATAAAAATAGTATTGGAGAATCGGTTGAGGACTGTCAAAATTCAAATTACTCAGGTAACTAATGGCATTGATGATAATTTGGAACCCGCAATAGATTCTCTTGGTATTCCAAAAACGAAAAATGCTCAAGAGCTTGCCTTTGAGAAATCAAAAGAAAAAAAATTGGCTAACAAGTTGGTTCAGGCATAAAAAACCAACTTGTCGTCCAATGCTGCTAGTAATTTAGGCTCAGACGGTTCAACTGAATTTGTTCTTAGATGGTTCAACTGCATTGGTTCTTATAATGAGGCTAACCAAGATATAAATAGAAATGGTGTAATGGTTTGTATTAATTGTTCGTTTTAGGAGGAGGTGGTGGAACAAGACATGTAATGTCCTCTTTTTCCGAGTGAACATCTAGTAGAGATTTCTAACTTATTTTATTCCCGTAGGTTAGGGTGCACAATTATAAGGGAATAAATTAATTAATTAAATTATTTCAAAGTTGTTCTAATAAAATTAAGTCCCAAGGATAAGTTTATTTTAATTTACCTAAAGTGACTTGAGTGAAAAATAAATGAAATATTATAAAGTTAATTTATTAAATAAAGTTTCTTCTAGAAGTTTTAAGGAGGTTTAATCAGATTTTTCTAGAAGATCCAGCTAAACCTTTAAAAAGAGATGAGAGCAAGTCATTTGGACATCTGGAGTTTTGTTATTTCTTTCAGAGACCTTGTGTTTGTAGGTTCAGCATGCCCTAGGACGAAAACCCTTGGGTAAGACGGTTGCTTGGACGAAAACCCATTCAGCCTATTGGGTGGATTCATTCCACAATTCACATTTGTGCTTATTTGATTGGTTGGTAAAAGATTTGATGAAATTTGTGAAGGGTTTGAAGATTTTATGATTTTTCAAAGCATGCTACAGCAGTCCGTACTGCTGCCACAGTAATCTGTACCTCTGCTACAGTAGTTCATACTGCTGCTACACTGTCTTGTACAACTACAGTGTTCTGCTACAGTATTGGGTAATTTCAGATTGGTTTAGACTCTAGAGGGTTTGTAATCTGAAATTTGGTAATTCTGATTTTTTTTTCTGAATCTCTGAGTTTTGAGTTTTTTCTGATTTTTTGTGTTTTATGTTATGAATGCTATGTAGAAAATTTATAATGACTGAAAAAGATTTACAAGGAAAATTACTTAAAGCTTGAACTGGAAAGTAAATAAATCTGAATTTTTATTTCATTTTTCCTAAGATACCAGTTCTTCCCCTTTTGGCCTGGGTCCGGGTTCTGGTTCTTACCCAGTCCTGGTTCTCCCCGGGTTCTCCTTGGGTTCCTCCCGGGTCCTTCCCAAGTGGTCGGGTAACCCGGCCACCTGGGAAGGACCCGGGTGGAACCCAGGTCGAACCCAGGAGGACCCGTGTGAACCCAGGCCTGTGGTTTCCCAAAAAGCAGGGCCCACGGGTCAAAAAAACAATAAAAAACAATTAAAAAAAGACTTTTTAAAATAGTTTTTTTATAATAAAACTCTTATTCGCCCCTTTATGACTTTTTAAAAAAGACTTGAAACTTGAATATTATCTTTTTTGCAAATTATGAATATGATATTAGACTTTAGTTATTAGTTTACTGATTACATTTGTGATATATGAATATTTATTGGCATTGGCAATTATGGATTTATCATTTATCATTTATCATTTATGTATGGAAAGTCACATTGTATATTTTATTTTTGTATGGATTGTGTATATTGAACATATATATATAACTCATATATATATATATATATATATATATATATATATATATATATATATATATATATATATATATATGTACAGATGAACCCGTACCCAATAATTTTTTTTTTTTGTTGCCGAATTCGCGAATCCGTACCCGAACCGGTAACTTAGGATTTTTCCTTTCAAATCCGTACCAGGCCAAACACAGATCAGATCTGTAAACAGCAGAACTTGGTCGAATTTTCTTTGTCCTGCTACTGTCTACTGTTGTCTCCACTGTAGAAATTGGATGGGTAGGGGTTTGGACACCAAACTGTATGGTAAATGAAGTGTGGCCGATCTGGAATGTACACGCCCAGAGGTCAAACGCAGAAATACAGATCTGAATTCCTGAATTTTCCTGTATGTTGCTGCAGAATTAATGTCCAGCTATGATAAGGGTGTGAGCTCAGCCTGTAGCTGTACGGTTGCTCCCAATTGACTCAGAATAAAATTAGAAATGCTGTCCAGCACAAGATCTGCAGTCTGATATATTGTTTTCTGGCCTGAAAACTAGTCTGAGGCAATGTATTTCCCTCTGAAATTGAAAAGCACTGATGCCCAGTCAGATTTATGGTGTTTCCTGTTACCAGGAGAGCTGGGATTTCGTCTAACTCTTAATTCCTTCGAGGGTTATCATTCCTGGAAGCCACTTCTGTAGAAAACTCTTCTCAGAGCTCCTCCACTAAAAATGATCAAGTAAAAATGAACTGAATGAACTGGAAAATGGCATCCAAATTCTCCTTTATTCATTCCATTTTCCCTCCAAAGGGGTTGAAACAGAGTTACCCGGGGACGCGTCCCCGACCTGAAAACCCCTGTCCCCGTCCCGGGGACGTTTCGGGGACTTGGGGACGGCCAGGGGACGTTTCCTCCCGTCCCCAAATTGCCCTGTTTTTTGAGGGGACGTCCCCGAAACGGGGGGACACCTGCCCTAGCTCTGGGGGACGTCCGTACATTCCGGGGACGGTTGGGACCTCCCCAATCCGTCCCGGGGACGGCCATACGTCCCCCATTCTAAGGCCCTTAAAAAATATTAAAAAAATTTAAAAAGTTGTATTTTTAATTTTTTATTTAAATTTTCTAATAGAGGCCCCTTATTAATTCAAATTGTTATTAAAAAAAATAAAATTAAAAGATAACATTAATTAAATTTTAAATTTATTAATTTAATTCATAATTTTGACAATGAAACTATATGGCAGTAGTGTAGCCTTTGGGCATTTTGACACAGAGATTAGAAAATCTCCAAACTTGGCGAGTCAATAGAAAAATAACACCCAACGCCTTTATTAAAGAATAAGTTTTTTTGGCCTCGCGGGGCGCTGCCCCTTGACCCTGCCCTGTATCACAACAGGGAGCGTGCAAGGGGCGCTGCCCCCAAACCCCCGTTGAAAAATATGGGGGGAAATTGCGTCGATAGAAGTAGGGAAAATTTAACCTCCGAATCTACTGATATGCATATTGACAATGTGAATGAATTGAAATTCTGATTTATGAATGCATAATTGCATATTGTCTATTGAGTATCAACAATGTTGTATGTTCAGAATTTACATTCTAAAATGTTTTCAACTTTTCATAGTATCATACACATGCTATATCCATGTTTTATTGTTTTCATATGAATATAATGTATGTATGCATGCTTTATCCATGTTTTCATATGAACATTTAGAAATTTGAAATTTTCCTATATATTTGAAATTTTTCCTATATTTTATATAGCCGTCCCCTTTGCCGTCCCCCGCCGTCCCCAAATTTGGCAAAAAAATTTGCCGTCCCAGAAACGCGTCCCGCCGTCCCCTGCCGTCCCCGTCCCAAAAACTTGGGGTAACTTTGGGTTCAAACTTTCTCTCCTTGCATTGCTTTTAAACTTAATTTATTTTAATAAACTTAATCAAGTTTATTAATAAATCTCCCTCCTTATTGGATTGATGCAGCTTGAGGGGTGCTTATTCATTAAAAAGGGACCAAATGTGTTTAAGTTATAACACAAGTTGCAACGCCTAGGGAAAAGGGCCCAAGGCTTTTATTTTAATTTATTATAATCATAGGTGATTAAATCAATCATTTAATTAATAATTTATTAAAACCAATCTTAGGAAATAATTAAATTATTTCCAATTTATTCTGAACTTGCTTATCTGGACTCCGTTCTGAGTTCTATCTGAAGACACCTGTCCACTGTGAGCTAATTGGCAGTGCCCTTATAAAATTTAGGAACCCTCCTAAAAAATAGGAACTGTGCCAAAAGTTTCTCAGATGATTCCGGGGGTATCCTGATGTGTCTTGGACACTCCCAGTCCATCCCTAAAAAATAGGGATCCCTCCTAAAATTTAGGAGACTTTCAAACTGACCAAATTGGCTCACAAAGCCCTGAAATGTCCATGTAATCCCCTGAGTGGTCCCCCTACACAGTTTGCTGGCCTACGGGAACCAATAATAGGCCAACCTCCAACTGCCATCTAGTCTGTCTAAGGAGGGGACATCACGGTCCTCCCTCCCCAAGATTTCTTTTCCTCAAGCAACCTCAATGCCGGGTGCTGCAAGATTTGCTCACTCTCCCATGTCGCATACTCTACCAATAGATCCTTACACTTCACCAGATACTCCCTGATAACTCTCTTCCTCAATCTCCTCTCATAGGTATCAACAATAGCCTCAGGGACTAAAATCAATTTCCCCTCCTCATGAAGGGGTGGTAGCACTGTATAAGGTATCACATTATGCCCAATCGCCTTCTTGAGGCGAGGCACATGGAAAACATTATGTACCCGACTTTCAATTGGTGACTTTCAACTCACAAGCCACCTCACCAATACACCTGATAACCTTGAATGGTCCATAATATTGTGGCTTGAGTTTCTTGGCACCATGCTTCTTGAGAGTGGACTGTCTGTAGGGCTGCAACATGAGATACACCATATCACCCACCTCAAATGAATGCTCCACTCATCTCTGATTAGCATACTGCTTCTGTTGATTATGTGCCTTTTGAATATTCTCTTTCAGAGACTTCATAATGTCCTGAATCTCTTGTAGAAGGTCTCTGGCTCCAGGCACTCTGTTGTCTCCTAGTAACAAATCCAAAAAGTTGGGTGCATCATACCCATACAGCGTCATAAATGGTGTCATCTGGATAGACATGTGGTAAGTGGTGTTGTAGCAGTATTCACACAAATGTAACGACTTAATCCATACCTTTTGCTGCTCTGCTATGTAGTTCCATGAGTATCCTTCCACCCATTTATTAACAATCTTCGTTTGCCCGTCTGTCTGTGGATGGTAACTAGTGCTCAGACCAAGCTCTGTCCCACTGAGTCTGAATACTTCCTACCAAAAATGACTCATGAACTTGCTGTCCCGATCACTGACTATACTCCGAGGCAACCCATGGAGTCTGAATACCTCTCTGAAGAGCAGGTCCACAACTTGTACTGCCGTGTATGTGGTGGTAATCGCAAAAAAGTGAGCAAATTTTGTCAACTTGTCCACCACCACGAAAATACAGTCCTTGCTTTGGGCAAGCCTATGATGAAATCCATAGAAACACACTCCCACTTCTTGTCAGGAATGGGTAGGGGCTGCAGTAGTCCTGCTGGAAAGGAATGTTCCTGCTTGTTTTGCTGACAAACAGGGCACTCTCTGACATATTGAAGAACCTTTGTCTTGAGTCCCTTCCATGTGAAACGTTCCCGAATTTGCTTGTAAGTTTTGAAGTATCCTGGGTGTCCTGCCATGGGAACATCATGAAAGGCCCTCAAAATCTTCCTCTTCATCGCTCATCTTGATACCAAAAATATCCGTCCTTTTAAATGATAAGCTCATTTACAACAGTATACCTGTCATCTTGTACTGAACCATCAACAATACCAGCTGCCCATGTGTCCTTTGCATACTTAGCAGAGATCAGCCCACACCAATCATCTGTAATCTCACCGATGGCACACAAATGAGGCCACCTCGATAGGGCATCAACAACTATATTCTTCTTTCCTTTGACATACTCGATGTCAAAGCCATAAGCTTGTAGCTTACTAACCCACTTCTGCTGCCGATCATTGAGGTCACGCTGATTAAGGAAATGTTTCTGGCTATTATGATCTATCCTAACCACAAAGTTGCTGCCATAAGATACTGTTTGAACTTAGCCAATGCGTGCATGATGGCTAACATCTCTTTATCATATATACTATAACTCCGCTCTACCCCCCTCAATTTCCGACTCTCAAAAGCAATCAAGTGTTTATCCAGCATCAACATTGCCCCAATGCCCTCACCTGAATCATCGCACTAGAGCTCAAACGGTCTGGTGAAGTCTGGTATAGCAAGAACTGGACAAGAACTCATTAACCGCTTGAACTTATCAAAACATTGTTGTGCCTCATCTGACCAACAAAAATCCCCCTTCTTCATCAAGCTTGTAAGAGGTGTTGCCTATTGCGAAAAACCCTTGATGAAGCGTTGATAGAAACCACATAGCCCAAAGAACCCCTTAAGTTGCGTAAGGTTCTTGGGTGGAGGCCAATCCATGATAACCTGGATCTTCTCCGGATTGACTTTGGCTCCCTCTGCACTGATGATATGCCTCAAATAGAACAACTTTGTCATCCTAAACTCGCACTTGGACTCCTTGGCATACAAGGGCTCCCTCTCCAGGATATCCAACACCTCCTCCATGTGTCTGAAGTGTTCATCCCAAGACCGACTGTAAACCAGAATGTCATTAAAAAATATCAAAACAAACCTCTGCAACTGATGATAGAACACCCTATTCATACATGACCGGAATGTGGTTGGTGCATTGGTTAGGTTGAATGGCATAACCAGAAACTCAAAATGCCCACGGTGACACCTGAATGTTGTCTTCTCTGCATCCTCCTCCCTCATCCGTATCTGATGGTATCCAAACCTCAAATCGATCTTGGAGAAGTAACATGCTTCGTGCAACTCATCAATCAACTCATCTATGCGGGGTATAGGGTATCTTTCTTAATTGTCTTCTTATTCAGGGATTGGTAGTCAGTGCACATGCGAAGAGTCCCATCCTTCTTGACTAACACAACTGCTGATGCCAGTGGGCTCTTACTGGGTTTGATATGCCCCATACCAAGCAACTCCTTTATTGTTTTCTCTATCTCATCCTTGAGTCGCTTGGGGTGTCTGTATGGGGTGATGATGATGGGTTTGCCCCCCTCCTCTAATTGAATAATGTGCTCAATCCCCCTGTCTAGTGGTCTACCTGGTGGAATGTCACTAAACACCTTACTATGTTTAGTCAATATCCCCTTAATTTGTGGGGGATAATCTCTCTTTTGCTGCTCAACTACGGTAGGCATCAACACACACTTTGCTGCCCACTCTGCCTGCTCATGGCGAATCAACTTCTCCATCCTCCACAGGGACACTGTGCGAATGCTACCATCTATCATACCCCTCAATACATGCTTCCTCCTATCTACCTCAAACCTCATCTGCATGGTGCGTACATTGAGGTAAAACTCCTCAATCATGTGAAGCCATTTCATCCCAAGGATGACATCCATCTCACCCAAGCCAACAACATAATAATTTGTCTTAAACTCATAATCATTCAACCTCAAGGGGGGGTTAAGAATCCTCTTGGTGCATGTGAGAATAAATCCATCTGGCACTCACTCTAAACCCCTCGAACTCCTCTGTTTGAATACCACGCCTAGCCACGAGTCCCTCATCAATGAAATTATGGGTGGCCCCTGTGTCAAGGTGATCACTCGCTGCCCTGCTAAGACCCCTTTACAAATGAAGGGGTGAACCCCTTTTATAGGTCTCCAGGAGGAAAATAGACAACCTAGATTACAAACCAATCAATGGCCAAGATTGAACATGCAAACCCTAATTAGGGTTTGACCAATAAATTCCCAAATACATGACTCCAAGTAGTGGGGAGAGTCATAAATGAGGAATCCCGCTCTTTACATTAATTATCCTTTGCTCAAAATGGGACCCACAATGCATTAAATACCCCTTGCATTCAAAACATTGCCCACTATGTAATAAATGAGCCATCACTTCTTCGAATATGGTAGCCGCCATGCATTAAGTATGCCACTACTCGATCAAGATGTCCACTAGCAATAAATGCACCATCATGTCATCATGCACTCAATAGATTCTCGCCATGCAAATGGACCCCGCCATCATAGGAACTTTTATAATTTTTCGGGTTGTGCTTCATTAATACATAATTTTCTCTTTGCATGTCACCAACTCATCCTTTACAAGAATCTTTCCATTCCGGGCTCACAAAAGACATTTTGGAAGATTTTCTTGCCTTAACAATCTTTTCCACTTCTGAAGGATTCCTGTACGTCTGGAATTCTAGGAGAGAGAAAATCTTTGTAGAGAGATTTTTGTCCTGAAGGAATTTTCTCATGTTCTCGTGCACACCTCGCCTTGAAGGAAGATTTTCCATCAATTGACCATTTCTTCCATGTTTGAGAAATTTTATCCTGTCTAGAGTTCTTGGAGAGAGAAAATCCTCTCTTAGCCAATTTTTGCCAATTTTTCACGTGCCTTGAAATTCTTCACCGAGGGCACATTTCTTCCCTGTGGAAGGAATTTTTGAAATTTTGAAATTTTCCTCCTTAGCCTTGAATTCCACATTCTGTTTTGTCCTTGAGCACATTTTGAAGGTGGTGAAGGATTTCTTTGGAATTGACATTTCCTTCTTGACCATATTTTTGCATTTTCTACTTGTCTTGGAGGAAGGAAATTCTTCATGCTTTAGCCGATTTTTACTATTTCCAAGAATTCTGTCCTGAAGGAAGGAATTTCCAACACTTAGTCAGTTTTTCACTTTCCTAGAATTCTTCAACTCGGGCGAATTTCTTCCTTGAGGAAGGAATTTTCTTGAATTCTGAATTTTGAAAAATTCCTCCTTGATCTTGACTTTCACATCCTATTTCCAACCTTAGGCACATTTTGAACTGGAGAAGAAATTTCTTGAAATTTGAAATTTTCCTCCCGAGGAAGGATTTTCCCTATGCCTTAGACAAATTTTATGTTTTTCATGAAGGGAAGGAAATTTTATCTTGCTTGGAAATTCCTCCTTGGCCTCTGTTTAGCGCCCATTTGCTTCCTGGAGTGCATTTCCTTGTAGAGGGAATTTTGTTTGGAGGAGAAAATTCCTCGGCTCATGTTTCTAGCGCCTTTTCTCCAGTCTTTTCCTGCCTGACCTCTGTTTGGCGCCCTTGCTCAACCTTGGGCGGAATTTGGCCCTGGAGAAGGATTTTTTTTTTGCTTGGAAGGAAATTCCTCCTGCTCATCATTTTGGCGCCCTCCTCCTTGACTTGGGTACAGTTTGGCTAGGGAAGAGGAATTTTTGTCTAAGGCCTTTTGGTCAATTTGGCGCCCATGCACTAACTTGGGCGGTTTTTTGCTATGAAGGAGGAATTCATAAGGAATTGGAAATTCCTCCTTGCCCCTGATTTGGCGCCCTATCTTCATTTGATATGTATTTTGATTAGGATGAAGGAATTTTGACAAATTTAGAAATTCTTCCCAAAACCCTAAGGAAAAGACCTCAAACCTAAGTCTGAAGGGCAAAACCCTAAAATAGACCAAACAAGTTCCAGACTTAGCCAAATTCACTCAAATGACTTGTAGACTTGATCAAATTTCATCAAAACACTTGCAGACCAGGGAGACTGAAGAGATTGTTGCGGAAAGACCCAAAGGACCAAAACCAAAAGACCAAGAGGACCTAAAAAGTAGGGGGCCCCTATTTGCAATGGGGGGATGTGTGAAAACATCACAACAGGTCCTTAATTTCGTTGATCTTAGATGCCTTCAGTTTTTTTGTAAAATGGTTAATCTTTGTTCATTGATGCTTATATTCAGACATTAATGGATCCTTAATTGAATGTTTCATTTTACAAAGGTTTATCAGACAAGGATGCCCACTAGCACTTGCTCTGTTTTTCATTGCTTTTGATGCTCTTCAATATATTTTAAGATCTAGATTCCTTGAGAATATGGTTAAAGGAATATCCATACCGGACAAAAGAAAATCATTGAATATCCAATTTGCCAATGATATTGCTCTTTTCTAAGAACTAGAGGAAGAGAATTTTAGTAACTTAATATATTGTTTGGCGTTAATGGCCAATATTCCTGAAAGTGCATCCATTCTGCTAAGTTGGTTTGAGTCACCTCATAGTTGGTAATGAGGAGGACCTTCCAAGCAGGTAAAGGATTTTGGGATCCCTTTTTCTGTTAATGCATCTTTGAAAAATATGTGGGACTGGATGTTTTCCAAAATTGTTTTTTTTCTTCTTGAATTTGAACAATCAGTAGGTCTATGGTTGGGAGATTCCAAGTTTGTCAATTTTTTTTTTCATCCTATAGTATTTAGTATTTACTATGCCTCTATTTGGCTATTGGGTGGTTGTCAAATTGAAAATGTTCACTAATTAATTAGAAACTTCCTATAGTCAGATGGCAAAGGTAAAAGAAAGAGGCATGTTGTATGTTGGGAATGGTGTTGCTTGGATAGAGGCAAAGGTATTAAAAATATGGGTAGAGATAAATGGAACCTGAGAAAACTAAACACAAATAATATCGTGCTCCTTACCCATCTTCCACACAATGCATATTACATATATATGGGATTTTCATATCCTATTTTGTAGGAAACTCCATAAACAATTTTCCTAAATCTATAGAGTTTTTTAACAACTCAATATATTCGTATGACTACTCTAATAACAAACTACAATAACCCTTCGAAATTATTATTTTTATGCATCCATTTGAACACTAACAATGCATTTCTCAACATTCCCCCCCTTAGTGTGAACATGGTAGAACTCACACCCTTCATCTGTAGTAAGCCCAACTCTCATGACCTTGGTTTAAAACGAAAGGCACCTCCTATCAACCTTTCATGGTTTTTACATAGGCTTACCACAAACCTGGATATGAATGGGAACCCATCAACTGTCCACCTCGTGTGGTTTGCTGGATTCTCCCACAAACCCTTTCAAGATCCATCAACTGGCTTACTTTGGTGCTTTGTTCCTCACTATGCTTGTACATTAGGGAAGTTACATAGAAATCTGAAAAACTCATACTAGAACACGTTTCACATTACATTCCATAAGAACACAATGTTCTTAATTGTAGTCACTGTTATTGATCGTTGCCACTCGATCTTGAACAACACAGACAACTGCCACTACCACTAGAAGCTGCCCTTGACTTCAGCCATTTTGGCACGAAATGGGAATGAAACATTGGTTATTATTCCCCCCCATAATGTGAAATTTCCACTTATTCACACAACCAGGAGCACTGAAAAGCGGATCATATCATGTTGCATACTACTGTCTGGATCTTGCTGTCTAGAGCTTGCTGCACATGATCACCATTGTCAATGAGCGTATTCATTGATTGATCATCTTCCAACGAAGTAGGCAGTTGGAGGATCACCGTAGTCAGAGGACCTCTACTGTCATCTACTCTCTAGTACAATCATTTTTCAACATTCACACACCATCCTAAAAAGCTGAAAAAACACACTACATATTGTACATTTGTCATCATATCATGCATGCGACCCCGTCGTTGATGACTGATGAGAGGTCACTGATTGACCTCCAACCTCTGATGCCTCCATCCTCCAATAGATTTGCTACTTGCTTTAGCAAATTTGGCTTTTGAGGCACATTTCGTCAATTTTGAGGAAATAATATATCCTCCCTCCTTGATCTGAACCTCTTAAAGGAGTGTCGGGTACCACCGATCATGCACTCCAATGATAATAGAAACAATTTTTATAATTTTGCATATTACTTTTGACACTTTTACATCTATGACACGGCAATTAACAGCTTATAAAAAAAGACCCTATTCTAGACTTGATACAAATTCTAAAAAATGATTAATATAAAAACAAAACATGTTTATAATTAGTGTTCCACGGGCGTTGGGGACGGGGGGACGGGGGGGACGCGTTTCCGGGACGGGGGGACCAAGGGCCTAAATTTGGGGACGGTGAGGGGATGGCGGCGGGGGGGGTGGCGGGGTGGTGGTGCTCATATATATACATATAGTACTTGAAAAACTAGTTTTGAAAAGATGTATAACAGTATAACAGTATAAGAATTAGATTTCAAATGAAACTATAGGAAATACCAAGATTACTTAGATTAGTAATACTAATTGCTAAATGCTAAATAAAATTTGACAAATGAAATTGTCAAATTGGAGATTTCTCATTTCTATCATATGAATATCGAAAAAGGAAAACGAAAATACGAATATCTGATGCCATTGCAAAGTCTATAATAATAAAGATGATTACATGATTCATCATTACAATGAGTAGCCAAATACAAATACGTGTACCAATAGCATTACAAAAGAGACTAGAGTCAAAGACAAAATGACAAAACTCAAAATGTAGCTAATGGAGGCCTCTAATCATCTGCGAACTCCTCCTCACTGGAACTGCTGGACTCTTGAAGATCAAGGTCCCTCAAGCTCACACCAACTAGCCCTGTATCTGAAGTGGTAGGATCATCCTCATCAATCTGTGAAGGCTCCTCTGGCTCTACATCCCATCGTGCTGCTGGACTCTCCTTGTACACGAGTGTCTTGCGGTCTATGAGACGCAAAGCACTGTGTACAACCACAAGCTTCTCTGCTCTCTTAGAGGTAAGTCTGTTCCTCTTAAGAGAGTGGATGAAGCTATATGTAGACCAGTTCCTCTCAGCAGCTGAAGAACTGGAAACCTGGGATAGCAGACGGATGGCTAGAGTGGTGGTCAAAGATTTCGGGCCATGACAAGTCCACCACAAAAGTGGGTCCTCCTGTGCCATAGTGTCTATATCCATCTTTGCCGCATCTGAATAACCTCTAAGAGTGGCAAATCTTCCCCACTCAGTGCGCATTGTGCCAGCATCTCTGGAATCAAACATCTTCTCTATGCACCTAAAGAAACCCGCCTTCACCTCATCATCTTGAATCGGTGTCATTCTACCCGGTCTAGCCTTGTACCACTTAGGATTCAAGGCAAAGGCAGCCATATGCAAAGGAGTGTTCAACTTGTCCAATCTACTCTGAATGATAGGCCAGATTTGCTCATTGTAGAATGCTAGAGAAGGGTCCTTCACTCGCACAGCAGCCCTCATCTGGTCAAGCATAGAGTCAATGCACTCATACACCTCTCCAAGGTTAGGTGCATCCCCATCCCCATATCTGATCACCTGGAATATTGGAGAAATGATGGAGACAATGTATTTCGCATCAGTCCAAAACACATCACTCTTCACTATCTCCTTCACCCTTCTCCCCTGCTCTGTCTTGGCCTCAGCCCACCTATTCCACTCATTAGTCATAACCATGAGTTGCAATGCCTCTTGCAACTCAATCATTCTCTCCAAGAGAATGAAATAGGATGCATATCTAGTCTCAACTGGTTTCAAGAACTCCTTCTTCGCGAAGGTCTTGAAGGGTGCATGTGAAGTGTCGTGGTTGCAGATAAACATCTGCACATCTCTCGCATCGGTGACCACTCCTCTAATCCAGTCAATCTTCCCCATGTCCTTGAGTGCATTGTTCATGGCATGCACACAACATGGGGTCCACCAAATGTGTCTATGGGCTGCCTCAACGAGTCTCCCTGCTGATCTACACACATAGGCTGCATCTGTCACTACTTGGACCACATTTTGTGGCCCAACCTCCTCAATAGCCTCCCTGAGGACCTGAAACTGGAAATCAGCATCTTTACGATGCCCTGTACAATCAACTGCTCTAAGGAAGTATGGGCCCTCTGCACATGTGACCATGACGTTGATGAGTGGACGATGGCTAATGTTCGTCTACCCATCCATAACTATGCTGCACCCCGATGCCACCCAACATGCCTTCATCTTCTCCATCAAAATATTGATCTTGGAATAGCATTTATCCAAGATCGAGGTCCTCATTTTCGTCTCCCCTGGTGGCACAGAAGATGGTCCTCCCTTGGCCACCATAGCCATCATCTCCCTATAATAAGGAGACCGTGTAACATGAAATGGAATGCCATTGGCAAAGAAGAACTTGCCAATGGATTCATCTATCTCATCTCTCAGCTGCACATTAAACATATCAGCAATGGGGTTGCTCTGTGGTGTATGCAACCTACGTTTCCCAGCCCTGGCAGCAGTAGAAGTGGAAGTAGATGGAGATCCAAACATCATTCCTCCTGCCTGCGAAGCATGAGAAGTATGTGGCACTGGCACATTCTGGTTGTCGTGAAGTGATGCCCTAGCAGACAAAGTAGTAGGCATTGAAATATTTGTGTCATCTGGAACCCCCCAAAGCCTGTTAAACTCAATTCTGTACTGTATGTTTTTGGGTTCCTCCAAAAACTTACAATGTTTCACGCCTTTTCCTCTCCAAAACAGAAAGTGTGCATTCACCCTGCTAATGCTACCAAACCATTCTCTGTCACAAATATTGCACTTCCACTTCCTTGTTCCCCCACTTGAATGCGATGCAGTGCCTTGTACTGATATTCGTGAAGCAAACTGTTTTAGAGGAGACTTAGGATCAAAATGACCCCTAGCATATGGTGCCAACAACTCTGAAGGGCAACCTGTACTAGCTGGTGGACTTGCCATAGAACTAGATTGGGCTCCAGGATCAGCCCCATGGTCACCCCCCTCATTTTCAGGTTCATATTCTGAATCATTCTCACTATGAGAATGGATTTCCATGTCATCTTCACTCATGCCTCGGGAGCTCATTGTGAAATTGACACTGCATTTCACAAAATAAAAATAAAAATAAAATCAGCCTAGTTTAACAATATATTTTTAAATTTTTTTCCTATTCATCTCAAAATGAGATTTGATGTTGAATCTTGAGGGCAAAATGATGAACTCAAGATTCAACATCAAATCTCATTTTGAGTCTTGAGAAGAATAGGGAAAAAAAAACCAAAAATGACATAGAACAATGAAAATCAGAAAAAAAAACAAAAAAAAAACAAGAAGAAGTTGAAAAACCCTACCTTGTGTTTGAAAAATCTCTCCAAAATGTAGAAGAATCTTCTTCTTCCTCTTCTTTTTGCTTCTTCTAGCTCCTATCACGCTTGCAATCACTTTTCTCACCCCTTCAATCAATCTTCTTCAAGTATTTCCTCTTCAAGTTGCTGGAAAAAAAATCAGTTTTCCAAAATGAGAGTGAAGTCCAAAATAAACATGCTTTTGTGTTGTTTTGGGGGGTAGGGTGGGGCCCATGTCCAATTAGGGTTACCCCTTAACCCCCCCCCCCCAAAAGGCAAATGTTTTAAAAAAACTTTAAAAAGTGTCTTTTTTCACGTGGGAACGCGGGAGACGTCTGGGCGTCTCCCTGGGAGACGCAGAGACGCGGGGACGTCTCCACGTCCTGGCGGCGTTTGGGTGGCGGTGGCGGGACGGCGTGGGACGTTGCGTCCCCGTCCCCCCGTCCCCGAGACGTCTCTGACGGGGGGACGTGCCCAAAAGGGGGGGGGATGCGTCCCCGTGGAACACTGTTTATAATTGATACTTGCTTGGCTTGAACAACAAAATCTCGAACTCGGGGAGGTCAGTGAGGGAGTTTTCTGACACTTACGTGACCAATAGAAATTGGCAGCAAGAAGGAGCTGATGTTGAGCCCAATCTAGTCCTTGCAGTTAAATGGAATCACCACAATGACAACGCCTCTTTTAGTGGCAACTCAATGATCCCTGACCGATCTCATTCTAAAAAAGAGTTTCAATACAGAATACTTGGCCTCCCAATAGAAATGCTTCAATAGAATACACTTCAAACTTGTTAGTGTTATGCAAATTTATTGGTGATACTTATTACATTTGCCTCTACTTACTCAAAGACAGATAAAAAACACCATGAAATCAATCTGGCAGAACAAACATAGGTGCCAAAGACTGCGGAATGATTATACATTCACGTTTCACCAAATTATCCTTTGACAGCTGCTTTTTGTTCCTTCGCCCAAAGACACGTAATGCTTAAACCACAAATCTAGCTAGAAATCATCGGTTCAACGATGCAAATGAATGCCTGCCAATAAAGTGCCAAGGCAAATAAAGGCCTCGCTTCTGCCAATATGAGCCAATCTCTTGTGCTAGGCAAAAATCCCCCTACTGGTAGAACTATCCACGCGGACGAAGAACAATGAGGATGCCAAGCCAAAAGAAATAATTAGCCTTAGCCAGATATGCTTACTCAAAACATCAATCAAATATAATACGGATGAAATAGATGGAGCTGCGAATGGAGATAAGAGTGGCCAAATGGTGATTATAAGCCGAGGCCACAAAATATGCCAATCTTGATGTGAATCATGAGAAAAATGGAAGATGCAGATCACAATACCAAAACTCACAGCCGTCCAAAGAATGAAATATAATATGGCACCACAAAACAATAATCACACCCTCTATCTAAATTGCCTACCAATGTATTCTCCACATGTTACCTCACACAGAGCAATGATTCATAGAACATACTCACCAAAACAGGTTGTCAAAAATTCCACTGATTTCTAGATACAAAGTGCTGGTAGCAAAATGTGATCTTTCCACAACACACGACAGTAATTTGGTTGCCTACAACCTGCATTGAAAATCATTGAATGGAATATTTATGCCATTCAAATCTTAACAAACAAGCAAATGCAACTCCAACTCTCAAATTTTGAGAATTTATGGCACATGTCTCAGGATGAATCTCCGCTTTGATACCATATTAAAAATATGGGCAGAGATAAATGGAACCTGAAAAAAATAAACACAAATAATATCGTGCTCCTTACCCATCTTCCATACAATGCATATTACACATATATAGGATTTTCATATCCTATTTTGTAGGAAACTCCATAAACAATTTTCCTAAATATATTGAGTTGTTTTAACAACTGAATATATTTGTACCACTACTCTAATAACAAACTACAACAACCCTTCTAAATTATTATTTTTATGCATCCATGTGAACACTAACAATGGATTTCCCAACAAAAGATGGATTAGGATTGAAGAATTTGAAAATCTAGGGTCTAACTTTAGCTAGAAAACGAATAGAAAAAATTTAAAAGGTAACAAGTCATGGAAGGTATTGATAAGAAACAATATTCAGTTAGCTGTTGCAAAATAACAAAACAATGGAAAGGTCTTCACCCACATGACATTCGGTTTAGGAACATTTCAGTGAAGCCTTCATGTTCTAATGTATTTAGTGGCATTTGGATGGGTTGGGTGATCGTGAGAGGCCTGATTAAAGGCAATAATGAATAAAGCTTTTAAAAGAGAGGGTGTAAATTCTACAATTTTAGATCTATATGGTGGAATCTTCTTGGAACAAGAAACCTTTTGCCTTGTTACATAGATTGTTTGCTAAGAGTTGGTATAGTAACGAAATCTCTGATTTTGGTAACATTCTGAGGGTGATATTATTAGAAATTGGTCGTACTTCAAATTTAGATTCTCTTTGCCTAAGTCTCACAGAAGAACATTTTTTGTTTTGAATAAAGCATGGTTTGTAGTTAAATTTCCTGTCGAGATGAAAGTGAATACA
The DNA here is from genome assembly GCF_030272615.1 of Cryptomeria japonica. Taxonomy (NCBI): domain Eukaryota; kingdom Viridiplantae; phylum Streptophyta; class Pinopsida; order Cupressales; family Cupressaceae; genus Cryptomeria; species Cryptomeria japonica. The sequence continues at coordinate 590,295,969 of NC_081411.1, read as the reverse complement.
GGGATTATTGAGAATCTAGAATGGGTTGATGATCTTCCATCTAAAATATTAATGCTAGTAAATTGTATAGGCTGTTAACTGACTCCCAAGAGGTACTCATCCATGTCAAAATGATTTGACTTGCTAATATTGATGCTAAATTGTGGTTCCCATCCAAAAAACTTGCTGATCCAAATTTGTTGAACCCTAAAAGGCCTGTTTTAGATTGCATTTGTTTATCAAAAAACTTGCTATTGGTTCTTCTCTCCATTTTCATGATTCCTTGGTTTGAAATGCTTGTTCTTGAAACTTTTGATCATTACTTTTTGATTGCAAATTTGCTAAAAGTATTTGGTTATTGTTTATGGGGAATATTCTAGGAGGGTTTACTATAAATAATTTTTTGTGGCCATGAAACATTATTTGGTTTTTAATGGCTCGAGTGTGTAGTACAATTTATTTGGACTTGCACTTTCTACTGAAGATTTTATGGTTTATTTCGAGATGGAGAAATGGAGATGTTTTCCAGGCCAAAAGTAGGCACCTTACATAGTCATCTGGTAGAGTTGCCTTCTATAATATTGCTTCACAGGTTACAAAGACTCCGAAGATTGCAAAAGAGAGATTAATGAAGATTGCTGATGTAGGTTCAACAATGGTTTTTAAATCTGATATCAAATTTTCTAAATTTTGGCTGTATTACCTTAGGAATTCAGATGAAAAATTTATCAAAGGCTACATGGAATTCCAAATTGAATATTGTAATATCCATATGTATGATAAATTTGCTGGTGGTGATGTTGATCTTGAAGTAAAAGAAAAAGAATTTTGATAACAGTTACAGAGGGATTCTGTCTCTTCACCCATAAGCACTTTTGAATCTGATGATTACAAAGCAAGCAACAATCAGAAGTGCTGCTGGGAGTAAAATACATGGATTATTATATGGTTGTTAGAATGTGTTTGAGCTTATTTCTTTGTAATCAAGACATTTCCTGCTCTTGTGATCGTGCTGAGTGCTGATATGATGTCTGTTGAGGAGTGACAGCAGATTGCTGATCCTTTCTAGGATTTTGATGGAGGATTGTAATTGTGTATCTGCCTTGTTGTGGGTATGATATGGTCTATTTGACACATCCATATTGTAACCTGTTTTTATATTTGGTAATAGATCATCAATTTGAAAAAAAAGAGGTGGTTTGATCGTCTAAGGTAGTAATTCTGAGAAATCAAGAAATCTCATATACTATTTGCCTTATACAGTTGGTAGAGAAATTGGTTAGGTATTATTTTAAGGAAGTTTTTTGAAAGGTTGGGTGTGATGTAAGAGTTTTTGTTTTTTGTGGTGCCTTTTTCAATTGGAATTCCATCATATGCAAGAAGATCCAGAAAATTTGCAGATGATATGATTATAAAGTTTCAATTACTAATGTATAGTAGGGCATTGAATGCAAAGCTTCATTTGACAAAAAGAGGATCAAGTTTAGTTGCAACTTGTAAGTGATAAAAATAATCATACCAAGAAGGTTTATCAGAACACGAAGCAGCCTGAAAGCCAGAAATAATGAATAACAGATTACACGACAATATCAACTTGTAGCAGTGACTTTTACACTACAAGAACATAAATGAATTTCATACATCTTGCATAAAACTTAAACTATCTAAATTGCATAATCAATTTTTTTGCATATAAACTTCATTCTAACATGATCTGACAAGAGCATTATTTATTAACTGGAAAGATAATATGAAAGTAAACATGTAGTAAAAGATTCTATCATATTCATTACTTTCTTCATATGAAAACATGATAACCATAATTAAGAAAGAATAAGAAGGGTTTAGAGTCTACAGTTCTTTTGTCTATCTTTACTGATGTCCAATCAAGTGTCCGCATATTTTTTGTGAGGGAGAGTATCATTAGGGTGCTTTACCTCCAACCACAGACTTGGCAGTCCCCCGCACACCTTCCTTTCGGAAGTGGCCCTACCCTTCACGAGTGTGCAAACATAGGACTAGGTTTGGTTGCCATCCGAGCTGGGTGTTTAGAAACCTACACAACTCTAGTCGGTCACACATTATAGACTCCTACTAATTGGTATGATCCACTAACTAGGTATGTATCCAGTCAAAGTGATTTGACTAGCACAAGCAGAACTTTGCGCCACCTTGGCCGAAGGATTTAGTTATGCTTACTGTGCACGTCATATGTGCAGTCATTTGTCCACCCACCCTACTTGACTTGAAACAAAAACTCATGACCTCAGTTTGACCTTGTTAAGGTTGACAAATGGCTTATGAACATGCCTTCGCTCCATTCTGTCCCGGCCAAAGGTAGGTTTACACAATGAACTAATTAAGAAGTTATTCACATTAGTTAAGATTTATGATTCAGCTCTACTTCACCTCCTCTTGCAAAATTGTGTGGAGAGGTTATATTGTTCTATGATAGATTTGTTATTTAAGGATGAACACTCATACCATAGCTTTACTCAATACTGATCCATTAACTTGTAATTGACAAGAAATTTAAGATGCTGGTTGTAATACCTACAAGTAACTTGCATGATGGTTTGGCTTACTGGCTAGTGACCGCCTTAGCATGTAACCCATCCATGGGATGCATAGGGTTAGTTGGTAATTTCTTTCTCATTATGAGTTCATACATGTTCTATCTTTGCACTTATCTTGCATTTATGATGCACACATGTAAGTGCTGACCCTGCACTTCTGTATATAAAGAAAGACAGTCCAATACCCCCTATCTTAGACTCCATGGTCTGATTAAACATTCCCTTCGAAAGCAAGTCATTGCTCTACCCAAGTTGGTTCTTAATAATATGTCATCTATGCCACTGGTCTGTACCATAATACAATTCAGAAATTAATTATTATCAACAGATCATTTATACACTGTTCTTGTCCTTAATGGAAGTAAGAACTACAGGCTTGCACACCATCGAGTTCCTTCTTCATGCTACGGCATATTGAAGGAGTTTTGGAAAGGTATAACTATATATATAAGAGTTGATGCATGGTTCTGAAACAAACCGCATTTTTCTTGTAACAAGATAATAAAGGTTTTTCTTAAGAGTAGAGGAAGATATCTACAGCTTGCAAGCTTGTTTTCCTTAAACTGGCTGAATTTATTACAGCATTGACACTATAACATAACTCAAAACAAACAGTTCGAACTGCATGGTATTCTCTACACATTGAGAAGTTTACTTCAGAAGTATTATAAAAGAAAGAGATTTCTCACCAATTCCATAACCTGAATTGAGAGTATTCACTATCGAGCTTTGCTCAGGGCTAAGTTTTACTTTAGTTTGTAGCAAATAAAGAACTAAGAAGGAGAGAAATGATTTTCTCATGCCTGTGATAATAGCTGAGACAGGAGTTGAAACTTGGTAGTCTCCTAACGCCCATGAGCTTCTAGCTCTGCTCTTCATATCCCCTAAGAAAATACCAAACAAAATACCAGATGCAAGAATCGTAAAAGCTTAGAATGAAAATACTGGTTTCATACTGGTTTCATATAAATGCCAGACTTCAAAAGAGTTTCCAAAACACTTTATCAAGAAAAGGTTAAGGATGGTGCCCGATGATAATGCGCTCAGCTCCTCCACACTAGATTACATGAAGATAGATTTAAAATGATATGTGTCTCCATTACAATATAATGAATTGATTTTTTAGTGAGCTCATAAGAGTTGCTAAGGTTTTTACTATAAAGTTATGCAGTCACCTTCAATTGCCCTAGCTCGACTTAAGTTGACTTAGTCTTTGGTGAACGGCATAAAGATTATGAAATGATGTGCTCCCACTAATGCATGCTTTAAACATAACATCGTGGTCTTCAATTACTCATTAGGCTGAAGTTGAATTCTTAACATATTAAATTTAAATTATTACTTTCCTTACATTATTGATATTAAGGGTGCTTATATGAGGTTATACATATATATGTTTTTGATTATGGCAAAAATAGGTTTTGAAGGGACCTGAAACCCTTTACATTATAAAAGCTCCACGAAGTCTCAACCAACAGTTAAGCCAACAAAGAACACAACAACAAAAAAGCCCCATAACAGAGATAATCCTCAAAATAACTTAAGAGGCACAGACCAAAGAAAGCTAAAAGATAACACAAAACACAGGAAAACCAGCAAAAGACCAGCACAAAAGCAGCTGGGAACCAGCCCTAATCCAGCAGTTTCATAGTTTGTTCCATCTCTTTCTCAATCTTAGTCATATTATCAGCAATCTTCCTGAGCTTCTGAAAATCAGGAGGAGGTCCAACTGCCTTCCTCTTCAACGTACCTCTTGTCCTTTTGCTGGGTTCCGAAGAAGTGTCCTGTTCAGCATTGGCTTCCACATCCACCACATTCTTCAACTGAAATTGTTCTTCAAAACTACTAATCATATTTTTAAGGCTCTCCACTGTGGAACCAAGCACCCCACGGCTAGTCTTAACAACATTCTTGATGGATTCCTTTATTTTAGCATTTTCATTTTCCAGAGCTTCCATCCTAGCTTCGTAGCCTCTTTTGAAATTGTCAAAGCCCTCCATAGTGGATTTGAGGCTATCATTGACAGAGGTAATCTCCTTCTCAGACCTGGGGGAAGCCTCGTCTGGCACGTGCCCTTTATCCATCTACTTAACGTTATCTTTAACAATTTCCAGATTATTGCTATCAACTCTTTGTTTGAGTTGAATCTCCTTGATTTCATGGAAAACCCATTTGAAGATTTTAAAAGTGTCCACGGCCCCATCTCTAGCAAGAGCAAGAACATCAATGACAGACTCCTCAGAGGATAACAATTGCGAATTAGGCTCAAGAGATGTCGGGAATGGTTGTCTATTCTCAAGGTTTTGAGCAGGACGAGACTCACTAGAAGCAGTGGGAGAAGGGCTATTACCTTGTCTACACGGCTTACCAGCCGAGGTACCAACATTAGCAGAGGGAGGGGTGCATGAGGTGCGGGGGTTTTTAATTTTAGGGCTTTTACCAGCACAAACTTTCCCTTTTTTTTTTTGCTGAAGAGGGAATAAATTCCTCATCCTCAGACTCAGTAATAAAATCATCCTCCAAAGACTGAGAGTCCTCCGTCTCAGAATTGACCTCATGGATGGAGGCAGCCAAATGCGGCATAGCTTTCACATGATCAGAAATAAGAAGGATGAGGCCTTCATGCAGAATAGGTTTTTTCACAGGATCCTTTAAATGATCAGAAATGCTAGCATTAAGGGATTTCGCAAGAAAAAAGGGAAAAGAGATTCTAACCTTATGCCTAAAATGGTTAAGAAGAGCGAAATGGTAGGCAAAGGCATGGGTATACCTTCCATCAAGAGTCACATACTCCATGATCACCTTCAGAACAGCTCTCCAGATGGACTTTATCTTCAAAGTATTGTAACTGGTTGTTCCATCTCTCACTAAATTTCTCTTCTCCATTTCCTTCTTAGGGAAGAGTTTAATCGCCTCCTCAAAAAATTTCTTGTCTTTATAAAATTTAGTTCCTTCCGTAGAAAGACCAGTAACCTCAGCAATGAGGTCCTCATTAACAACAATGTCTGTACCAAACAGTTTGACAAAGCTCTTTTGTAATTTTTGACAAAGTCCTTAGTCACCCTGGCTTTTATCCGATGCAGCTTCTCAATGTAGATGGTAAAGCCGCCTTTCTCCAGTATCCTCCAAATAGTTTGATTGTTTCTCAGAACAATGCAATTCATGGGCTCCACCCTCTTCAAATCACCCCCCATTTTACCACACCTATACCCCACAAACAATTTGCAAATTATCCGGCTGCTGCAATTCTTCAAGCAGTAATAGAAAATGTGTTTGGATCTCAAATTCGCCCAGAAAACGTGTGGGAAGAAGGCACTAGAATAGCAATAAATTCTGAAATCCTAGGATATGTCCTTCGCACGCCACGCACCATTACTTCTAAATTTCTAATAATAAAAAATCTGACAGGCAATTTATAAATCATTTTTATCATCATTATAATTTAACTTCACGACTGGTGAGGTTATCCTGCCATATTAACCCCCTCACGTTGTCATTCAATTTGCCCCCTTTTCTCCACATTAACTTTTCATTGGCATTAATACCTAGGTTGGCAAAATAGTTCGCCACTTTATTGTTTTCTCTATAAGTGTGAGAAATATAACACTGTTCAAAGGATTGGATAATAGAAAGTGAAAGATTTATCCAATTCGCCATGTTCCATGAGGGACTTGAGATTTTTCTAAGGCATTGTATAACATTTTAGAATCCCCTTCAATCCAAACCTTAGAACAATTCATCTGTTTAGCAATTAGAAGTGCCTGGAAGGCTCCAATGTCTTCAACAGTATGGTTGGTCTGGGTACCTGTTGATGTGTCTTTTGTACACGACCAAACACATAATAAAATACCTAAAGGTACCTTATCCTCTCTTGAACAAAGTTCCCGACTGCTGAAGATCTCGTCGAAGGATCAGTCAGAGTAACTCCAAGGTTCTGTTATGTAGGATCTCTATGTGTGGATAGGCTCTCTGTGGTATGATGTGATTTTGCTGGAATCACAAGGGGACTTACACTTGATGATTGAACGTCTGATTTGCTTTGAATATTGCTGGAACACATGATTTCACTAGTCTAGATTTTAAAAAAAAAGGGAAAGGATGAGGGCGAGGAAAGGATCTAATTCTGACACTAAGAATGTAGGAGCAATGAATAACCTTTGATGAAATTCTAACTAAGTCTTGTTTTGACATCCCAGGACCATCTCCACAAGGTTAGTGCGATCTTCGGAGGAAAGCTTTATGATGTTCATATCATCGCTACAGGCATAGACACCATCAGGCTGATGCATATCAGTGAAGAAGCGACAATTGAAGTTAAGCTTAAGCTGAATGATTCCAGTTGACTACACAAGGCAAGTCTGCAATCAACAAACTGCTAGTAGTATGGATAAACAAATTTCACCATCAATCAAACACATTTCTTCCATTCATCTAATAACATGAAATCAAATCTGAGAAGTATAAAGACCATGCAAATTGTTGAATCGACCCATAGATTTCACCATTTCTTCAATGAAGTTTACAAGTCTTTTACAACAACATCTTGGCAACAATCCTTGCCTTCTCTTTCTATTCTACTCTAATTGCTATTCTATCGACTGACTATTCAGTATTAACTAACTATTCACCTTCTAACTACTGACTCACTATTATTAGCTTTTAGAAATGAGGAGCCAGAGCTTATATAGTGCTCACAATACAATTCAATGGCCCAGATCAATTTGAGATCAATGGCCGAGATTTTACAATAAAAACCCTAATTAGGGTTTGTTACAACAAACTCAATTCTGGCCAATGAAATAATTGCATTATTTGGACACATGTCTTTTCCGGAATATTCGACCAATGGATAACCGGGGTAGGTACATCGAAGTTTGTGTCATCTTTGATGAGTCAAGTACATTGAATTTGGACACGCTGAGGTGGACCAATCCGACTGGAGGAGTGATGACTGGGACGCCACCTTTTCTGACACTTGCAACTTGGTAGATATTCAATTTGATGATGCTGAGAAGCTGACTTTAATTAACTTTTCTGACACTGTCTGCTTCTTCAACGAACCCTTGCTTTAACCTCCTTTGTCTTCGATGTGCAGGATGGATGGTGTACCTTTCCTTGGAATGCTGGACTGGAAGATGTCGTCCTTGATGATGCTAGACCGGAGAAGGCCGTCCTTGTTGATGCTGGATTGGAGAAGGTCGTCCTTGTCTTGGCCTGGTCTTCTTTTAACTGCAAGACAAACCAAAAGATGATTAAGGACACATAATAAATTTATTTCAACATAGCATTTTCTACCTTAAATCATCAACAAGATGTTAAAATGAAGCTTGCTCAATATTCTCCCTAGGGATAGGCCCTATAAGGATTTCGCCTTGGACCCTCTGGAAGGGTCAAGAGCGGAATTTGCATTCCTGGCTCAAATTGTTCTCACTTTGCAACCGTACTTGCTTAGATACATGCCCAAGGATGTCCTCATTCTCAACCAACACCAATCTTGATGCAAATTTGGGGCAAAAGAGAGGTTTTTAAGAATTCTGCTATGGACCCTTTGGAAGGGTCAGGAGCGAAATTCACTTTTTAGGACAAAATCTATCATGTTTCCTCTCCAAAATACCTTCCAAGGCGAGCACACACTAGTTTTCCTTCCTCCAGAGCCCAGGGATCCATGCCTTGACCTCTATCATGAGCAATTTGAGTGAAATTGGGAATTTCGCTCTGGACCCTCTGGAAGGGTCAGTAGCGAAATTCACCTTTTAGGTCACAACTCTTCATTTTCTTCACTTCAATTCATCTTGCAGGGCAAAGTAACATCATTTCAACCTCAACTACACCTTAGGACTCCTAGTCTTGATTTGACACAAGGAGGAAATAGGTAGATGAAGAATTTCGCTCTGGACCCTTTGGAAGGGTCAGGAGCGAAATTCACCTTTTAGCTCAAAATTCACACTTTCGAAGGTCAATCATATTTCCAAGGCATTCCAAATAGCTTTTCTCACCCTAGTCTAGACCCGACTTAGCACAAAATTTGGAGGATAAGATGGTTTTTAGGATTTTCGCTCTGGACCCTTTGGAAGGGTCAGGAGCGAAAATCTTATTTTAGGCTTATTTCCTTATCTTTTCAACTCCAATCCACCTCCAAGATCAAGGACACATCGCCTCACTCCTATCTAGGCCATAAAAACCAAAAACTTGACTTGATTTGCAAGGAAAAAAGGGTGATCCTAGGAATTTCGCTCTGGACCCTTTGGAAGGGTCAGGAGCGAAATTCTCATTTTGGCTTCAAAATTTGCATTCTTGGTGACTAAAATCCACTCTAAGGCAATCCAAATGACTTCTCTCACCCTTGTCCAGGTTTGACTTTGCTCAAATTTTGGAAGAAAAGATGGTTTTTAAGATTTTCGCTCTGGACCCTTTGGAAGGGTCAGGAGCGAAAATCACTTTTTAGGCTCAATTCCTTCACATTTGATAATAATTGAGAAGTCAAAGTTATTTCTAAGGACCTCTCCTATCAAAACTCACCTTAGTCAGCACTAGGCTTGGCACAAAATTGGGAAAAAAGGTGGTTTCGAGAAAATTCGCTTTGGACCCTTTGGAAGGGTCAGGAGCGAAATTCTCATTTTGAGCTCATTTCTTCGTTCTTTCAACCTCAATCAACCTCAACAGGCAAGGACACACCTTCTCACTCCCATCCACGCCATAAAAACCAAAAGTTTGATTTGATCCAAGGAGAAAATGATGGATTTGAAGAATTTCGCTCTGGACCCTTTGGAAGGGTCAGGAGCGAATTTCTTCCTCTAGCCCAAAATCATCATTTTTGGAGACAACAATCAATTCAAGGGCAATCTCAAGGGCTTCCCTCACCTTAGTCTAGGCATGGCTTGGCACAAATTTTGGAGAAAATGATGGGTTTTAGGATTTTCGCTCTGGACCCTTTGGAAGGGTTAGGAGCGAAAATCTTGTTTTAGGCTCACTCCTCCATCATTTCAACTTGAATCCACCTTAAAAGGCAAGAAAACACTTCTCCTCTCACATCCAAGTTATAGAAACCCAAGTTTGACTTGATTTTGCTAAGAAAATAAAGGTTTTTAGGAATTTCACTCTGGACCCTTTGGAAGGGTCAGGAGCGAAATTCACTTTTTAGACCAAAATCATCATTCTTTTAAACCCAATCTTCATTGCAAGGTAAAATCTTATCTCTCTTCACCCTAGGAACAAGGTTTTAAGCTCAAGCAAGGTAAAAAATATAGGCTTGTAAGGAATTTCGCTCTGGACCCATTGGAAGGGTCACGAGCGAAATTTCCTTCCTTCGCTAAAACACTCATTCCTCAACTCTTTCAAACGTCCTTAAGGGTTTCAATATGCCCATTCTCTCTTTCAACATACCTTGGACATCAAAATTTGGCCAAATAAGGAAAGAAATGAGGTCTAGGAGGATTTTCGCTCTGGACCCTTTGGAAGGGTCAGGAGCGAAAATCTCATTCTTGACTTGATCCTTAATCTTTTCAACTCCAATCTTCTCTGGAAGGTAACAAAACATCATTCTTCACCCAAGAAACAAGGTTTGTGGTCTAAGCAAGGTCAAAAAATAGGCTTGCAAGGAATTTCGCTCTGGACCCTTTGGAAGGGTCAGGAGCGAAAATCACCTTCTTGGCTAGAATCCTTCATTTTTTCAAAGCTTTCAAACATTTCCAACGTCCAAACATGTCCACTCTTCCCTTCAAGATGCCTTACAAATCAAAATTTGGTCAAATAAGGCAAGAAATGAGTCTTAGGTTGATTTTCGCTCTGAACCCTTTGGAAGGGTCAGGAGCGAAAATCACCACTTGGGCTTGATTGTTCATTTTTCAAACTTCAATTTTCTCCTGGAGGCAAATATAGATCGTTTTCCATCTAAGGAGCAAGGTTTCAAGCTAAAACTAATACAGATGCAAAAGCATATGGATTTCAAAGAATCGATGTTGTTCAATTAATCGAGGAGACAAAGCTCCTTTAAATAGAGTTACAAAGACGATGTTTCTAAAAGAAACAATCGTTAACTAGAGGCGAAATTAGAAACAACTTAAATGACCATTAATAACATAAAGAGAAAGATATTATTCTAATACCCTCCCTTAATGGTCATCGTTCTAACTACCAAGAGAAATAACAGAGAAGGTTGCCCCCTCCTTCTCAGAACACGCTGCAATAGAAGACAAGAGCCTGCCACTAACTCTGCCACTTGAGATGAATCTGCCATCAACCCTCCCAGAAACTGCAGAACTTCTGGAGATACCTAAAACAACACCAACCGTCCAACCTAATGTTGGAGAACTGTCCCTCCCTGTAACTAGAGACACACCAAGAACAGTTGTCACGATTTTGAGGAAAAAATCGGCAAACCCTCCAAACTATTGCAAATGAGCAAGATGCCCGAAAATAGACTGCAAATAAGAGACTAGTGCAGATGTTCGCACAACAACTCCAGGTGCGACTAAAAACAGACTGCAACAAAGTACAATTTTTGAGGAAAAAATCATAAACCCTCCCATGATTTTTTTTCAGGGACACAAAATATTTAAAAACCCAGAGACTTTTTTTTAAGGGAAAAAAATATTAAAACCCATCAGAATTTTTTTCAGGTTAAAAAATATTAAAAACCGAAACAAACATCGATGCCCATAAGCCATCTTCACGCTTTTTGAGGCACGAAAAACAAGGTACTGAGAAGATGCTAAGTGCACAAAACCTGATTGCCTTCCAACATCAAGTTGGTCAAAGACACCATCTTGCACGTTTCCCAATGCATGGAAAACGAAAAAACTGAGAAGAGGTGCTGGCACAAAATTCAAAATTTTTGAATCCCACTGCAAAAACAGAGGCAAATGCAGGTACAGACTTCAAAAAATGAAGTACGGTTGGCACGAATTTCAAGAAAAAATTTCCGGCTGACCTAGAAATCCTTGCGAAAAACCCAGAAGGAATCTGTTGTCAGAATCTGGATCCGCTGGCTTGAAAATTGAGGCACGAAAATTGAGGCACCTAGAAAAATTCTGATGACGACCCAGATGAGATCTCGAAAAACCCACCACGAATCTGTGCTCAATTTTTTTTCGACTGAATCTGGAGGGTCAAAACCCTAGCCGAAAATGCAGATTTCCGTCCAAAAATGGCAGAAAAAAAAAATTGCAGGCGGGAAAAAAATGTGTCGCGTGGTTGCGCGAAATGCAGGAGAGACGGGTCACGGGAAAGGGCAGAAAATAGCGAGAAAACCCTCGTAGTTGCAGCCAAAACGAACTGTCAAAGTAGCAATTTCGAATAAACAAAGAAATTTTTCAAAAAAAAAACTGTTAAAAATTCATGACGAATTTTTAATTGAAAAATTATTTCGAAAATAACCAAGGCTCTGATACCATAATACAGATGCAAAAGCATATGGATTTCAAAGAATCGATGTTGTTCAATTAATCGAGGAGACAAAGCTCCTTTAAATAGAGTTACAAAGACGATGTTTGTAAAAGAAACAATCGTTAACTAGAGGCGAAATTAGAAACAACTTAAATGACCATTAATAACACAAAGAGAAAGATAATGTTCTAATAAAAACAAAGGAGCAAATGAAGTTTATAGGGAATTTCGCTCTGGACCCTTTGGAAGGGTCAAGAGCGAAATTCTCCTTTTGAGCTAAAATCTTGATTCTTCAAAGCTTCTAACTCCCTCTCAAGGCAAAAACATACCCATTCAACCTCCATCAAGCCAACGCCTAGCCAAAATAAGAAAAAAAAAAAGGGTTATAAGGATTTTCGCTCTGGACCCTTTGGAAGGGTCAGGAGCGAAAATCATGTTTTGACCTTGATTCTTGATTTTTCAAACTCTAATCTTCCTTGGGAGGCAAACATAGATACTTCCTCATGCATCTCCATCTTGATCCTGACTTTGGCTAAGGGAGAAATTAGTGTTTTCAAGAATTTCGCTCTGGACCCTTTGGAAGGGCCGGGAGCGAAATTTGCTTTGGACCCTTTGGAAGGGTCAAGAGCGAAATTTGACATTTTGGTCTCTCCGTCAGGATCATTTTATGGAATATAACATTTAAGTATAAGAACTTATACTTTAAGTTATATTCCATATATACTGTTAGGATGTTTGAGAGTGGTTTCGGACCTCCAAGAGTTATATTGCAAAATCTAGTTTTTGGAGGATTCTTCAGTTTTCCAGACTTGGTCAAATTTCAGGATCAGGACATTCCAGACTTAGCCAAATTTCAGGATTAGGACATTCCAGACTTAGCCAAATTTCAGGGCATTTGAAGATCAGGATGACATTCCAGACTTCATCACTCACCAACTTGACCTAGCTTGGACCTTCAAGAATGATACTCACTCACCAAGCAAGACACAATTAGCAACAAGATCAAAACCAGGCCCTAAGGAAGACTTTCAAAGAAACCCTAATTTTGGGGCCCCAAAGACTCAACCTAGCTCAAGCAGAGCTTGCTATCCAAGCGATCCCCCTGGCAACACTCGAAAAGCAAAGGCTAACAGACAAAACTCTAAAACCTAGAAAGCAAAACCCCACAAAGCGAAAAAAAGTAGTGGTCCCCATTTGCAATGGGGTGATGTGTGAATACGTCACAACAGTACCCAAGGGGAAGTTATACATATATATGTTTATACATATACTCACATCTATATTCCATATATATGTGAGTATTTGCATATGTGTATTACGTAGTTCATCATATACTCATATTCGTATTGATGATCTAAGATATTAAATAATATCAAGTCGAATAAAATATATATAATGATAGAGGGTATTAATAAAATCTTAAAATGATGACGACTCTAAACAAGTCCAACCAGAGAACACATGGTGGTCAACAACGATAAACCCTAGCAAGGTCAACTTATCTCAGTTGGATATAATTTTGGCGTCGATGGCAACTTTGACCTCTTGTCATTTCTACATCCCTCTCCCCAATGATACCCTCCCTCTCACCCTGGAGGGTAATGAAATCTCCTACATCCACTTAGATACACAAATGTAATAGGCTATAACTTAAAACCATATCAAGAACATACATATCAAAACATTAGATCGCATGTCTATTTAAATCCAAATTCACTCATTAATGTAACTCATCTAAAATACTGACACTGTCTACTGAGACACTACGTCAACACCGATAAACCCTAGCAAGGTCAAGTTATCTCTGTTGGATATAATTTTTGGCGTCTATGGCAACTTTGACCTCTTGTCATGTCTACATCCCTCTCCCCAATGATACTCTCCCTCTCTACCTGGAGGGTAATGAGATCTCTTGCATCCACTTAGGTACACAAATGTAATTAGGCTATAACTTAAAACCATATCAAGAACATACATATCAAAACATTAGATCACATGTCTATTTAAATTTAAATTCATTCATTAATGTAACTTATCTATATGATGCATTTACATAGCTTCACTTATCTTCATCACATCATTATTATGCATGAAAGTAAATTGAAATTGTTTCATGATAGAGGTATGTAACACACCTCAAGATTGATTTTATTTGCTAAAGAACTAACCTATTAGGTCAGAATAAAATCCGAAAGGCATTTTTTGACCAGTCTGCCATGATCACAATTGCAACAGACTAGTATGCACAATGTATGTTGGATCTTCTTTTGGAGTTAAAATCAGATTGTTAGTAATATTATTTTAAGCTATTTAGAGATGCACACAATCTGGTTTAATCAATATAATTAAACCATTGAATGTGTTATGCAACCTGTTGCTCTTTTTTGAATTAAGTGAAACAAAGACAAAGTAGTTTTTTTGGGTTCTTTAACATACAAGGAACCATGTTTTCTTTATGTGATTCAGCGTATCAAAATAACCCTTTTAAAATATTCATACATAGTTGTACAAATCCTCTGACTAAATTTTTAATGGGATATAAGTGTAAACTGTAAATTTGTTGCTTTGGTTCTTAAAAAAGTGGCTTTGCAAATGAACAGGCAAAACATTCAATTTCACAGATTTGCATGACATTCTATATACACGACATCTTATAATATATCAATTGATTGATTCGGTTTTCTTAGGATCTGCCATATTTACATGGCTGGAGATTGAGTTTACTGCATGTGCAGATGGCAATATTAAAGTTCAAAAGCACAAATCTAACAATATTGAATATATCTTGCTTTTTTTTAAATGATTGAAGCAATATTGCATAAATGCTGCTATTAAGAAAACAGAAAAATCTAATTAAGTTCTTTTAATCAGTAGAGGAAATGAACAGTTCAGCAAACTAGTATTAGGGATGTGATACAGAAAAGGTGTATCGTTCTTGCAAGGGACTTTTATGTGATGAGTTTGGAAAAGAAAATTTAAAAACATACCTTATGCAATCTTGAGGTGTGATAAGAAACTAAAACATTTGAAATTGACATGACTTAATTGGCATCTTAAATGAAAAGTGCATCTGTGGATCACAACTAGAGCAGATAACAAGATAGAATTGTATTTGCAGAAACATGATCAAAGTGAGAGACTAGTTTTTCATCACCATTTTTGAAGATGGAGGGTATATTGTTGGAAGGCGTAAACATCTATAACTTATTTCTTGTGGTATTCGCTATTCTAGTATTTAGTATTGGACAATATGTCAATATATGGTACATTAGGGATTCTGTCATCTTGTGTGTTTGTTTCAGTTTGAGTCAAATAGGATTAGTTTTTTTCATTCTAACATATATTCGAAGGATAAATATGATTCTTAACTGTATGAATTTACTGAATGTGATTGCAGAATAAATATGAGGAAACAATAAAGGAGAGTACAAAAGCACTGGATTTAAATCCAGCTTACATGAAGGCACTAATTAGAAGGGCAGAGGCCCATGAAAAACTTGAACATTTTGAGGAGGCTATCGCAGGTATCTTGACATGTTTAAGAACATATGCAAGACACAAAGTGTTTAACTTCTATGTTTGAAATTCTATCAGTTTTATTTTGTGTGTTGCTTCAGATATGAAGAAAGCACTGGAGTTGGATGGTTCAAATGAACAGGCAAGGAGAACAATTATTCGTTTAGAGCCACTAGCTGCAGAGAAGCGTGAGAAGCTTAAGGAGGAGATGATAGGTAATTTAAACCTTTGTCCTTCTCTTATAGAAATCCAAGGGAAACCTAACTACCTATTTTTTTGGCCATTGTTGTTCTTTTACATTTAAAAAAAATAAAATTAAATTCACTGAATGGATAAGAAATTCATAAGCCATTAACCAAAATACTGTATAGTATATTCTTGAACTGGCTATATTTTCAAAGCCTTATCAACAACCCACATAAATTTTTGTTCAATAATTTTGGTGACCTACTTCACCCTTCATTTGAGAAACACTGGTTTAGTAAGGAATCATGATGCAGTCAAGATTGGGGGGTCTTATCAAACTACCCAACCTTGCAGCCTTTACATATCATCCCACCCACATAAAAACATCTGAAATAAAGCTTGAAACATATATTTATTACAAAATCCTTCAAGAACATTTACATATATGGATGATTACAACAAGAGACAAAATTAAAAAACTTTACAATATTTCTAGGCACTTCATGTCTACGAGTCTTTGATCTTCATGTCTTCACACCTTCTTGGCTTCACTTCTCATTTGAAGCTTGATATTTTTCATCCTACATCTCTCATGGCTGCCTTGAACACCTCCAACACACCTGCAAAACTCTTCTTTCTCTTCTTCTATATTTCTCCTCTAGACAAGCTAATTGCCTACACTCTTAACCAATTCTTTGGAGCAACTTGCAAGATCTTTCTCCAACCTTGCTGCTGATGATTGCTGCTTGTTAACACCATTAAAGGCTGCATTTTATAGATATTAGAACCCTTGTGAGGCATCACAAAGAGACACCCAAATCTTCTCTTTCATTTCCCTCCAATTCTCTTTTAGAATTCCTCTGTATTTGCTTGAAATTCCTCATCAAATGCTTCCAAATATGGTACCCAATTGTTGGCGTGAATAAGGATATTTCCTAACTAGTTCTTGGTTAGTACCTATTCACACTTGTTAAGTTCACTTAGGAATCTTAGTTGTCACATGACAATCATTTAATGTTGTTCATGTTAGTTATCTTAGGTGTCATCATATTAGTTTTATTCATTTTATTTTGTCACAGGGTAGTTGTAACTACTCCCTCCTCACTTGCCTTTACAAGCAAGCTCATTTGTACATTGTAATATATCAATTCATAGCAAGTTCTTGTCTAGCATTTCATTTTGATCTCCATTGTTCTTCATTGCTCAAGTTGCAACATTCTCGTGTGTGGTTGGATAGTTTCTTGGTTGATCCATTGAAGTGCGCGTAGCTTCATGGGCTCATAATTTCTTCAACACCAATATTTCTAAACAATATCCAATGACTTGCTGTTGTAAATAACTTTGAAAATTGAATAAAAACAAGAACCAAGTCATGCTTTTTGGAAATTGAATAGTTTTTAATTATTCTCTAAAAAATCACTATCTTTTCCCTCCATTTTAGGCATCTGAAATGAAAGAATAAAACAAGAATGGAATGCTGATGGACACTTGCCTTATGAACACTTCCTTAAGCATCCAAATTGAGTAAATTAATTCATTTCCAATTTTTAATATGCCAATTAATCCCTTCAACCTTTGAAACCTTGAAATTGTGCAATATAATACTTGTAAAATCACATTAAACGCTTTGTTTGCCTCTGATTTTTGAAATGAAAGTCAATTCTCGTTAAAACTAATATTTTATCCTTCCACACTCCAAAATATGTTCTTGAAGCTCCAAAGTACACAATTTTTTTTTTTTTTGAACATATAATATAAATTATTTTTTTGGTGATGTAGGATTGGTTGTGAGCCTTGATTCTCCTACGTAAAATCATAGGCCACTGTTAGGCAAACATATTTTCTTAGAAGTATGGTGGTAAATAAGTGGTTTTAGTTGAAAGGGAAATGGATAGACATGCATTGCTAGTACATAAGATTTAAAACCTAATATAAGCTTGATATATATGTGCACTTAAAGCTATGTCCATGAATGAAAAGAGGACATAGACATTTACTATACTAACTCTATGATGAAAGACTTGCAGATATCAGATCTTAAACATTTTCAGCAGCATATACATAAGCACTTAGA
Organism: Cryptomeria japonica; assembly: GCF_030272615.1. Classification (NCBI taxonomy): domain Eukaryota; kingdom Viridiplantae; phylum Streptophyta; class Pinopsida; order Cupressales; family Cupressaceae; genus Cryptomeria; species Cryptomeria japonica. The sequence goes on along the minus strand of NC_081411.1, from coordinate 590,278,254 downwards.
AATAAGAAAAATACAGAAGAAGATGGCACAAATATACATTGGGAAAACCCTTTGGGAAAAACTCAGCCTCCAAAGCATGAAACCATGTGTTTTCCTAACAATAGTTGCAATATAATATCAGGCTCAGAGCCTTAACACAGATATCAACAGCCTGCTGTGCTGGAGGAAACCCACCAGTATAACCTCTGCCATAATGTCTCATCTCTCTAATCTACATCTCAAGCATTTAATATACAACTAAGACCAAAACTAGAAAGCACCAATGGTTTCTAAAACCATGGGAGAATACTGTTGTCATTTTATGACACCCTTGGTCCATCAGTGAGAACCGATCGGATATATGTTCCATGGACCAGTGCTGCCCTAGTTGGATCAAGGAGAAAGCAATGGAATTATGAGGTGTGAAGTATTGTCTTGCCGGAACTCCGGAACTTCGGAACCCCAAGGTTCTGAAGTTCCTTTCCTTAGTCTCCTTTTCTCTTCCCTGGAACTTCGAGGTTCCGAAGTTCCTTTCCTTAGTCTCCTCTTCTCTTCCTCGGAACTTCGGAACCCCGAGGTTCCAAAATCCCAATCCTAGGTCTTCCTAACTTCGGTAACCTGTGTTTCCGAAGTCTTCCCAACTTCCTTCCGACTTGCAACACTTCTAGATGGCATGATCAACACTCAAGGCTTTTAATGCTCCAACAACTCTTGCAACCAGTTTTCTATAGAAGGCTGTCATGCCTCATTGTAAAGGGTTCTCTCCCTGCTGGCTTGAGCTATTCTATGTTCTTTCACTTCTCTTAAAGACTTGTATTTATCTTGCATTTCTGCAACTGTAAGTTTGGCCATTGGCCTTATAATGAATTGAAATCATCATTCTTGCCTTACTTCTACTTATGTATGTTGTGTATGTGTTCTTACCTTCATTGTAAGCGTATGTTTGTGGCTTGCTTTCACATATATGTTGTGTTAACCTGTTTCTGGGTTTGACTTGTGGGAAACCTTCTCCCCTCTTGACATTCAACAAGTTCTAACCTCCATACGTGCTTTGAGGTCATTCATGCAACTGAAGTTTGTGCATCTCTTGGGTATTTCAGTTGATTCTTTGTGCCATTTCGGGTGGGGAGAGAAACATCTCTTATCTTGGTGCATCACCTCCTTTCATTTTAAGCATTTCTCTCTTCCCTTTTCCTTTGCAAGCTGTTAGGATAGGTTTAGAAGTAAGATTTGAAGTCTTGGGTTGGTTCAACACCTGCACTTGGATTGAGAAGGAAGCCGGCCTTCTCTGGAGATTCAACCCCTTGCACAAGTTCCCACACTTCGGGGTTGTTTCCATGTTTCACGAGGTTGCTGAGTTGATAGCTCAACAAGGGTGCAAGCTTTTGTGATAACAAATACCATGAGCTAAAACTAGTGCTCAAATTTGAACGCCCAAATAAAGGCGAGTTAATTAAAACTTAATTGGAAACTTCTTTCAACTTTAGCACTCGTTGGTCTTATTTGCCTTGATTGGTAACTTGCTCATGAGAACTAAATATCTTCCTTGATCTTCTCCAAGTCACCACTTAACTCCCCCTTTCCATGCTCTTTCTAATACAACTCATACACACCTTACAAGTTGTAATAGTTGCATTTAGCAACTCCCATGACTAGTAAAGTGATAATTACAAATTGCCAAATTACAAACTACAAGTGACGACAGTGCTACTCCAAGTGGGATGACTCAAATATGTGGGTGCACAATACTTAAAAATACAATTAAACTAAGTTACTGATTTGGGTACGGATTCGTGGATTCGACAAATTATTTTTTCTTGGGCACGGGTATGGGTATGTCCGTACACATATTTTAATTATATATATATACACACATACACACATTATATATATGTTCAAACATCAAAATTCTATATATGTTTTCATGCATTTTATGCATCACAAGGGGCGAAATTAGGGTTTTGATGTTAAAAAAATATTAGTAAAGGTGTTTTTTTATTGTTTTTTGTGTTTTTATGACCCATGGGCCTTGGTTCTCCCGGGTCCACCCGGGTTCTCCTTGGGTTCCACCTGGGTCCTGCCCATGTGGTTGGGTTCTCTGTGGGTGGAACTCGGGGAGAACCAGGACTGGGCAAGAACCAGGACCCGAAGCCAACCCATTTTGCCAAGAACTGTAGCAATTAAATAATTAAATATGAACATTGGAAATGCAAGGTTGAGACAACATTTTCCGACAATCTCCTACACATCAGACAACTTGCAAGAGCATAAGGGAATCCTTAGAAATCACAAACTATTTGCAAGTGTATGATCATGTTGCACAAAGTGAATGCTTCGTTCTGCTTGTTGCGTGGGACCTGTTAACACAAAAGCTCGCACCCTTGCTAAGCTATCAACTCAGCAACCTTGTGAAACATGGAGACAACCCCGAAGTGTGGGACCTTGTGCAAGGGGGTTGAATCTCCGGAGAAGGCCGACTTCCTTCTCAATCCAGGTGCAGGTGTTGAACCAACTCAACACTTCAAAACTAACTCCTAAGCCTATCCTAAGAAATTGTAGAGGTAAAGGGAAGAGAGAATGCTTGAAATAAAAGGAGGTGATGCACCAAGAAGAGATTGTTCCTTTCCCTACCGAAATGACACAAAGAATTAACTGAAACACCTAGGAGATGCACAAACTTCAGTTGTATGAGTGATCCCAATGCATGTATGAAGGTTAGAATCCACTGAATGCCAAGAGGGGAGAAGGTTTCCCACAAGTCACACTCAGAAAAACAAGTTAACACAACATATATGGAGAGAAGAGCCACAAAACATACACTTATGATGAAGGTAAGGAAACATACACAACATGCATAAGTTGAAGGAAGGCAAGAATGAAATTTCAATTCATTCAAAGGCCAAAGGCCAAACTTACAGCTGCAGAAATGCAAAAAACAATTAGAAGTTTTTAAGAGAAGAGAAAGAGCATAGGAAAGCTCAAGGCAGCAGGGAGAGAACCCTTTACAATGAGGCTTAACAACCTTATATAGAAAAAAAAGGTTACAAGAGTGATCATGACTCCTGCATGTTAGTCGGGGAGCGCAGGGAAGTGCATGCACTTGACCTCAGTACTTGCAAGCAACCTAGCCATACCCACAAAAGGCAATCTTGAGAAGATGGATTGATTGACCTTCCAAATTCAGAGTATGTAGACATGACATAGGTCACTACAACAAGCATGGCCCCGTACCTCCCTTGATGGAAATCCTGCCAAAAACATTAAATGCACCCCTGTGGCTCCACAAAAGAAAGTGCATAAGTCACCAAAACTGTCGGAGCATTTAAAGCTTTGAGTGTCGATCATGCCATCGGGAAGTGTCGCTAGTCGGAAAGAAGTCTGGGGATTTCGGAAGCTCGGGCTCCCGAAGTGGGAAAGACAAGGAAGGAACTTCGGAACCTCAAGGTTCCGGAGTTCCGGGGAAAAGAAAGGGAAGGCTAAGGAAGGAACTTCGAAACCTCGGGGTTCCAGGGAAAACTAGAGAGAAAAGGCAAGGAGGGAAGGAACTTCGGAACTTGGGGGTTCCGGAGAAGGGAAGAAGAAAAGAAAAGAACTCCGGAACCTCGTGGTTCCGGAGAAAAGAAGGAAGAAAGGCTAGGAGAGCACTTCAGAACCTCGGGTTTCCAAAGTTCCGAAGAAGGCAAGGGAAAGGAATTTTGGAACCTTGGGGTTCTGAAGTGCCGGAGTTCCGGGGAACTCGAAGGAAAGAAAAGGAAAAGGCGGAACTGCGCAAAGGAACTTCGGAACCTCGGGGTTCCAGAGTTTCAGAGAAGGGAAGAAGAAAAGAAAGGAACTTCGGAACCTCGGGGTTCCGAAGAGAAGAAGAGAAGAAGAGAAAGGGAAAGAAAGAGAAGAACTTCAGAACCTCGGGGTTCCGGAGAAAGAAAAGCGAGAGAAGGCAAAGAGAAGGAACTTTGGAACCTCGGGGTTCCGGAGAAGGAGAACATGAGAAGGCAAAGGGAAAGAACAATAGCCTTCTCATCGTTGTTAATAGCTTGTAGTTTAAGGATGATCAACTATAATATCTCTCTAGCTAGTTCCATTAGTTAGCAACAGCACGATCATAATCAGTAATATTATTATTATGATTAGATATGAGGAAGCAACGAATTACCAAGGCATCAATAAGTCTAAATTATAATTAATATTATGGCACGATGAAATTATGAAGAGATGTGTGGTGATGACAATCACCAGCGATTACATGAGACTTAATGAAGAGATGCAGTTAATACGTTAAGACAGTGATCATAACAAAGACTTCTTGGTTGTTATGAAGAGATGTCCGATCCAAGGGAGACATGATTCCTCACACTCAAAAGATGCGACTCTTCAATTCGAGAGAAATAAGAATTAGATCAAACTCATCCAGGAAGGGGGGGTTTAGAAGGGAAATTATTTCTGTTTATTACGGGTATAATATTTGGATCTGCTCCTTGAGCATTGGCCTATTTAGCTGTTACCGATTGCAAGCACATAAAATACAGATCAGGGATAGCATTACTGATTACAAGGAAGAACTGGATGTGTTAGACATGACACCAGATTTATTACAAACTTAGACTTCCATATCAAAGATAGCGACTATATCGCTCCAGGCGATATTATCTCATCAAACATCTAATGAATTAAAGGATTATATTTGAGACAATGATCCTATTATTACAAGTAATATTATATTATATTTGCTTGCACACATCAGATATAACAATAAGCGTCTATAAGACAAGATCATCTTGCATAATTGTTTCAGTCGTATCAGACATAGTAAAGATAATCTATCATGGTGACTTACACTTGAAGTGCAGAATTATAAGATCAATTCATCTAGCATATATCTTGTTGCCCAATCAGAGATAGCAGCGGTATTGATATTAGTCATATAATAAGAACAACTATCCTACAAAGTGATCTAATATATATTTTATTCTTGAAATAACATTATCATTATCTATACCTCACCAATCACATAAGTCTATAAGTGGTATCATATATTGTAATTCTTTGTGATATTTGAGACTTGAAGGAAAGAAGTCTCCTGCAATTGATCCTTAAGTTAATTGTTCCCTTATCCTTTAAAGCTTACATAAGGGGGGATATTACAATCTCCAAGTTATTTCACATCACAAAAGATAAGAGATTAAATAGCCCCCATGTTGTAACAAAAAAACCAATGAAGTACAATAATAGTAAATGATCACAAAGTGTGAGAATTTGCCAAGATCTAGAGTCCAATTGATAGCACAAATGAGAGAGAACAAAATATGACAAGAATATACTGTATTCCTATCAAGATGCAAAATACTGATCAACTAGATCATCAAGAATTATCATATACAATGTAGATGAGCTTGCTTATAAAGGCAAGGCCATATGGATATGTGAGCACACAATCATGACATGTGTCTCAATGAGAAACAAGAGTAGGTAGGGGTAGATAGGAGTAGGTAGGAGAAATAATAAAATATTCCACAAGAGGTGGATCACCCACTGAAGGTGGAATGTAACAATAAGATAAGACCACAAAAGGTGGAATTTCTCCTACATACATCATCCCTATGTGCACACTTCCCTAAGTGTCTCATATCCAAACTACTATGAGATGCATTATCCTAAGTCAACTTAAGCAAGGTGTAATTATGTTTAATAATTTACACCAACAACCCCCTTTAAGTGCAACTTAGGGGAATGCACTTAAGCTAACAATGCAAGATGGGTCTCGGCTTCTAGGCCATGTTAGATACCCATGTACAAATGCAAATGCAAGCAAACCAATGCAATCTCTCACAAACGGAGAAAGAGAGAAAAAAGCAATAGGAAAAAACTCCCCCCTAAAAAAGAGATGAAAGCACACAATGCTCTCAATGACGAATGAGAAGAACAAAATCTCATGTGAGGAAAAAAAAACCCCAATAAGAGAGAAGAGGAAAGACCATGAAGCCCCCCTTCAATATAGAATCTCCTGCAAAGATGGTCCAAGATGTTGACCAAAATACCTCCCCATAAGGAAGAAAGAGAGCCAATGTTGCATCAATAATGTCAACGTGTGACAAAACCAGTTACCAATGTCGATGATGATGAATCACTCGCTGCAACATGATAAAGATCAGGCATGGAGACAACTTGCTTTGAGCATCACTTGGATACTCAAATTGCAAAAATATTGGTACAATCAAAGTCTCATGGGAGCCATGCACAAATGTGTACAATCTAAGTCTCAATGGGAGCCATGCACCAAGTCTCACAAGGAGACATATGGATGAGCAGCAATGGAAGATGTACTCGATCCAGATACTTTCTCAGCTAGAGAATAAAAGTCTCACATGAATATTCCTAATCTACGGTGTACAAGAGGATTACATCAAATAGGTCAACAATGTCAAGTACAAAGAGCATACAACATAACATTGTAAATATGGAAACATGAAGATGATGCCACCAAAAAGATGCCTTGTAGAATATTGCAGAAAATGTGCCTCCAATTGGAATGTCGCCAAGAGATATAAAGGAGCAACTGACTCCCCCTTTTGACTGCAGTTGGAAGCGCTGCATGACAGGTATGAAAGGTGGACGAAAATATTTTGTTCCCGATTTTGCATATTTATTGAAAATTTTGTTTTTAAAAGATTTAAAATCTTAATAAAAACAATTTATTAAAAATCCCATTAAAAGACATAAAATAACTTTATTAAAAATTTAATAAAGAAAAACATAAAAAAGTTTTTATTCTAAAGAATTTTTTTGAAATATTTAAAAAATTTATTAAAAAACTTAATAATAAAAACATATTAAAAATTTTAATTATAAAAACTTAATTTTTTTTTAAAAGAACTCTTGCGGGGCCCGCAGATACTTTGCGGGCTGCAAGTGACTTGCGATGACTGTAGGGCTTGCGAGGCCGCAGGTGACTACAGTACCTGTAGGCTGTCTATGGACCGCATGGGCTTGCGAGGCCGCGGGTGACTACAGTACCCGTAGGCTGTCTGTGGACCGCAGGGCTTGCGGGCCGCAGTACTGCGGTGACCACAGAGTTGCGTCTCGCAGTACTTGCAGTGACCGTAGCTTGTGTCACCTACAGACACTGCGTGACCCCAAACAAAAATAAAAACAAACAAACTTTTATTTAAAAAACGCCCCCCCAAAATTTAAATTCGTATTTTTTATTGAAAAAAAACGAAAAATAATTTTTTTATTAAAAAATTAAAAAATGTACCTGCTGTAGACATGTCCGTACGATAGGCAGGGAGGGGGATTTTTTTTTGCTTGGAGTGATGAAGTCCAAATTTGACGAATGAATAAGCGATCTTGGGGTTTTGCGTGTTTTGACTGTGCTAGCGATGATGAAATTTGCCAAAAATGCTCCAAAATTGCAGATCACTGTCGGGACAAGTCACCACCCTCCACCTTCAAACGGCTCTAGATTTGGTTTCGGATGTCGGATTTGGACGAAACAAAAGGCGATTCTAACTTTCTCGAACCTCCTTAATCCAATGGTGATCTCAAAATCAACCCAACAAGCTCCAATAATAACCTGCAATAAAAAGCTCCAAAATGCAAAACCTCAAATTTCTCTAATTGGCAAACCAACAACACTCTAATGGCTCTGATACCATGTGAGAATTTGCCAAGATCTAGAGTCCAATTGATAGCACAAATAAGAGAGAACAAAATATGACAAGAATAAACTGTATTCCTATCAAGATGCAAAGTACTGATCAACTGGATCATCACGAATTATTATATGCAATATAGATGAGCTTGCTTATAAAGGCAAGGCCATATGGATATGTGAGCACACAATCATGACATGTGGCTCAATGAGAAACAAGGGTAGGTAGGGGTAGATAGGAGTTGGTAGGAGAAATAATAAAATATTCCACAAGAGGTGGATCACCTACTGAAGGTGGAATGTAGCAACAAGATAAGACCACAAAAGGTGGAATTTCTCCTACATACATCATCTCTATGTGCACACTTCCCTAAGTGTCTCATATCCAAACTACTATGAGATGCATTATCCTAAGTCAACTTAAGTAAGGTGTAATTATGAGGAATAATTTACACCAACACAAAGTGATCACAATAACTCCATCCAAACCTCAACTCCAATGCTATATGAATACGAACCTGTAGGTAGAAACAATCAACCATAGAGAGAAGACCTGCATCCATACCACATAGCAGGCCCATTTGCCAATACCGTTGGGTACTCTAACTATGACAAGCCAGACTCCTTCCAAAACCCCAAATAGAAAAGCCTTCTCAACATCCAACCATTCAACCCCAAGGTCAAACACAAATAAAAAATCAATAAACTAGCAATGATATATGCCTTTCAACCAAAGGAAGATCAAACTAATAACCATTCCTATCACTAGGGAATATGCCCAAAACCATCCCCTATGCTTGTCAAAAAAATCTACTCCTAAACAAACTCGTGCATATGAGAAGGCAAAAAGGAAATAGCACCATGTCATGTACTCCTCAAATAAGCCCTCCAGAATTCACATACATAGCCCAAGACTCATACCCTAGAGAAAATGAAGCATAAAAAATATGATACATCTGAGTACTAGGTGGGCAATACCTCTTAGATAATTCTCTGCCATGTGGGCCAAGAGTGGGGAATGAGATTGCTCAATCACAAACAATATACTCATTAGGTCCATGCAAAACTCATATCTAGCTTCTAGTGTAGGCTTTTTAGTCTTTTTTCTGAAACCTCATCAAGAGTCTCTATTCCAACACATGATCTCCAACTGCTAGGGGTGTCCAACCTCATCCACACCTGTCTAGCATCAATAACCATCTGATTGACTGTGGCATGCTAGTCGAACTCCATCCGCATTATTGCAATATCTAGAAGCTCCCAAAGTGAAATTATTACTACACTGAATAGTAGAAGGCTACCACAAATCACTGTTAAACCTCCTTCAACATGGTCAACATAGAAACTAGGAACCTCTCTTGACATCTTGATTTACATCTTCCTCACAAAAGGTCATCTGTTTGATAGATAAATCTGCTCCTAAGAACACCAATATCATGCTAAGACTGTAAAAGAAAGAAGTCCTAGAGACCTCCATGGCACAATGTCACATCACTGCCAAAGTTTCCACTGAGAGTAAATTAGAGCTACCTTGACATCATGATAAATATCTTCTAACCAAAGATTGCACGTGGTCCTCGCACAATCAAAGAACACATTTGCAATACTTGACCTCCCAAAGGGCAAAATAAAACCATGATCTCTAAACCAAGATAACAAGTAATTGCCACTGACTATGTCTTGCACAAAGCTCACATTGAAAGTAAACTAGATGTACCATGACATTTTGATAAACATCTTCTAAGTAAGATAACTCATTGCCTTCACACAATTAAAAAACTCAACTGACTAAGAGCTCCCAAAGGGCAAAGTCAAGCCACAATCTCCAAACTAAGAGAACAAGCAGTTACTATTGACTACGTTCTTGCACAAAGCTCCCACTAAGCCGTGATCCAAAACCTCTCATGACAACATACTCACACTTCTGTAGGTTCCCAAGAACATGCTTAAGAAACCAAACTACACACCCAAGTGCTCCAAGTCCTAAAGTCCCTTTGCTACAAGTAACCACGAATATTTATTTTCTTGCCTTTGCTACTAAACACACCAATGCCCCATGATGGTCAAATGGCGAACAAACTAGAATTTGCAACTCCACGGCACCCAAAGAGTCCGCTTCATGATCCTGTTGCATGCAAGACACCATTAAAACTGCAAAAATCTATGGGTATAGACAACCCAATTCAAGTTATCTATGTAACTTGTGGGTATAAGCAACCCACAAAAACTACAAAACTCATGTATCTCAAAGCACAACATGGATCCTTAAAGAATTTAAACCCAAACCTAAGCATACTCAAGTCTGCATCAGCAATAAGCAAAAAAGAGACATGTAGATTCTTCCATGACACCAACATCAGATTCAAAATCCAGCTCCGATGTCTTGGAAATCCACAACAGGGAACAATTCCAACTCAAGAACCCAACAAGGACCACACCACTTATGCATCAAGAGAGCTGCAACCAACCTCCTCAAACCATGCATGCAAATCTGTAACTATCACCATTCAGAAAGCATTGAACAATAGTCACTTCACAGATCTACAAAACCATATTTGCAATTCTGAATGCATTAACACAACTGAAACACCCACAAATTTGCAACCACTAGATCTATATTCCAAATGCTAGACTATCACAAATTTGCAACCTATAGATTTAAAAACACAATGAATCTGCAACATGCACTTGATGAAGCCACACATGCAGCCACATGCAATAACATGCAACACATGTATCCATCCATGCAATTCTGGTACAATATATATTCACAACATGCAACCCACTAGCCATCCATGCAACCATTAGAAAGAAAGCTAATTAAAGAGATATTGAATGAAGCCATTTGAAATTTCATCCTAGGCTTATCTAGTGGGGTACAAAACTAAATGTTAAATCAAGTGTAATCATTAGGATCGTCTACATTGGATGATCTTTTGTATTATTGTATATAGCCCTTTTAAAATTATTTTCTGGTTTTTGTATATAATTGCATAAAATTGGCTAATAATCATAATTAATAATCATCTTTTTGAATTCTGTGAGTTTACGTTTGATATGGCATGCAGGAAAGTTAAAACAGCTGGGGGATTCAGTCTTGGGGCGGTTTGGCATGTCTGTTGATAACTTTAAGGCTGTTAAAGACCCTAGTACTGGATCATATTCAATTTCATTTCAACGCTGATTTTGTTGACTGGAAGCGTGTTTAGGTTTTCTGTCATTTCCATCCCATTTTCACAAAATTGCTGAAATACTAGATTCTGTGAAGAAACTCAATAGCTATCATGGAAACAGCTTCGATTTCTCAGTTAGCTAGGTTTATGCACTCAATCTATTTGCATTGTAAATTTGTATAATATTTTTTTTCGCATCTTATTGTTTCTTTATAAATAAGCCTAAATAAACATGAAGTATTCAGGATAAGAAATCAAATTGCTTGGTACAATGTTTTTGGGGATGAAGTACATGTCTATTAAAAATACATTCGAATATTTATAACAAGCAGGCAATAATAATACAGGTATTCGCATATGTGCATTTAATTTGCTGTATAGTAATAAATGGTGAAATGTTCAACTTATTTTTACACACTTTTTGTAAACAAGCGCACACAACATGCATGTGCATACAAAATTATGTATTTTTGTGGAATTTAGTTGTGATTTTGTAGTCTTATGTTCAAGTTAGAGTAACCTATGTATTATTCTGAAATATAGTTGTGATTTTGTAGTTCAATATTCAAGTCGGAGACCTATGTATTTTTCCGAAATTTAGTTGTGATTTTGTAGTCTTATGTTCAAATTAGAATAAGCCTTATGTTTTGTAATTATGCACTTTTTGCCCTTCAAGCAAAGTAACTGATTTGGGTATACAGTCGGGTATGGGTTTGCTGGCACAGTGATTTTTTTCCCCGGGTTTGGGAGGTCTGAGTATAGTTGTACAAAATTATAACTTTAAAAATACTAAAATTTAAATAAATCATAAATACTAAAACTTAAAAGGACCAACAAGATGTTCGTCTAATTATGTATTTTGTTGGTGCCCAGTATTCATAGTTTTTTAGAGGCCTTGGAAGCCTGGTTGTATCATTTGGAATGCATATTTTTGTATGTTTTGTGGGTGACCCAACTTCCATTCAAAAACTTAATGTACAATGACTGACCATTGAAAGAAAATTGAACGACTCCCAAAATGTGTTATGTATGGTGAGCCATGGCGCATTTTATTGGAGATAAAGAGGGCACGTGAGGCTTGAAAGGGCAATGATTCATTGTAAGAGAGAATCACTTGAGCTTGAGGGCCAAGTTCGGTTACATAACCTAGTTTATATCTTCAGCAATTTCTGTGACAACTGATTTGATGGGGAAGATACAGAATATGATGGATGATAAGTTCAGAGTTTGGACATTGTGACGAATGCATATCAAAGTTGAGGGTTAAATAAAAGATTCCCGACCTTGTCGGGGATATACTGTTCACTGGGAAGATCTGCACCAACACAAAAAGATTGAAAGGTACATAAAAACTCATTCGGGCTGTTCATGAGTATCAGCTGATCACAAAATTGAGGCTGTCAGTAAGCATAATCATCTCAAAATTCAAGCATACCAGCCTTCTAGAGAGTTTCAGGAGGACATAGAGGCATTGTTATATGTACGAGGAGTTGTTCTAGTATAGTTAGTATTTGTGTTGTGGAATAATCCTAATATGCAAAGGTAATTTATTTAAACACTGCTATTTCTTTTGAGAAAATTCATCATCATATTTGTGTTGCAGACCTTAGTACATTCTATAGTGCAAAATGCTTGTTGCATTTTGTCAAACATTTATGCATTATTGTTGAAATTCAAACCAAGCTTGTCTGAGCACAAATAAATCAACGTGGGATAGTACAGCCAAGGAATTTTGATATTCTTGAAAAATCGCTTAACAAAATCTCAAGAGAAATGAGTGGGCAAGTAAAACATAGGGATTTTCCTTCCACTATCATTGAAGTGGACGGGTCACAAATTATAGGCACCTAAGGAGTTGAAGATTCTCCCATTTCATTACCTTGCTCAGATGTCTAGGGAACCGTTGTTTTGTTCAACTAATTTACTTAATCTTCTTCTTCAAATGAATCCTTAAGCATTTTGTGTTTGACCCACAATGACACTTGCCGATGCCCCTTTTATTTCACTTATGTATTGCCTCTTGGCAATATCCATATTTACATTATAATCATCTATACCTATAGGCATGTAAAACTGCACCCCCTTGACCATAGAAGTTTGGGATTATAAGTAACCTTTGATGTTTCTCTAAGTATTGCATGGCTTGTATGTTTTCAAAACAAAAAATATACTACTCCTTTGTCTGTATGGCTAGGTATTGATGAAATTCATATTGTTCCAAAATGGTTGAAAGTCTAGGAAATGACCTTAAAGATTTGGCTCCTAAAACTCTTGCAATCCGATGAGCATTGTTAAGAAATTTCGACAATTATGAGTGGCTCAAGCACATAATATGGCAAGTGGTGGGGCTTTGGCAATGTGCCTTCAAACATAACTATTGTGAAACTTTCCCAAAGTCCTATTCTTTAATATATTCTTTCAATGCCATAAGAATCCTAGTCATCTTGAATTTGGTAAGTGCCATGTTCATCAAAGGTAAGAGTTGGCTACCTATCAAGTATAATAGGCGGCATATTTGTGGCCATTCAATTAAAGGTCAAAATTCACATGCACTACATCCATAGTGGGATTCAATTGAGGCAAAATTTTGTATCAAATAGTAGGGCATTGTATAATGCATCTATTAAATATGAGAACATGAATACGTTATATGCTCTTATCAATAACATCTAATTGTTTTTGTAATGAAATGATACGGTCAATTGAGGATCACACTCTCAATGAGTTAGATATTTGTTGTCTGTCCTTATTTACATTATTTGTGTTAGCATCTAAGTAGTATCTACTCACCACTATCATTGTATCTCAAATTGCATGCATAGCAAACCACACTTGATAGGAGAACTTGATAATTCTTGTGAGTCTATTTAGGTTGTCTTACCATCCTCATCACCTCCACAGAGTCATATTCATCCTCTTTCGTAGATTCATCCTCCATATGTGAAGTCCATTGATTGACCACTTCTTGATAATGAGAAGACATGAAAATTTAGGCATTTCACATAAAACTAGAAACATCTACTATCCCCCTACGCAAATTTGATAGGACTCAATCTCATATTGAGTAATTATCCCAATTGTGCATAAGAATACATTTGGCCTTGCCATTGCTTGATGCAAACATGGATTTGAAATAGTGATGGTGTAGTTATTTTTTTCTAATATAGCCTTGGAGGAATCTAATGCTACTTGCATTTGTTAGACTTGGGTGAATATTGTTGTCATTGATGCCAAACCAGTGATTCAGTTTGGACCGGATGGTATATGCAATATATTAATATCAAGTGAATAATCCGGTTTGGTCCAAATGTTGTGTAGTAAGCAGTTGGTATGTGTAGTTTTGCTATGAGCAGGTGATGCGAGTTTTGGTATTGTTTTGGGATGTGCTGCAGTCAGATGTAGTTTATCTGTTGGAGTTATTTCCAGAAGATCCTTATTCGGAATTCTGAGTTGTGTTTACATTGGTCTCGATATCCGTTATGTGTTTTGCTATTAGCTATCTTTTGGTTATGGCAGATGTATCTTTTTCATGTCTTGTGGTTCGATATCTATGGCATGCGTATTCGTGGAGTTTGGAGATGCTATGTTTAGAGTTTAGAGTTTATGGGTCAGTTTCTATGGGTTCAAATGACCCGTCCCATTTCGGTAATTAAGATATATGCATTAGTAAATTAATTCTGTAAAAGGAAGCATATAGAGATCTTGTGGAGGCTGACTTCGTTATCATGTTTATATTCATGACATTATTGGATAATGTGTTGAGCTAGGCTGACACATTATGTTAGTGTGTGAATCTTTTGGTATATTTATGGAAGTGTGTGTTATGTGTGACAATGATTATGAGAGATAGTAGACAAGCAAGTATCAGAGTGCGAAGTGCGAGTTGCAGACGGTAAAGGCAGTTGGTGTAGAATCAGAGTGCAGACAGTATTGCAATAATTCTTCACCAGATCTGCTGCAAGTGAATAAGGATAGTTGTACATAGATCTTTCACTGGATTGTCTGTAGGGTTTATGAATTGTGATTTGAGCTTAACTTGGAACTGATCTCATGCATTTGGAGATGCAACTTTCTTCAGTTCAACCTTACCTGTTGCAGTGAGCATTCTGACAGTAAGCCGTTTTTGTAATCTTGCATTGAGTAGTCCGATAGTAGTTGTTTTTGTAACTTTGGTAGTGAGCCACCCTTTTGTAAACACCATATAACTAATTGTCCGTGGTTTTTCCCATTTGAGTTTTCCATGTATAAAATCCGGTGTTCCTTTGTGGTTGTGTTTCATGTTTATTCTGTGTTTTCTATTTCACGTTTGATATGCTTAATTGATGAAGTTTGATATATAAGCAAGGATTAAGTTTTGGAGAAATTTTTTGAATCCGTGGGAATACAGATTCACTCTCCCAACCCCGTACCTCCCTCCCCTCCCTTCCTCTCAGTATTTTGATTCCTTCAACCAATCCAACAACATTGTGTTCTTTAACTTTTATAATAGAATATTGTAATTCATCACCATAGATATGCTTGGTGAAAATATAGTGTACATGTACTCCAATTTTGCTAAACTAGTTTGTTGAGCAACTTGTTTTCCCATTAGCATCATAACATTGATTTTTGTAATAATTCTCAATTATGACAAATGCTGCTTTTTGTGAATTCCAACTTTACAACTTCATGTAACATTTAACACATCTCTTTTATTTTCACATTTTGAGTTTGTTTTAGGATGTAGATTACCGTTATTACATTCCATTATCCAACATTAGCTTTGTCATTTTGACATTGGCACGGTGATGAGAACACTCAAATCAATTGATTAACTTGTTAAGTTTATTACATATTTGTTACCTTAAAATGATCTTTAAAACTGATGAGCGTAGCACTTGCTGAGTCCTCCAAGATTTGACTAAATGAGATGACAACATTCATTAGCCTTCTGTTTCCTTCAGAGAAAAAAATTATACTCTATTCATTTAAAACTATTCTGAGAAACATAATGTTTGCCGAAGTGTCGAGAGAAAGATGGCTTGGTCATAGAAAATTCTCCATCCCCCAAAAGTAAAATCATCTGAATAATCAAACACTAGATACCTGAGTACACTAATAAAATGACACGCTGCTTTTATATGAACTCAAAATATTAGATGTAAAGGCACCAAGTAAATAAAATACCTAGAATTATAACACAAATTATTTACTCGATACAATGAGACACTAGCACATTTACAACTCTCATTTAGGATATGTGAAGAATCCCCTAGAGAAATAGGCAATGCATATAAATATATTTATACATTAGATCAATATAATGTTTTATGTTTCTTCGCAACGTTACTTTGAGGAGTCATTGCAATATATGAAGTTTAATTAAGACAACTACTATTATCACATACATGTGGGATAACTACTTTTATTCTAATTTATCATTTTGGTAGCTTAAGAATAATATATGCATCCAACTTGTGATAACTAATGGCAACACATCAAAATGAGTGATTCCTAATATTGCCACTCCCTTCAAAAAGCCTTGTCCTCAAAGATTGTCATGATGAAACTTAGAATGTTGGTTGGTTCCCATATGACATTGTTAGGCTGCAGGGCGTTCCATTGGAATAAAAAATCTTCAATAGCATGCATAGTTTCTTGGCATGCTTGTCCAAGATTATTTGGTTCTATAAAGTGAAGCTCTTCTCATGTAATATGTGAAATTTTATTAAGATTTAGGTAGCTTACTCAAAAAAATTAATCTAGGAGACATGAAAAGTTAGGTAGATCATTGAAGAGGAGAGAAGGGCAAGTTTATATGCCACCTTACTTATGTGTTGCACCACTTGATAAGGGCCATAAAATTTGGACCTAACTTATGACCACTTTATCCTTCAAAGATGATTGCTTGCAAGGATGGAGATGTAGAAAGACCCAATCATTGATTGCAAAGGTATTTAAACCTATGCTAATAGACTTGTTTCATATAGTTTGAGCAAACTATCCTTAAGATGAGAATGTTCTCCTATTGGAAAAGGGAGGTATCAATTACTTGGGCGTTGGAAGAACTTGGAACATAAGTACCAAAGAAGATGAGGGTTGGCTCTAGTGAGGCTTATGTGGAGTCCTTGGATGATCTATAATAAGTGGTATTGTACAACCATTTCGCTAATAACAACCAATTGGCTAATTATGCTTGTCTCTTTGATAGAACATCACATTTAAGTTTTGAATCTTTAATTTGCAATCTCATTTTCTCCATCAATTTGAGGGCGATAGGTGAATCTCATGTTTAATTGGGTTCTTGGTAACTTAAAACAATTCTTGGTAGAAGTTGCTTGTGAGACTATGATAGCAATTGTTGATAATGAAGTAGGACATCTCATGAAGCTTGAAGACAAATTTTGGAAGTGTTTTGCTACTACGACTATGTGAGGTAAGGCAAAAAAATGTTAATATTTATTCAAATGTTCAACAATGACTATAATGATTTGTTAACCACTTGATTTGGGAACCCAACAATGAATTTTGTAGAAATATTTGCACAAACCATTTATAGAATAGGAAGGGCTAATATAGATCCTAAAAGTTTGATTATTTCCCCTCAGATGTTGGCACACATCACACTTGCCCATTATGGTTCTCATTTCTTGCTCAAGTCCACCTTGAAATCAATTTTCCTTGATACTCCAATGCCTTCCAAAAAGGGGAGGAGTGAAGTTTTGTAAGGAAATGGGGCTCAAGGTTGGAGCTAGTACATAGTAAATGTGGTCATGATATTTTTGTATTTATGTGTGCAATTGAAACCTTGGTGTTGATAGAGGATCTTGTTCCAAACAACAAATAACATCTTAAATTTTTGGGATCAACTATTCGTTCTGACTAACCTCTTCCATCCAAGTGGGTATTAGCATAGAGATAGAATGCAACTAATATCCTTCTTCATATTTGTGTGAAAGTGCATTCATCACATTTTCTTTTTCTTTCCTGTAGATGATCACATAATCATGAATGAGCATTTTAGATACACAATTTTTTGGGTGCAAGAGAGGATACTCTTTGTTGCAAAAAATATCTAAAACTGTAATTATCATTATTTTATCTAACATTTGCAACCCAAGAGGTAAGGATGCGATTATTGAACAATTATTGTTATCATCTTGTTTTCGTAGGTGGGTTTAGAAAGGGTTTAACTTGTTATTTGCTTGCTAGTGAAGGCAAATGGTTGATCCTCTTTCAACAAAATAACATTTGTACCTATCCCTAAGGCATCACATTTTTTGACAAGGGGTTTACTAAAATTAGTTGTGGACAAAATTAGAGTATGACACAATTTTTGAAATGGAATACCACATCGACTTCCATAGTCTAGATGTTATTTTTACTACTTTCAGATTAATATAAACTTAGAACTCAGAATTTAGTTTGATTAGCTGAAAGATTTAGAGATTTCTAGATTTAGGCATGACATAGAAATGAACAAAGAAATAAGAACAACACATGGTTACCCTGAGAAAACCTCATAGGAGGAAAAATCCAGCCAGAAAAGATCCCCAGATCTAATTATGGATTATATTCATATCACAGTTACAACATTTATCTTAGGTCCTTGAAGATGTCTGAAGTGTTTGCTCTTAGGGCTGATGGAATCAACCACAGGTCTGCACTGTCATGTATATCAGGTCTGCTCCTTCAACACACCAATCAACACTCAGACTCAAGCCCTAGATCTGCACTCTTGATGTGTCTTAGATCTGCACTGATTCAGTAACCCTAACAGTTTAATTCTGGAACAGCTCAACCTTCTTTATGACAACAAGAACTTGATGTTTGCTTCTTTAATTGGCAGGGATGATTCACATAATTTCTTTCACCACCTTTTGCATTAATCAGATTGTATACTTCGCATCATTAGGCATGTGTGAACTCAGATGTATACTTCGCATCCTTAGGCATGTGTGAACTTCGCATCATTAGCAGATATGTATTTCACTTGAAGGATGTGTATTAATTGTATTTTGAATGAGGCAGATATGTCTTATATATATGTGATGCAAAATCCTTTTTATGTCGGCCTAATATAAATTAAATTACTTTTAATTTAATTTGAATCTCTTTAATCCGAAATGCCTTGATAAATAGGGTCGGCCCTATTTAAGCAAGCATGCTATTATGCATGTAGCGTGGGGTTTCATTATGTAGCGTGGAGTGAAGTGAGGTATAGGGCCCAACCCTACACGTTGGAGAAAGGGGTTGACCCCCTTGGGCGGATTCCAATGTTGCCCAAGGCAATTGGAATCCGCCATTCCCTAATTATAATCAACACTCTCTCTTAATTAGGGAGAAAGATAATCTTACAACCAGGTTACAAGATTAGGGCCCAACCCTAAGTAATACATACAATGTTTAAATTGTAATCCAAACTTAGCTGTCAACTTCAAATATTCCTGAGAGAGGATCACAACAAGTATCCCATAGTATCCATCTTGTACTGCCTGTGGAGGGTGACTTCAAACTTTAACATGCACACTTGCAAGTCATGAATACATACACAGTTATTCATGCACATCATGGAGTCTTTCCATGCCATCGATCACGCATATCCATCATTCATTGTCTTTACCTCAGTCTTCTCCCAAAGAAGAATGTAACATCATAATCTTCCATCTTGCACCCAAGCATAGAGTGGAGATACATAATCTTTGCTCTCCATAAGCATAAAATGAAAACATAGTCCTCCATCTTGCACACAAGCATAGAATGGAATTTAATAAACATAATCCTCCATCTTGCACACAAGCAAGAAATGGAATAGACATAATCAGAAAATTGTAGTCTTCCATCTTGCACACAAGCATAGAATGGAACTACATAACATATTCTTCCAGCTTGCACACAAGCATAGACTGGATCCACCTTACATTGCCCGCAGAGGGTGGAGAGAATCTTTTCTACCATCTTACATTGCCCGCAGAGGATGGTAACAATTATTCTTCTCCCTGGGAAGATTACACTACCACCTTACATTGCCCGCAGAGGGTGGTTGATACAACACAATGTATCACAGAGGTTGAGACTCCCTCTCAACCAAAGCGGTGTTCTCCACAACTCCAAGTCTATCTCAAACTTCAAGAGACTTGGTGAGAACATCTGCAACACAAGATTGTCCTGCCATAAAACACTGAATTGTCAGGTATCTCTATACAAACCTGATAATAAATTAAAACAACATAGCAAGAATTTTGAGAAACCACACTGCTTCTCTTGATGCAACACTTGCAACAATGTATTTAGCTACTGTAATACTTAATGCAATTGAGGACTGTCCTGTAGGTCCAAGAGATCACAACAGGTGAATGCTTGAAGTGTTTTCCTTGTCTGAAACACTTCTTGACCAATCTGAACCTAAGCAACTTCAGCCCATAATCAATTGTGTCTTGCAAATATGAAAATATGCTTGCCTGCAACAATATGCTTAGCTGAAGCACTCACCAATCAACCTGCCTCTATTTAGATGAATCTGCAAGATCACAGTTGGCTGCAAACATACTCAACTTCTTCAAGTTAGTTTCCATATAAGTTTATAATCCATAATTCTAACATAACAATAGAAAACTTGATTTAGAATAATTTCATTAGATCCTTGCCACACTTCTAACCTAGAAGTGATGCATTTTAGGTTTAGATCTTCCATCTCAATTCTAAGCTAATTCTTTCTTATATTAAATCATGAGACTATCTTTATCAGTTAGAGTTTGATCATCAGAATTAGCATTTCAAATACTTTAAGGAACATGTTAGAATCTTTACAAAAATCCTAGGCTTATCAAATACTCTTTCATACCAAGAGTTTTATTGAAGGTCATAGGGCTCCCTCTTAATCCTCAATATCAGACTGATAGCCAAGCATCATAGATCATAAGTATTCATAAACAAGGATGAGAAATGCCAACTGCACCTTTTATGAATTGGACCCATGGTGCAATTATAATCAGGACATATCCTCAAACTTCTTCTAATTGAGTGACAAGATCCTTATGCCTTATTTCAAAGCTCCCTCTGAAGCCACATCAATCCAAGCTTATGGATTTCTGATTTCAGTAAGGCCTTGACCGTCGACATACATCACCTGCTATATGAGGTTATATAAAACTGACCTTGGGTGAGGATCACAACATTCATGATAAGTTAGATGTGTTCTTTTAACAGTATAACCAATGATCCATAGAATGCTGAGACAATACTTATGTGACACAAATTAAAAGAGCCAACCTGTAACACATAACCTTGAAAACTTGTACATTACCATACTTCACACTTCATGATAGTAAATACTCAATTGAAAAGTCAATTTTATGTAACAGTAATAGAATCATTCAATTGATAGTCAAAACTCAATCAGATCATAGGTGAGGAAGTACTGATAGAATGTTTACAAGGAGTGTGAAGTATACTCACCAATGAAGATACTAACCAAGCAATGATAGTGAGAGCCTATACTTCCATGAATCAATAGCAATTAGTAAGCTACAATATATAATAAAATAATTATGATAAAGGATTTCAGATCAACCTTTAGATATCCAATAGCAAATACAAGCATTGTGAACAATAAATTCCTAACTCACTTATTTATGACATTAATGAATACTTCATTTACTCAATTAGCAGCGATACTTATGTAACTGGCTTATTTTCCCTTACGCACATAGATAAAGGCACACACAAATTAGACGAAGTTCAAAACAGAGAGGAAATATTCAAGTTCGCAATGTCTTTACAAATATATGAAGTTCAACTTTTCTTCTTTGTTTTGATCTCACTCATTGGAACAATTAAGCACTAGATATTTAATGTGGGCATACATTCCATATTTAATTTTAGTATTTAATTGATCAGGTCATAGACAGGGACGTACACAAAATTTCCCTTACTAGGTTTAGGCCTATTTTAACCATAATTAATCTATTTCAAAATACTTATGACTTCAACTAAATTGATTAGAAGACAAAATCTATCTTAACATGAATCAATTTGTGATATTCCATAGTTCAATTAATTTATCAATTATTAATAAGTAAATTATTCATTTACCATACTAGAGAACTAATTATATCATACTAGATAATTAATTTTATCATCCATAATTCTTAATGCAAGTGTCAACCTACGTTACTACTTCAGTTCTAAGGAAGAAGGGGATGGCTATGTTACCAAAGCGCTCAGGGACCAAGATACAATAGGCTCCCTCAAGGTTTACGGTTCCAAGCCCTTACCCTATCTTGGGACCATACCCTCAAAGTTTACGGGATGCTGATCCTTACCCTATCTTGGGAATCATCCTATTGGTTGGATTTAGACTGCCCCTCTTTGGAAACAACTCCATTCTCAACTTTCTTAAATACTGACAGTAGTAACAAGCATTAGGCTATATGTATACTAACTTGTCATGTATTATGAATATATATGAAATTAAGTATAACTGTCATACATATTGTAGTCCATATCAATATTATTATTAAATTCTGCATAAAAACATTACCAAGTATCATATATTAAGCATACATTAAGCACATCCCCATGCATACCACCTAGAACAAAGATGTTACTGCATGTAACTTAATAACAATTCTGATCCGATCCGAGGTGATATCACTGGATGCTTTGATTTCTTTCCTTTATGTCTCTCAATATGAGGGAGAGGTCACACCTCCTCATCATGTATGTTCTTTGGCAAGAGACACACCCTTTCACAACCAGATCTGCAACTCTTATTTAAATCAGATCTTAACCACTACATAAAGTTGCAACCCAAAATAATAAGCCCTTAACAACAACCTTAATTAACCAAGCATCCTCTTATAATATTTGGTTTAACAAGGACTAAAATAGAAGGTTCGTTCATTTAACACTTAATGTTTTCATTGTTATTAAAGTCGTCTTATTGAGAGATCCTTATATTTACGAGCCTGTCACCAAAGAAGGAAAGGACAAGAGACTGAAATTACATGATTAAATCTGATCACTAGTTAGTACGAACCTATCTATGATATTTCCATCAAGCCTATCTTCAACTTTCAACCCCATTAACCTGACCTGTGAATGAGACAACAATCTGGAAATAAAGGAGTACTAAATTCTGAAAACTGAAAGTTGATCTAGCCTATAGCTCTGATACCATGTTATTTTTACTACTTTCAGATTAATATAAACTCAGAAATCAGAATTTAGTTTGATTAGCTGAAAGATTTAGAGATTTCTAGATTTAGGCATGACATAGAAATGAACAAAGAAATAAGAACAACACATGGTTACCCTGGGAAAACCTCCTAGGAGGAAAAACCTATGGATTATATTCATATAACAGTTACAACACTTATCTTAGGTCCTTGAAGATGTCTGAAGTGTTTGCTCTTAGGGCTGATGGAATCAACCACAGGTCTGCACTTTCATGTATATCGGGTCTGCTCCTTCAACACACCAATCAACACTCAGACTCAAGCCCTAGATCTGCACTCTTG
This sequence comes from Cryptomeria japonica, assembly GCF_030272615.1. NCBI lineage: Eukaryota > Viridiplantae > Streptophyta > Pinopsida > Cupressales > Cupressaceae > Cryptomeria > Cryptomeria japonica. Next base: position 590,254,954 of record NC_081411.1, on the reverse strand, counting down.
ACGTGTCTTAGATCTTCACTGATTCAATAACCCCGACACTTTAATTCTGGAACAACTCAGCCTTCTTTATGACAACAAGAACTTGATGTTTGCTTCTTTAATTGGCAGGGATGATTCGCATAAATTCCTTCACCAACTTTTGCATTATCAGATTGTATACTTCGCATCATTAGGCATGTGTGAACTCAGATGTATACTTCGCATCCTTAGGCATGTGTGAGCTTCACATCATTAGCAGATATGTATTTCGCTTGAAGGATGTGTATTAATTGTATTTTGAATGAGGTAGATATGTCTTATATATATGTGATGCAAAATCCTTTTTATGTCGGCCTAATATAAATTAAATTACTTTTAATTTAATTTGAATCTCTTTAATTCGAAATGCCTTGATAAATAGGGTCGGCCCTATTTAAGCAAGTACGTTATTATGCATGTAGCGTGGAGTGAAGTGAGGTATAGGGCCCAACTCTACACGTTGGAGAAAGGGGTTGGCCCCCTTGGGTAGATTCCAATGTTGCCCAAGGCAATTGGAATCCGCCATTCCCTAATTATAATCAACACTAGACACATGAATTATTTGAGCAATGCTATCAAAGGATTTGTATTTTTGTCATAATTGTGTAAAAAGTTGCAATTAAATCTAGTGAAGCCTAAGAGCCTCTTAAACTTCTAATGAGCTTGGGTTCGTAATACTCTTGAATTGTTGAAAATTGTTTATGATTGACCTACACTCTATCATGTGAAATAGCGTAGCCTAGATTTTTTGCTTGTTGCACTCTAAAGGCACATTAACAATGCTTGGAAAAAAGGGTGATTTGTTAAATTACTGACAATGATCTCTACATGCGTTGTATGATTAGCTGAACTATGATTGTAAATTATATTGTCATCAAAAACTAGTGATTTGTTGAGGTAGCTAAGAAACACATTATGCATAAACTTTAGAAGGCATCAAAAGCATTAGTTAAGACAATGAACATCACTAAGAATTTATAGTGACCTTCATGAGTCTAGAATGTTCTTTTTAAAATATCATCCTTAAAATGAATATGTTGGTGGCCTGAGCAAAGATCTAATTTTGTAAAAATGGTGGTCTTAAAGAGCTCATACAACAAATCATCAATGACTAGAATATGGAACTCATCCTTGATGAACAGTTTATTTAGTTCCTAGAAATTATGGTACATTTTCCATCCAATATCTTTATTTGGAACCATTGTGATTGATGAATAAAGATTGGTATTGGGTTTGATGACATGAATCTTTTATATCTCTTTTATAATCTTTTCAATTCCATCCTTTTTTCTCTAAAGGATATCTATAGGGCCTAATATGTAGAGGTTGACTATTAGGAATGGAGGAATTCATGATCATGTGATTGAAGGACATGGAACTCTTTGGAGTCTTCAACCATTTGTTAATATTAATCCACTAGCCCTTGCAAATTAGATGGAGGGGATGGGTGTGAATGAGGTTGAGCTTCAATAAAGTGGAATTATGCAATAATGTTAGAACATCCCTTCTTTAACAACTTTTCCATGGTATTAGAATTGACCGTTTGAATATTGTAAGCCTTTAAATCTTGTAAGGCATATCTGTACCTTCTTGTAACCTAAATTTGTCTATAGTTAGGAGTAGTCACTAGTAAGTGGCCCTAATATCTATAGCCATTTACTTCTAATACTACATAAATGCTTCAAAATGAAAGAACATACATATCAATGGTTATTTTGTATTATCCTACACCATGCTTTACATTACATCGCTTGTGACCACATGGCATTGTATTCTCATCGGCCATAATGATTTGTAAATCATTATTGTTGTTGAACTAACAATGGAATTAGTTGACAAGTTCCTAGCAATGAAGTTTTGAATGCTACCACTATTAGCTAGCAACCACCTTTTAGTGTTTGATGTAGCCAATGACTATAAAGGATTTGGGGGTGCAAGGTGGTGGAAATGGGACTCACTAGCCTAACATGCAAACTAGGAATCAAACCCAATCCCATCTATTATATTAGAGAACCAATTAGGCCTCAACTTCAGATCTATTGGTGAGAGCTTGGCAATTATGGTTTGATTGTTCTCTTATTGATTGATTTGAATTGATAAGATAAGTTGAATGTAATGAACTAGGTTAAATGGTGTAAAAATGGCAATAATCAACTTAAATAGACAAATATAAAACTGATAATTAGAAAATAAACCCAGTTTTGGAAAGGGGATGCAGAGATGAGCCTAACATAGAAATTTGAGCTAAAATTAGGTGGTCATTGTTGCTAGACGACATAATCCTGACAATTATCTAGGTGTAGGTCAAATTGAACTCAAAAGCCTCCAATCTTCTATTTGGTCAAATTTCAGGTCAAAACACCTAAACTATGGTGGTAGGCATCCTAGTTCAAGTGAACTATGGCGCTAGGCCCCCTAGTCCTCTACTTTTGTGCTAAATTTTCTTTGGTTGCCTTTGTCCCTGTCCACACTATGCTCCTGTGTACTTAGTTTGAACCTCAAACCTGTTTCTGAGCTTAGATCTGCACAAAAGGAGAGAAAAATGGTGCTGGCTTGTATAGGGGCTTGCGTCATTCAAACCCCAAGTTGGAATTTACCCTATAGTAATGATGAATAGGAAATAGAAGTCTAAATTGAAATGCTTGAATGAAAATGTTTGAGGAAATGATTATACCTTCAATTGATTATGCAATGTTCTTAGGATAAGTCCTCCATGTGTTGATGCAATAACATGATAAACCATCATAAAATCCTTCATAAAGTCATTATGAAAACATAAGAGAAGACGCCTTGTATCTTATTGCTCCTTAGATTAAGATATGCTCTTGAAGAATAATAATTGCCCTTGAATTGGAATGATAACATAATGATGAGATGAAATGAATTACAGATGATGTCTTATATAGGGATCTCAAGGTAAAATTCACTTTTTTGGCCAACTTAAAATAATCATATTTTGCATTGAATAGATATCTGGAAATGGCAAGATGAACATATTATCCTCCCAAAATTTCAGCTAAAAAGCACTGGACACTATTTGTTGATTATTAGTGTTGAAAAAATAGGCCCGTATTTTCAACATCATAAGATAATAGGACCTTGATACCATAACTATAATTTATATGAAAAGTAATGATATTTAAGTGGGGGAAAAAGTGCATTGAACTTTAAAATGGCATAGGACCCATATGAGCTTAAAATGAATAAGATAAAAAATACACTTAAGATAAAGGCCCAAATAATAAAATGTTAATGTATTAAAGTAAAATAAAACCGATAACATTGAATTAGATATTAAGTTAATGAAATAAAGGTCTTATAATGCATAGAGGAATGGGAAAATTAAAACAAGTGCAAGGGAGAGTGTGAAACTGGACTCATAATTAAAGGAATACAATTTATGATGCTACATTTAATCCCCACTTTAGTGGAATATGAACTTACACTCATACTCAAGGTAAAGTAGAAATAGAGAGAAAGAGAAACTGAGAGAAAGACAAGCTAGGGATAGGACAACACTAAATTCTAGGGATACATAAGACCCTAAACATAAGTTCTTATCAATCATGCAATTAACATTAAAATATAAACAAGGAAAACAATGTTAGTACTAAAACAAAAAGGTTCCAAGTCAACTAGTTGAAGAGACCTTGATGCCAAAGTGTCTCAATTGCTAATATCATTCCCAATATGTTATTGTAATAACACAAGTGGACATATAGAAAGAACAAGTACATACACCAATAGGGGACTAGAAATATGGCTTCTTGGTCTAGTAAGGAGTTGCTTACTATGAGCCATATGAGAAAGAGAGAGACATGACTTTCTGGCCTAGTAAGGAGTCATGTTGGCACAAAGAAACATTATAAATCAAAACCTTGGTTTGCTAAATAATTTGCAACATGCAAAGTTCAACAAGGAGTACCAAACAAAGCCCTTCATTTGTAAGGAAATCTAAAAACTGAACAAGGATTACCAGACAAAGCTCGTTGTCTACAAGGAAATCCAAAAATGCAGTTGCAAAATGGGTGTTGAAATGATACCAAGATAAGCAACAAGGAGGCCACATTTATGTCCCCTACTTAAGATGTCAACATAGTCCTATGTTGATATCTTAAGGTAGAAAGAGAACACGTCAAGGATAAACACCTTCACCACCAAGGAAATATCCTTTAAGTAAAAATGCATGCATTCCAAGCTAGTAAGAAAGATCCTTGTACACACTTTATATCCTTAAGCAAGGAAGAGATAATTGTAAAATAGACATCTAGCAATGAGTGTGAAGGGATTCTTTTGAGGGATTCATGCTTAAAGGAGTGAGAGATCCTTGCCTAAAGATATTTACCTTTGAAAATAGAGATATTTGATAAAGATGATGTCTTTGAAATTAAGAAATGGGAAGGAGAGCAAGAATACACACCTTCCCTATTTCTAAGAAAAGTGAATTCTTAGTGAAGGATTGCACACTTTCTATTACTAGGAGAAATCATTTATAAAAGACATACCATTTCAAGCAAAGTAGAGATCCTAATCAAAGAAGACACATGAAGAACAATTCTATGCAAGAAAGGATATTAAGTTATGTTGGCAATATGGATGAATTGATTATGTGTTGCATTGATGTTTTGTCATTGATGTCAACACTAGCTGTTTTGGTTGGTTACCGACAGATAGGTTTTGGTTACTGGTAGAAGATCTTGTGTTACCGATAAGGGTTTAAGGTTTAACCGACAGAGCTTTCACTGAGAAACCTTGACAAGATGTGCGAGTGGTGTTGGTGCGGCTTCTAGATGGAATTCAGGATGTAGAAGGTGATCCTTGATCGTGCCTCAACTGATTGGAGACATCGCTTTGGCATGGTGGACCTAGATTAGGTCCGTTACCTATCTAGGTTATGGACCGGTATCATGTTAACGTGTTCTCTACACGTTACCAGGATGTTCTATGGATTGGTTATTGTTGTTTTAGTCTAAAGCCGACATGGCATATCATTGTAATATGGATATATGTAATGATCTTATTGAAATATCTTTTAGGTGGCCGACCTAATTGGTTTAGGCCTTAGGGTTTGTATAAATTGATATAAGATCTCATTGTAGATCGTGTGTCGTGGTCGTGGAATGTAATATCATATGCGAAGGAGATTTTGTCGATCATAGGTGATCGAATTGGGTTTAAGTAAGAGGTCAAAGGCCTCTGGTATTGAGCTTAATCGAGACTGTAATCAGGCATGGTAGATGCTATCTCTGGTAGTTCATTCTTTTGGATTGTTGTCCAATTATCTCGAGGTAGTTATAACCTCTCTGTAGTTAGTGAGACTTTTTTGTAATGAGCGATACACTCTAGGAAATGTGCCTTCCTGCATGTGCAGGCCCCTTATTGTATCACATACTTTCTGCAGAAGTATCATCTGACTATGGGTAGGCTTCCCACCATGGTTTTTTCCTTTACCGGGTTTTCCACGTACAAATCATGGTGTCATGTGGTATGGTTGCATTGTGTTAATTCTCTGTTTCATTCTTAAGTTTTATTGCTTACTGGTATCTGTTTTTGCCATTCCGATATTCAATGTTTATGTGCTCCGGTTAAAGGTTATGAGTGGTTTGATTAATATAATCTGTTAACAACTGATTCACCCCCCCTCTCAGTTGTTCACCAGTTATCCTAACAATTGGTATCAGAGTTTTGGTCCTCTTTTGCAAAAGCTTAACTACTTGAGGTAGATCCTATGGCAGCTAATACTTCAAATCCACCGGCAACTATTTTCAGAAGAGAAATCCCTCAGCTTGATGGAACAAATTATGGGATATGGAAAATCCGAATGGAGACTCATCTTAGATGTCTTGGCAAGGATATTTGGGAGATCACTAAGAAAGGATATACACCTTATGATCTGACATCTGGCAATCCTACTCCTACAGACTTGGACAAGAATATTGAAAATGATTGCAGAGCTAGAGAAGCCCTCTTGTGTGCACTTACTGATCAACAAATCCTGGGATTGACTGATAAATCATCGGCAAAGGTTATGTGGGATAAATTGCAAACTCTGAATGAAGGTGATCCTACTGTCAAAATTGCTAAACTTGATGGTTACCGGGTAAGGTATGAGAACTTGAAGATGGAAGATAATGAAATAATTGCTACATTTATGGAAAGAGTAAATGAGATTGTCATGGGAATTCAATGTTGTGGAGGATCTCTGAGTGAAGATGAAATAGTTTCCAAAGTCTTGAGAGCCCTTCCACTGGCTTACAAGATGAAGGCAACTGCAATTAATGAGCTGAGAACAATGGCAAACACTTCAGTTAACATAGACATTCTGATTGGGAAATTATCTGCTTTTGAGCTTGAAGAATTTGGACCTTCTGGAGCTGCAAAATCTGAACCTACTTTTCATGCATCATCATCTACCAAAAAAAGTGATTGGAAAGCCTTATATGCAAAAGAATTGGAAGATATGAGGAAAGTGGATGAATAATTTGAGCAACTTGAAGCCTTATTTTCTAGAAGAGTACCTAAAGGAACGACATGAAGTAAGTATGAAGGAAAAACACCTTTTAAATGTTTTGCGTGTAATAAAATTGGTCATTTTGAATCTAGATGTCCTGAAAGGAATGCAAGATTTGAAGAAAGAGTTAATAAATCATTTAAGCCTAATCGGAATAGAGATAGATTGAATAAAAATAAACAATGCTACATAGAGGATGAGGAAGGAGTAAGTGATGACTCTGAGGATGAACCAACAATAGACTCTGCTAGTGGATCCGACAATGGAAAGGAATGTGTGTTCTATACTTTAAAGGAAGATGAACTAGAACCGGCTATCATGAATGAAGAAAAGGCCTTGACAACAAAATTTGAAGACAAGGATGAATGGGCAATTGATAGTGGATGTTGACATCATATGACTGGAGATAAAAGAAAATTTCAGTCCTTGCAAAAATACAATAGCGGTCAAGTCAGATTTGGAGATGACAAAGCATGTATGATCAAAGGTAGAGGTATTATTTCTCTGGATGGTAAGCATAATACTGATAATGTCTATTATGTAGAAGGTTTAAAGCACAATATTTTAAGTGTTGGTCAATTGGTGGACAAGGGTTTCCAGCTTCAGTTTAAAGATAAAAAATGCAAAATCATTAACAAAACTAGTTTGGAGATTGCAACCGATACTCAGACTAGAGGTAATATCTTTCACTTGAACACTGGTAATAAGACATGTTTTATTGCTCATATTGATGAGAGTTGGTTATGGCATAAGAGGTTGTGTCATGTTAATTTTGATTGTATTGTTAAGATCAGTTCAACAAAGGCAGTTAATTTTGATTGTATTGGGAAAGCAAGTTAGAACTTCTTTTAAGAGAGTACATGATAAACCTAATGATGTGCTTTATTTGATTCACACCGACTTATGTGGTCCAACAAGGACTAGAAGCTTTCAAGGTGATAGGTATTTCATGGTGATAATTGATGACTATTCTAGAATGATGTGGGTGACTTTTCTTAGGGAAAAGTCTGAAGCCTTTGAGAAATTCAAGATCTTTAAAGAAAAGGTGGAAACAAAAACCGGATTGAAAATCAAATGTCTAAGATCAGATCAAGGCGGTGAGTTCACTTCTCATGAATTTAATAGTTATTGTGAGACAAATGGAATTAGGAGACAATTATCTGCACCTCAGACTCCTCAGCAGAATGGAGTAGTGGAAAGAAAGAATAGAACCATTTTGGATGCAACAAGAACTATGATGATGGAAGCCAAATTGCCTCACATTTACTGGAGAGAAGCAGTGAGTACAACCATCTACACATTCAACTAAGTTCACATCAAAGGTGAAACTGGTAAGACTCCTTATGAATTATGGTTTGGACATACACCTACTGTTAAATATTTCAGAATTTTTGGAAGTAAATGTTATATCAAAAGGGATGACTTGATTGGGAAGTTTGATCCTAGATGTGATGAAGGGATATTTCTTGGATATTCGATTCAAAGCAAAGCATATAGATGTTATAACAAAAGATTGCCGAAAATTGTGGAGAATGCTAATGTGAAAGTGGATGAACAATACATAAATCAATCTATATTATATGACAGGAAACCGCTAGTGGAAATGATCATAACTGAACCGATAATGTCTCAACCGATACAATACACTGAGACAGTTACACCAGTACAATCAAAAAATTCAACTATGACTGATAAACATAAGAATGTTATTGGACCTATGACTGATAAACATAAGAAGACTGGCAAATGAAGAGGTATGTCTTATTTCTCAAATTGAACCAGCATCTGTTATTGAAGCTTGTAAAGATAAACATTGGTTAAAGGCTATGGAAGATGAATTAGATCAGATAGAGAAGAATGAGACTTGGACTTTAGTTCCCCGACTTAAAAATAAGAATGTTATTGGAACTAAATGGGCTTTTAGGAATAAATTAAATGAGGATGGTCAAGTTGTAAGAAACAAGGCTAGATTGGTTTGTAAAGGATATTCTCAAATGGAAGGAATTGATTATGGTGAGACATTTGTACCTGTAACTAGAATTTAAGCTGTTAGACTATTTCTTGCCTATGCAGCTTATAAGAACTATAAGGTCTATCAAATGGATGTTAAATGTGCATTCTTGAATGGTGAACTTGAGGAAGAGGTATACATTGAGTAGCCTGATTGATTTTCACTGACAAATGATAAAGATATGGTTTGTAGGTTAAGGAAAGCATTATATGGATTGAAACAAGCTCCTAGAGCTTGGTATGCAAGGTTGGATAAATATATTTTGAAGCTTGGTTTTACTAAAGGCAGTGCTGACAGTAATTTATATTATAAGATCATTGATGATGATATTCTGATTATTGAAGTATTTGTTGATGATATCATTTTTGGAGGTGAAGATAAATCGTGCATGGAATTCTCTAATAATATGAAGAATGAATTTGAAATGTCCATGATTGGTGAGATGAGATTTTTCTTAAGTTTGCAGATTACTCAAACTGACAAAGGTATTTTTATCTGTCAAACTAAGTATCTGAGGGAATTGTTGAAGAAGTTTGGTATGGATAATTCCAAACCGGTAAGTACTTCTATGGTGACAAGTGAGAAATTATCTATCAAAGACACATCTACATCGGTAAATTCAACAAGGTATAAATCTATGATTGGTGGCTTGTTATATCTAACTCAGACTAGACTGGATATTATGAATGCGGTAAGTATTGTTTCAAGATATTAAAGTAATCCTAAAGAAAATCATGAATGTACAGTAAAGAGGATATTTCGGTATTTGCAAGGAACAACAAAATATGGCTTATGGTATTCCAGAGATGATAACTTCACTATATGTGCATATATAGATTCAGATTGGGCAGGAGATACTGATGATAGGAAGATCACTTCTGGTGGAGCTTTCTTTCTTGGAAAGAAATTGGTTTCATGGATTAGCAAAAAATAGTCATGCATTTCTTTATCTACTGCATAAGCTGAATATGTTGCAACAACAACTAATTGCACTCAAGTCTTATGGATGAAGCAAATGTTGAAGGATATCAAGGTAAATTGTAGTGAACCAATAGTTATCTATTGTGATAACTCTGTAGCTATTGACATGTCTAAGAATCCAGTATTTCACTCTAAGACTAAACACATATCAATAAAATATAACTTTCTGAAGAACAAGGTGGAAGAAAAGGAAGTCAAATTGGTTTATCTGAACACTAAAGAGAAGATTGCAGATATATTCACTAAACCGTTGTCTAAGGAATCATTTGAGTATTTGAGAGACAAGTTAGGGGTATCTACCCCTGCGACAGAAACTTAATTGATGGAGTAGACCATCAGTCTGATATGCATCATTAGCTTTATCCTTTGCTCCGGGTTGATGTTGTGGCGCTATTGCTTAGGGGGAGTAGTCAACTTTGAGATTCAAAGGCTTATATTCTTGCTTTGATATTTTTGTCAGATTTTTGGCATTGATGTCAAAGGGGGAGAGATAGTGATGTAAAAAATTAATTCAGAACTTTACAGAGATATTATTCATAGGGGGAGAGTTATTGATATTCAGGAGATTGTTGGTTGTCTTCCACAGGGGGAGACTTGTTTGGCATTTCTTAGTACATAGATGTTTTTCACATCTAGTGTTGCCATCAATGCCAAAGGGGGAGATTGTTGGCAATATGAATGAATTGATTATGTGTTGCATTGATGTCAACACTAGCTATTTTGGTTGGTTACCGACAGACAGGTTTTGGTTACCGGTAGAAGATCTTGTGTTACCGGTAAGGGTTTAAGGTTTAACCGGAAGAGCTTTCACTAAGAAACCTTGACATGATGTGCGAGTGGTGTTGGTGCAACTTCTAGATGGAATTCAGGATGCAGAAGGTGATCCTTGATCGTGCCTCAACTGATTGGAGACATCGCTTTGGCGTGGTGGACCCATATTAAGTCCGGTACCTATCTAGGTTATGGACCGGTATCGTGTTAACGTGTTCTCTACACGTTATTGGGATGTTCTATGTATTGGTTATTGTTGTTTTGGTCTAAAGCCGACATGGCATATCATTGTAATATGGATATATGTAATGATCTTATTGAAATATCTTTTAGGTGGCCGACCTAATTGGTTTAGTCCTTAGGGTTTGTATAAATTGATGTAAGATCTCATTGCAGATCGTGTGTCGTGGTCGTGGAATGTAATATCATATACGAAGGAGATTTGGTTGATCATAGGTGATCGAATTGGGTTTATGTAAGAGGTCAAAGGCCTCTGGTATTGAGCTTAACCAGGACTGTAATCAGGCATGGTAGATGCTATCTCTAGCAGTTCATTCTTTTGGATTGTTGTCCAATTATCTCGAGGTGGTTATAACCTCTTTGTAGTTAGTGAGACTCTTTTGTAATGAGCAGTACGCTCTAGGTAGTGTGCCTTCCTGCATGTGCAAGCCCCTTATTGTATCACATACTTTCTGCAGAAGTATCATCTGACTATGGGTAGGCTTCCCACCGCGATTTTTCCTTTTACCGGGTTTTCCACGTACAAATCATGGTGCTATGTGGTATGGTTGCATTGTGTTAATTCTCTGTTTCATTCTTAAGTTTTATTGCTTATCGGTATCTGTTTCTGCTCTTCCGGTATTCAATGTTTATGTGCTCCGGTTAAAGGTTATGAGTGGTTTGATTAATATAATCTGTTAACAACTGATTCACCCTCACCTCTCAGTTGTTCACCGGTTATCCTAACAAGTTATAAAATATGCAACTCAACAAGAGGAAAGTGGATTCTTAGGAAGATGGAATTGATTCAAAACTATTTTGCCCCCCCAATGTAGAGACAAGAATAACTAGGCTATTATGTTGCTCAATGAATATGATTGCACGTGAATTTGTACCACCATATGACAATGAGCCCCCAAAAGGTGAGCTTCCAATGTAACATAGTGATGAGCAACATAATACGAACTTGGATGTTATTTAGAATGGTCATGACAAATGTGCCATTTTTTGTCACTTGCCATTTGAATGGTACCAAAATCAATAAATTGTTGAATTCTATTATGCAAAGCTTGATATTCATTAGTGGAATGGTCATGAAGTTGATGGTACATAAAAAGAAGAATTCTCAAGATCTTGTCTAGTTTTCCTTCTTCTTTTGGGCCAAAAAAGGATGATCAAATTGGCTTGAAGAAGGTCTAACAAAATACTCTCTTGTGATGAAAAATTGGTAGTTGAAGACATAGATGTTTTAAACAACATGGAAGGGGATATTGACAAAAGAGGTTGGAAACCTAAACCTTCTTGATAAAAGTGTGATGTAGATTTCTCATGAGCTCCAATGTTATGTTCCACACATCCTAAACCACGTCCATTGTATCCATGTTCCAAAATAATTTTAAAACCAAATCCGTTATGTTTTCCCAAATCAAGTGTAGGAGTTTTAGTTAATGTTGAAATGTCAGGAGGAGAGGGTCGACTCTTAGTATTAATTGGATTAAAGTTTAAAGAGACCCAATCAACATCAAGACATGTGTTAGAAAAAGAAGTTGAAATGGATTTAGAAGAATTTGGAACAAATGACATACTAGGCTCGTTCGAGGCTTTGGTCTTGAATTCATGGACTTCATATTCTCCAATAAAGGAGGGTGTAAAATCTAATGATCCATGATCATCCTTTAAGAGTACCTCTTCGGGTGAAGGACTGTCTTTAGTAGGATATGGAGGCATTTGTTTTTATTGGAGAAAGAATTGAAGAAATTGAAGGAGATTGAGATTCCATTTGCAAACAACTTTGTTAGTTCTTATTACCCTCTAAGGTATACATCTCATTGTCCTAGATAAACTTAAGATTGTGATAAACTTAAGATTGTGATGAAGAGTAGAAGGGACTGCTTGTGTAGCATGACTCCAAAGTCTACCTATAATGAAGGGTGCTCCCCTTACAAACCCAAACATACAACAACAATAAAAAAATAACCAAAAATTGCAAGAAAGAAACACATGCCTTATATTATCTCAAGGAAATGAATTACATCACTAAAAAAAAAACATGCTTCAGCTACATGGGCTTTCTTATTACATAAATCTGTAAGCTAGAGCCACAATTTGCACTACAAGATTTGTCCTTTGTAACCCTCATTCACCCCTTTATATAATAATTATAACTACCTTATAATGTAGTGGAAAGTGTAACTTTTCTTCTTTTGGTGCCCTGTGGTCCATCGGTTCATTTTTCTCACCTAGGTGGAATTTCATTGAAACTTGAGTTTTCGTGGCACAACTTTTGGGAGCAATAAATTTTGACTCGGGTGTCCGGTTCACTATTATAACATATCGCTGGAAATATCATGAAGAGATCTACAACAAAATACATCAAAGATCTATTTGTGTGGATTTGAAACCTTTTCGAGGCCCCTAAGGTCTTCAATTTTGAGTTTTAAGCTTCATCGGAGGAATTGCTCGGGATGAATTTTTTTATATCTTTCAAACTATACATGATATTGAGATGATTCTTTCACCAATCATCTTATTTTTCATTTTCACTCTTTGAGACCATTTTTCATGTCCATACCACCAAAAATGAGCAAAAGTCTTGAAAATAGCGTGTGACTATTTTTGGCTATTTGTAGCTTCTGTCATATAGTGCAACCATCATAATGTGCTCTAAGAAAAGTAAATAAAAACCACAAAACAAAAGGAAAATACAATATTTCTTTTTGGGTGATGCAAGATTCGTCCTACACTGTGGATGCTCCCACATCAACCTTGAAGAAGGTTCTATGTGAGAATATTGGCCATGATATGGAGAAGCATATGTATAATTGCAAGTCCAACTTTAATAGGCAATGCAATTGTATCTAACATTGGATTACCAACATTATCAAAGCCACAAAGAGAAAGAGAATTGGGTTGAATAAGAGAAATATCCACATTAATTTTAAGCAACAAGTCAATGCTACACACATTAAGACCTGAACCATTATCAACTAGGCTATGTCTTATAGAAATATGATTGATGATGACAACAATCATGAGGGGGTCACATTGATTTTGAATTTCCAAAGAAGGTAACTCATATTGGTGTACCAAAATATTTTCCTTTGGTTCATGCATACAATCAGGAACAATTGCTACCTCATTTGATCTAGCAAGATGTGAGGTAACTACCTTTTGTAAGGCTTCTTGGAGTATCCCATGGTATGTAGGTGAAATTTGAATTAAGTCCCAAAGAGAGATTTTAGCTAGAGTATCATGAAGTTTCTCAACAAGATCATTCTCCTTACCAACATGTTGTGAAATATGAGTGGGGGAGGATTGTTGTTATATGTGTGAGGTACTGAATGATAATCAAGTTGATGATTCTCTTCACCTTTAATAACAATGACTGGTTTATTTTGAGGTTAAGAGACATATTGGTGAAGGTGGACAACAATTTTAGGTTTCTCATAACCAAAAACATGAATGACATTTACTTGATCTTGGTTGGGTTCTTTATCCACTTAAGCTTCATCTTGAAGGGGAAGGTCATTGAAATGAAAAGAAGGTAACACATCACTAGGACAAGTAGCTATGATACCATCCTCTTGCACCAAATGATCCTCATAGGGGAGGTACATCTTAGAAGGATCAACATCATTCTTCAAAACTTCATCTTAGGGGGAGAGTTTAAAAAGAAGTATTAATAATCTGCACCAAAATGTCCTCATGGTAGGGAGCAAGTTTAGAAGAGGGTAAATCATAAATATTTATGAAAGGAAGAGCTAAGTTATTATCATTTGCATAAAAGGAAACAACATGAATATTTTGGATAAAAATTGAAATTGAACTAGTAAATGAAAATAACTCTTCCATTTAATCAAATACACTTATGATCAAACAAGATATGCATATGCCATATTAATCAACAATGATGTAAGCAATGTAATATCCAAAAATTAGATTTGTAACTAAAAATCAGAAGTCAATGCAAGCTTAAGATACATAGGGTTCACCAAAATGTAAGGTGGTTGAAATGAGACACACTAGCCTAACATGCAAAACTAGGAATCAAACCCAATCCCATCAATTGCACTAGAGAACAACCGATTAGGCATCAACTTCAAATCTATTGGTGGGAGCTGGACACTTATGGTTCAATTATTTTCTTATTGATTGAATTTAATTGATAAGATAAGTTGAGTGCAAAGAACTAGGTTAAATGGTGCAAAAGTGGCAATAACCAACATAAATAGACAAATGCAAAACTAGTAATGAAAGAACATGTCTAGATTTGGAAAGGGGATGTAGAGAGGAACCTCTCACAAAAATTTGAGTTGAAACTGGGTGGACACTATTCCTAGGTGAGATAGTCCTAACATTTGTCTAGGTGTAAAACATGGGCCAAATTAATCTCAGGAGCCTCCAATATTCTATGTAGTCAAATTTCAAGTCAAAACACCTCAACTATGGTGCAAGGTGCCCTGGTTCTCTTTTTTGCTGATTTTTCTTTGGTTGCCTCTGTCTTTTTTTTGCATTGTGCTCCTATGTGCTCTGTCTATACCTAAAACCTATTTTCGAGCTTGGATTTGCACAAAAGGAGATAAAAATGGTTTTAGGTGTTAACTCAATGATGAACGGATAGTACTAACCCGGTACTAAGAGGGGGGGGGGGGGGTGAATCAGTACAAACAAAAATACAGTCTTAAACCGGTCTGACAACAGACACTTCAAATGACTGGCAAACAGTGACACCGGTTTGAAATAGAGTGCAACCGGTAAAGCTAAGAATGACTGAGACAAGCATTAACCGATTACTCACTTAGCTTTTCACTCAACTCAAGATTACACTACCATTTCACCCTTATGCATAAATAGGTAATCTATCATCAGGTTATAATAACAGTTAGTTCAACATGTTTTATTGACAGACATAAAACACATAACCATCATATGCTTGACAGACAATAGCAAAGCATCACAAGATAAAAGCATCACACATGACACACATATTTTTCCCGTGGAAACCCAACTGGGAAAAACCACGGTGGGGATGAATACGCACAAGTTGTTTTTGAACTCTTTAGAAGTCCGCTCTGTTAGGAGCCTTGTTTGGTTAGAGACATTACAATAGGTTCTTCTAGGAACCGATCCTGTTAGAGATCACCCGGTTAAGGGATGGCTAGAATACCCGGTTAAGGGTTAAACCTTGTTAGAGGATTTCAAGAACTCAATAGCTGAAGGATTTCGAACTCAATAGCTTTGAATTACCCTGTTAAAGGATTTACAACAAGCCGGTTAAGGCTACCCTGTTAAGGGATTTTCCAACTATTGAGGTGGTTAGAGATCAACAGGTATTACAATGATCTGGTAACAACACTCAATGCCAATGCAGATCCGCTCAAGCTCCTCTTCACCTTCTGCACTTACACTCTGCAGGTATCACTTCTCTCCTTTTGGTCTGGCAAGAATCACGTATCCCTTCTCTTGGATACACACACAAATTTTGCCAACAACCTCAGAAAGAGACACAACATTGACCTTATAGGAAAACAGATAGGTCGGTAGCATAAACCCTAAACCCTAAACCTGTTAGATTAAGGAATTCAAACGGTTCAATCCTGACCATTGAGCACACTGCATTAAATGCAGCAGTTCTTGATCCAATATCAAGACATTCTCCATTGTCCATTTCCACCGATCTTATGGCGGCTGATAACCCATCACACGTTATCACCGTTTCACAGACTTCTCACATTCCCGAGGTAGATAGGAACAATCTCCTTCATGCAAGATCCTTCACACGCACAAGGCTTACGTGGCAACAGGATCTGTTCTTTGTTACCATGCTAACTCATCACACAAAGTCACTGGTTGAGCCACACAGGCTTGAAGAACTTAAACCCAAAACCTTGAAGTTGAGACTACCAACCGGTAGTCATACAACACTTCCATGTGCTGGTTCCCATAACTATATGCCGGTTCATCATGAACAAACACACCGCTTCACTTTGGCACAAATGCCGGTTCACAGTGTTCTACTGGTTCTCTCATATGCCGGTTCTCACTTCTTCAGCATATTGACATCAATGACAACATACAATGTCATTATGTCCTCATACCGGTTCACATAATGCCAACATTAGGTTGTAAATTAATCTTTTGCTAACTAGGCTAGACCAAGAGCATCTTGAAATATGATTGACTTAAACACATGGATTTAACCTTGATACCTTCTTTGAGACAATTGATAAAGTAAATTTTGAAAAAATATTCATCAAGGCCACTTGTCTAATTAGCTAATTTTTCAAATGTAGTTCAGCATTCTTGAAGTGAAAATGTCAAGTGCAATATAGTGAGGGCTCCTTTGAAGTTGTATGCACTTGGACCAATGTAATCAAGGATTTTGTTGCAAAATTTTTTCCATATGAGAAATAATCTATATATTCCAAACCATTAGAACATAAAATGGTTTCATACTTTAGGTGGAACAATGATTAAGAAATTTTGACTTCTTGGATCCATCAATTATCCTTATCTGGGGCTTTCGGAGGGTTGGTTAGTTCACCGGCGGCCTATATTCTATGGGCTCAGGGTTCATTGGGTGCATCCCGATTCCCTATAGGAAGGTCCCCAGGGGTTCGATATGATAGATCCCGATTCCCATGAACACCAATGAAGTAGCACTACCACCATATAGGATGCACTTTATGAAAATATATATAGAGCCACCATCTTGCCTAGTTCCATTTGTTGACCCAGTAGCAGATCCTCTAGTTTGAGAGTCAGAGCCTCACCCTGGATCCCTCCTTGTTTGAGAGCCATAGCCTAGTGATAACCCTAGCTTATACTAGCGGGCTCATCCTTAGAACAGTAGGGTAATGGATTGTAAAATATTACTCTATATAACTTGTTGGTAGGGTCCTTTCTATCAAAAATTGGTAAGTCTAGATTAAGCGTTTATTGGTCTTAGTACAAATTATAGGAAATGTAAAAATTCTCAGTTTTACAGTGTTGATTCATATTTGGGTGTGAAAAGTTGAGCTTGTGTAGCTTGGTTATATGTGTCTCCATATTATATTGGAAGTGGAGGTTTCCATCATATATTAATATCAAATGAATCTTCATTTTCTCTTATGATATCACACATATATATGCAAAAATGAGATCAAGATTCAACATAATGCATTATTTATCTTCCTAGTGCCAAGACCAACCCATAATAGTGTGTCCCTCTTTTTTTATTAAATCAGTTTTCAACTTTCTATCACCCATTACAACTAAACCATTTAAAATTTTAAGATAATGTGAACTAATGATTTTTGAATTTTTTTATATAAATTGTAAATGTATTTTAAAAAATAAGTTAAAGATGATTTGTGAATTTTCTTATATAAGCTCTAATAACTTATTTTTCATAGTTAACATTTTAAAAAGGTGACACACATATTCCTTTCAAAAAAGGCAATGATCCCTAGTTCCCTACCTTGTAGGGCAATTTCAAACCCTACCCTCTTGCACCTACAAGTTCATGTGCCTACTACTATTACATCTATTGCCTCTTTGTTTACTATTATGGTTTGCATGCAAGTTCCTCCACCCAGGCTTCTACTTGTTCCCATGCCTTTAGTGTTTGGCTTTGAGGTCACTTATGCAGAGCCTCCTTCTACGTTATTGGTGGTGGGTTCAGATGCTCACTCCCCCTAGTTTGGGGTTATTGAGGAGGGGTTTTTTGTTCTTGATTCCTCCTTTTTCTGACGTTGTGGGGGCATCTAGGTTGATTCCTATTGGCCCTACTGATAAAAAGAGATCTACTTCTGGTTCTATTGGGGTCATTGGTGGTGGTGCACCCCCTTTGAGACTTGTAACTACTACTGGGAATTGGAGTTTTTCTTGTGTTGTTAGTGCTACTGTTGTTCATCCTCTTAGGTGGAAACTTCACCCTCTTCTTTGTGTGAAAGCCTCCCTATTATGGTGTTCAACTATGATGTGGTGGAGAATGAGGAATTTTACCAACATTGTGGTTTGGTGTGTAGGTTCTTTGGTCTTGGGTCTTCTCTTTCAGATCTTCATTGTTGGGTATTAGATTCTTGGAAGCCCTTAGTGTCTAGTAAGATCTAGCTCTTCCCCTGTGCTAAGGTTTTTTTATTGCTTCTTTTGCTTCTTCTGAAGGTTGAAACTTGGTATTGAATTAGTCGTGGGCTTGGGGAGTACACTTTCTCTTGATCAAACCTTGGACAATTTCCTTTAACCCCCTTACCAAACCATTCAATGTGTGTCTGATTTGGTTTTGACTTCTTAATATTCCCCTTCATTTTTTTTTGGTTTTTTTGTTACGAGGCCATTGGCAACTCTATTGGTTACTTCCTAAAGGTTGATGATTCCACTTCCTTCATGGGGCGTTCTACTTTTGCTCACATTTTGGTCAATATTGACATCTCCAAACCTTTTCATGGAGATGTGGTTTTGATGGTTGGGGATATGTCATGAACTTAGTCATTGGATTATGAGGGCCTCCCTTTTTTATGTTGTCGATGCTTCTCAACTAGTCACTAGACCACGAATTGTTATGTCACATCGTAAATGTGTTGTTACTTGGTGGAAGGACACTAATGGTGATCACTTGATAGTACAAAATTTTGGTTCTTCTTTTGAAGACTCATCCCAAGATGATGATGATCCTCTTGTTGCTGGTGTGGCCTCCTCCTACCCTTTAGAAGATGTCTCGCTTTGTATTCTACTTTGTTTATTTCTCCATTTTAGCTCTAAATTTTAGTGGAGGATGTTTCACATCGTCAACCTTTTACTTTGTGTGATAAAAGACTGTTTGAGGAGATTTCCCCTCATATTTCCCCTTGTAATGAAGTTCTTGATAATAGTATTGCTTGCACTGTTGTTAATTGACAAAGAAAAGGTCCTTTCTCCTTTTCCCATACTCTTCCCCAACTTGTGTGTGAAAAGTTCTATCCTCTCTTGATGTGGGTTTTTTTGTAGTGTTGTTTGGCTTGTGTAATGTTGCAAGTGGTCTCTTATTGGTTTGTGTAACTTTTCCCTTGGGGCTTTTGGCTGTAAAGGGTCAACACCTTGGTTTGCTGCTTATTTAATCAAAAACATTTTTAAAAAGTGACATTTATTTGATATCTCATGATTTAAAAAAAAAACATATAAAATTCTAAATTCTTAAACATAGATTGATAACACCAATACCTATTGCATATACGTATTTTCATACTTTTTTGTTGCAATTTTTTTTTTAATTAATTCTTGAAGTAAGATTGATTATAATTTGCATATAGGTTTATTTGATTTCATATTTTTTTTCTATATTAATACTAGGTGTAAAAACATAGTTTAATTTTTTTTTCTATATTTTCCTTTTTTTTCATGTGTGACACAGAGACCTTGATGATTGTTGAAAATCTACATTCATAAGAAATAAAAACAAATATAATAATCAAATTAAATATATTCAAAATTATACTTTTTGAAAAGATTATAATAAGGGCTACATAGTTACAAATTGGAATTTCTAAATGATTTCATTTAATCCTCCAATAGGTAAAGCAAAAGTAGTTTTTTGTAATCTATTGTGGGTATGATTTAATATTAGAGTGGTTCTATCCATGTGAGGTTGATCTAATAGGGCTTGATCTAATCGTCTTCAATTTAAACCTTTTAGATGAAACTCCTTAAGGCTTAAATCATTTCTTTAAAATAATGTTCTATTATGAAAAAATTAGATATCCAAGAAATGGTACACACTATTGCATGGTAGCACCAAAGACTACAAGGGGGCAACCTCCTAGTAGACCTTACAATTCACCTACAAATGTTCAAGTTGCTTAGTTAAAGAATCATTGCAATATAAAGTGTAACTAACGACAATTACTATTATCCCATGCATAAGGGATAACTACTTTTTTCTAATTTATCATATAGGAAACTTACAAGATATATACACCCAACTAATAATAATATTATTTATTACATACCAAAACTAGGGTTCCTAACAAAATCAAGAATTGCAAGCCCAAACTCAAACCCAACATATGACAAGGTAAAATCCCAAGGAAAATAAAGAAAAGTTTCTCCACATTGCATGTATATGCAATGTTTAAACAAAAGTAAAATGAAGTTTTAGAAAAAAAAAACATGAAAATTTGTTACATAAAATAGTCATGAAAATGATAATGAAATGCACCTAAGCATTGGAGATGAAGACAGTTTCAATGCATACTAAAAAATTCCGAGAGGAGAAAAATGAAATTTTGGATTTAATGAATTGACTTTGAGGGAGTGGGACTTATTGTGGGAAAAACAGATTAAATAGATTATAACCCTCTAGAGAATAATTTTTGAGTATTTGTGAATTTAGATTATCCTATTACACATTTTTAATTTTTTTTTTTTTAAGAAATCAAGACCTGTTATGTCTAGACTTAGAGAGAATCCTTAAACTAATTCACTAACCATGTAATACACTTGAATCTACATGCTTTTCTAATAAATGAATACCTTCATTTATCAAGATAAATAATAATCTAGGGGAAGGATTTACCAAGGCATTAGATAATATTCAAAATCCTAAAATGATGAAGGTATATAACTTTTAAAAGGGGTATTATGTAGGATGTATGCATGATTTGCGCTCAATACTAAATGAGTGTTCATTTAGTGTTCATAGTCCTAGTGGGGATGTGTAACCACATTGGTATTTTTTTTTTAAATTTGTTTAAATGACATATTGGCTTTGGATTGTTTGTAGCTAGGAAGAGAAATCTTCTATTAAAGATTTTTTTTCATATCAAGCTTTATCAATTTTGTTAGTGTAGGTTTTTATTTTCCTAGTTGGGCTTATTTTTTTCGCTTTTCTTAGTTTTTTCCTACACTTTTATTAAGCTTGCTTAGGTTAAATAAAGTGAGTTTAATTAGTGAGTGGGTGATTTAAGGTATCAACATCCTACAAGTGAGGTGGCATTTTCTATCTTGGAAGACGCTCTTTCTATCTTTAACCCGCATAGTGGCCTCTCCCTATTGGTCCATTTTGCCACCTCTCCCCTCTCTCTTGCCTATATAAACTCACTACCTAGCTTGTTTTTTTGATATAGTTGGAGATAGTAATTTGATGCTAATTTTCCTTAGATCACTTCACATTAGTTTTCTCTCGGTATCATTGTTATGCTATTCATTTCATTTGCATTTACAGTTTATTTGATCTATCTCTTTCAACTCAATTCTGGGTTGTAATTTGTTTCTCAGATTTTAACATGGTATCAGAGCCTGTTTTGGAAGATTAAATTATTTGTAGAGATCTTATAAAATCTTGTTGTGTTTTATCTTGTGTTTTACATGATCTGGAGAACCAACAAAGTTTTATGAAGATCCAGTAATCCTTGTCCTCGCATGTTTGTCTTTCTCTTGATTTGGGTGATTGCAACATTTTGGAGGATTTTGGGAGCATTTTGCGTCTGGGAGGCTCAAGAAAGTTAAGATTGGCTTTAGTTTCATCCTTTTTAGAGATCATTTGCAATAGTTACAAAACAGTGGGTTTGTAACTCAGATCCGGAATACAACTTGCAAACGGAGCATTTTGATGCCAAAAGGACCATACAATTGTATTTGAGAGGCCTGACAGATAAGTTTTGATATATAATTCATCCCATTTTGGTCTCAGGAGCCTTTGTGGATTTTTTTTTTCAGGAAGGTCATACGACCTTCCCTACACGTTGTACGAAAAAGCTTTTTTTTTTTAAAAAAAAGTTCTTTTAAGTGCTGCAACAAGCACTGCGCTAAGCACTTTAAGCATTGCGTCCAGTGCTAACCGCTAGCAACTATGGTCCGTAGCCGCTTGCAGCTTACAGACCGCCACCGCCACCCGCCAGCATGCCACTGCCACCTACATCCCGACCGTCGCCCCAGCGTTGCCCTCGAACCACCTTTGCCCGTGGCACCACCCGAGAGCCACCATGGCTCCTCATTTGGCCCTAAAAAGGGCATTTTTTTCAAAATTGCCTAACTTGGGGAAACAAAGGTGAAATTTTTCAAACAAGATATCGACAAAAAGTTGGAGATGAGCTCTTCACTTTGAAGGTGGTTTGGATTATATTTTTTTGTTGATTTTGCCCCATTTTTTGCAAGTTGAAGTCTGGTATTGCTAATTCTTCATTTGGCCATAAATTTCGCCCTAGTGCTACATGTTTTCGAAACAAATAGGCGTCAGAAAGGTGGTGAGCACTACACAACTACATGACTCATTTTTCTAGATTTGATCTCTCGTTCATTTTGTATGAGAATTTTTAATTTGGGCCATTGTGAGCCTATTAAGCATTGCAACTTGGAAAAATCTCTCTAAACACATTGAACTATAAAGTTCCCAACTTGTAATACCTGGGGGGGGGGGGGTAATTTCCGATCTAGTGAAAAGGGGGGGTGGTCTCATGTGCTCTCTTTGTGTTTGAGTCTTTCTTTTTTTCTGCACATCAAACAATCTTACTTTCTGCATTAAAATGGATCAAAAAACAATACCAATACTCACACCCTATAACTACTATGAGTGGAAGTAAAAAATGACAATCTATCTTAAGAAGTTGGGGTTGTTTAGAGTAACTATGGCTCTTGAAACTGAACCATCTCTAATTGCAAAAGAACCAAAATGGTTTAACAAATGTGACGAAACTTATGGTACTCTATGCATGTCTGTATCTCCTGATCTTCTTTTTCATGTTGTATGGACAACTTTAGAAGTTTTGTTTGGTAAACAAGATGAATTAAGGGGATACCAATTGGAGAATGAGCTAATAGGGTTAAATCCATGTAATTTTGATACAATTTAGGACTTCTTCACAAAACTAAAGGCTATGAGATTGCAATTGAAGGCATGTGAGATAGACAAGAAAGATTCACAATAGATTCTAAGCATTCTTTCCAAACTTGGTCCAAACTATTCAGTTTTTGTTTCTACATTCTATGCTATGAAAAGTGCCTTAGGAACTAGCTATAAAATGCCTTCTCTTGATGATTTTGCAAATGAACTCACAAAAGAACATGATAAGATGATTCAAGTGGGCATGATTATTCCTTCTAAATCTCATGCCTTGGCTGCAAATCAGGGTACAAAATATCAAAAGGGGTAGATTAAGTAAGAAAAGAAACAAAAGAACCAAGGAGAAAAGAAGAAAGAATAGAAACTGACTGTACCAAAAGCAGCTAATGATGCACCTTCTTCAAAAGGTGATAAGCCCAAGAAGGAAAAAACTAAGTGTTCCTATTGTAATAAGAATGGTCATGATTTTTGGTATTTCGGTATGGTTTTGTCATTGATGTCAACACCTACCAAACCTTATCAACTCTGGCACTTTGGAGAATCAACAACATTCATCGACAAGCAAATGACTTATGCGCAATCACCGGTATCAGGTACACCGATAGGATATAATGATCATCGACACTTGGAATGACATGGAAACACTTGGTTATGACGAAGACATCGTTTGGACACCTTGTCTTGCAGATTTGATTATTCGTATATTCTTATTTGCTGTTAGTCCAGGTTATACACCGACAAGATTATCTTTTCCAGATCAACATGGCACACTATGGAGATGACTTATTATTGTTGTAAATGAATTAAGCCGACATGTTGAATCGGTTATTGCATCAGGCATTAATTTATTTGTAAATTGATTTTATTGTAATATCTCTTAGAGCCGACCTACTAAAATTGGTCCTAGGTTATGATATAAATGTAAGATCTTATTTGTAAGATCGGTTGTGGAATGCGAAGAAGAATTGTTTGAAGGTATATGTGAGATTAAGCAGAGCTATACACGCATACATCATTTGAAGGTGAAGCAAGGTTTTTGTGAAAGCGTATCAAAACTACACTGGTACTGAATCCAACATATGAAGATGTTATTTTGAGCAGTACATCCTTATTGGATTTAACCATCCAATTGTAGTCAGTCTGAGTCCTATTTTGTGTTTGAGCAGTGAGCTCTAGGCGCTTGGCCTTTTTGCATGTGCAGACCCCATTTGTATACACTTACTATCTGCAGTAGTATCATCTGATTGTGGGTAAGGTTTCCCACCGTGGTTTTTCCCCTTATAGGGTTTTCATATACAAATATTGGTGTTAAGTGTTGTGGATGACTTTGTCTTTTTGTTTCATGCATTAATCTTTACCGGTATTGCAATTATCTGATAAAACTGTCCACCGGTATAAAAGACTGGTTCACTGGTATTAAGCAGTAAGTTGGTTAAGTTTTTTTGTTTTGAATTTATTTGACAACTGATTCACCTCCCCCTCTAAGTTGTCTCTGGGACCTAACAATTGGTATCAGAGCATAGTCCTCTTTTGCAGAAGTTTAACAGCTTGAGGAGATCCAATGTCTACTAACTATTTCATTAAGGACAATCCTAAACTTGATGGAACCAACTATGGCATATGGAAGATCAAAATGGAGACGCATTTAAATTGCATTGGAAAGGACATCTAGGATGTTACAAAGAATGGCTATATTGCTCCTACTCAAAGCCAACCTAATCCACCTAACTTGACTAAAGATGAAGAAAATGATTGCAAAGCAAGAGAAGCACTTTTGAGCGCATTAACAGATCAACAAATCATAGGATTATCAGATAGATCAACTGCTAAAGCTATTTGGGATCATTTGGAAACACTGAATGAAGGAGATTCCACAGTCAAAACTGCAAAGCTTGAAAGCTTCCGGGTCAGGTATGAAAATCTGAAAATGGAAGAAGATGAAAGGATTTATGCTTTTATGGAAAGAGCTAATGAAATTGTTTTGGGTATTAAATGTTGTGGAGGAACCTTAAGTGAAGATGAAATTGTTTCAAAAGTTTTAAGAGGATTGCCACTGACATATAAAATGAAGGTCACTGCTATAAATGAGTTAAGAACAATGCCTAATACATCAGTAACTAGAGATACATTGATTGGAAAACTTTCAGCCTTTGAAATTGAGGAATTTGGTCTTGTTGCTACTATAAAGACAGATTTAGCCTTTAAAGCATCAACATCATCTGCATCATCATTTGACAAATCTGATTGGAAAGCCTTTTATGCAAGAGAACTTGAAGAAAGCAGGAAAGAAAATGAAGAAAATGAAGAACTTGAAGAACTTGAAGCACTATTTGCAAGGAAAATGCCTAAAGGTTCAGTTGGAAGTAAGTATGAAGGTAAAGCACCCTTTAAATTTTTAACTATAATAAGATTGGTCACATGGCTTCAAGATGCCTTGATAGACATGCTAGACTAAGAGAAGAAGCTAGAAGAACATACAAACCTAACCCTAAATATTAGAGATACAAATTTAACAAGAATAAAGACAAATCTTGTTATCTTGCTAATGAAGGAGTGACTGATGATTCTGACGAGGATCCGATAGAAAATGGATAGGTTCTTGTTTTTATAACAAAAGATCATCCGACACCTACAGTTCAACCGGTAGAGTAGGCTTTGGCAGCTAAAATTGAAGTAAAGGATGAATGGATGATTGATTCAGGATGCTCACATCATATGACAGGTGATAAAGGTAAATTCTCGAACTTTCAAGAATATAATGGAGGTCTAGTGAGATTTGGAGATGATAAAGCTTGTTTGATCAAAGGTAAAGGTACAATATCTATTGATGGTAAGAATAATACTAACAATGTTTACTATGTTGAAGGTTTAAAGTATAATCTTTTGAGTGTTGGTCAATTAGTTGAGAAAGGATTTTAGTTACAATTCAAAAATCGAAAATGCAAAATCATGAATAGAACTGGTTTAGAAATTGCAACTGGTAATCAAACTAGAGGTAATATCTTTCATTTGAATAACAGTGAAAAGACATGCTTGATTGCACATATTGATGAAAGTTGGCTATGGCATAAGAGACTTTGTCATGTAAACTTTGATTGCATGGTAAAAATCAGTACTACTAAGGCAATTAGAGATTTACCTAAAATTGTCAAACCTCACAATACAATATGTAAGGAATGTCAATTTGGAAAACAAGTTAGAGCCACCTTCAAAAGTATTCCAGAAAATTCCAATAATGCTCTTGACTTAATTCATACTGACTTATGTGGTCCAACTAGAACCAAAAGCTTGCAAGGTGATAGATATTTCATGCAATGGTAGAAAATGAAATCGGTAAGAAAATCAAATGTCTAAGATCAGATCAAGGAGGATAATTTACATCTAAAGAATTTAATGCATTCTGTGAAGTGAATGGAATCAGATAACAACTATCAGCACCTCAGACACCACAACAAAATGGAGTTGTTGAAAGGAAAAACATAACTATCTTGGATGCAGCTAAAGTATGTTATCAGAAGCAAATCTACCACATGTATAATGGAGAGAGGCAATAAGTACAACGATCTATACATTCAACAAAGTCCACATCAAAGGTGAAACCGGTAAGACTCCTCATGAACTATGGTTTGGTATTACTCCCACTCTTAAATATTTCAGAATATTTGAAAGTAAATGCTATATTAGAAGAGATGAGTATATTGGAAAATTTGATCCTAGAAGTGATGAAGGAATATTTCTTGGTTATTCATCTAAAAGTAAAGCATATAGATGTTCTAACAAAAGATTGCAGAAAATTTTTGAGAGTACAAATGTGAAGATTGATGAACAATTCAGAGGAACTTCAAGGTATATATATTCTGAACCAGCAACAAAAATTCTAACAAATGAACCTACACTGAACCCACTGGTATAGAATGAAGATCCAGTTACACCAGTATCATCTGAAAATTCCACTATGACTGAGGAACAACAACAAACAAAGACACCCCAGTATGTAAGACTGAATCATTCTGAAGATCAAATAATTGGAAACAAGTATAAAGGAGTTATGACAAGAGGAAGATTGGCAAATGAAGAGGTATGTCTTATTTTTCAAATTGAACCATCATCAGTTAACGAGGCATGTGAAGATAAATACTGGATTAAAGCTATGTAAGAAGAATTAGAACAAATTGAGAAGAATAACACTTGGACATTAGTTCCCCGGCCTAAAGATAAAAATGTAATTGGAACCAAATGGGTATTTAGAAACAAACTTAATGAAGATGGTAAGGTTATCAGAAATAAAGCAAGACTAGTGTGTAAGGGATATTCTCAGAAAGAAGGAATTGATTACAATGAGACCTATGCACCGGTAGCCAGAATTGAGGCAGTCAGATTATTTTTGGCTTTTGCATCACACAAGAACTACAAAGTATATCAAATGGATATTAAATGTGCATTTCTAAATGGATATCTTGAAAAAGAAGTTTACATTGAACAACCCGATGGATTTTATTTGATAGATAACAAATATATGGTTTGCAGGTTAAGGAAAGCTTTGTATGGATTGAAACAAGCTCCAAGAGATTGGTATGCAAGATTGGATAAGTATCTTTTGAAGATTGGTTTTTTTAAAGGTAATGCTGACAACAACTTATATTATAAAGTGACTAATGATGACATCTTGGTTATAGAAGTTTTTGTTGATGATATAATCTTTGGAGGAGAAGATGAACTATGTAAAGAATTTTCTATTGAAATGCAGCAAGAATTTGAAATGTCTATGATTGGAGAAATAAAATTCTTTTTAGGATTGCAGATTTCACAGACTAACAAAGGTATATTCTTGAGTCAATCCAAGTACTTAAAGGAGTTACTAAAGAAATTTGGGATGGAGAACTCTAAACCGGTAAGCACACCTATGACTACAAATGACAAACTATCACAAAGGGATGAATCTACATCTGTTAATCCAACTAGGTACAAATCTATGATAGGAGGTTTACTGTATTTGACACAGACTAGACCTGATATCATGAATGCAGTATGTATTGTTTCAAGATTTCAGAGTAATCCTAGAGAAAATAATGAATCAGCAGTAAAAAGGATTTTCCGGTACTTACAAGGCACTACAAATCTTGGATTATGGTATCCTAGAGATGAAAACTTTGAATTATGTGCATACACAGATGCAAATTGGGCAGGACATGTGGATGATAGAAAAAGCACCACTGGAGGAGCATTTTTTCTTGGAAACAGATTAGTTTCTTGGTTGAGTAAGAAACAAAGTTGTACATCCTTATCAACAACAGAATCAGAATATGTTGCAGCAACAACTAATTATACACAGGTACTATGGCTTAAACAAATGTTGAAAGACATAAAGGTAAAATGCAAGGAACCTATTACTATCTATTGTGACAACACTGCAGCAATTGATATATATAAGAATCCGGTACTACATTCTAAAAACAAACATGCTTCTATCAAACTGAATTTTCTAAAGGAGAATGTTGAAGCAAAAGAAATTAAACTGGTTTATGTGAATACTAAAGAGCAGGTTGCAGATATTTTCACTAAACCTCTGCCTAAGGAGACTTTTGAATATCTTAGAGATCAACTTGGGGTCATTCCCCCACCAGTAGATACTTAGAGAGTTGATGTTTGTCATCAACCGACAGAATTAACAGAGAAATCTTTTTACTCCGGCTTTGATGAGGAAGCTACTTCTCAGGGGGAGTAGTTGGTATACTAAATTGGTTGGTATTTTGTATATGAACTTGGTTTTATAGTAACTTTGGCATTTGATGTCAAAGGGGGAGAGATTGGTATGGAAAAACACAAGCAAACACTCTTAGGGGGAGAGAATGTTACTTTGAGAAAGATTACTTATATTTTGGTAATTATTGGTATTTTGGTATTTGGCATTTCTGTTTTGGCACTTTGATGGTTTTTCCATCTTGTGTTGCCATCAATGCCAAAGGGGGATATTGTTGGTATTTTGGTATGGTTTTGTCATTGATGTCAACACCTACCAAACCTTATCAACTCTGGCACTTTGGAGAATCAACAACATTCACCGGCAAGCAAATGACTTATGCACAGTCACCGGTATCTGGTACGTAGGATATAATGATCACCGACACTTGGAATGGCATGAAAAACACTTGGTTATGACAAAGACATCGTTTGGACACCTTGTCTTGGAGATTTGATTATTGGTATATTCATATTTGCATATTTTTTGTTACCGACAAATAGGTCCAGGTTATACACTGGCAGGATTATCTTTTCTAGATCAGCATGGCACGCTGTGGAGATGACTTATTATTGTTGTAAATGCATTAAGCCGACATGTTGAATCGGTTATTGCATCAAACATTAATTTATTTGTAAATTGATTTTATTGTAATATCTCTTAGAGCCGACCTACTAAAATTGGTCCTAGGTTATGATATAAATGTAAGATCTTATTTGTAAGATCGGTTGTGGAATGCGAAGAAGAATTGTGTGAAGGTATATGCGAGATTAAGCAGAGCTATACACACAGACATCATTTGAAGGTGAAACAAGGTTTTTGTGAAAGCATATCAAAACTACACCGATACTGAATCCAACATATGAAGATGTTATTTTGAGCAGTACATTCTTATTGGATTTAACCATCCAATTGTAGTTA
Organism: Cryptomeria japonica; assembly: GCF_030272615.1. Lineage (NCBI taxonomy): Eukaryota > Viridiplantae > Streptophyta > Pinopsida > Cupressales > Cupressaceae > Cryptomeria > Cryptomeria japonica. Next base: position 590,224,983 of record NC_081411.1, on the reverse strand, counting down.
GTGTGACTCCTATTTTGTGTTTGAGCAGTGAGCTCTAGGTGCTTGGCCTTTCTGCATGTGCAGACCCCATTTGTATACACTTACTATCTGCAGTAGTATCATCTGATTGTGGGTAAGGTTTACCACCTTGGTTTTTCCCCTTACAGGGTTTCCACGTACAAATATTGGTGTTAAGTGTTGTGGATGACTTTGTCTTTTTGTTTCATGCATTAATCTTTACCGGTATTGCAATTATCTGATAAAACTGTCCACCGGTATAAAAGACTGGTTCACCGGTATTAAGCAGTAAGTTGGTTAAGTTGTTTTGTTTTGAATTTATTTGACAACTGATTCACACCCCCCCCTCTCAATTGTCTTTCGGACCTAACAATGATGAACATAAATGTCTGAAGAAGCAAATTGATCACTTGTCTCATCTTCTTGAAAAGAACAACATCAAGGTGCCTGATTCTATCAAACCAAGTTCATCTCAAGAATCTTCAAAGGACACAAGTAAGGGGAAAGCAAAGGGCAAGGCCCTAGTTGTTGTTGCTTCATATCCTAATTCCTGGATTATCAACTCAAGTGCTTCACACCACTTGGCTTCATCAAAGGATAGTTTTTCCTCCTTGTAGTCATGTTCTATGCCAACTATTCTATTGGGTGATGACACTCCTGCTGAAGTGCATGGGAGAGGGTCTGTTGATGTGGGTGAAGGAACATTTTAGGATGTCCTTTGTGTTCCATATTTGTCAACTAATCTCCTATCTGTCTTTCAAATCAATCACACTGACTCTGGCAAGCGGGTTGTGTTCACTCTAGACACAGTGGTAATCAGTGAGATGCACAATGGGTCTACAATTGTAGTGGGAAAGGAAGATCATCAGTCCAGATTGTATCACTTTTCTCACTTTGTTCCTATTTCTCCTTCAGTTGCATTTGTCACTCACTCTGATGAGGTGAGTCGTTTGTGGCATTAGCAGTTTGGCCACCTAAACTATCACTACTTGCAGCAGCCCAATCAGAATGACATGGTTATAGCGTTGACTTCTATTAGATTTTATGTTGGAGTTTGTCAAGGATGCATTCTTGGTAAGCATCCTGTAGAAAAAATTGATAAAGGAAAAGCATGGAGAGCCACACAACTTTTTTATCTAGTACACATTGATTTGGCAGGACCATTTCCACATCCTTCTTTCAATAGGGCCAAATATGTCTTGACATTCATTGATGATTTTTCCTGGTACACCTTTGTATATTTTCTCAAGCAAAATTTTGAAGTCTTTGAGTCTTTTCAGGAATTCAAAGCCTTTGTAGAGAAACAATCAGGGAAAATCATCAAGGTTCTATGCATCGATAACAAGGGGGATATGTCAACCAAAGGTTTGAGAAGTTCTATATCTCATAAGGCATTGATATTCAACACAGCTCCCTACACTCCACAACAAAATGTTGTTGCAGAATGTAAGAAGTGGTCCTTGAAGAAAATGACTAATTGTATGATTCACTCCAGATCATTAGCACCTCAGTATTGGGCAGAGGCCATCAACTGTGCATATTGTATCTAGAATCAAGTTCCTCATCGATTTGTGAAGGGGTAACTCCTTTTCAAGCTTGGACTAGTCGGAAACCCACAGTTAAACACTTCCGAGCATTTGGGTCTCCTGTATTGGCCCACATTCCAGTAGAGAAACACAAGGCTATGGATCCGTAGAGTAAGCCTTGCATATTTGTTGGGTATCCAGATGGTGTCAAAAGCTACAGGCTTCTCCATCCTACCACACATGAGATTTTCATTGAGAGGAGTGTTCATTTTGAGGAGGATACTTCCAGTTCTTCTTCTACCACTTCTCCATCTTTCATTCCGATGGAGACATTGCAAATTCATGATGATAGTTCCTCTGAGGATTTTAATCTTCTTGATCCTTCTAAGGAATCTTCTTCCTTCTCTCTTAGTCATCATTCAGAGGGTGATGATTCTCCTCTTGATTCTCATTCTCCAACTACTAGGTCTCTTTGGGCTCGCCAGACACTAAAGTCAGCAGGTGATTGGGTTGGTGATCCTTCATGTGAGAGAAGAACAAGGTCACAATTAGAGCATGTTCCACATCTCTTCTTTGCTACAACTTTCGATCCATAGACCTTTTAGGAAGCTTCAGGTGTCCCCGAGTGGGATGCTGCTATACAAGAGGAGTTCAATTTCTTGGAAAAGAACCATACTTGGGATTTTCCCTCTTCCCAAGGGAAGGAAACTTCTTCAGTGCAAGTGGATCTATCGAACAAATTTTTTTGCAGATATGTCGATTGATAAGTATAAGGCTCGCCTGGTCGCTAAAGGATTCTCCCAAGTTCTTGGGATTGACTTCTTTGATACTTTTGCACTAGTTGCCAAGATGAATACCATCTGACTTGTTCTTGCTATTGTTGTAGCTCATCAGATGGATGTGAAGAGTGCCTTTTTTCATGGTGACCTTCAGGAGGAGATATATATGAAGCAACCACAGGGGTTCATCCAGGATCCTTCACTTGTTTTTTGCCTTCGAAAGTCTCTCTATGGCCTTAAATAGGCCCCTTGAGCCTGGTATGCCAAGATGGACTCCTTCCTTCTATCAGTTGGATTCACTCAGTGCCATTTTGATCCAAACATCTATATTTTGCATCAAGATGATACTCTCACATTCCTTGTTCTCTATGTTGATGACTTGTTGATCACAGGGAGTCACTCATCTCGCATCAAGGTAGTCAAAACCACCCTTCATGATCGTAACCCAATGTCTGACTTAGGCCCACTTCACTACTTTTTAGGGATTGAGATCACTCAGTCACCTTCTGGTATCTTTATTGCATAGTCTAAGTACTCTCTTGATATGCTCTCTAGATTTCATATGGCTAAATTTAAGTCTGCATCGACTCCATTTCTATTAGGGGTCAAACTTGAGGCTTCTTGTTCTTCACCCTTGGTGGATTCTACATTGTATCGCCAATTGGTTGACAACCTCATATATTTGACTCACACGAGGCTTGATATTTCATATGTTGTGGGCCTGGTCTCTAGGTTCATGCTGGAGCCACATGAGCTACATTGGAAGGCAACTAAGCGGATTCTTCACTATATCCAAGGTACTCATAGTTATGGGATTCATTATGCAGCGGGCGTGGATATTGATTTGGTGGGATATATAGATTCAGATTTTAACAAATTTGAATATAAACATTTTTATAAAAGTTTTTAATTTATGCATAATAGAGGTCCTCTGAGTATAATTACATCTTTGCATTTAATTTCAGGTTCAATCTATCTCACTTTAGACAAAAATAAATAATATTTCTCTTAAACTAACTAGAGAAAAAATGGATAATTTTATGAAAACCAAATTTAAACATTTACTTTGAAAATAGTCACCAAATGAAAAATCAAATCCCTATGCCCATTTAACTTGGCATAAGATGACAAAAATTTATTAGATAAATTTGAAAATCAATCAAGAAATGTGCACACATCACTCTAAGAAAAAACTGTAGAAGTTACAATCATAAAGACAACAAAACAAATACACAAAAAAATAAGAAAAGAAAAAATACTTCATATTTGCAAAGTTAATAATTTCAATAATTACCCATCACTATCACTTGAACCAATATATTATACAACATAACACATCAAAATAAGGAAAGAAAACAAAAACAAAAACAAAAACCAACAAATTGAGATCTAGGACATAAATCTCAGATTGAACATAAATAATGCTCAAGAGGGGCTTGCCATTCACCTAGATTCTTACCATTTGGAGTTTGTGGTCTTTAAAAAAAAATAAAAATTCTTGGTTCCAAAAGAGTGAGATTTGAACAAATTAATTTTTCTTGGTTCAAGTGCTAAAATAATAGCCCCCTCTTATTAGAGCATCCGAGTTTGAACTAAGTAGCTGAAATTTTAGATGCAAAGATAATAGTCTATAATCTTTATCTTCTTTACAAATGGCTCTCAGACTTTTCAATTTTTGCAATCATATGTTCTATTTTGTGTCAACTAATAACACGTCTCTGATTTCTGATAATTCCACCATCTTGATTCGAGCACAAATAATTTATATTACTAACAAACTGAAATTACATATCTAACACAAAATCAATAATCCCTTTAAGACTAGCAGTTGCAGGAGAAGTGCCTGCAACATGACGTCGATAGGCGAGGATGAAATTGGGGGATGAGTTTTTAAAGTGGAATGACTGAAAGAGTAGTGAACACGTAAAATATTGCAACAACATGTAGACATAGATAAAACATCCAACATTATAGCCAGTCAAAGTGAAGCAAGAACACAATTTAGAAACATTATTGTAGGTGATGGTTTTAATTATATTGTATAAATATTTATAAGAAGTTGTGTTGAAACTCTTATTAAGAGTGAACCATTTGATGTATAATCCTTAAGAAGAAATTGTATAATAAACCTTAAAAGGCTTATGGATAGTCAAAGAGATCCGAAGAATCAATCCTGCAAGGGGGAGAAACCAAACAAAGTGAGCAAAAGTGTGCAATAAATTATATATAAAAATTGTAGATGATAGATAGAAAGAGAATGAATATTTTAACTTTGAGAGAACAAGCTTAGTTTAATCTTCCTTACCCTGGCTAAAATGACTTTATTTTGTAGAGGAAATGATTCTGGAATTAGAGAACCAAACTCATGTACGAGTCATTTATGAAACTCTGGAAATCGAAGCAAGAACATAACTTAGAAACTTTAATAAATCTGAAAAGTTTTATAGTTTGTGGAAGAGATCATCCGAAATGAGAAGTAATTATACTTTAATGTAATGTTTATTTCTGTTCAAATTAAAAATTGGTGCAGAAATATTTAAGTTAAAGGTAGAAGAATTTTTTGAAGCATCAAGATAAATAATATATGGGGTAAATTTATGAAAGTTGAAGTGTAAAGAGAGAGGATAGGTTGCTGTTACCTTTCATTTCTATGCGATGAGAAATGGCCGTTGCAAGTCTGGATTTTCGTGGTCCACATGGCTGTAATTCCAACCTGTTTGCCAGAACAAACTTATTAATATGTAGCATGTGTCAATTTAGTGAATAGCCATATAGATGGTTGTACACAGTGAGTCATAGGAGGGACCATTTTGATATTTAACATAATAATTATTTCCTCGCAATTACTATTTAGAAGTTGACATAAGTTGTCAGATCAGCGTGCAACTCACTATTTTTCTAAATCTAGGTTTTGTGCAACTTGTGTGTGACTTTACAAAAAATATATAAAATATTAAAATTCTTTCAAAGTAAACATATTTATCCATAATATGCATAGGAATAAACAAGATTAACCACAAAATAAAATAAAATTTATAACAACAAAATGTCATCATTTTCAAATGAAGATTTTGTGGTCTGAAATGATGACATAAATGACGTATAGAATAATGAACTAGTTTTGGATAAAACACAATAGCTAATTTCAGACTATGTTGAATTTGAAAGTGCAGTATAGACCTAATGAATAACATAACCAATTGGTCAATGAATGTTTGCAAATTTGGGTAATGCAATTATCATAAGGAAAGCACATGGATATGCTGAGGTTAGTTGCTTCAACTATGCAATTCAAATAATACAACCTCTCAAGGGAGGAATTTATGCAACATGTGGACTAATAACATAACAACATATATCAAAGTGAGTGTTTGGTGGATTGTGTTATGCCAACTTTCATAACAAAAAAAGAAAAAACAAGGCAAGTAATCCAACCATGCAATTCAAACAGTACAACCCGCTAAGACTGATTTTTTTGGAACACCATATCTTGTAGCAGATACTTTCTTTAAGGATAAAGCTTAATCATGCAACTATTTACTTACAAAATTGAACAGCTTCCACGGGTTTTTTCCCTTTTCTTTTCCTTCTACGTTGGTGGTTGAATTACAACCTTGATTGCCGCATCAAAGACAACTTTAATATTCTTAAAAAATTGAAAATTATTGATTTAGAAATGGTCCATTATTAGAACAACATTGATTGTAAACACACTGCACTTTTTGAAATCGAGTAGCTAAAAGCCAGCCCCAACCCGTAACAGTGCTTAGGCAGTGAACATATAAACAAATATAGGAAGATTAGTTATGATATAGGTTTCAACCCCATTACCTGCTGGGTTTTTGAGTTGCACTGTATATATGAAGCAACTCCAATCTGTTTCTTTAGCTCCTCTCCCTAATAGCAAACAGACTAGCTTAAACATCATCGACAAGACATTCTACAAGCTTACACAAGACATGGTTGGATCTGAATAAAATAGTAAGGAATACACTTACACTATTTGTAGATATTACAATAATTGATACAACATCTTTATAGCAAAAAATGTTCAAAATTTTACATACCTAATTTTGCTCCGACCAAAACAAGTGGCACACTAGGAGTATAATGCTGCAACTCAGTTACCCACTGCAGGAAAAAGTAATCACAAACGTTTTCTATTAAATTATTTCTTACAGTTGAAAATAAGAGTAAACTAAAAATCATTTAATGCTTGCATAACCATAATGTACATCTTGACACAAATAAATAGCTATACCTTTTTAGAAACATTTTCATAGCTAGCCCTGCTTACTAAATAAAATGCCGGGACAAACACATCTACTCTTCTATAACTGAGCGGCCTCAGTTTATGATAGAAAAAATGGTTTGAAAGATAGGAGCTAGAAAATGTATGGGGAAACTGGGTAGTTGAATTGTTAAATGTGAAATGAGCATATGAAGAGATGGCAACAAATAAAATTGTTGGCATACCTGATAATGTGAGGCAAAGGTTGAATTTTGTTGTGTGTAGAAATGGAAAGTGGAGGAAGAAAATCCTTTAATGCTGGTGTATATATAAACAACAAGCAGTGGAACAATAGTTAAATGGACCCTGCAAGAAAAGAATTGACATTATTTATCACATGCATAGTAAAAATGAAGAGAGTGCAGAAATTTAAAAGGAAAAGGGAGGAGTGGAAGTGAAAGTACGGAGTGGCATACCTGATGTTGTTGTTGATTAGAGTGGATGATTGGGAGGTGATGCAAAAATATGATTGGAGAGAGTGACCAATCTGTTTTCTTCTTTCTTCCTGATAGTTGTATAAGCATTGCTTTGTAATTTTGAGTACCTTTGAAAAGTGAAAGGCGGGTCTATTCTTAGATCTTGAAGTGATTTCACTCGTGAGATTGTAGTGAAGGCCAACCCTTGTTTTTTGGTCTTTCCAATATCTACTATTTCTTTGTCCAAAGTGAGGCCTTGGGATTTGTGAATAGTAATAGCCCAAGCCATTGCAAGGGGGAGCTGAGTGCGGCTACCTCGAGTAATAGGAGGTATAGGTACAAATTTAGGATTTGTATTGTCCAAATGAGGTCCAGTATAATGTTCGAACTCAACAACCACATACTTTGGCAAGTCAGGAGGTTTAGAATTTGTATCATAGACAATGGATTTGATTTGTGCTAATGAGCCATTGACCAAGCCAGCTTGTATCCATAGATTAGCAATTAACATTACTTGTTCATTGAGGGAGAGGAGTATTTCAGAAGGGAGTTGTTCATCATTATCATATCCAATGTTAGTTTGTCTTGGAACTTGGGCAACACATCGTGCAAAAGGAAAGTGCAATTGTTTTAACATTTTAGTATTGTGGTGTTTGGCTGATGAATTTGTTACAAATAAATGAATTGAACTATCAAAGTGTTTGTTATCATCAACAACTAGTTTAGTAGAGGATCAAGACATAAGAGCTTCCCAATCTGTTTGGAGTGCATTGGCATTTCTAATATTCTGCAAGATTGCACGAAATTGTTGTTGGATATCTGATGTACCTTGCTGTTGGAAACTTTTATCCAAGGTAACCACAGTTTGGAAAGAGCGCCATAATGCAAGTGTTGTAGAATGTGATGCATACAAAGGCTTGTCCATTATAGGAGGCAGTTGGCCAAGGTCACCTACAAGGATTATTGGGATACCTCCAAATGGTTCGTGTTGTTTTTGAGGGAATGCTTGACATAATCTGGTGTCAATTTTCAAAAGCAATTTAGGACCCAAAAATCTCATTTCATCAATTAGAATATATTATAATTGTTTGTATTGTTCTTGGAAGAACATTAAATATTGGCCTATCAAAGGTTTCATATCTCTAAGAGGGATGCGCAGGGCAACATGGATTGTTGTTGCTTGTATATTATATGTAGAAACGCTTGTTGGGGCAAGCACAAGCAAAGGATCATGCTCAAGATTAGTGGAAAGGTTAAGTTTTTTTCTAATGCATTGTATCAAATAGGATCTACTAGTTCCTGCAGTCCCTTGTATAATCATATGGAGAGGTGGTATGGTTTGATGAGATGCAGAATGGGTAAGAATAAGCTCAAGTGCAAGTTTTTGTTTTGTTGCCAAAGGGAAAGTATCAGTGGTAGAAGAAGTTGGTTGGTGAAGGGCAGGGTGGAAATTTATTTTATTTGTGGAAATGAAGTTAACAACAATATGATGAAGTGCATCAGTGGGATGAGGTTCATTCCAATCAAAGTTAATATCGTAATCGCATCTACCCAGCATCTGGAGATCATTGATGTTGATTTTGTTAGAAGCGCCCATTTGTGAAAGGTACTCCCATTCATACTGGTCTTCATTGTGTGAATGTAAGAAATCATTATCATCAAAGTTTGCATCATTCTCTGTTGTGCATTCTTGTTCTATTCCATAAATACGCCAACGTGAGTAACCATCCATGTACAATAGCTTCCAATTTGCAATGATTTGGTTTGTTGATGTACCTATATTTGTAGGAATATGATGAAAGGGTTTTTACAAGAGCAACTCACTCCAACAATAGGCTTCAAAGTTGTCATCATCCTCATTTGGAGAGGTTTTAAATTGTGGGTAAACATTGACAATTGCTTGTTTTTGTAGTTTTTGCCATTTATGCTTCTTACGTTGGCTATTGTATGAAAATTGTTGTGATGATTATATTAGTGAGACTTTTTCCAATTCAACAAGCCTTTCCATATAAGCAGAAATATAAGATTTGAAAAGTTCGCCATTGTCATTTTGATCAGTAACATGGTGGAGAACCTTCCTACTAACATTAAGGGTGACAAAGTGACGGCTACAACTGATCAATGGTAGCTTTTGCAACATATGGAAAGTTTCCTATGCGCTGATGTCTCGATCAACAACTATCCCCATCATGAATTTTTGGTATGCTAGCAAGATGGTATCTTGAGTATTAGTTGTAGCAATTATTTTTTTTAGCATGTCAACATAGCTTTCTGATTTCTGTTATGTTTTTGAAGCATATTTGGAGATATATTGCAGAACAACCATTTTGGAACAAACAGGCTGGCAATCAACATTTGCACGCCATATTGCTAGTATAATTGGGCTGTGAATATTTAAACGACTGTCATTTCTTGCTGGTTGATAACATGGCTTGCGATCAATATCAATAACCAACGTTGAAAAATCTTGCTCAAGCCAAGGAGCTTTATAACAATAATGAAGGGCTGGGCTTTTTTTTTTAAGCAAGTATGAGTAGAACATTTTGTATGCCGCTGTACGACATTGACCAGTTCTTCATAATCAGAGAAAGCGTCAGCAAATAGAATTTGGTTTGTATCAACCATGCATGGATCAAACAGTGAACTAGTGTGCAGTCTATTGTCTCGGGCAAGTTGGATGCAAGGATTCCATGCTGTTACATACCTATCAAAAAAGAACTTAGTTGATTGCACGTCATCATAGTTAGACCAGTCTATATTGTCCATATCAGGTGCATTCGACAACCACAAAAAGTCATGTATATGTGCAGAGCCATGATGTTGCCATTCGTACCTGTACCAATGGTCTTTTGATTTCAAAACTTTGTCAATAATCTCCTCATGAAATATTGTGAATCTAAAATGCAAGAACAATGCTGTAACGTGTGGATTGTGGACAATGTTTTCTATAAAAAAATTCTTTGTGGACTATAAATCTGAAGAGGAGTTGGTTGGAAACAATTTATGCAGTTCTGGCCATTTTGTATCAACTGCACTCAATGTGAAGAACAATGTAGGTGCTCCCAATTGGAGTACCATTGTAGTGAGGTCTTTGCGTGCTCTATTCCAATAAGCTCTAGTGCCTTGCAATGAAGCTGCAAAACACATTAATTGGTTTGGCAATTGATCAGAAGGTGTAGCTTGTAACTGTTCATGTACAGCTTGCAACGTAGTTGGGAAGGAGTCTTCTAAGTTGGTCCTTAGGAAAACTGAAGCTAATTGCTAGGAATGGTGTCTCATTATTAGATTGTAAAGATAATATCTGAATCTAACATGTTGTCCAAATCTCTGGTCATGATATCTTATCAAGTGCAAAGCATATTCATGCAAGTGAACATGTTTTGTCCTTGGTTGGAGTGGTAGTGTAGATCCATTTGGGAACAATGTTGGGAAAGCCATAGCGAACAACCCTTCTGTGTTGTATTCATTAATGGGTGAGCAACTTATTTCAAGCCAAGCTATAACATTTTGATCATCCTTATCTAGGTGCAATATCTTTTTAATGGCATCTAGTTCAAGGGTTGAATATGGAAACTTTGGAATGAACGATGATGTGGTCTGTAATTCAACTTCATCATCATTACAGAGTGCCTCTTGAGTTGCTGAAGGAGGTTGTAGATCAATGCAATTTGGAAGGGTTTGCAAAAAATCAGATATATCGGTAGATGTTTCTGGCAATAAATTAGCAGCTGCAAAGTCAATGATAACATCACCATAGTAATGGTCATGTTGAATTTTTTAATTCAATGCATCCATAACATGGAACCTGTTTACATAACAGTCATATTTTTTCCCTTCGAGATTCGTCCTTCGAATAATCACAATCTCCAAATGTTGGAATCTGCGTGGCAAAGCAGTTGCTATTTCTGAAATGTCTTGTGGGTAATTAATGGTGTGTCCTATATATTTGTATTGACCACCCCTGACATGGCTAACTTGCAAAACAGAAGAAATCCTTGCTATAAGCATTTCTTCTACCTGTGAAAGCCTTTTTAAAACCATGGGTTGTTCACCAGGATCCATATTGTTTGTAATAGAGAATCAGTGAACACCCTTTTTGTTATAGCATCTTGAGCAAATGACGTTAGGTCGAGTCAATTTGACATGCATACCAACATACTTTTCTTTGCAGATTGCACATATGTGCAGGTGCGACAAGCTATCTATTCTTGTTCGGAAAGAATACAATGCATTTGTAAATTCAGAAGATCTAAAATGTTCTGAGATTGGTGGTGTTGTACCAATGAAAGTTGCATTTGTCTGTTGATCAATTGGCAAAGGTTGCTTGTAGGATTGCTTGTATTGTACGACTGATTGGGGGAGCACAGTTGTATGTGGCTGGAGCACATATGAAGGATGGGTTGCAGATGACCTAGACAATATTTGAGATATGGCAATACCTATAGACTGGGTTGCAACAAGATTTTTCAATGGCTGCAAAGTATTGGAATCCATGTTTTGATTAAGGCGTTTGTATCACCGCTTTATAGAAATTTCTTCTCTATGTTTTGCATAGTAAAGCCTATTTTGTTCTTTCTTTCTAGCTTTTTCAAATTAGATATTTGCGTAGTAGGCTCTTTGGAGATTTGAGAGATATACAAGAATGGCGGTGTGTTAGAATGAGAAGCAATAAAGGGGAAAAAAACTGATGGAGGGCTATTGAGTGTGTGGCACATTTGGTTGGAAACGTATTTGTGATGCAACAATCTGAAATGCAGTGAAGAGTCTTCAATCGGTAGAACCCCAATTCCCTTCTAATGGTTCTCCACCCTCCTCCGCCAATTGAAGATGAAGGGAATTCTATTGTATGCATGGCCTAATGAGAAGGGGTGCACCTCGGTCAAGTGCGTTTGTGCAAGGGTGTATATGGATGCAGTTGTATACTTATATGTATAGAAATGGTATACAAGGGTACATATAAATGGCGTAGTGCATTTATGCAAGGGTACATATAAATGTGGTTGTTTAGATAAATGCAGGGACATATGGACATACATATTTATATATATATATATATATATATGTAGTTCAAAATAGTATATAGTTACATGTGTGCATATGGAAATACATAGATAGAGGAGAATATATATGTATATACATATACACATGCATATATACTTGCATAGATAAATAGGTAAATAGTTACATATATGTAGTTCAGAACAATATATACTTACATATGTGCAGATGCAGATCGATAAATACAAACACACACACACAGACACACAGACACACACACACACACACACACACACATATATATATATATTTGTGTGTGTGTGTGTGTACGCAAAGAGATACATGTATATGTACATAGATTTATTTGAAGAAGTTAGCATATATGTAGTTCAGAATGCCAATCTCATGTCATTTGACGGGAAGATTATGAGAACAACCATTATTAAGGAACACCATTAATTTAATAAAGGATGTTGCACAATACATACAACGGAGCTATCAATATGCATAAAAGACAACTAAATTAATGCCTCTATGAACAGTGGATGGGGAGATTAACAAATGTTTGAAAAGAGTAACCAATCTAAGATATAGATTAACAAAGTTAAATAACAAGAAAATAATTTTTTTTAATCAAAACACATAGCTTAGATGTGGATTCCTTAAGCAAATGTAATTATGAAGTACAAAATTTGTCGGGCTCTTAAAGAACACCAACAACCTATGGTAGGGCCTGAGGTCTTCTAAGAACTAATAGGTTCAAAAGAGATGGAAGCAAACACAGATGTGGGCAACAATGTTTTTAATTTTCGTGTTTTTTCCAAAATCCCATATGTCTGCACTAAATTAGTAATTCACTATTTCATAGCCAAGTTTATTTTCCAAGAACTACTTACAATATAACAAAGTTATAATTCACTAATTTGCAACCATCCTTATTTTTATTTGGCAAGATTCAATCACAATGCAATAAAGTTGTAGTTCACAAGTTTCTTTAAATTCTAGCCCAATGTGAAAGAACCCAGATGAAAGAATGCAAGTAGAATGTAAATGGGCATGAACAATCAGTGCAAAGATAAACGTGCTGGACCATAAGTCGAAGGGTGAGTTTGGGTCTCTGAAATTCATGTAAGAACCCTCTAGTAGAACACTTCTTACAGATTAAAAAGCCCCTGTGAGATCAAAGTTGTATGAAAATAATACTTACCGTTACGGTCGACAAAGAAAAACAAAGATGAAGAAAAAATAGTAATTGTAGCAAGCATTTCAGATAATTGAAAAAATGGATTAATGGTAGTTAATACTATCACGCTCTCTTCCATTCAGAAGTCTTGTCAACGATGTTGGTAACAAACAATATAACAAAAATTTACACTGAAGAAGTCTTGTCAACTATGCTGGTAAGGAACAATATAACAAAACTGTACAATGGTAAATATTTTATTAAAATAAGATGGGTGAACGAAAGCTAGTTAAAATGATACAGAATGAAGTAAAGATGGGTCTCGTTGGCTGGAGATTATAAGATCAAATTGAAAGCAGTTTATATAAAAGTAGAAACGTATAGACATACATATATATCTTGAGAAGGTGCATGCCTTGGCCTAGTGCATTCATGCAAGGGTACATATAAATGTGGTTGTTGAGATAAATGCAGGGACATATGGACATACATATATACGTATATAGATATATATGTAGTTCAAAACAATATATAGTTACATATGTGGATATGGAAATACATAGATAGAGGAGCATGTCTATGTATATGCATATACACACATGCATATATACCTACATACATACATATATATATATATATATATATATATATATATATATATATACATAAATAGATAAATAGATACATATATGTAGTTCGGAGCAGTATATACTTACATATGTGTATATGCAGATACATATATACAAAAAGACACACACACACACACACATATGTGTGTGTGTGTGTGTGTGTGTGTGTGTGTGTGTGTGTGTGTGTGTGTGTGTGTACGCAAATAGATAAATGTATATGTGCAAAGATTAATTTGAAGAAGTTAGCATTGCCATGACTTGAACTTTAATTTTGCTATGTAAATATAGAAGAGGTGGCAACAAAGCGCACATAGAATTGCAGTTTGAATAAAAAATAAAATCCATAGACATGTACATGTGATTTAAATTGTGGACATATGTTTATATATAGAAATAGGCAAATATAAAGATGTCATATGTTTCCAGTGCTTTTTGAATCAAATTTTAAACAAGGCATATGAATGAACCATAATTGGATAGAATAATGTTTATTTAGGTATAACAGTGGACTGCACTACACATGTATATGAAGAGAAGTAAAAGTTAGTTCTTGGAAAATGAGCGTAAGTGATTTTTTTTTAATCATCTTCAAAGAAAACTGGTAAATGGTTTTTTTTTGCAAGCAAAAAGTGAACAGATTGGAGGGCGGAGACTTTAAAATTGTGGGTGTTTATATATATACACATACATATATGTGTAGAATGATATAATATGCAGTTACATATCTGCACAAGCAGATAGATATATATAGGAACACATATTAATCTGTGTATACACATATGCACATATACTTAGGCACACACAGACTGAGATAGATATACATGCACACAAATACATTTATATATATAAAGCAAAATATTTGAACAAACTTGTATAGTACTGATCTCAAGTTCAATTTTATTATGTAACAATCAAATACGAGGCATAAAACTGTAGTCAGAATTGCACTTTTAATAGTATAAAAAGGAGATGCACATATATATGTATTCAAAAAGAGTCTTAAAACAATGTAGGCAACTTGAGGTACTGTTCCAAATGTAATTTTGTAAAGATGCACATATCAACAAAGATTGCGTGTATATGTGGATACCAAAATGGAATGTTATTAATATTGACATAAAGTATTTTTTAAAGTGGAGGATTCTCACAATTAAAGCATGCATAGAAAAAGAGGATGTGAACAAAAGCAGACACAACAACCGCTAGCCTCCATTGGCAGAAACACATATCAGTTAAAGTTTTGAGCAAGTCATCTCAAAATGCAAAACAACACAATAGTAATTTGTGGTTATAATTAGTAGTTTAATGTTTGAAATAACTACAAATGAGTTTGGAGGAACAAAATTTTGTCAAATTATTTCAAAATCCATAAATATGAGCTTCATATAGTGTACGTAGTTAAAGGGAAATCCTTTTTTTCCCCCCTTGTAGTATAGAGTCATGTGGTTGCACCCATTCAAGCAATCTCTGCAAGTAGATAGCTGCACTCAGCTTCAAAATCAAGCCTATGCACTTTGTTGATTGTTACTTTTAATCTACGCTCAGAGTTGTATGTGTCAGTAGACACCAAAACTGTAAAGCTATAGTGGTGAACATAGCTTTATTAAGTATGATGCGAGATGTTTTTTCTGTTGTTAAGTCATATTGCAGCATGTACAGTTCCTTTGCAGACAGAGCCAAGAGTTGTGTGCCAACCTCATCAAATGCATTAGCCCAAACGTTGCCTATTTGATCTTGTAGTTTCATCTGTAGGAGGTATTTGTAATTACATTCAAGGAATTGTTTTTGACACCTAAGGCACAACCACAAATTCTCAGCTAATTTACTACATTTCTTTTTACATTCTTTACCATTGAACTGCAATGGGCAAACTGTATAATAAATCTGGTCTTCCTTTATGAATCACAAGACAATTGTAATAGTAGTCTCAAGGGTTTCTGGCACAACGCTAAGACGTTGAAGGATGGATGCAATTGACATTCTCTGATACTGGCTATTTTTGTCATGCACACCCGAAGAGTGCGGATCAAGGCATGGCTGTACATGGCCTCTTAAATGGAGGGGGTTTTCTTCAGGAATGGAAGGGTTAATTTCGAAAGTTGTTGAGGCTGAAATATTAATAACTTTTCCATTGAAATAACCAACCCTTGCATTTTGAACAACAAGGATGATAAATGTTCCAGATGCATGCATATTCTTCAATTCATTGCCTAAATGTTCTGATGGCGGTCCCCAAAGGTTAACATCAATTGTCAAAGTTGACATATCATTTATTTTTACTATTCTCTTCTTTACAGTAGAGCCATCCTTTCTACGAATTATAGAAATGTCTCCGACATTGACAACAACACCGATAACATCAACCAAAGTATTGTTGGTACTGGTGAGAACTTCATTAATAGGGGTGAAATGCAGTTTTTTTTTCTGTCTCAACAACATTAGGGGCACACCGCTTCAAAACAGAAGTTTCAGTCAAGATAATCTCAAGGTGGTTGTTAAGCTTATTGTATACTGTGTTTGCATCTTTTACAGAACCTTTGGAAACAACATAGGGAGCTCCTTTTTCAACTCATTGATAGTGCAATTATGCTATTTCATCAAAGCAAGTAATTCTAACTTCACAACCCTCTTCATCTATAATATCAAAACTAAAGACTTGTCCATTGCATTTTGTCGTATTATATTGGTGCATTTTCCTCTTATTTGTTACTCGACCTTTTATTGTCCAATTGTTTTGGTAAGGGTTCAAGATTTTAATAGGGCCGATATTTTCAGAGGGATTGTTCTGTGGAGAAGGCGAATCTGCACCGAATTTAAGAGCACATTTACTGGAGGGTGGTGTTTCTCATCCCAACATTTTCTCTTCTTGTTCTTTAAAGAGGTATCTAGGTTTTCCAACCAAATCATAATTCATTTTTTTCACATCTAGAGTGAATATAATGATGGTCCTGTAAAAGGAAGAAGGAGGATTGCTCAATTGTAGAAAATATGTTTGCAAATAGCATACAAACAACTTCACACAAATGAGGAAAACAAACTATAGAAGCTACCTTGTGTTCCAAACATATCTACAAGCATAGTTTGTCAACAAAAGAACAAAACCTATCTTCAACGTCTCCGCATGCAATAAGTCAGCATACTTGGGTGGCAAAATGGACAATTGCATATACGTGCTATCAGACAAGACTATTTTGTATCTGTCATTGTCATTTGGATCACCAGGCATTTTTCCAAACGATAAAAGTTGCAACAATGGTGAAGGGATATCATCTCCAACATTGATAGATCGGATTGCATACGGGGTAAGCTCGAGGTGGTCGTTAAGTCCCTACAAGGACAAGACAACAAGGGTGAATGTATACACGAGGGAAGTTTCATAGCAGCAATACAGATATGATAAAAGAAAACTATGTTTGGCGAAATATATATATCCAAACTGGTGCTATTCTATATATCTATTTATGCAACGAGATAATAGAACGCCAATCATATAAGAAGATGATGGAGCAGTTTTGAATCAAAGAATGTGTCCCTGTATAGTTCTGTAATTCAATGTGTTTGTAGGGAAATTTTTTTTTTTTGCCAATTGGTGGACAAAATATATGTCCACACTATGAAACACAGGAACGATGACAACTATTTGGATGTAGCCAAACATGTATACAAATGACCTTTTTTGTGTTGCTGAAACACCCAAAAGAATGCTCATATCTTGAAATTTGCAACAACATAGAATGTATTATCTTACCGAAGTATCTGGGGGAGGCTGTTGCGATGGAACAAGAGAGCTGGCCGAAGATGACATAGTGCTTAACGCTCTTCACAATTGGAGGAAGGGATCTTATGTGAGATAAGACAACATCTATAGAACAATAAGCATCATAAAGAAAGGTTGAATAGCATATTCAAATAAATCCTCCAAAGGAAAGTGCAACATAAAAAACAAACATTCATAAATATCAAGATTAATATACATGCAAACTTTGACTGCCCAACAAATTCAAAGATTTGTTTCCTATTTTTCTAAGGTAACAAAATACAAAATTATAGACTGCTCAAAAAAGGGGTCACAAATACAAAATTATCAACCAAGGTGGTTTTTTAATTTTTAAATCTGCCTACTTGACAAAAAAACAGAGGTAAAAAATACAAACTTATCAGCTAAGTTGGTTCTTAGTTTTTAACTCCGCCTACTTGACCCAAAGAAGCTTGGCAGTAAATACAAAACTTTCAATTGAGCTGGTTCTTCAATTTTAAAATTCACCTGCTAGGCCCAAGAAAAGGGGTCATAATTGGAAAAAGTTGAAAAACAATTGGAGGCAACATATACAAAATTATGAGCTAAGTTGATTCTTCAGTAACCTTTGAAAAATGACTCACACATTTGACATATTGTAATGGGTGTCAAGTTGTGAAAATTTTATCTTACATTAAAAAATCAATTTTAAACCCACAATTCAAAAAAAATACATTTTACCTACGAAAGATAAAACCCCAACCTGAAAAACATATGACACAGAGAAAGAAAAGAGACTGTGCACCTCAAAAAAAATATCTTACCAAGAAAACAGAGCAATCAACGAAACCGAAGTGCAGGCATGGCAAATTGTATCAATGTTCAATGCATGAGCCATCAATGTTTAAGCCAACTCGAGAACAATGTCAAATTAATTTCCCTCACAAATTCACATAGAACGTACTACTTACAACTCGACGCAATTTAATAAATTGGGAAAATGGAATGATGTCTTTCTCGGGGAAGCAGGCTGGCGACGGAAAATCCAATGACCATGAAAAAATGGACTACATTTAATCACAGTATGCAAATTCCCTTTTGCAAGTATTTGAAAGCATAGCCAAATCTAGCGGGAGCTCGTGTATCCGAGAAATTTTTGGGCAACACATTTATCCGTGCATCCACTGCTTTCACCTTAATTTATTTATTACTCATGAACCTCGTAACTCGCATTTCCATAAGGTCACCGCTAACAAATTTTTTCGTTCCCGTTTTAAAAAAAAGTCCGGAATACTGACAATTTTCCGGGCATAAATGCCCCCAATGAAAGCTGATATATATATATATATATATATATATATATATATATATATATATATATATATATATATATATATATATATATATATATATATATATATAAAGCTATATATTTGCATGCACTGACATAGAAATCCATGTGCATGTGTATGTAGAAACATAAATATGTATGTATATATTTACATATACATATACATAGATATGTATGTATGTACATGGGTATATAGATGCACAAGCATGTATGTATATATGGATATATGCATAAGTATATATAAACATAAATAGATATATTTATATATACGTATACATAAATACATACACACACAGATATATATATATATATATATATATATATATATATATATATATATATATATATATATATATAAACATAAATATATATATATATATATATATATCTGTGTGTGTATGTATTTATGTATACGTATATATAAATATATCTATTTATGTTTATATATATATATATATATATATATATATATATATATATATATATATATATAAAGCTATATATTTGCATGCACTGACATAGAAATCCATGTGCATGTGTATGTAGAAACATAAATATGTATGTATATATTTACATATACATATACATAGATATGTATGTATGTACATGGGTATATAGATGCACAAGCATGTATGTATATATGGATATATGCATAAGTATATATAAACATAAATAGATATATTTATATATACGTATACATAAATACATACACACACAGATATATATATATATATATATATATATATATATATCTGTGTGTGTATGTATTTATGTATACGTATATATAAATATATCTATTTATGTTTATATATATATATATATATATATATATATATATATATATATATATATATATATATATATATATAAGCTATATATTTGCATGCACTGACATAGAAATCCATGTGCATGTGTATGTAGAAACATAAATATGTATGTATATATTTACATATACATATACATAGATATGTATGTATGTACATGGGTATATAGATGCACAAGCATGTATGTATATATGGATATATGCATAAGTATATATAAACATAAATAGATATATTTATATATACGTATACATAAATACATACACACACAGATATATATATATATATATATATAAAACTGTCTATAGACCTATTCTGCTATTTTGGGACAAGGAGGATAATGTTAGGAGAGGCCACGAAATGTATCTATATCTAGATGAATATTCTGTCATTGTCTTATAAACATTATGGAATATAAAATCAAAACTAAAGATCCAGGCTAGCTGATAATCCTATGTTTGGCTAAGAAATGATTCGATGAAATGCACATTTTTTCAATTATGATTAGGCTCTTTTTTTGGTACCAGTTGGTGGAAAAAACCAGTCAATACCATAAATTCAAAGAAAATTACAATGATGCATTAGTGGTTATCTGGCCATACAGAAAGAAAACCGTAAGTGTTCTTTTCATCATCTGCCAGCCAGAAAAACAGATAACAAGCACAAAAGTATCAGGCAAGATGGTTCTTTAGTTTTTAAATCTGCCTACTTGGCCCCAAAAAGAGGTAACAAATACAAAATTATCAACCAAGGTGGTTTTTTAATTTTAAATCTGCCCACTTGACAAAAAAACAGAGGTAAAAAATACAAACTTATCAGCTAAGTTGGTTGTTAGTTTTTAACTCCGCCTACTTGACCCAAAGAAGCTCGATAATAAATACAAAACTATCAGTTGATCTGGTTCTTCAGTTTTAAAATTCGCCTGCTAGGCCCAAGAAAAGGGGTCATAATTGGAAAAAGTGAAAAATAGCTGGAGGCAACAAATACAAAATTATGAGCTAAGTTGATTCTCCAGTTTTAAAATCTGGCTATTTAAGTAAAAAAAGAGGTAACAAATACAAAACTATCAGGGAAGTTGCTTCATTAGTTTCTAAATCTGCCTACTTGGCCAAAAATGCAAAGTAAATGCTACGCTACAGAGGGAAAACCAAAGGAAACTGTTAAAACTTACTTGTTCTGCACCAATCGTAATTAATTGGAATGCAAGAAGTAGTCGAGCCAGGCTCCAACTACAAATATACAACCCATTGCAATAAAATTTAATAAAGATGATTGAATTTCTTAGTCATTTATTGAGGTGGACAATAAACAATAGGGCATTTTACAGTGAGTGGCAACAATCAAAGATAGAGAGATTTCAAAACAAATACATTTCACTTAATTTGTTTTGTTCGTGAGATTTTCTATATTGGAACTTTGACCACAATTGAAACATTGAGTTTCCAGTGATACCCATCATATCTTTTGGAGATGAGGTAAATATCTAAAATTTGAAATATGGTTTAATCGTTTTCCCTCATGATAGAGGCTTAATCTTTGTGTCAAGTGAACTCACTATTCTAATTTACCATTACTTTAGTTTGCAAGTCTCATACTATTATCGAATGGATATTTTCAAGATTCAACCAATCAAACAGTTACTTTAAGAACAAATGCCTATCATTAAATAATAGATTTGTGACCGAACTTGTAATTGCATCTCTATGCTTTGGAATATTCCAGCTATCTAGCTTTAGTGAACAATTTCAATAACTTTAAGTTTATTAACCAAATTGTAAGAAGCAGTTAAGCGTGTCTCCAACTTTAAATACATAATCCATTTTAATGAACAAATATATTTATATATATATATACAACGCTATATATTTGCATGCACAAACATAGAAATCCATATGCATGTGTATGTAGAAACATAAATATGTATGTATATATATACATATACATATATATAGATATGTATTTATGTACATGGATATATAGATGCACAAGCATGTATGTATATATGGATATATGCATAAGTATATATAAACATAAATAAATACACACACACACACAGATATATATATATATATATATATATATGATTGTCTACAGACCTATTCTGCTATTTTGGGACAAGGAGGATAATGTTAGGAGAGGCCAAGAAATGTATCTATATCTAGATGAATATTCTGTCATTGTCTTATAAACATTATGCAATATAAAATCAAAACTAAAGATCCAGGCTTGCTGATAATCCTGTGTTTGGCTAAGAAATGATTTGATGAAATGCACATTTTTTCAATTATGATTAGGCTCCTTTTTTTGGTACCAGTTGGTGGAAAAAACCAGTCAATACCATAAATTCAAAGCAAATTACAATGATGCATCACTGGTTAACTGGCCATACAGAAAGAAAACCGTAAGTGTTCTTTTCATCAACCCATTGCAATAAAATTTAATAAAGATGATTGGATTTCTCAGTCATTTATTGAGGTGGACAATAAACAATAGGGCATTTTATAGTGAGTGGCAACAATCAAAGATGGAGAGCTTTCAAAACAAATACATTTCACTTAATTTGTTTTGTTCCTGAGATTTTCTATATTGGAACTTTGACCATAATTGAAACATTGAGTTTTCAGTGATACCCGTCATATCTTTTGGAGATGAGGTAAATATCTAAAATTTAAAATATGGTTTAATCGTTTTCCCTCATGATAGAGGCTTAAGCTTTGTGTCAAGTGAACTCACAAAATCTGAATATAAAACATCATCTATTCTAATTTACTATTACTTTAGTTTGCAAGTCTCATACTATTATCGAATGGATATTTTCAAGATTCAACCAATCAAACAGTTACTTTAAGAACAAATGCCTATCATTAAATGATAGATTTGTGACAGAACTTGTAATTGCATCTCTATGCTTTGGAATATTCCAACTATCTAGCTTTACAGAACAATTTCAATAACTTTAAGTTTATTAACCAAATTGTAAGAAGTAGTTAAGCTTGCCTCCAACTTTAAATATATAATCCATTTTAATGAACAAATCTCTATGATTGTTTTGCTCTGATTTATTTATTCAGGTGGACAATAAGCAATTGGGCATTTGTTTTTAGTCATCCTCCATTATTACAAATGCAAGGGCCTCTACTCAAATATACAACTCAACATCAAGCTCGTATGATTGGGGGCCAAAAATAGGACCCACTTCATAATATGTGAGAAACAACAACAAGCAAATGTAGGCAAGCAAATATTAAATCTGTTGCACACCCAACTCAAAGAAACTGGACTTTAAAGAAAAAGCCCATAATAAGTAAATAAAGCCCTTTTAAACTCGAAACCCCTCTGCTACGATATCTATTTCATATTTTTTGTAGGTGGCATCAACCTAAGCATACGAATCCTAAATAAATTTTGAAAACATCATTAAAAAATATTGTGAAAGAAAGTACAAAGCACATAAAATGAATGGAAAATAACCGATTACGACCCATTTTTATTGTCTAAACTGTAGAATCAACAGGAGCACGCAATGCTATTCTGGATGAAGAAACCCACTTGGAAGAACTATGCAATCTTGTCCTCGCAAAGAGAACCCTGTGGGTATAGAAAACATACAGGTTTATCGCACCCTCGCAAAGAGAACCCTGAGGGTATAGAAAATAGAAAGGTTTATCACACCAACCACCATTGAAAATGGAGTTTGAGGTGTATTATCATACTTTGAACAAGAAAAAATAAATAAATAATATGCCTGAAAACTCGTACAATGCTTGTCTCGAATGAAGAAACCCAACTCTAGGCAGGAGTCCTGAATGAAGAAACCTAACTACAAACACAATGCAGTCTTCTCTTCGCAAAGAAAACCCTAGCCCAAAATTCTGAAATCAATTTTAAACCCACAATTCAAAAAAAGTACATTTTACCTATGAAAGATAAAACCCCAGCCTGAAAAAAATATGACATAGAGAAAGACAAGAGATTGTGCACCAAAAAAAAACATCTTACCAAGGAAATAGAGCAACCAACGAAACCGAAGTGCAGGCAGGGCAAATCATATCAATGTTCAATGCATGAGCCATCAATTTTTAAGCCAACTCGACAACAATGCCAAATTAATTTCCCTGACAAATTCACATAGAATGTACTACTTACAACTCGACACAATTTAATAAATCGGGAAAATGGAATGATGTCTTTCTCAAGGAAGCAGGCCAGCGACGGAAAATCGAATGACCGTGAAAAGATGAACTACATTTATCACATTATGCAAATTCCCTTTTGCAAGTATTTGAAAGCATAGCCAAATGTAGTGGAAGCTCGCGTATCCGACAGATTTTCGAGCAACACATTTATCCGTGCATCCACTGCTTTCACCATAATTTATTTATTACTCATGAACCTCGTAACTCGCATTTCCATAAGGTCACCGTTAACAAATTTTGTCGTTCCCGTTTTAAAAAAAAATCCGGAATACTAACAATTTTTCGAGCATAAATGCCCCCACTGAAAGCCTATCGGCTTAATAAGTGTAACCCTTTATCAATCTATATAGTTTAAACATTAATTTATTTAGGAACTCTTCAAAAATGTGTGAGAGAGCCTTCAAAATGTATACATCAATTAATGTATTGAATTAAAGTTATATTTAACATTATATAAGTAAGATTATAATTTATGATTACAATTGCAATAAGTTCCAATTAAAAGAATTATTTATTTATGTCATATAATAATTTATACTTTTTAAAATATTAAATAAATATCTATCAAATGACAATAATAGCAACGTATTAAAAGAAATTGTAATTAAAGGTGGAAACGAATTACTTCTAAAGTGGAATTGAAAAATGAAAAATGGGTAGAGAGACAGATTTCTATCTAAAATATCATATCTATCTATTGAGCTATCTCTCTCTATCCCTTTGTCTCTCTTATTCACTCCATCTCTTGTATTCCCTCTGTCATCTATTTATCTCTTTTTATCCATATATTCCGTTACCTCTTATCTTCCTTTCACCCTCCTTCGCCCCCTTTCTATTTTCTTGAATGAATTAATATTTATCTAGAATGAATTTATTTTTGTTTTAAAATCTGGAGAATAAATTTTACTTATTTTGTTAGGTCACAATAATTTCTTTTCCTTCAAATAAGATTTATTTATAGAATTAAATCAAAATGGTTTTGTACGAATATATTAAAATATTTTTGAGAATAATAATATAAATATTAAAAACATGATTCTATAAACCTCTCATTTAATTCATGTAAATAAAATAAAGAATTATTTGATTTTATTTTAAAGATAAGAAAGTTCCTTATCTTAATTATTCATTTATTTTTTAATTCTTAAACTAAAATTTATAATCTATATTTAATAATCATATTTCTAATTTTTTTGATGTTTGGATTTTACACTGCTCAATTATCTTCACATTGCATCTTAATGAAGCTTAGTAACACACTAAATATGAGATTCACTTTTCACTTTTCTTGGCTCCAATATATTTTACTATCGGCGTACCATTGCACCTCCTTTTGGTGCAAGTGGTAGTTGATATTGATGCACCCAAACTGGATCTAACTTGATATATTTTCTTTTCTTTTCACAAGCCTTATATCCCAAAGTAAAATGAAATCTACGATCTTAAATGTTTTTAGGGTAGATCTTTTATCAAATCACCTCTTATCTCTTGATGCAATTGTATATCCTCAAAGATTCTTCTTTGATTTTATTCAACTTGTAACCAATTCTATATCATCCATGTAACATTGTATTCATTGATACATGGGTTTTAATAAGTTAGTAACAAAAATAGGTTGTGACCATAAACAAACATACATTAAGAACTCTTTCAAACTTTTTTAAAGTTCAAATCTTGAAAGTAAATTCTTATTTGTACATTTAGTCCATCCATTGGTTTGGAGATAATATAGGGGAAACTTCATGATAATTCTATGACTATAAGTCTATTAGATGAACTCAAAATTTTTGTATGATGGAACCTCAACATAAACCAACAGGAAGAGAAAATTAAATTTAATCTATTTATTATATTTTAAAACTCAATCATCTCTATAACTGTACAAAATTCAGTGAGCATTGCATTTGATCATTGTGTGAAATTTTGCAGTCCTAGTTGAAACAAATTTATGGCTTTGAGATGAAAGTAGATTTATCTCACCTACATTTTTCAATAAGAAACTGAAGAGGCATCATAACACACTTTTATTTGCTAGCAAATACTTAGACACTAGTGACAATTTCTCACATTAATGTGTTGTCCCATTCTTAGAGGAATTCCAACCACCAAATCCTTATTTAGGCATATAAGGAAAAATCCTTCAATAGGAGAAGAGCACAAGTTACCACCCATGTTCCAATTACTGTTCACTTCTTGCTTACCCAACCCCCTAATTACTAACTTTGGACTTTAATTGGAGGAGTTGTGCAACTTTATTGGTACCCATAACACACGATTATTGGGGAATTTATGCATAAGTATTGGTCATAAGAAGTTAAATCACATATAAAGACAACCAAATTTTATTGTTGAAATTCGATGTGTCTGACGTGTTCTTATATTTCCTATTTCAAAGATGCAAAGAAGCTATGGGACAAGCTTGGTGAGATGTATCAAGCCAAATATTTATTAAATTAGCTTTTCTTGAGGAAGGAATTGTATTCATTAAGAATGAAAGAGGGTAGATGGATTAGAGACCACCTGGAAGCATTCAATATGTTGGTGGATCAGTTGGCACCTATTGGTGTCAATATGGATGAAGAGGAGAAATGTTAGATCTTTCTTTGTTCTTTTCTTTATATGTGGGATTCCCTTGTTATGGATATTGACAATACATTTGTTGTTTTGAAGTCTAAAGATGTGGTGGGTGTCTTTCTTGATGAAGACATGTGGAGGAAGGTATCCATCAGTTCAAAGGAATCCCTAATTTTTCGTGGAAGACCCAAGGAAAAAGGGAAGAAGAATGAGAAGCGTGATAAATCCAAGTCCAAAGGGAGATCCAAATTTCCTGGAAAATACAAAGTCATTTGCTAGAATTGTCATAAATCATGACACTTTTGTAAGGATTGCAAAGAAGAAAAGAAGAAGTTAGATTTCACTTCTGAGTCCGAGAAGGAAGTTGGTGATGCATTCATTGCAACTTTGGCTACTTATGCAGGTAATGATGCATGGTTAATTGACTTGGGTGCATTCTTTCTTATGAATTCCCATAGAGATTGCTTTTCTGAATATATGAATGTAATGGAGTTAAGGTGTACTTGGGTGATGATTCTCATTTAGATATTGTTGGTCGTGGTAAAGTTAGAATTATGTTTCTTGATCATGGTAGAATTAAAAGGATTAGTCGTGTGTTGTTGTAATGTGGTGAAAATTGAGAATTAGGGTTTATGGTAATAAAACCACTAAATATCCCAATTAATCCACTACATTGAAAGAGGATTGAACCCAATATATTTAGGCTCAATCCAAATAGGAAAGAGAGATATTTTTTATTGGATTCAATTAGGGAATGAGGTTGATTAATCCTCTTTCTAAGTTGAATTTGATTGATTATGAAATTAGGGTAAAATGAAGGATTATTGAAGTGATTTGACGAGAAAAGTGAGATACGAATATTCCACTGAGCCACCAACCTAGATTTGAGAAAAATGAGATGTAAATCCCATCCGCTAAAATTCGACCTGATTTTACGGGACCAGGTAACATAGATTCACCCTAGTCCTCCAAATTTTCTACTATCAAAAGTTGAACCTGTTCATCATTGTGAACTCTGCTAGATTTCCCGAGTACATTTCTGCACCTTTTTCTTGCAAATAGAAAGAAGGGGAAATGTGTTGGGAATAGGGGTTTGCTTTAGGTCAAACCCCAAGTTTGGAATGGACCATGAATTGAAATAATGCAAATACTGAAATAAATGTTAGGGAGATATACCACAAATCTGCAATTGATGATGATGATGCAATGCTCTTTGAATGTAATAACAAATGTTGAATGTAATGACATGAAAAACATACGAACATGAAAAACCCTAATTACACACATGTGCTTGCATGAACATTGATGTAAATTTTCTCCACAATGTTGATGATGAATTTGTAGTCCTAAATCTTTAGATATGCTTGATGATCAATGCTTCACGGATGCACAAATAATCTAATTGATGTTCTCTGTCTAAATGAATTGATAGGATCTCTTTACATGGGGTTCCCGAGGTAGTTTACCAATTAGGTCAATGACAATTGTTTGACAATCTAAAGATTATGAAGAGTGATATGTATCCATTTCAGTATGGTTCTCTGATTGTTTGTTTTATGCATTCATTCCCTAGAATTGAGAACATTGCATGGATAAATGACATGGCCATTGGGTCTTAGATCAAAGGTTATTTATATGGTCTGGAATATAGTTCTAAGATGTGTAGATTTTAAAAAAAAATCTTAGAAGTGTTTTGGTTTTGAGGAATCTATAGGGGAGGAGATTTCCCCCCTCCAAGATGATGAATCTTATAAGGCAAATTAGTCCACCGCTACCTATTCGAACTGGCGCTAAGATGAGCCAGGGGATAATAAATAAATAAACTAACTATGCTATAGAAATGAATGATATAATTATAATGCAGAAATAATAAGTATACAGAAACTAAATTTATAGAATGATGCAATATCAAAAGATGATTATACCTTCCAACCAAGGAGCTCTTGGGTTTTTGGACTCCAGCACGTGGCGCAAACGGTAGCCCGGTGCACTGTCGTCTATACAGTTCGCAGACATAGAAGTCACAAAATCTGATTTTTACGTAGTTTCTTGCACACAGAACCTGTACGTCGCCTGCACACACTAGAACAAGAAAAATTATTGGGGTTGTATAGGGATCTACCTTAGTCAGACCCCCGCTTAGGTGTTTCCACTGTCGCACACAACCAGATAGATAGATTGGAAAAAGATAAATAAACTTGGAAACTTGGTAAATTGGAAATAAATGCAAATAGAAACTGTCGTGAGTGTGAAGTAGGGTACCTGCAATTGCAACACAAACACTCAATAGATCATTACAAGCATGGTTAGCAAATTGAAATAAAATGAAATATAAACCATGGCAAAGTGACCTATCGCCTCCTAAGAGATGCGAGTGTGGATTTGCTCTCAAATCTAGATGAGCAATCCCAGTGACTTGACTACACCTAGATGGAGGATTTAAAATGATATGATTGCAAGCTAGATAAATGCATGATTAAGCTAGATTGATCCAAGAAGATAATTATGCTAATGATATGCATTGATTATACTAAATGATGATGCAATTAAGCTATATGGGAGATTGATTATGCTATATGATTAAGAAATTATGCTAGAAGATGATCAAATTAAACAAGATCTAAGATGCAATAAATAATAACAATGCTAAACTAGAATGCTAGAAATGATATGCCTATAATAACAATGCTTGAGATGGGATCCATTGTGCTCTAAAATGGGGGATATTTAAAGGATTTCCAAGGCCAAGGGTGAGGTGGTAGGAATCAACGGTCAAGTTTGGATCTAAATATATCAAGGGTCAAATTGGAGGAGGTTGGAGAAGAGGTTGGAGGGAGGGACACTTGTCATCTCTATGGTGACAAGTGTTAAGGAATCTTTCTCACAAGAGGGCAAGTGTTCAAGGGAAGAGACATGTGGCCAAAGTGCCATGTGTCTCAAGGGGAGAATATCCAACCCATAGGAGGTTAGAATAAGGAGGTTAGGATGTCCAAGATAGGATAGGGTTAGTTAAACCCAGGATTAGGTGGAATGGGTTAGGTTAGGGCATGGTTAGGTTAGGTGGTTAGAAGTTAGGAGGCATATGGGAAATTTGAGTTTAAAATTCAAATAATAGGAAAAGGCTAATTAACTTTCAACAAACTCATACATTGATTTGTTTTAATTAATTAGGGGATTAGAAGAATGAATTTTAAATGGGGGGAGGATTTATTAATTTAGATTAATTAATCAAAGGGGACTATTGAAATGAACTTATTAAATAAATCCTTAGATTTATTAATAAGTAGATGAATGGGGGAATTTAATCAAATTGATAATGAATTCAATTAAATTGGGAAGGGGGATTAATTAAATAATTGCTTATTTAATTAATTATCTTCAAACCATTTTTAGGTGTATACATTTTGCCCCTCTTTGAAGCGAGGTGTGATGACACGTTGATTCAAAGAATAATCCCAATTTGATGATGGTGATGTGATATTGGTTCGATACGATGCCCCAACCATTTATTGCTAAATTGCGATACGATGATGTCCCGTTGGGAGATCAATTGAGATAATTGACCTTTGGAGTGTTTGAATCTTTGTGAAATTGATTTCTCGAGTAGAAATGATTTGATTTCTGCAACGTTGATTGATGAAAGTGCGAGTTGTTTTGTTCACTTTGATGTGGTTCTTGATGTGATGATTGCTAAAGTTTGATTGAATTGATAAGATTGATTAGATTGATGAGATTGAGATCAAGTCTGGTTTCAGGAATGACACCTCCTATATAAGACAAAGATGATCAAAGCGTCTGGTTTCAGGAACGATATATCCTGTATAAGACTTGATCAAAACATCTGGTTCCAGGAAGGATACATCCTGTATAAGACATGATAGAATGGATCAGATGAGATGGATTGATAGAATCGATAAGATTGATTGGATAAAGAATTGACATTTTGTTGATATCCTATTGCAGGAAGATTTAGGTGTGCTGATGTTGGCACATTCGAGGGAGTATCATAAGATTCGCTTTGGGTTGACAACATCTGGAGAGAGATGAGTCATTGTTCTGATTGTGTATATACCTATGATGATACATTGATGATTCCTACGATAGATTTGACCTTGGATAAGATGAGATTTTGTGATCCTATGCAAGAATGAAATGCAAGCTAAAATGCAAATGCAAATGTGATGTTGCAATCGAACCAGTCACTGGGTTATTGCTTTGTGTCATCATTGAGCTTTTTAAAATGTGGGAAGTGATTGCAAAAATCGATGGTATAATTGAACCATGATGACCTGAGCACTATTTTCCTAGATTTTGATATTGCAAGTTAGCACAAGCATCGAGGTATAATTGAACCAAGATGACCTGAGTGTTGCTTGCATAAAACAAGCAGTATTAACCATTTCTATATGCAAATCGGAAATGTCTTCGATGATACTCCAACGATCATGTCCTGAGACAAATTTGCACATATTAATGATTAGTTTACAGACAACGGACAATAAAAATATCATGTTCCTTCCTTGTTCCTCTAGTCAAAGACATCTTGGAGTCACTCAGAAATCATGATAGCGAAAATCAAGATAGATAAGTTGAACAAAAGTGTTAAAATCATTAGCCAAAGATATCATCCATTGAAAAGTGTTTGTCGTACTTAGACTGACATGTGATAGTTTGATGGTTGACAAAGTGATCTTGTGTTAAACGTTGGATGTGTCTCAGTTTTGCTTGGCAAGTGTTGGCTAACTGTTGTTCTACCTGTTTGATGAAGATCTAAACACTGAAAATTTCTGCCCCTAGCTAGGTTCAAGATTTTGCCCCCAGCCTAGAAACAAATTTACTATGATATACCCAATGATCCAAACCATGGTTAGAAATCATGTGCAAGGCCTGCGTATGTACAAAGGCTTATTATGGATATGAACAACACTGATAGAAAATGAAATGCAAGCATAAAGATGCATGAACTAATAGATGGAAGAGCTAGTCGACAAATAGCGCCTATTGCCAGGTTTTTACCATCTGTTTTTATTGCACTTTTTCTCATATTTGATTTTTTTTTCCATTTTCGTTGTTTTTGTATTTTTGATTTTCCATTGTTTTTTATTTTTCTGCTTTTTCACTGTTTTTTATTTTTTTGCTTTTCCACTATTTTTTTTATTTTTCTGCTTTTCCACTATTTTTTTATTTTTATGCTTTTTTAGATGCATGCTATTGATGGGCTCTTCAAGTTGATCCCTGTTTGGCATTGATAGCTGATAGGCTCCTGACCCAAATAATGTTATGACCACAAACATACCCAACTAGTTTGGTTCAAACTTCTCTTTCTTTTCTCGATCTGCCTGGTTTCGTGGATTTTCCTTTAGTACTAATTCTCCAACTTGAAAAGCTCTTGGTTTGACCTTGTGATTATAACTTCGGCACATTATTTTTTGATACACCTTTAAATGATCAAAGACATTTTGTCTTCATTCATGGATCAATGCTAACTCTTGCAGTCTAGATACTCGTTGTTCTTCATCTAGGATAAGGCCTTTTAATGATACTCGTAGAGCAGGTATCTCTACTTCTATTGGCAGTATTTCTTTTGATCCATAGACAAGAGAGAAAGGTGTGGCGCTTGTTGGTGTGTGGATACTGGTATGGTAGGCCCACAGAGCAGGGTTTAATTGAACATGCCAATCTCTGCCAGCATCATTCACTGTCTTTTTGAGGATTTTCATAATAGTTTTATTTGATGATTCTGCTTGCCCATTCCCTTGGGGATAGTAGGGTGTGGAGAATCTGTGTTGGATCTTGAATTTCTCACATAGCTCTTGTACATCCTGATTCTTGAACATTCACCCATTATCAGTGAATATGGTCATGGGTATGTCATAGCGACATATGATGTAGTTCAAGATAAATGCAACAATTTTTTTCTTGTGATGTTTGTGAGAGGTACTGCCTCAATCCATTTTGTAAAATATTCTAAAGCTACAAGGATGAATTTGTGACCATTGGATGAAGGAGGATTTATCTTTCCTACTAGATCAAGACCCCATTGGCAAAAAGGCCAAGATGTTGCCAAAGCATGAAGTTCTTGTGCTGGTGCATGAATTAAATTTCCATGGATCTGACATTGTTTACATGTTTTAGCTATTTAAAAAGAATCTCGTTCCATAGTTGGCCAATAATTAGCCCAAGGGTATGAGTTTTTTCGAAAGGGTAAGACCACTTGAATGAGTGCCACAAACGCCATTACAGACTTCATTTAAGGCCTTCTCAGATTCTTCTTGCTCGAGACATCTTAAAAGAGTACCATCTAGACCTCATTTAAAAAGGGTATCCGCAACAAGAGTATAATGGGAGGATTGGTGGATGAAATTTCTCTTTAGGTTCTTTGAGAAGTTAGGAGGGAGTATATGATCTTTTAGGTATGTATAAGTCTGGCCATAGCAGGAGGAATCATGACCGACAAGGTGATAGATAGTTTGGGAATCAAGACAATTATGAGCAGTGTAAAACAACTCTTCCACCATGAATTCATAATGCTCTTGATTTTCCTGTGTCTGAAGTAGAGAAGCAAGTGTTGCCATGGCATTTGCTGTTTTGTTGTCATTCCTTGGAATCTGCTCAAAATTTATTTTGACAAAGTACTTCTTGACATCATCAACCATATTCTTATAAGGCATTAGATTTTCATTCTTTGTTTGATAATCGTCATTGATTTGATTGATGATGAGCTGAGAGTCTCCAAAAACTTGAAGTTGCGTAATGTTCCATTCTATGGCCATTTTGATTTCTGTGGCCAAAGCTTCATATTCTCTTGTGTTACTGGTAAATGGAAAGCTTAAGTTGTACATGTTTAGAATTGTATGACCTTGTGGCATGATGAATAGAATTCTTGCTTTTGATCCATGCTGTGTATATGAACCATCAAAGTACAATTGACGTGTCTTTGTGGTGACCGTTAGGATATCAACATATGGAAATTCATTGTGTAAAGGATGATCATCTTGAAGAGTTGCCTCTGCTAGTTGGTTTGCAATGACTTGCCCCTTGATAGCTATTCTGTCCACATACTCAATATCAAACTCGCTTAGGATCATGATCCATTTTGCTAATATTCCTGTTAATGTCACCTTGCTAAGAAAATACTTCAATGGATCGATTTTAGCAATCAACTTGATGGAATGAGATAATAGATAGTGTCTCTATTTTTTAGAAGCAAACACTACCACCAAGCATGATTTTTCTGTTGGTGAATAGTTAAGCTCGTATCCCACTAATGTTATGTTGATGTAGTAGATAGCTCATTCTTTTCCTTCATTATCCTGTTGTGCGAGCATAACTCCTAATGCTACTTATGTGGTTGATACATATAGTAACGATGACTTTCCTTGAATTGGTAACATTAGGACTAGTGGTTGCATGAGATATTGCTTGATTTTGTTGAATGCTTCTTCCAATTGATTATCCCATTTGAAATGGACATTCTTGTGCAATAGATGTGTAAATGGTTGACATTTATCTGCCAACTAAGAAATAAATCTTCTGATTGATTGTAGTCTTCCTTGGAGTGATCTGAGTTGACTAATATTCCTGGGAGATTCCATTTCCATGATTGCTTTGACCTTGGTTGGATCTACTTCGATACCCCTAGCTGAAACAATGTATCCCAATAGCTTACCTGAAGTAACACCAAAGGCACATTTCTTGGGATTGAGCCATAGCTTGCACTGTTCTAAACGGTCAAAGTTCTTTTCTAGTATTCCTAAATGTTCTTCTCTATTGTATGATTTTGCCAATATGTCATCCACATAGTCTTCCATGAATGTATACATCATGTCATGGAATATCGTTGTCATGGCTCTCTGATATGTAGCACCTGCATTCTTTAGTCCAAATGGCATGACGTTCCAGCAGAAAGTACCCCATGGACATGTGAAAGTTGTCTTTTCTTGATCTTCAAGAGCTATTTTAATCTGATTGTATTCTGAGAAGCCATCCATTAGAGAAAACATGAAATGTCCAGGAGTTAAATCCACAATGATGTCAATATTAGGCAAAGGAAAGTCATCCTTTGGACATGCATTATTGTGATACCTGAATTCTGTGCATACTCTGATACTTTTATCCGATTTAGAAACATGAACTATGTTTGATACCCATTGAGGATATGCTACAGGTTTGATGAATCCCACATCCAGTAATTTCTTTAGTTATGCTTTGACAAGAAGAGAGATATGTGGATGCATCTTCCTTAATTTATGTTTAATTAGTTTGGCTCTTGGACTGACATTTAAATGATGTATAATAAGATCTGGATCCAACTCTGGTATGTCTGCATATGACCAGGCAAAATTGATTTTTCATCTTTTGAAGAATTCCATATATTGGTGCATTTCTTGCTCTGATAGAGAGGTTGTTGGATGTAGAATCTTTGATTTCTTTGTTGTCCCAATGTTAATTGCTTCTATTGGTTCGATCAATATCAATGATCTTTCTTGATATTATTCAGGTAAGGTTTCAAATATCCCATCTTTCAGCGCCTCAAGGAGGTTTTCACCATTAGATGTGTCCTTTCTTTTTACTTTTTCTGGGTCTAATGTTGCCAATAAATGGTTTTCAGCATTAGACTTGATATTGTTTTCTTTATTTTCACTTTTGCGACTGGGAGATTTGGCACCCACTTGATTGGAAGAAGCATTGTCAAAATCCCTGGTGAAAGTTGTTGCGGGTTCGATTGCATTAAGAGATAAGGATATGGAATGGTCATTAGGAAAGATATCAATGGCAGTATGTCTTTCATTTTCCCAATCAATAAGTTCAGGATGGATTAGAGGTAAGGGTTCCTCCGGTTGATATGCTTCGAAGGTATTAAGGGTCATGATAGAGATGTCAAATTTTTTGATATGTATTTCAATGTCTAGAACTATACTCTCATCAGAATGACCTCTCACAAGTAGCTCCTGATTGTCCTCTATTAAGTACAAGTCAACCAAATGTGATTCTAATTCAAGTGGGCTAGTTCCTAATGTTTGTTCTGCATACACATGAACTACATCGACACCTACATCTTCTTCAATGCAAGTTTCTTCAGCCGATTGTTCAGAATGATAGGAATCCCATTCCCATTCATTAGAATCGTCTCACTTGCAGCTTGCCATCTATAGATTTGTTCATATAGCATTTGATTTGTTTCATCTGTTTTTCTTGCTATATCTTTTCTTCTCTCATATTTAGCTTCCTCTGGGTTGATATTGAGTTTTGTCAACCTTGCTATCAACTCTCCTTGATTTGTACCAACTTCTTGTCTGTTTTGATTAGGAGTTAACTCTTCTTGGGAATTGCCTTTAGTTTGTTTTTCCTATTGATTAGAAGTTTTCTTCTTTTGCCATTTTATGTTTGCTTGTTCTCGTTGTTTGACAGATTTTTCTTCCCTTTCAATTGCATGTTTCTCTTGTCTGTTATCATGTTCATCTTTTTGTTGCCTAGAAGATGTGTCCTTTGGTAGAGTAACTTGTCCATACCCTAAGCCTAATTTGTCTATAGCCTATTGAGTATGAGGTTGTATAGGTTCTGAGATACCTTCTTTTCTTTTTCCTATAGGACCCATTCCAGTGTATCCCATTTTCTGAAAGATGTTAAATCCTTTTCCATATTTTTTTGTACGTATTCTGATGATATTGATTTTTTGTTGAACTTCTTCATCCTTATATAGCCATTGTATCACATCTTTGTCCTATGTTACCTCTAATAAGGTCCCAGTACTAACAAATTCTCCATCAAATATTGGAAGATGTTTCACAATTGGTTGTTGTTCAGAGTTTGATGGTTTTCCATAGGATTTAGGAGAAACTGGTAACTGTGACAGTGAATATTCTTTGTTCCCTCGATCTCTTAGCTGCATTTGTTTTTCCAAACTTGACAAAATTGAGGCAAATGATTTTTCCTTGGATTGTGTGTTTGAAGATGATGCCTCCCTATTATGAGGAACAATGACCTCTTTAGCCGGTTTCAGATTACTACAGTACTAGAATGGATTAGAGTCTGCTGAGATCATGATTTCCTGCCCATTATATAGAAACTTCAGATACTGATGATATGTTGATGGAATAGCTTGTATGTCATGTATCCATGGTCTTCCCAAGAGTATGTTGTATGATAAATCCAAGTCTATAACTTGGCATTCTTTGTCTTTTTGCAAAGGTCCCACTCTGATGGGTAATACCACAATTCCTTTGAAGGAACGCTCTTCTTCATCATATTCTTTGATTGTGATCTTTTTCTGGGGATCACCTGCATCTTCAAAATAACCTAGAACATGAACAAGACTTAATGAGAAAATGTTTAAGTCGGCTCCCCCATCTATTAGGACATGTTTAACGCGTGTCTTATGAATGAGGACTTCAATATGCAACGAAGCGTTATGGGGATGTTGCAAGGACATGTCATCTTCTTCGATGAATGACAAGTAGTGAGGGGTTGTGAGGTATCCCACCATGACTTGGAATTTATCTACATCAAGATCTTTGGACACAGTTGTATCTACTAATGCTCTTTCTATATTTTCTTTGTGTGCAGGTGAAAGCCTTAAAATTTCTAAGATGGATATTTGCACGGGAGTTTTTCTGTAGTTGAACCACTAGACTGTATTGTTTTGAAGTGGATGATGTGATAATTGTAGGCCTCGACAAAACAATTTTGGCTTTTCTTCTTGTGATAGTATGAACGAGTTCTTGTTGTTTTTTTTCTTTAACCACAATCACATTTACCACATTGTCATATGCATGAGCATAGTTCACCTTTGCTTTACCTTTACTATTATGCATTGTTGATGATTCACCCTTCTCATAGTTAGGAAGCGGAGTTTTGAAAGCTGTGTGAGATTTGTTTGTCGTATGTCCATCCATAGTTATAACTCCATTATCAATCAAATCTTGGATGACATGTTTCAACCACTGACAATTATCCGTTTGGTGTCCCTTGTTTCGATGAAAATCACAATAATGGTTGTTGTTCCACCAAGAGGGTTTCACATGAGGTTGGAAGTTTCTTCCTTCTGGAAAAGTAATCTACTTGTTTGTGAGAAGTGTCTTTAATGCTGACCAAAGTGGTTCACCAATGTTTGTAAATTACCTTCGGAAGAAATTGTTGAAAGTTGGTTTTTGGTGATTGTTGTTTTGTTGCACTACAACTGAGTGATTGGATAAATTGAAAACCGATTGCTTTGGTTTTACATTGTTGTTATCCACTATCCTATCATTGGCGACATTTCAATTTATAGTTTAAAATTTGGGCTTATCATTGTTGTTGTTAGCATTGTTGTTAGGAGTATGAACTCCTTCTTTGTATAGCTTCAACTCACCCTTCTTTACTATAGCTTCCTCCATTCTGATTCCATTACCAATCATCTTTTCAAAATTTTGATGGCACTGCATTTTTAGATGATAGATCATTTGTCCATTTACATTATCGATGTATATTTCCATTTTCTCATATTCTGGCATCGTACGAGGATATCATGAAGCTAATCATCTCCATCTATGTAGAAACATCATGAAAGGTTCTCCACTCTTTTGTTTGGTATTACATAGGTCTAGCATTGTGACCTCATGTTGTATGTTGTAAGAGTATTGTGAAACAAACTTATCCACCAATTTTGCAAATGATCTAATTCTAGGTAGAAGTTTGGAGAAACATTCCATAGCTAGTCCACTTAAGCTCTTTGGAAATAACCTCATCAAGTATGTATCCTCATGTGCAAACTCCATACTCATCGTGCAAAATTATCATATATGATCTTGGGGATAAGTGCTTCCATTATATTTATCATATGTAGGAGTTTCAAAACCTGTAGGAAATGGTTTCATGTTTAGATTTATATCGAATGGGTAAGGACTAATCTCTTGAAGCGAGTACCTTCTAAGAGTTCCTCTTTGCATATCTTGAATTTGTGTTTGCAACGTTTGTATTTGTTGTGTAAGAGCTATGAGAGGATTATCCACATGATTTATTCTTGCATAACCATGAGTTTTCATTCTAGTATGATCTTGATCTCTTCTCATATCATCTCGACTCTTTCTTGTTTCCTCATTAGATTTGGCATTGTTGAGAATTTCTACGTCATCCTTTTTGGGAACGAAAGTCTCCTCATTAGTTCTTGTGTTATTAGGAATTGATGTGTCATCCTTTTTATGACTGTAAATGTCCTCATGTCGTTCGTTATCATGGAAAGGGTCACTTCTCCTTTGTCCTAAATGGCTCACATCAAAATATTGGGGGAGTGCAACACCAGATTTTGCTAACATTAGGAAGTATTTTTCTTTTTCTCCCTCCAATATTTTCTCCATAAATTTATTGAATTTAGGATCTTGTTTGATTTCTCTGATATGTTGATCTGTTATGTCCTCTTCTTGTATGTCTCTTTGGTAAGCCATGTTCCTCTGATCTTTAGATATTTCAAATGTTTCTATTTATATTTCTTTGATCTTATGCCTCTGAACTCTAGTTAAAACGGGCATACACATGCGTTAAATATTGTGCAAGGATTCGATTGTTTAAAAGGTGTTTCAATAAGTGACCAATTGTCAACATAGATATGATAGAGTGATATGACAAAGAAAGATAATTCAAGTATTTGTAAGTTTGTAAATTTTTTCGATCTCAGGTTGGAGTGCAATGATGATGATTTTGATAAGACCAAGTCCAATAGGAATGATATATCCTATGATATGGGATGAGGTTATCTTGATCAAACATAGTTTCATGCTAAAGGATGATAGATCCTGATGATAAAATATGTTTTGAGTGATCAGTTTATCAAAGAAGGTGATGATGCACTTTGAGATGTTATATCTTGGACTTGTTGAAGATGAATACTTGAAAATCTTGGGTGTCTAGTTCTAGAATCCGTTTTGACAGAAGATTACTTAACCGAGCAAACCAAGAAGATGACTTAAGCACAGGATGAAAGATATTAGGTATATACAGTCACTGTAAATTGACCAAGCAAACATCACAGATCTGGAAAAGACATGCAATAAGACAGCTCTGGACTGACAGAAACAAAACCTCGTACGACAGATTAAGGACTCCCAGATGACAATTTAGACAGTCCCATACGACAAACTAGGAATCCCATACGACAATTTAGAGAACACCATACGACAAACCGATAACAAAGAACCTCTATTGATCTGACTCGTATGACAATTTAGACAAAACAGAATGATGAACTAGCTTTCTCGTACGACAAACTAGGAAACTCATATGACTTATGACAGAGTAGAGACAAATTTTTGACTTTGACAGATTTTTACCAATGATGTTTGATGTTTTGGTTATATTTTCTAGTTTTAGATGTTTTAGTGTCAATGCCAAGGATGAAAACATAGAAAAAATGCAATTTGATAAGTGACCTCAAGCACAGCATGCTAAATCCTAAGGAAGTGTTGGCATTTGGCATTATAACAGACAATAAGAAATTGTTGACATTTCAATAAGGATATTGAGAAGGTTGTTGATGATTATGGATATAACTGCTTAAGGATGATTTACTGTCTTGATATTATTATTTTGTCATTGATGTCAAGAAATTGATTTTCTAATTCAGTATGATGTTGCCATATCTTGAGAAGTATGGTTAGAAGAGTATAAAGATGTCGGTAAAAGACACAGAAAGAATATGATGAATAAGGGGGTGAATAAGTTATTCAATGGGCAACTATTACCGAGTCAGACAATGATGAGATCATGATGTTTAGATTGTTTTGACATCATACATATATTGTAAATTGTAAGGTTAATACTATACTATGTTACTGAGCAAAGAACCTAGTCGGTAAACCCTAAAGAACCTAGTCGGTAAACCGTAAGGTTATCGCTATC
Source organism: Cryptomeria japonica (assembly GCF_030272615.1). NCBI lineage: Eukaryota > Viridiplantae > Streptophyta > Pinopsida > Cupressales > Cupressaceae > Cryptomeria > Cryptomeria japonica. The sequence continues at coordinate 590,184,614 of NC_081411.1, read as the reverse complement.
GGTTAATGAAGGCGGAATGTCTACCGAGTGAAGTTTAGTATTTATCGAGCTGTTACCGAGTTGTAACCGAGCTGTAACCGAATGCATTAAATGTTTACATGCATTATTTAATGAATGAAGCTGATGAGATGGCTATGATTAAATGATTGGTATGCCGTGAATGAAGTTTGTTAATGAATCTATGGCAAAGGAAAATTGGCATGAAGATCTACAACGCAGATTGAACCGCATTACCCTAGCACAAGTTCCAAGAAATGTATGCAAGTTCCTAGGCGGGGTAAAATGTTTTTCAGATCGAAGGATACATTGAACGTGGACAATATTGAAGATCTGATGGCTATGATTGATCATGGGAAATGTGATCAAGGAGATTAAGTGGTTAGCTAATTGTTTATAAATAGTGAACTGTTGATAAACAATGTATGCGGGCAAATGTATGCATAGGGATGCTACATAGTGATTACCGAGCACAGAAGCTTGAAGACCTGTTTGAATAACAGAGTATAGAGCCCAGCAGATGGACTAGATTAGTTCTATGTCTAGATTGTATTGAGAAAATAAGAATCTACTTTAGCATTTTAGATGTGAAGTTGCAGATAGATTTTTATTACTGTTATTTTGTGAAGTGACAGAAAATCTCTTAACCGAGTGGACTTAACAGTCTTATTTGTAAAACCCTCTAGCAAGGTGACATTCTGATTGAGTGTTTGAAATCCTTTAACAAGGTCACCTCTAACAAGGTGAAGGTCCTAACAGATTTGAGGGAAATCCCTTAATTGGGTCACATCTAGCAATGTGTTTGTAATCTTTAACAGGATTTGCTTTTAACCGAGCATACTCTAGAAGAGTATATTTCTTAGTGGGTCCAAAATCCCACAGTGGTTTTTCCCTATTTGGGTTTCCACGTTAAATCTGGTGTTATGAGGTTTATGATGTTTATATGCTTTTGAGTTTGCATGTTTAGCAATTTTGGTTATATTACTGAAGTATATGTTACCGAGGTTGAATCTGATGTTTTTATGGAAGATTAAGTTTCTATGATTCACCCCCCCCCCCTCTCATCTTGTTGACTATTGGATCTGTACTTTCATTAAGTATCAGAACTATCAGGAAGTTGGCTGAGAGAGAATACCTTTTCTTGCAAACTTAGGTACACACCCAATAGCTAATCAGAATATGGTTGCTGAGTCTCACACAATGGATTTTGAACGTTGTATTATCCGACTCCAAACTCTAATGGGGGCACAATATGGCAAGTGTCTTGGGAGAGTTACTATCTCTCTTGCACAAAGATTATCCCGCTTTCAGAGGTGAACTGGGTAGCTTCTATCTTAGGGTTTGTAGTAAGTATTTTCGTTTGGAATTACCCCTTGCAGTCACGCAAGTGTGATTTAGACACGTAGCCCAATAAGGTACCAAAAAAATAAGTATTCACACAAGCATGATTGAGACTGTGAGGCCCTACAAAATGTTCGATATGAGAGATCTCAAAAGAGAAAACTCAAATAATCCCATCCTTTGAGACTTTAATCCCGAGAGGCCTATTTTTTAGAGTGAGTCGGAAAGCTTAGGTCTAGCTGTACTCACTTGGGTCGTTCTCACAGGGTGATTACTTTTTCCCACTGTGACAAGCCTGCTAAAGGTATTCAAATCTCAAACTAGAAGTGCTTTAAGGGTCGGGATTTCTGATTGTCCATACGGACAAGAGCATACTCTCCTACCTTTTAGATAACTTCTCAAGCATAGAAAACAAGATTATTCATTTACCAATAGCTAATTAAGTGTGCCTAGAAAACTTTAAGAAGACACAAAGTTTTGTTGAGTTTCCCTAGGCAACCTGCAAAACTAATACATTAGTAATCACATTTGTTTTGAGTAATTGGTTCTTTGGCCCGCATAATCTTGGATAAATGTTCTACAGAAAACCAGTTAGGCTTCTAGACAAGTCAGAGTCAAACCAGGGTTAGGATTAGTAATAGCCAAATTTAAGAATAAAAACCCTAAAATGAACTTTGTTTATGAAAAGACAGAAACAAAAACTCGTACGAGTTTTCTCACGTAGCAGTACGAGTATTCCCACATACCCATACGAGTGCCCAAAGAAACTCATGTGGTACTGCAAAGATACTCGTATGAGATTCTGAAGATAGTACGACTAGAGATCTGCGAGATTGAAGATTTGAAGATGCAAGAGGTCAAGAAATGAGATTTCCTGCCCCACGGTGGGTACCAAAATGTCGTGAGTGTGAAGTAGGGTACCTGAAACTGCAACACAAACACTCAATAGATCATTACAAGCATGGTTAGCAAACTGAAATCAAATGAAAGATAAACCATGGAAAAGTGACCTATCACCTCCTAAGAGATGCGAGTGTGGATTTTCTCTCAGATCTAGATGAGCAATCCCAATGACTTGACTACACCAAGATGAAGGATTTAAAATGATATAATGTGCAAGCTCGATAAATGCATGATTAAGCTAGATTTATCCAAGAAGATAATTATGCTAATGATATGCATTGATTATACTAAATGATGATGAAATTAAGCTAGATGGGAGATTGATTATGCTATATGATTAAGCAATTATGCTAGAAGATGATCAAATTAAGCTAGATCTAAGATGCAGTAAATGATAACAATGCTAAACTAGAATCCTAGAAATGATATGCCTATAATAACAATGCTTGAGAGGGGATCCATTGTGCTCCAAAATGGGGGATATTTATAGGATTTCCAAGGTCACGAGTGAGGTGGAAGGAATCAATGGTCAAGATTAAATCTAAAGATATCAAGGATCAAATTGGAGGAGGTTGGAGAAGAGATTGGAGGGAGGGACACTTGTCATCTCTGTGGTGACAAGTGTTAAGGAATCTTGCTCACAAGAGGGAAAGTGTCCAAGGGAAGAGACATGTGGCAAAAGTGCCATGTGTCTCAAGGAGAGAATATCCAATCCATAGGAGGTTAGGATAAGGAGATTAGGATGTCCAAGATAGGATAGGGTTAGTTAAACCTAGGATTAGGTGGAATGGGCTAGATTAGGGGGGTGTTAGGTTAGGTGGTTAGAAGTTAGGAGGCATGTGGGAAATTTGAATTTAAAAATCCAAATAATAGGGAAAGATAATTAACTTTCAACAAACTCATAAATTGATTTGTTTTAATTAATTAGGGGATTAGAAGTATGAATTAAATGGGGGGAGGATAAATTAATTTAGATTAATTAATCAAAGGGGACTATTGAAATGAACTTATTAAGTAAATCCTTAGATTTATTAATAAGTAGATGAATGGGGGAATTTAATCAAATTGCTAATGAATTCAATTAATTTGGGAAGGGGGATTAATTAAATAATTGCTTATTTAATTAATTATCTTCAGACCATTTTTAGGTGGATACAAAAACTATACTTTTCTTAATGGAAGCATAGCCCTATTGCATGTAATATTTATATTGGTAAAATTAGAAATGTGAATGCACCTAGATAATCGATACAATAAAAAACACAAAGGACACATTGCATGTATAGATAATAGATAAAGAGAAGACAAGGCGTGAAGCTAAACCCCTCTTTGTTGAAGGTACGAGCGTGATGAAGCTCATAATAGTGTTTGTTGGTAAGAGCCACCGCAAGATAGTTATTGCTTGATGATGGTAGTGTGTATCCAAAAGCATAAAGAGAGCAATGTGATATCAAGAGCATAATAAAATCCAATAGCCAAGAACCCAAAGTGGGAACCCTTCAAAAAGAGCTAGGAAGGGTTCTTAAAATTGGAAGAGGTCTCGAGAGCCGTTACGGTGAAACACAAGCCAAAGGACACGCGTCAACCAACGTCTGACTCTCTGCTTGATTCAAGATTCCACCAGGTTTTCAAGACGTTAGTGCGGCATGAGGACATCCCGATGTCGTGTTGCCATCCATTTAAAAATAGGCCCAAAGGGGTTTTCTAGGCATTTTAGTGCGCTTTGTTATTTGAGCCCATGATGCCTAAATAATGTAATTTTGATCATGAGTTCATCATAAATGTACTAGTTTCCATGCGTAAGTTTCATAAATTCACCCGAGCATAATTTATGACACTACATTTTTCCCCCACTTTAGTGGACTGGTCAGCTCTAGGGATCAGTTGCACTAAAGTAGATTGGAAAGATGTGTTCATTAAGCCCATGCAATGCAATAAATGTAGTAGATGCAATAAATACTTAGCTAAAAAGGATACTACATAAACCAAAGAGGTTGAGTCAACGATCAGAAGTGATGTCCCCAAGTATCCAGGAGAAAAATCAAGTATCTGATGTGACAAATTCCATACTACAAAACTAGAAAAGTTGTCAGCACAAAAAATGGAGAAAGCTACTTTGGCGAGAATAATGCTTAAGAGATGTTAGTACGGATAGAAGAGTAAAATCAGATGAAGACGAGTATAGGACCCCTCATGTTTTTCCCCTAGCGAGGTGGGGAAAATAGGAAGGACAACAAGCCAAAATCAATCGGAAATGAGCAAAAACCATTTCGGGCAGGAATTAGGCTATATCCTCAAAAGTGGGCCCCAAGAAGTGTCACTTTCACTATTCACAATGGGCATTCAAGCGGATATTTGAATTTGAAACACACTTTGTTTTGTCTTTTAACGCATTTTTAGAGTATTTTAGCTGGGATGGTTGAGCAAGAATCCATGGGACGTGATGTCATCCGAGCAATGCACTGTCGTCTCCGACAGGCACATTCATCTGGATGACGTGTTGTCGTCCAGAAGATGCGATGTTGTCTTTTGGGCGCACAGGTGTCCACTGGGAAAGATTAATCGGGACTGATGAAAAACTATTTTTGTGCATGCATTGCCCGAGATACGGGAGCATACGTCGGGGTACTTGTTACAGACATTGTGCAGTTGGGCAGATGAGTTGTTCATGACCGACAAACGACTTCTCAACAAAGTAGGTTTGTGGTAGACGTTCACCTTGCCTGAGTTTCAGTTCATGCCTCGATGCTACGGGCATTGATGGAGAGGTGGTATGCGGGCACCATGTCATTCCAGCTGCCCACAGGAGAGATGACTGTCACATTGATTGATGTCTACCACATCCTATAACTTCCCATCTCGGGGGAGAGGGTGTCACCATCTATCCTATCCATAGAGGAGCTAGTCAAACATTAGGAGTGTGCCCTGGGGCGGAGGATAGATGCCATAGGATATGTATACCTACGAGTGTTGGGTCAGGGATGAGTGTTGATTCCCCTAGTTCGACGCATCATGATCGCGATCGTCGCACAACAGGTATTGACAGACAGTTGTGGCTAAAAGGTGACCACAGGGTTTGTCCCGTTGATTTGAGAGATGGAAGAGAGACATACAATATATGCATGGGGTCGCAGCATGTTGGCCCACCTATATTATGAGCTCTCGCGATATGTGCACCACGAGTATCAGAGTCTAAATGTGTGCACACTTCTATAGGTCTAGGCCTTTGAGAACATCAGTTGCATGCAACTAGTTGGATTTTCAATGCCCATGCCCCAGGCACATGTAGATCCATTACAACGTGGAGGATGGAAGATGGGAGACTTGACATACTGGAGGATCACCTTCGACTAGCTTGGGATCGAAGATGTTGTCTAGTAGTCATACCGAGATATGACAGTCTAGACCACAAACTGCACACAACTCCCATGGATGAAGAGAGACCGCTTCCTACTTGACCACCAGGACCATGTGGTGATGTCGTACTACTAGCAGCGATGCATGTAGCAGTTTGGACAAGTGCAGATGATCCCACCCATCACACCTGCCTATGAACAATCGGCCAGGAGTGTGATGCGACCACAAGAATTGCCCCATCTCACCCTAGGAGATGTATGAGATAGTTCATAGGGGAGTGATGATGATGACATCATGCTATAGCTTGATATAGATGATGTCAGAGTCACTCCTAGCTTTGCAGGTTGGGCCTAGCACCGATTTTCCCACCAGGAGCAATAGGAGGAGATTTCAGAGCCCTAGGAGATGATAGCGATGAGAAGGCCTCCTCGAGCGATGAGGGTGAGATACTAGGGCGAAGACAGCGGATGAGGAGCCCAAGTCCAGATAGACCTATACCAGTTGCTAGGGCTCTTTCATCGCCACTAGTTGCACCACCATCTACACCACAGGTGCGACTGCAGCCGCGGAGGGATCCTCTAGCAGAGTGCTTGCATAGGATCCAAACAAGCAGAGGGGTGATCCTGGTATGTACTTGTGATTTTAGTTGATGTACTTTATTCTTTCTTACATATGCATAAATTTAGATATTTTGGATATGATGGATACTGATGTGAAAAAATTTGTGTTTGTAGAGGGCATGGCCGAGTGCTTGACCTTCATCCACCAAGTGCTCACAGAGGTCATCCTTGATGTGTAGACTTGGGGTCATGTGTTGGACACCTACGAACCCATCCAGTTAATGAGGAGATAGGTACAACTGTTCGATCTTGTAGCATGACTACAAATAGCATATGAGGATGGTTGAGTGGAGCTAGTGTAGGGAGAAACATAGCTAACCACTGTGATAGGGCAGTGGGATCAAGCCTTACAAGAGGTCTACATTATCCTTGGAGAGAGAGATCCTACAGTGACATGAGACGAGAGTGACGAGAGGGCACATGATGCTCTGCAGAGCCAGGTCGATGACCTCCGGTGATAGGTGGATGTCGCCTAGCAGGGTGACGCGGGTCACTTAGACCACCCTTGAGTGTGTCAGTTGATGGCAGACCTCGAGACATCTCGTCAACAAGAGATGGCGGTATGAGAGGAGATGATGACACAATGAGAGACTATTGCTGAGTTACGAGGGGAACTGAGGGGCTTGCGATCGTTGATCACACTACTACCACGAGATTGTAGTCGACCTCAATCAGATAGCCTCCTCCCTAATGTTAGGATAACCAGTGGACAACTGAGAGGGGGGTTGAATCAATTGTCAACAAATTATAAAAATTTAAGCTCACAAACCTTCTACCAGAATGCATAAACCAAATACAGGAATAACATATGTAATAATTAAGCATAAACATAAATTACAAAATAATTAACCAACCATCCATAACACATAAACCAAGATTTGTACGTGGAAAACCAGGTAAAGGGAAAAACCACGGTGGGAAGCCTACACATGTAGGAAGGAACATTTCCTAGAGCACACTTCTCATCACAAAAGGAGCCTCACTGACTACAAAGAAATCCAGACTACAATCCAGAAAGATGAGTGAACTGTAAGAATAACATCTCCTATGCCTGAGTATAGTTTCGGTTAAGCTCAATACTGGAGATCTTAAACCTCTTTCACAAACTGAAATCGATCACCTATGATCAACCAAAACCTCTGCATATGATTAAAACATTATTCGCACACAGATAATCCTATACCCCACTCCTAAGTTATAATCTACAAAGAGATCTTACATCATATTTATACCATCCCGGGACATAAACAATTAGGTCGGCCACCTAAAAGATAATACAATAGATCTGTTACATAATGTCACAAACCAATGATAAAACAAGTCGGACTAAGATGGAAACAACATAATCCAAACAATAAATTCAGCTGGTGTTGCATCGGGAGCATCAACTAACACGTTACACAAACCGGTCCATAACCTAGCAGAATAACACCGAATGGGTCTGGTGCTAAATGAAACATCACGATCAATTGGACCATGAACATGATAACCAGCAGCATCTTCATAACCTTCTAGAAGCCGCACCAACACCACTTATCGTATTCATCAAAAGATCTTCATCAAAGCACTGTCAGTAAAACACTTACCGGTGACCAAAAGGCTTACTAGAACAAATGAGAGCATCTAGAACATCAAATCCCGAACCAACTAAATGTGATACGCATCAGGAACACATGAATAACCAATCCAATCCAATACCACAAGCCAAACCAAATTGGAGAATATCGGAGATGGTCTCCGGATCAATTATCATAATCCAACCACTCTACTGGAAGCCAGTAGACAACAAAACAGCTAGTGTTTACATCAATGACAAAACATCAATGCAACACATAATCAATTCCTTTGAATTGCCAACAATCTCCCCCTTTGGCATTGATGGCAACACTAGATGTGAAAAACATCCAAGTGCCAAGAAAATGCCAAACAAGTCTCCCCCAATGGAAGACATCCAACAAACTCTCCAAGATGATATGAGAATGAAGGTCTGAACCAAAAACCAAACTCCCCTCGAGAATGATATCACTATAAAGCTCCGTTTTTCACATATATCTCTCCCCCTTTGACATCAATGCCAAAAATATGACATAAACATATAAAAAAATCATAAAACCTTTGAACCCCACAATTGACTACTCTCCCTGAGTAGTAGCATCAACACATCAATCAGGAATGAATGATAGCATTGATAAATACATATCGGACTGATGCCAATCAACATCACTCAAGTCTCAACTAGAGGGGTAGAAATCCCAATCTATCTCTAAAGTACTCAAATAATTCCTTAAGCAAAGGTTTAGAGAAGATATCTGCAATCTGCTCTTTAGTGTTCACATAAACCAGTCTGACTTCATTTGCTTCCACCTTCTCCTTCATAAAATTATACTTGATAGAAATGTGCTTAGTCTTAGAATGAAATACCAGATTCTTTGATATATCAATAATAGCAAAGTATCATAGTGAATAACTACCAGTTCATTGCAATCAACCCTTATATCCTTCAACATTTGCTTCATCCATAAAACTTGTGTATAGTTAGTAACAACAACAACATACTCAGGTTCAACAATATATAAAGAAGTACATGATTGCTTCTTGTTGATCCATGACACAGGTTTCTTTCCAAGAAAGAAAGCTCCATCGGATGTGCTCTTTTGGTCATCAACATCTCTATCCCAATCAACATATGTATATGCACATAGTGTAAATTCATCATCTTTAGGATACCATAAACCATACTCAGTTGTTCCTTGCAAATACTTGAAAACCATTTTCACCGCACACTCATGATTCTCTTTAGGATCACTTTGATATCTTGATACAATACAAATAGCGTTCATTATATCTAGTCTAGTCTGAGTCAGATATAACAAACCTCCAATCATAGATTTGTACCTTGTAGGATTTACCGGAGCTGATACATCTTTCTTTGTCAATTTCTCACTTTTAACCATAGGGATACCAACCGGTTTAGAATTTTCCATATGAAATTTCTTCAACAAATCTCTAGAATACTTAGTTTGACAGATGAAAATATCTTTATCATTCTGAGTAATCTGCAAACCTAAGAAAAATTTCATCTCCCCAATCATAGACATCTCAAGTTCATTCTTCATATTTTCAGAGAATTCCATACATAATTTATCCTCACCTCCAAAAATGATATCATCAACAAATACTTCAACAATCAATATGTCATCATCAGTGATCTTATAATATAAGTTATTGCTAGCATTACCTTTAGTGAAACCAAGCTTCAAAAGATATTTGTCCAATCTGGCATACCAAGCTCTAGAGGCCTGTTTCAATCCATATAATGCTTTCCTTAACCTACAAACCATGTTTTTATCATCTGAAAGTGAAAAACCATCAGGTTTCTCAATATGAACTTCCTCTTCGAGATCACCATTAAAAAATGCACATTTAACATCTATCTGATAAACATTGTATTTCTTATGGGAAGCATAAGCAAGAAATAATCTCACAGCTTCAATCCTAGCTACCGGAGAAAAAGTCTCATCATAATCAATTCCTTCCTTCTGAGAATATCCTTTACATACCAATCTAGCCTTATTCCTCACAACTTGTCCATCCTCATTCAATTTGTTCCTAAAATCCCATTTAGTTCCAATAACATTCTTATTTTTAGGCCGAGGAACTAAAGTCCATGTGTTGTTCTTTTCAATCTGATCTAATTCCTCTTCTATATCTTTCATCCAACATTCATCTTTACAAGCTTCAATAATTGATACCTGTTCAACTTGAGAAATTAAACATACCTCATCAGTTGCCAACCTTCTTCTTGTCATTACTCATTTGTTCTTGTCTCCAATGATCTGATCTTCTGAATGATTTAACCTTACATATCGAGGAGTCTTCTGACTTTCTGTTTCCCTGCTCTGATCTTCAGTCACTGTTGAATTATCCGATACTGTCGGAGTAACTGGTTCAACATTCTATTCTAGTATAGGTGCTACCGGTTTAGTTATGATCATCTCTACTTCCGCTTCTCTCTCATAAGTTCTGATTTGACCTTTGTACAACTCATCCACCTTGATATTAGCGCTCTCCACAATTCTCTTCAATCTCTTGTTATAACATCTATATGCTTTGATTTCATTAGAATAACCAAGAAATATCCCTTCATCACATCTAGGATCAAACTTTCCAATGGAATCATCTCTTTTGATATAACATTTACAACCAAAGATTCTGAAATACTTAACTGAATGTGTCTTATCGGTGTCTCCTTTGATATGAACTTTGTTGAATGTGTATATTGTTGTGCTCACAACTTCTCTCCAATAGATATGAGGAAGATTAGCTTCCATCATCATAGTTCTAGCCACATCCAAGATAGATTTGTTCTTTCTTTCCACAACACCATTCTGCTAAGGTTTTCAGGGGGTAGACAATTGTCTCCTTATCCCATGCTTCTCACAATAACTGTTAAATTCACCACATGTGAATTCACCACCATGTCTCTATCTCAAGTTTAGCTTTAAAGATTTTAAACTTTTCAAAAGCTTCATATTTCTCCCTCAGAAAAGTGACCCACATCATTCTAGAATACTCATCAATGATTAGCATAAAATATCTATCAACTTGAAAAACTCTTTATTCTAGGAGGACCACATAAATCAATATGAATAAGATCAAGAACCTCATTAGATTTATCTTGAATACTCTTACAATAAGTTTTGACGTTCTTTCCCAATTGACATTCCTTACATATTGGATTATAGGGCTTCACAATCTTAGGTATATCTCTAACAACCTTAGTTGAACCGACCTTTACAATGCAATAAAAATTCACATGACACAGCCTCTTATGCCATAGACAACTCTCATGAATTTGTTCAATAAAACATGTCTTCTCACCAGAGTTCAAATGAAAGATGTTACCTTTAGTTTATGTACCAGTTGCAATCTCCAAACTAGATCTGTTAATGATTTTGCATTTTCCATCTTTGAACTATAATTGAAATCCCTTATCCACCAACTATCCTACACTCAAGAGATTATGCCTTAAACCTTCAACATAGTAAACATTATCAATATTATGCTTACCATCCAATGATATAGTTCCTCTTCCTCTGATCATGCATGCTTTGTCATCTCCAAATCTAACTATTCCACCATTAAATTTTTCCAAAGATAAAAACTTCCTTTTATCTCCAGTCATATGATGTGAATAGCCACTGTCTATCACCCATTCATCCTTGTCTTCAATTTTAGTAGCAAGGGCCTTTTCCTCATTTTGAATAATAGGTACCGAAGCATCTTCCTTAATAGCCAAAAATACCCATTCCTTACCACTACCAAATCCACTAGCTGAATCTTGTGCTGGTTCATCATCAAAATCAATTACACCTTCCTCATCCGCATAGTAACATGATTTGTCTTTGTTTCTCCTATACTTATGCGTGTTCTGATAATCATGGTTAGGCCTCAAAGATCTTCTAGATCTCTCTTCAAATATTGAATTCCTCTCAGGACATCTAGATACAAAATGACCTATCTTATTACATGCAAAACATTTAAAAGGTGATTTTCCTTCATACTTACTTCTAGAAGGACCTTTAGGTACTCTTCTAGCAAATAGGGCTTCCAGTTGCTCAAACTCTTCATCTTCTTTCTTCATTTCATCCAGTTCCTTCGCATGTAAATCTTTCCAATCACTCTTGCCAGTTGATGATGTAGGTGCATGAAAAGCAGATTCAGTCTTTGCAGCTCCTTGAGGACCAAATTCTTCAAGCTCAAAAGAAGACAATTTTCCAACCAAAGTATCTTGGTTAACAGAAGTGTTAGCCATTGTTCTTAGCTCATTAATTACAATAGCCCTCATCTTGTAAGCCAATGGCAAATCTCTCAAAACTTTAGAAATAATATCATCTTCGCTCAAAGATCTACCACAACACTGAATTCCCATAACAATTTCATTAACTCTTTCCATGAAAGCAGTAATCCTTTCATCTTCTTCCATCTTCAGGTTATCATACCTTACCCGGTAACCATCAAGTTTAGAAATTTTAATAATAGGGTCACCTTCATTCAAAGATTCAAGCTTATCTCATATAGCCTTTGCATTAGATTGGTCACCTAATCCCATAATTTGTTGATCAGATAGTGTGCTCAAGAGTGCTTCTCTAGCTCTACAATCATTTTTAATGTCCTTATCCAGGCTTGTCGAAGGAGGATTTCCAGATGCCAGATTATGAGGAGTATAGCCTTTCTCCATGATCTCCCAAATTTCTTTCCCAATACATCTCAAATGAGTCTCCATTCAAATCTTCCATACTCTGTAATTTGTCGAATCAAGCTTAGGGGTTTCTCTCTGGAAAATAGATGCAGTAGAATTATTAGTTGCCATAGGATCTTCCTCAAGTGGTTAAGCTTCTGCAGAAGAGGACCAAGAGTTGATACCAATTGTTAGGATAACCGGTGGACAACTGAGAGGGGCGGGTGAATCAGTTGTCAACAAATTATAAAACTTTAAGCTCACAAAACCTTCTACCAGAATGCATAAAGCAAATACAGAAATAGCAGATCTAATAGTTAAGCATAAATATAAATTGCAGAATAATTAACCAACCATCCATAACACATAACACCAATATTTGTACGTGGAAAACCTAGTAAAGGGAAAAACTACAGTCAGATAATACTTTTGCAGCAAGTATGTGATTACAATAAGAGGGGCCTACATATGCAGGAAGGCACACTTCCTAGAGCACACTGCTCATCACAAAAGGAGCCTCACTGACTACAAAGAAATCCAGACTACAATCCGAAAAGATGAGTGAACTACAAGAATAATATCTCCTATGCCTGAGTATAGTTTTGATTAAGCTCAATACTGGAGGTCTTAAACCTCTTTCACAAAACCAATTCGATCACCTATGATCAACCAAAACCTTTGCATATGATTACAACATTATTCGCACATAGATAATCCTATATCCCACTCCTAAGTTATGATCTACAAAGAGATCTTACATCATATTTATACCAACCCAGGACCTAAACAATTAGTTTGGCCACCTAAAAGATAATACAATAGATTCGTTACATAATCTCGCAAACCAATGATAAACCAAGTCGGCCTAAGACCAAAACAACATAATCCAAACAATAAATCCAACTGGTGATGCATCAGGAGCATCAACCAATACACGAAATTTTTCTGGGGTCATCGGTAAAACTTCCAGTCTTTAGATAATTGAATATGTGTGCAAACCATTCTCCTGAATCAACATGGGCACACATAAGGCTATCGAATTGAGTTTGATCAGATACGGCTAGAGAGTGGAGGACTTTTACCACAAAGCGGTACTCATCCTAGCCAAAGTCTGGGCCTACAAGGGAAGCAGCATGTGCCATTGCATCCGCATGATGATTTTCCCTCCATGAGATGCTATCAATTAGGTAAGTAGCGAATTGCTTTAGTACGTCAATACCAAATCTCTATACTGAGATAACTTCAACTTCTTAACATGATAGGAACCCATCACTTGGTTTACAATAAGATCTGAATCTCCATGGATATGGATTTTCTTCACACCCATGGCAATTGCGGCACAAAGTCTTGCAATTAGGGCCTCCTACTCAGTGATGTTATTGGTATAGTGAAATTCCAAACAGAAAGAGAGAGGAACTGGTTTTCCTTCAAGTGAGACAAAAACCACACCTGCGCTTGAGCTAGTTTGACATCTCGAACCATCAAAATAAATGTCCCACATGGAGTCCTGATCAATGATCAGAACATCCTCATCAAGGAAGAGATTTAAGGTGGGAAAAGATTTTTTGGAGGGATCTTCAACTAATTGATCAGCGATGACCTGTGCTTTGATTGGCTTCTGAGTTATGAACTGTAGATCAAACTCAGAGAGAAACATTACCCACTTGGCCAGCCTTCCTGAGATATCAGAATTTGCAAAGAGGTTCTTGAGGATATCATTTTTAGCAATGACCCATATTTCTTCATGGAGGATGTAATGTCTCAACTTTTGATTTGCGAAGACAAGGGCTAAGCATTGTTTTAGACTCTATCAAAGTACGATTGATGTAATAGACTTCTCTTTCCTGACCTTCATCATTGCATTGGGCTAACAATTGTACTAAAGCGTGAGATGAGGCAGAAATATAGAGGAAGAAAGGTCTATCAAACATAGCTGGCATTAGAATAGGAGGATTAGCTAGGTAATCCTTGATGGAATTAAATGCCTTTTGACATTCTTCATTCCATTTGAAATGGGTATTTTTCTTCAGCAGTCATGTAAAGGGGAGGGTATGATCAACCAATTGCGCCAAAAACCGACGAATGGCCTAGATCTTCCCCTGAAAACTACAAAGCTGAGAGATATTTTTAGGTGGAGGAATTTTCACAATAGCATCGATCTTATTTGTATCTATTTTGATTCCTCGGTGGGAGATGATGAATCCTAGGAGCTTCCCGACCTCAATATCAAAGACACACTTGAGAGGATTCAGTCTTATCTTATACAATCAAAGTCTTTCAAAGACCAGACAAATATTTTCAATATGCGTTCCACGTGCTAAGGACTTTACCAAGATATCATTGACATGGTCTTCTAAGACCTTAGGGATGAAATCATGGAATATCAAGATCATGGCTCGGTGATAGGTTTCTCCCGCATTCTTCAACCCAAATGACATGACGACATAGCAAAAGGTCCCCCAAGGGGTTGTGAAAGCAGTTTTATATTGATCTTCTAGGTTAATATGAATCTAGTTAGAACTCGAGAAGTCATCCATGAATGAGAGCAAAGCATACCCCACAGTTGAATCCATGATCATATCAATATTTGAGAGAAGAAATTCATCGTTGATGGAGGCTTTGTTCAAATCTTGAAAATCAATGAAAATGCGGGTTCAACCATTGGGTTTGCTTACCAAGACAATGTTTGAGATCCAAGGTGAATAGTCAATAGGGCAGATAAAGTCAGCTTTTAGGAGCTTCTCTATCTCGGCTTTGACTAATAAAGCCACCTTAGGATTCATCTTTCAAATCTATTGCTTCATTGGCTTAGCATCAGGACTAAGCACAATTTTGTGTACTATAATGGACTCATCAATGCCAAACATCTCTTCATAAGACCAAGAAAAGATGTCTGGGAATTGATGTAGCAAGTCAGAATGTTCTTTGAATTCTTCAGGGGATAAAAATTTCCCCTTTTATGACCTTGTCGGGAGTCTTATCGCCCATGATGACATCAGTAGTTTCTCCAGTAAGGAGCACACTACGGTCTTCTAGATGAGGGATAGACATTTGTTCTTCATTTTGAGATAGAGGTGCCCTCTACGAAACGGATTCCCCAAAGTATGTCTAGGTATTCAAGCAAAATGGTAATCGATGTTTATGATGACAAGAGGGTAGCCCATCATGTGCATTTAGAAATTCCTTCAAGGATTCTTTTGAAGGGAAAAGATCCAAGGGAATTTTGTTAGGTGATACACCAGCGTCAATGTGTTCTGGATGAAAAAGATTTAAAGGAAGGGGATCGGCCGAAATCTTGTTAACGGTTAACCATGGTTTTTCCTTTCGACCCGTATGACGATATTCTAGTATGATGTTGTGGTGACGAGGTTCAGCCTCTAAAGGAATTCAGATACCCTACTCATTAGGTCCACAACCCTTTCCATAATATCCAAGATGAGACACGAGCTTGTATCTGAGACCATAGATGTTTTTTAATTCCTTAAATGATGGTGGTTTTGTATAGAAGAGGTGATCAACATGATAAGTATCACCTAGATTTATAGATGCATAATCATCTTTTGTAGCTGAGGTGAATGAGATCTTGGGAAAGCTTAAATGGACAGGGTCTACTTTTTACTCACCAACATGAGAGTCGGTAAATTCCAAAGAGCCCCAATCATCATCCAAACATGCATTCACTTTTGATAGAGAAGGTGATTTAGCTGGGGAAGTTTTTACAAGTATAGACTCCAATGTTTTCACCTTAGGAGTATCTACTTTTGAAGATTTTTCTTTCAAATAATCTTGCTTCTCAAGTGATTTCTCCTCTTTAATGACTTTCTTAGTGGCGTCTTCCTTCCCGCGTTGTTCCTTTTTTAGGGGATGAGACAGAAGCAGAAATTACAACCGAAGAAGACAAATGTTACTATTTACTAAGTTGTCATTAGTTTTATGTCCAAAGTCATTCTATATACTCTAGTCAGTTATTAGTACCGAAATATTCAGTCGGTAAGCACAGAGCAGTCGGTTACAGAAGTTACAAGTCACAAAGTTTAGTATACATCGAGCTATCTATCGAGTAACGTTCTATGACTACCAAGCAGCAAAGATGGTATACCAAGTTAATACACACCGAGTAAAACGTGTTACTAGAATCACTGAACCTGGACACATGTGGAAACATCTTACAAGATCGAGGAACAGGGAACCATTATCACATAGGAAATTGCACCTTAAGATTTTGTATGATTTTGAGGACATCTATCCAATGAAATAATTTGTATGGTTATTCATTCGATGAATCATGTTTGTAAGATCGAAGCATAAATAGATCACCGTCACAAGAGATCTATTTATGCAGCATGAATTGAGGATCAAATATGCGTGTGTGAAGCAAGACATATGTGAAAAAAAAATCATGGGAAAGCACTGAGTGTTATGACTGTTACGATTGACAGAGATACATAGAGGTCATCGAGAAGGATTTCAGAGAACAGTCAAGGAACAGAGTAAACAGAAAGGTTTATCGAGTTAATTTATGGTTTATCGAGGTATGCTATAAGCAAGGTAATTTCATTTTGAGCTCATAGAATCTGCTATAACATTTCAGATGTGAAGTTGCAGATATTTTGTAAGATTTTGATTGTAATATTTCGAGTTGTAAGAGAAACCTTTAACAGGGTAAAAGACTCTAACAAAGTCTATAAATTGTAAAGCCTTTAACCAGGTGTAGCATTTATAATAAGTGTTGTAAAATCCTTTAGCAAGGTAGATCTAAAGATCTTGATACTCCTAACAGGGTAAGCTATCAGAAATAGCTAAACATGTAGCTCTAACCGAGCAACCTTTATTATTGCAGTAGTGAAGTTGTGGGTGCCATACCCACTGCATTTTTTCTCTCTAACCAAGATTTTATGCGTAACTAAAATATATGTGTTATGGAGTGAATCATGTATGATTGTTATTTATTTGTTTTAGCATTATATTATGTTACAACAGTTTTTGGTTTATGTTTTTCAGTAAAGTTATTATTGAAGAAATGTTTTGGAGTACTGATTCACCCCTCCCCTCTCAGTACATTAGCTTTCCATATTGGACCTAAGAACAAACTGGGTATATAATTTTGAAATGAAGGTGTAATAGAAGCCTGACCAACGACAACTATTTGACATAACTGCATAGCCTCAAGATCAGCCTTAACCATGATAACCTGATTATTAGCCACAAAATTTACGGATCCATGAAGTGTAGATGAAACAACTCCCAAAGTATGTAGCCATGGTCTGCCTAAAAGAAGATTGAATGATAAAGGGTCTGGCATAACGTGCACAAGGGTTGGAATAGTGACTGGTCCAACCTTCCAGGATAGTATGACAGTCCCCACCGCGCTTTTACCACTATTATCGAACCTCAAATGAACAAGGAGGCTGCCAAAGAATTTGGGTCCACCTTGATCTTTGGTAACAAGTCTAAACCACAAATGTTCAACATTGAACCCGTATCAACAAGCGTTCATTTAATACCAACACCATTCACATAAACAATGATCATTAACGGATCCACTAAATTCCTCACTTTGGGAGGTGGGAGTTCATGTGGATAGAAGGTAATATTTGGCGAATCCACACAAATATGATCCATCAACACATTCACATATGCTAGTCTTGCAGAGGAAGGTAGAAAAATATTTTGTAAAGATTCTTGTAGCATACCTCGATACACCGAGGCCATTTGAAGAAAATCCCAAAGTCAGATCTTAGTCGGAGTAACCTTAAGTTTCTCAATAAGATCATAATCACTTGGTTTCTTATCCATCGGCAAAGGCACCTTAGGAAGAACAAGTTGGGAAGGAGGTAAAGAAGTTCGAGGTGGTTCAGGAACTTGTTTGTTTTTTTGAGTGTTATACGTGTGAGCAATAGTATTATAATATGATTGTTTGGATTGCATACATTTAGTATATAAATCAGAAACTCCTCCTTTGAAAGGTTTTTCATTAATGGTCTTGACTTTCTTAGGAGAAGGACTAGCCATTGTCACATGGATGTATGGTCTCTTAGGCCTTTGTGGGGCCGTAGAGACAACAATAACATTCATAGTCTCTTCATTCTTGCATGAGGATACCGTGGAGGATGACTCACCCTCTATACCTCTTTTCGAAGGAGGTGCTTGAAGGAAGTCATCGAAGACTTCATCCAATATATCAAAATCATCCTTCGAGAATTCCTTATCAAAGGAATCAAACTCTAAAAGGAAAAGATCTGACATTAGGCATTCACGCTAGGTTCACCAAAAGGTAGGGGAGGAGATTTTCCCCCTCCAAGATGATGAATCTTAGAAGGCAAATTTGTCAGTCGCTACCTCTTTGAACTGGTACTAAGATGAGCCAGGGGATAACAAATAACTGAACTAACTATGCTATAGAACTGAATGATATAATCATAATGTAAAAATAATAAGTATATAGAAACTGAATTTATAGAATGATGCAATATCAAAAGAATATTATACCTTCCAACCAAGGAGCTCTCGTGTTTTTGGACTCCAGCATGGGGCACGGATAGTAGCGCGATGTGATGTCGTCTATATGGCCTGCGAATAGAGAAGTCCCAAAATCCGATTATGTACGTATTTAACTTCATGCAGAACCTATACATCACTTGCACACACTAAAATGGGAAAAATTGTTGGGGCTATATAGGGGCCTTCCTCATTTAGACCCTCACTTAGGTGTTTCCATTGCCACGGACAACCATATAGATAGATTGGAAAAAGATAAATAAACTTGGTAAATTGGAAATAAATGCAAATAGAAACTATACTCCACTTAATGGAAGCAAACCCCTATTGCATGTAATATGAATATTGGTAAAATTGGAAATGTGAATGCATCTAGATAATAGATATAATAAAAAATGCAAAGGACACATTGCATGTAAAGATAATAGATAAAGAGAAGACAAGGTGTGAAGCCAAACCCCTCTTTATTGAAGGTACGAGCATGACGAAGCCCACAATAGTGTGTTAGGCCCAATATGGAAAGCTAATGTACTGAGAGGGGAGGGGTGAATCAGTACTTCAAATCCTTTCTTCAATAATAACTTTACTGTTAAGCATAAACCAAAAACTGTTGTAACATAACATAAAGCTAAAACAAATAAATAACAATCATACATGATTCACTCCATAACACATATCTTTTGGTTACGCAGAAACTCTTGGTTAGAGAGAAAAACTGTGGTGGCGATGGCACCCACAACTTCACTAGTGCAATAATAAAGGTTGCTCGGTTAGAGCTACATGTTTAGCTATTTCTGATAGCTTACCCTGTTAGGAGTATCAAGATCGTTAGATATACCTTGCTAAAGGATTTTACAACACTTATTCTAAATGTTGCACCTGGTTAAAGGCTTTACAATTTATAGACTTTGTTAGAGTCTTTTACCTTGTTAAAGGTTTCTCTTACAACTCAAAATATTACAATAAAATCTTTACAAAATATCTGCAACTTTACATCTGGAATGTTATAGAAGATTCTATGTGCTCAAAATGAGATTACCTTGCTTATAGCATACCTCGGTAACCCATAAAGTAACTCGGTAAACCTTTCTGTTTACTCTGTTCTTTGACTATTCTCTGAAATCCTTCTCGGTGACCTCTATGTCTCTAACAGTCACAATACTCAGTGCTTGCTTATCTATTACACATGTCTTGCTTCATACACCTCATTATTTGTTCCTTAATTCATGCTGTATAAATAGATCTCTTATGTCGGTGATCTGGTTCATTGCTTCGATCTTACAAACATGATTTATCGAATGAATAACCATACAAAATATTTCATTGGATAGATGACCTCAAAATCATACAAAATCTTTAAGTGCAATTTCCAATGAGATAACGGATCTTTGTTCCTCGATCTTGAAACACATTTCCACACATGTGTCCAGGTTCAATGAATCTGGAAACACATTTCACTCGGTGTATCATTATTGTTGCTCGGTAGACATAGAATGTTACTCGGTAGACAACTCATTGTATACTAGGCTCTGTGACTACTTTCTTCTATAACCGACTGCTCTGTGCTTACCGACTGAATATTCTGGTAGTAGTAACCAACTAGAGTATATAGAATGACTTTGGACATAAAACTAATGGCAACTTAATAAGTAGTAACAATCTCCCCTTTTGACATTAGTTGAGATGTTTGACAAAACTACTTTCAAAGTCATAACTCAAAAATCTATATACTTACAAAATTTGACTAATTTGACAGTATATACATTTGTCAATGAAATAATATATTCAGATATACTCCCCTTATCAATATATTGTACATAACTCTGATTTTGCATGCTCGGTGATCAATATTCTGTATTTACTGCTTGGTTCACTGCTCGGTGATCACTGGTCGATGTTGTGCATTTGGATACTCTGTTTGGCTCAGTATACTCCCCCTGTATACTACACTCCCCCTTTGATACTTTGATGGTATACTCCCCCTTCTTGACAAACATCAAAACTTAGTTACCATTCGGTGGTGGCAACTGGTCAAAAATGGATTTGTACTTTGTCCTTGCATCGGTGAGAGTGGTAGAGAGGGCATCCTTGACACTATCCATGAGTGAATTTTGAGTTGTAATGTCAGCTAACAGTGAAATTAGTCCATCTAAGGTGCTTCCCTCTTGCTGAGTGGATAGGGAGGTAGCTTTGTTGATCTATTCTTGGACAGATGAAAGATGAGGAATGAATAATGTCTGAAGAGTCATTAGATCCATCCTGATCTTGTGCTCTTCATTTTTGAGTTCCAATTGTTGAGCCATGAGCTTTTGTAACTATGTATAGAAATGCTGAATAGAATTTGGCTCAGTGGTCAACTTATTTGAGAGATCGGTGATCTCTTTCTCAATCACTTCTGTTTTATTTTTGATATCCTTAATGAATAAAGAAAATGTACAGAGTTTCTGAAATAAATAAAGAATGTGCTTGAGTTGAGGGGACAACTCAGCAATAAATTTGACAAGTTTTACTTTGCCAATAGCAATAACTTTCTGTACCTCTTCAATCATTTTAGTAGTGAGCTCTTTGTCCTTCAATTTCCTCAAATATTCATATGCGTCTACTCCAGATGTCTCTATTTTAGTTAGGAGTTCATCCAGTTGAATATGGATGGCTGCATCTTTTGTCATTGTAGCCTCAAGTAGCATATCTGTTAATAGTGCTTTCACCTTTAGAGTACTTTGTTTTTCTTTTAAATAGCCATTTGTTTATCTTGTTCTGCTTTGGCTTTGCATAGTTCTCTGAATTCAATGAGTGCTTGCCCTTTTAATTGGGATATGTCTACATTTGGCAACACTGTTGGTTTTGACAAATCTAATTTGAAACTATGCTTTTTCAATTTCTTGTTTTTTGCTTTCATTGGTTGAACTAATACAATGGCTTGTGAGGCTTGTTGACCCTCGGTAGGTTGCTTGGTAGAGGCAACACTTTTGTCAATTTCTTGAACCTCTGATGTAGCCTTCATTGTGTCCTTTGGTGCTTCTGTGCTTGGGGTCTCGGTTGTAACATTTTTCAATGCTAGAAGGGGCTTGAGAGGTCTGTTCCCCAGTGGCCTAAGAAGTAGCTTCTCCTTCTATAGATTTGTGACCCTCTATTCCTTGTTCAGTATCTTGAGGGGCCTCGGTTGAAACAGGCTGAGTGATCGGAGGATAGGGCTGAACTTGTTCCAAAACTGACTCACTAGATACTAGTTTGGCATATGAATTCCCTTCTATCATTTCCTGCTCTTGTGCCTCGGTATCCATGATATCCTCATCAATTTGTATAGTGTCAGCAGGGTCTTTCTCGATGATATCAGGATCTTTCTCGATGACATCAACTATTTCAACTTCAACTTGTTCACCAGCATTCTTCATTCAAAAGATTTCTTGCACTTTTCTTTGGTCTCATTCTCTACATCCAAATAAAGGCCATTCATCAATTTCAAGGCTCTTTGCTTGACTAGAAAGTTTGTGTGGCAGTTTTTCAGATGTTCATTGATCTCATCTACCGACATGTCTGGAAAGAAATGTACTAGACTTCTTTCTCTCATATGTTTCTCTAAGTCCATGGCATACTTCCACCTATTATCAATATGCAAATATAATTCATTTGGAAGAGATTTAGATACTTCCAATGGGACCAATTGGAATTTCAGAAGTGTGCAAATGACATTTTCTTCTATTTTTCTCTTTTCATCATCAAATCTTGATTCATACTTATCTGAATGCTCCAAATCCACCATATTGCTTCAGATTAGAACAAAAATTATCAACACTATGTACATCTATCTTTTTACTCTTGACAATCTGAAATTTACTTGCGTCTTCAGATTCGGTGTCACTGGACTCTTTAGTCAAAATGAGTCTCCAAGTAGATTTCTTATAAGTTTTTGTTACCTTTGGTGCGGCAGCATTCTTTGGTTTCTTACTCGGTGACGTTGCAGATGATCTTGTGTTTGGGCATTTTACTGAAGGAGTCGGTGATACCTTTGATGTATCCTATTTCTTCCTTTTTAAAACTTTCCCTTTAGGCAACTCGGTGCTCAGTGTAATAGCTGCCTCTTGGGCTTCAGATTCCTCCTCGGTGATGACTAGAGTGCCCTTGACAGGTGTGGAGGAAGAACCTTCTTTAAATTTCTTCGTTAATGCCTTGATCATTTTTGTTGCTTTCCTTGTAGCCTTTGGTACTACAATACCCATCTTTACTTTTTCTTTAACTTCTTCATATGTACCATATCTCAGGTCGGTAGCATGCCTTGGTAATGTAAGAAAAGCATCTATCTGTTGTTGTGTGATTTCAAAATCAATCTCATAACCTATAGGTGGAAAAGATTGAGTTCTCGATTCCACAACATTAACATAGCAGTAGTTGGTGTCTACTTCAAAGCATATGTCATCCTTGTATTTCTCTACTAACTGGGGTGGAATTCTATACCTGTTATGCATCTTTTCTTGAAACTTGCTGAAATAATCATCAATAATATCATTAAAGTTATCACCTAGCCGTTTGATGAAGTCATTGATTTGATGGGTGATTGGTCGGTGTAGCTCCCAAACTACATTACCGACCGATGGAAAGAATTTCTCAAAATAGAAAAAATGCATACCAAAAGTGATCCAAACTTTAGTGTATTAGTCGAGTTGTTCTTCAGCTTCCTTATGGTGTTTAGATTCTCAAACAGGTTTTTCAACAATACTTCACAAAGATCAATTTTCATTCCCTTCTTCACAATTTTATATGCTAAATCGACTGCTGCACAAGGTATACTATTTTCCCTTGCCGATTGGAAGAAACAATAACGTATGACTCTAATGGCAAACTTTAGCTCTGCATCTGTCACATTGTTCAATTTCAGGCCTCTGCAATCAGATTCAACTCCGGTTAGAGTGATCAATTCCTTCCGTGATATCATTTTTTGAGCTCGAGCAAGATAAAAAATAGGGTAACCAGTGATCAAATGAATGATTTCCTTGGTGATTTTGAATGGTTGCTCTGTTAACCACATGAAATCATCATGAACTCTGCTCAGAACAAACTTGACCCATTGGAGTTTGAAGACACAGGGATAGGTTAGGGCTTCGATCAATCCCTTGATTTTAATGTGTTCATACTTGCTATCCAATTTCCCATCGGTACACAATTCATCATATGTATCCTTGATTTCAACATGACCTAGCTCCTCAACATGACACTTAGTGAAGAATCTGACATCCTCAACTAGTAAAACCCTATCCGGAATGAGTGAAAATGCAGTTTTATCATCCGGTTCAGATGCTACTTTGGGAGTTAGAGAGTATTTCAGTGAGGGCTTTTCAATGTTCTCAACAACAACGGGCTTCTGGATCTTAGGTGCCATAGCAGATTTCAGATAAATACTTAACAAAAGATCCTTAGGGTTTGAAAACTTTAACCAACAAACGCTTTCACTTAGTAAATATAAAATAGATAATGACTTTTTTTTTCCTAGTAGCTAGCTCTTAGAAATGCTTGAGATCGATGTGTAAATACCTTGAATTTCATTTCAGAGGAGGTTTGATTGCCTTTGAATCGCTTTGCTCTGCTCTCTAAAAACTTGGTAAGTGTAAAATGACCACGCAAAAGCTTTAAGTACACAATATACCTTATCGAGCTCCGTGCAGTTAGGTTAGAAAGCATTAAATACACTCGGTACCACTTCCTTTTTATGCTTTTACTGAGTAGCCAGTCTTCCTGTATTTACCGACTAGACAGGCTTCCAAAAGACTTGATAAAATTTCAAATTTCCTAATGCATCTTTAGCTATGCAGATTTTGAATTAAGTACATGATAAAATAGGAACTATTAAGATTTAACCTTTGAAAGAATGCAATCCCTTCATACCTTTACCGATTAATTTGGAATAGGTGCACCTAACTCGATAGGTAAGGTGCTTTCTTCATTTGACACAATTTCCTTCTTTTTCCAAATCATCTATAATTTGCTTCTTATTTCTTCAGTGTCTCCTCTAGGTTGATCTCTGTAATCTCTAGTCAAGTGTCCAACTTTGTGACAATGAAAACATGTCATACCAGGATTTCTCCATGATCTTCAGTTGTTCATTCCAAACCTTATAAAGCAGTTGGCACTTATGTGTCCATATCTTCCACAACATTCACACCATATCCTTGTATTGCAATCCCATGGTACTGCAGAATACTGTCGGTTAGGATCTGTGTGAGTTCGGTAGCCTCTAGTATTTGCTCAGTGTGCAGACCACATATAGTTCTTTTGCTTAAACCAACACTTCTCGGTACTATGTCCATATCTATTGTAGTTTTTACAAAATCCTTTGAATTTTGTCTTCTGATAATTGCTAACAGACTTTGTCCTATATTGGTTAGATGTGTGACCATATTTATTGCAATTGTGACAATAACCATTAGACCTAGTGACATTTGGTTGCTTACCTTTTCTGATTTGGCACATATTAGCAATATGTCCTTGTTTTCCATAGTAGTTGCAAATAGGCTTCTTTCCTTTGATGTTCTTCTTGTTTCCAGCTTGCTTTGATGATTCTCCTCTCTCGATAGTGTGGATTCCCTTCTCGGTAGAGTCTTTTCCTTTGTAACTGAGTCCTGCATCTTTGTTGGGCCTTCTTGTATTCAATTGCTCATCCAACATCTTTGATGATTCATAACTCTTCTTCAGTATTTCTTTGGATTTCTTCTTTGTTTCAAGTGCATCGCTCAATCTTGATACTTCAAGTTTTAATGCTTGATTCTCATCATCTTTTAGATTTGCTTCATGATGTGCATAACTCAATTGATCTGACAGATTTTTTTGAATCCCAGTCAACCTTGTGATTTCATCATTCTTTTTCAGATACTAATGCTTCAAGCTGTTGTTTTTCTCTTTCTAGATCTCTTACTTTATCCTCGGTTGTCCTCAATGCATCAAGATTTTCAGTCATCTGTGTGCTGAAATGTTGATGTCCTCTTTTCATTGCTTTTAGCTGATCAATTAGTGCTTTGTTCTTTTCCTTCAGTTCTTCAATCATCTCTTCAGTCTCTTCAGATATACTGTTCTCACATGATGTTTCAATTTGTTCCACTAACTCTTGAGAGTCCTGTAAATCATCAGATAATCTTCTTCTAACTTACAATGACTTTTGCATTTGTCTTTGCATGTCTGCAATCACTTGATTAGCATGATCCAACTCTTCTTGCAGATACACAATTCTCTGAGATTGTTTATAGCCTTCCATTGATAAGATCTTTTTCTTTAGGCTGTTAAACCCTTTTCCAAGATTCAAGATCTGATACCAATTGTTAGGCCCAATATGGAAAGATAATGTATTGAGAGGGGAGGGGTGAATCAGTACTTCAAATCCTTTCTTGAACAATAACTTTACTGTTAAGCATAAACCAAAAACTATTATAACATAACATAAAGCTAAAACAAATAAATAACAATCATGCATGATTCACTCCATAACACATATCTTTTGGTTATGCAGAAACTCTTGGTTAGAGAGAGAAACTGCGGTGGGGATGGCACCCACAACTTCACTACTACAATAATAAAGGTTGCTCGGTTAGAGCTACATGTTTAGCTATTTCTGATATCTTACCCTATTAGGAGTATCAAGATCGTTATATCTACCTTGCTAAAGGATTTTACAACACTTATTCTAAATGTTGCACCTAGTTAAAGGCTTTACAATTTATAGACTTTGTTAGAGTCTTTTACCCTGTTAAAGGTTTCTCTTACAACTCAAAATATTACAATAAAATCTTTACAAAATATCTGCAACTTTACATTTAGAATGTTATAGCAGATTCCATGTGCTCAAAATGAGATTAACTTGCTTATAGCATACCTCGGTAACCCATAAAGTAACTCAGTAAACCTTTCTGTTTACTTTGTTCCTTGACTATTCTCTGAAATCCTTCTCAGTGACCTTTGTGTCTCTAACAGTCACAATACTCAGTGCATTCTTATCTATTACACATGTCTTGCTTCATACACCTCATTATTTGATCCTTAATTCATGTTGTATAAATAGATCTCTTATGTCAATGATCCGGTTCATTTCTTCGATCTTACAAACATGATTTATCAAATGAATAACCATACAAAATATTTCATTGGATAGATGACCTCAAAATCAAACAAAATCTTTAAATGCAATTTCCAATGAGATAACGGTTCTTTGTTCCTCGATCTTGTAACACGTTTCCACACATGTGTCCAGGTTCAATGAATCTAGTAACACGTTTCACTCGGTGTATATCAACTCAGTGTATCATTATTGTTGCTCGGTAGACATAGAGTGATACTCAGTAGACAACTCGGTGTATACTAGGCTATGTGACTGCTTTCTTCTATAACCAACTGCTCTGTGCTTACCGACTGAGTATTTTGGTAGTAGTAACCGACTAGAGTATATAGAATGACTTTGGACATAAAACTAATGGCAACTTAATAAGTAGTAACATAGTGTTCGTTGGTAAGAGCCACCACAAGATAGTTATAGCTTGATGTTGGTAGAGTGTGTATCCAAAATCATGAAGAGAGAAATGTGATATCAAGAGCATAATAAGAGCCAAGACTCAAGAACCCAAAGTGGGAACCCTTCAAAATGAGCTAGGAAGGGTTCTTAAACTCGAAAGAGGCACGGAGAGCCGTTACGACAAAACATGAGCCAAAGGACACATGTCGGCCAACATCCAACTCTCTGCCAAATTTGAGATTCCTCCAGCTTTTTGGGACGTTATCGCGGTACGAGGATGTCCCTGTGTCGTGTTGTTGTTCATCCAAAAATAGGCCCAAAGGGGTTTTCTAGGCATTTAGGGGTGCTTGGTCATTCGAGCCCATGATGCCAAAATAATATAATTTTGATCATGAGTTTGTGATAAATGCACTAGGCATCATGTGTAAGTGTCATAAATGCATCAAGCACAATTTAGGACACTACAAAATTGATTTCCTCCCAAGGTTTTGGACTTGTATGAGATTGACATTGTGTTTTTAGTTGATAATGATAATTGGTTTTTAGAAGCTATGGTTCCGAGAGTATCTTGGGTAACTTCTTTACCTTATGAGGTGTCTGAATATGAATGTATGAAGTTAGCAGAGAAAATTTTGATGATGCCAAAAGATCCGTGTGTATAAAGATTTGGTACAAGAGATGAGGTTATTGGAAGGTCCAGAATGTTGGTACCAGAGAAGAAGATGAGGAAATCAAGAAGGCTTTCTAGAGATGCCTCCAACTACAGTTACGATGTTTAGAAAAGGGTTCAAAAGAAGGGGAAAAAGTTTTGGAGAAGAAGAATATTGAGCTTGTGAATTTGGGCAACGATGATGAGGAAGAAGAAACTGTGGCAGAGCACATGAAATATTTCAGAGTCTGAAAGTAAAAGAGGAGCAACAAGTTTTTGAAGAAATGTCTGATGATGATGAGTTGACAAAATAAAAAGTGTTGGAGATGATTGAGATGCCCAGTGGAATAAAGTATATTGGTGATTCTTATCATGATCATGTGTCATATGAGAAAGATGTTATTGAGAAGGCTTTTGCGAAGTATTTAATGCAGAACAATTTGGTTGTGACTATTATTGTAGATTGTCTTCCAGAGGAGCTTCTTGAAGTTCTTATTGAAAGAATGGCTTAACAAGATGTTGGTAAGGAACTTACCAAAATAAATGTGTAGGAAATGATGTCTGAGAAATGCAGGAAGGCACATCATGTGCTAATTCTTAATTTATTGAATCTCAAGAAATCGATTGGTGAAGCTGAAAAATTATATAAATTATGTTTGAAGTGGTCGGTTGCCACACATAAATGGGTGAACCCACAATAGTGGGTTACACTTTTTAGCCAACTTTGACACTAAAATATTCATGTTGAGAAAAAACTTCACTTTTAGACACCTATTACTGCTAAAACGTAAGGAATTTGTAGATGATGTGAACTAGTGATTTGTGACATTTTTGCGTGTAGATTATAAATATATATTTTTGAATTTTCTTGGAATCAATTTGTTTCCATTTTTTTATCTCCCACGAAAACTATTTTTTTACAAAAAAAACATTTTTAAAGAGTGATACTCATTTTGTCTGGCATAACTTTTTTTCTAAAATAGATATGAATGTGATTCTTTTAAATTTAGTTTTGTAACATCCATATCTAATGTTTTCAATTGGTTTCATAACATTATCTTCAATATTTCATATTCTAGTGTTTTCAAGTAAAGTTAACTATAATTTTGACATATGTTCATTTGGTAGATTGTAACTTGTGTATGAATCAATTTTTTTTTGTTCGAAAGAGGACTTCAATACCTATTGCATAGATATTTTTCAGAATTTTCTTTCACTTGTTTACTATTTTTCCATAAGAATTGAACACAAGAGTTGATGTTTGGTGAGAAACCTATGTTTAGTAAATCTTAAAAAAATCATAATAAATTCAATGTATATTAAAATAATAATCATTGGAAATTTTGTTTCGAGTAATACTATCATGCATTTAGGTTTGTCAAGATTGGTCCATTTGAGCCCCTAATTTGAGGTTCGAAGGCCAAAAATTTGTAGAAACCAGGAGAGTTTGGGGGGGAGATCTCTAGTTGGCCGATTCGATAGAACATATGTTCTATCGAAAGGGGTTCGATGGAACCCCTTGGGGTTCGATCGAACCCATGTTCTATCAAACATGGTCAGCATAAATAAATTTAACGACTATGTTCTTTTTAAAAAAACCATTAAAAAAGGGGTTTGACCAAACCTAGGTTCGACCGAACCCCTTTTTTAATAATTTTATATTCGATCGAACGTATTTAAAATAATAAGCTCGATCGAATGTTTTTTTTGGTCTAATCGAACATGGCATTCGATCGAAAGTGGTAAAAATTATGTTTGGACAAATGAGTGCAATTTCTCATCCAAAAATTGTAACCCACTATTGTGGATTCACCAAAATTTAAAGATGAAATTGGTTGGATTGAGTCTCAACTGGTTGAAATGGGTAAAGATTACAAAGCGTTAATAGATGTCTTTGGTAAAGAAAGGGATAAGGCATGTGAATTGCATAATCAGTTAGCTCTGAGGAGAAGTCAAAGAGATAAGTTTATCAATATTTTTTACAAAATTGAGAGCTAATATTGAATTGAAACTTTCTTCTTATTTGAGATTGTTGGTTAATGCAAAAAGTGTTGAGAAAAGTGTTAAAGGCATAAGTTCATTTGATGAGGTTGTGAAAAAATGTATTGTTTGTGAGAGTCGGAGTAGAATTATGGATGCTTCTACTCGTTCTTGGAAGGCCTCGGTGATAAAAAGAAATAACTAGTTCAAATATATCTGGTCGAATGACTTTGAATGATTTCAGTGGCTTGGTGGACAATGGCTTTTGTCTTTGATGGCAATTTGGAGAAAAGTTACTAAAATATGTTTATATTTTTCTGTCTTGAGACATTGTTTTAAGGGGAGTTGTTGTGATTTGTTTTGCAAGATTATTTTGTGAATTATTTTGGTAAACATTTTTTATTGTTTGTCATCAAAGACAAAGGGGGAGATTATTACAAATATGTGTTTTATTTTCATTGATGTCAACTAGTGTGATTTGGATATGTTTGGTCTGAACATTTGTGTATGGATAGGTATGGGTACTATGTTGAGACGTTGAGGAAGTATGAGGTGATTTGGTGTGGAATTAGAGATTGACATAATTAGTTCTATGTTTGAGCAATTCCATTGGAATGATATCAGCATGTTTTGGATTGGTTCAGGTTTGTTTGTTTTGGTCCGAACTCTTTCTCTTGTGCATAATTGTAATTGGTGCAAGCATAACCTTCATATTATCGGAATTGGATAAATGTATATTTGGTTTGGTGATCCCACAATGAGTGTTCTTTTGGCTTATTTGAATGATGGTTTTGGTTTGGTTTATGTTTTATGTCTCATGTTTTTGGTCTATTTGTATATCTTGGTCAGAAAAGTATGTACACATTACAATCCTTCTTATTTTCTAACTTGGTGAGAATGGTTTGTTCCAGTTTGATATATATATGATGATTTGTTGAATAGAAGTGTAAGAAAGAGAGTTGAATTACGGAAGTGATTTTTGTATGTGAGTGAGTTTGATGTGTGAATGGCGAAGTAACGAAGATCAATAAGGGTGTGGTGCAAGGAAGTTTGTTAGTTGTTTTTGAAATGTAGTTGTTATAGTGGATTTAGATAAAGTGATCCAGAAGGTCTGGTGGATTGAATATTTCAGTAAGAGTAGATTTTTGTGCTTTAATAATGACTATAATTGGCATTATAAGATGCTTCTATTTATACAGTTTCTTTTTTGATACTGTAATTATGTATCTTACCTTGAGTGTCGTTATCTTCAGGTTTGCAAGTCCTGTTTTGTATCTTGCTCCATGAGCAATTAGCATTGGATAGAAAGTCTGAAGTAGTTATCTCTACCTTTTGCAATTATTTCATACATAGTGGATTATCTTGTGGGTTAACTCTCATTGTGGTTTTTCCCAGTTTAGGGTTTCCACATATTAGATATTGGTGTTCCTATGTGAGTGCTTATGCTTCTATCGTTTAACTCTTCATAATATGGTCTAATGGATTGAAGTTCTTAATTGTGTTATTAAGTTATAAAATTTAGTTTATGTTGATTACCCCCCCCCCCCCTCTTAGCATCAAGTGTGTTCAACAAAGGATACACACCTCTTGCATAAGAGAGAATCCTTGAGAAAACAAATAACTTCAGACAAGGAATGACATCGTATCATAAGAAAACACCACTCAACAAAGGAAAAATGGATCCTTAGAAAGGGTAGGAAAGATTAATGCCCCCCAAGCACAAGGACAATGAGAAGGTTTTACACAACCTCTAAGGATAAATGTATTCATAAGAGACATGTTGTTTCAAACAAAGAATAGGTCCTACTCAAGGAACACACATGTACTTGCATGAAGGATAATTATATGCAAGAAAGGACATAATGTTATCAAAAATTCAACTCTAAAGAAGAGGTGATTTTCAAAGAGAGATAGAATTAGATATGTATATTGTCCTTGCCCCCCAAGCGAGGAAATAAAGAAAAAAATATGTTGCTTCCCCAAGATACATTTGTTATTGAAATAGCATCACCATTCATGACAAAGAGCCCCCAATAAAGTTAAATACTAGTGTCATAGGGTGAGAAATAACATGAAGGGTGAATAGAGTGCTAAGACACTATCTCTTCACCAAAAAAAAGTGCAAGTTTAGTTGTAAGAGTTATGCGAGCTCTATCATATTGGTCTTGAACAAATGTTTAAAATGCTTTACAATTTCTAAGAGAATGAGAATAACTACAATGAAAAAGAAAATGTTCATCACCTTCCTTATTCTTATAATTGCAATTAAGTCTAATGAAAGGAAAAACAACATTCTTATCATACTTCAATCTCCAAAATATCCTAGTAGCTAATTTATGTTGGTCAACAATAAGAATAGGTCTTGTCTCCTAAGATGTAGGACAAGGATTGCTAGAAGTAGGAGGATTGTCTTCTTTGATTTTAATGGTTTCATTGTCAATGAGTCCTTGTGTTATTTTTTGAGAACTACAACTATCATTGGCATTATGGTAATGATCAGTTGAGGAAGAAGGATTTTTTTAAAAGAATCTCCTTTAGATTGATGATATGCTCTATGTCTTGAATGATACTTCTTAAAGTTTTGAATCCTAAGGAGATCATCCTTAGGTGAATGATGAGGATGTCCTAGACCTTTGGTACTATCTTGAGAAGGAGGGTTTATAGGGACTTTTATTCCTTGTTCATATGCAAGTCCTTGTCCTCTATAACCTTATTTTGATATTATGTTATAGCCACTCCTATAAGAGCTTTTCAATTGTGCAAAAGAAGGACTATTATCATGAATCTCTTTAAAATTTGTATTGTAAGGGCACATGGAAGGACCAAAGGGAGAATTAGATGAAGAAGGAATATCCTTAGTGGGTAATTTTTCCTTTCTATCATCATGATTCATACCCTCTTTGATAGATTAAGAGGGAAAGTCCTTATCATATAGGGCTTTATCTTTGCTTGATTTTATTTGAAGAGATAGGTCATGAATAAAATGCTTAACATCATCTTCCCTACAAATTTTTTGATGACTAAGATAAGCTCTGGGAGAATAAGGAGGATCTAAAAGGATTGGTAAAAAAATATTTTGATCTTTCCCCCCTTGCACTAGAGTATTCCTATGAGAAGAGGATGGTGTCATGTTTTTTTTGTTGGCATTTGTGCAGAATATGTTGACATGATGATATTGTATGTTGTCATTGATGTCAATATGCTGAAGAGTGAACTGGTATATTGAATTTTGCAACATGCAAAGAGAACCGGTATATGTGAAAAGGCAAAGCGGTATGTTTGTTTGAGGTAAACCGATATGTTGGTATGAGAACCGGTATATGAAGGTTTTGCATGACTACCGGTTGGTAGTCTCAACTTCAGGGTTTCCGGTTTAAGTGTTCAAAGGTTGTGTGATGAGTTAGCATTGTAATGAAGATTAGATCGTGTTGCCACGTTAGCTTGAGCACGTGAAGGAAATCGATCCTATCTACCTCGGGAATGTGCAAAGTCTCTGTAAACGATGGAGAACACGTGATGGGTTATCGCATCCATGAAGCAATGAAGAAGGAACGATGGAGAATATCTTGAGATCTGTTCAAGACCGTTGTAGTCAAATGCAATGTGATTAACAGTCAGGATTGAACCAACTATATTGGTAAACCTAAATGTTTAGGGTTTAGGGTTTATGCTACTGACCTATTTGTTTCCTATAAGGTCGATTTTGTGTTTCATATTGAGGTTGTTGGAAAATGGTGTGTGTGTATCTAAGTGCAGAGATACGTGATTCTTTCTAGACCAGATGAGATAAGAGGATTGATTCATGCATAGTGTGTGTGCATAAGGAAGGAACTTAAGTGGATCTGTATTAGGCATTGAGTGCTATTATCATATTGTTGTAATACCTGTTGATCTTTAACCACTTCAACAGTTGGAAAATCCCTTAACCGGGTAGCTTTAACCAGCTTGTTGTAAATCCTTTAACAGGGTGACTCAAACTCATTGAGTTCTTGAAATCCTCTAACAAGGTAACCTCTAACAGGGTTTAACCCTTAACCGGGTATTTAGCCATCCCTTAACCAGGTGATCTCTAACAGGATCGGTTCCTAGCAGAACCTGTTGTAACAGTCTTTAACCGGACTAGGCTCCTAACAGAGTAGACTTCTAAAGAGTTCAAAAATAGCTTGTGGGTATTCATTCCCACCGTGGTTTTTCCCAGTTGGGTTTCCACGT
Organism: Cryptomeria japonica; assembly: GCF_030272615.1. NCBI lineage: Eukaryota > Viridiplantae > Streptophyta > Pinopsida > Cupressales > Cupressaceae > Cryptomeria > Cryptomeria japonica. The sequence continues at coordinate 590,150,325 of NC_081411.1, read as the reverse complement.
GAAAAAACTGTGTCATGTGTGATGTTTTTCATGTGATTATTTAGTGTCTTGTGTCAAGCGGTAAATCATGTTGATCTAGCTGTTTATATATTTCTGATGATAGATTACCTATTCATGCATAAGGGTGAAATGAAAGTGTAGTATTAAGTTGTGTGGAAAGCTAAGTGTCAACCAGTTTATGCTTGTCTCAGTTATTCTGGGTTTTGTCGGTTGTACTCTGTTTAAGACCAGTGTTACTGTTTGTTTGCCAAAACGCAGTGTCTGCAGATAAACCGGTTTTAGGAAAGTGTTTTTGACTATACTGATTCACCCCCCCTCTCAGTACTGGTTTGGTACTCACCATTCATCATTTAGTTATCATTTTTTCGATGCTTTATCTCCATTAGAGAGATCATTGATAGGAGTATCAAATTTTACCTCATTCACATTAGATATCCTAGGAGAGGTACAAGTATTAATTTTGTTGATGTCATCTTTAGGGTTATAATTATCTACAAAAGCCTTTATGTTATCTACACATGTAATGCATGCACTTAAAAATGTCATCATAAAACACCATATAACATGGATAAAAGCTTTGAGACATGATTTTCAAGTAGGATTTTTTTTAGAAACCCTAGAAATACAATATGAAAAAATGTTATGAATGAAAAGAAGAAATGTAAAATGAAAGAAGCCATTATCCAACACATGATTATAATAAAGATAACTAAAAAGGAATATAATCATATGTGAAATAGAAAACAAATTGGATTTTGTAATTTCCATTAAGAGTGCTTAAAATCGGATATGAAAATATAAGTGAAAAATTATGCAACCCACAAACCAAAATCAACAAAATAAATTAGGGCATTTATGAAATTAAGTACTAAATTTATGTAATTATGATCTATGAGTGCAAAAAAAGAAAAAAAATTAAATGCCTAAAAAAATCAATTCTAAGACCATAACTCAAAAATAAACATGCAAGGAGTCGGGTTCACCAAAATGTAATGTGGCAAAAATTGAGAATTAGGGTTTAAAGTAATAAAACCACTAAATATCCCAATTAATCTACATACATTGTAAGAGGATTGAACCCAATATATCTAGGATCAATTCTAATAGGAAAGAGTCTGATATTTCTCATTGGATTCAATTGGGGAATGTGGTTGATTAATCCTCTTTCTATGTTGGCTTTGATTGATTATGAAATTAGGGTAAAATGAGGTATTAGTGAAGTGATTTGATGAAAACAACAAGCTGCAGATGTCCCATGGAGCCACCAACCTAGATCTGAGAAAAATGAGATGTCTAAAGCTTGTCCTATGAAGTTTAGCCTAATTTTTTGGGACCAAGTAGCACAAATTTTCCCCAGTCCTCCAAAAATTTTGACGTTGAACATTGAACGTGTACATCACTATGAACTCTACCGGATTTCCCGAGTATAGATCCACACCTATTTTCTCCTCACAAAAAGAAAGGAAAATGTGTTGGGAATAAGGGTTTGCCTTAGGTCAAACCCTGATTTTGGAATTAACCATGAATTGAAATAATGCAAATACTGAAATAAATGTTAGGGATATATACCTCAAATCTGCAAATGATGATGATGCAATGTTCTTTGAATGTAATCACAAATGTTGAATGTAATGACATGACAAATACATGAACATGAAAACCCTAATCACACACACATCATTTCATGAATATTGGTGTAACTTTTCTCCATAATGGTTGATGATGGATATGTAACCCTGAATCTTTGAATATGCTTGATGATGAATGCTTCACAGATGCATGAATACTCTAATTGATGTTCTAGGTCTAAATCAATTGATAAGATGTCTTTATATAGGGTTACCTAGGTAACTTACCGATTAGGCCAATCTCCAACAGTCATGTGTAGTCCCAGGGATCAAATTCTAGCAAGGGATATAATACTTACCCCATTTTAAATCAAGTCCCCTTTGAGAGGGACCGGGGCATTTTGGAGCACCTTGGTCCTTCTACAAAGGGGACTAGAATAAATAGTTAAGGGGGTGGGCATCTCACAATGGGTCCCACCAAAGGGTGTACATGACATAAAGGTTGGATAATTGAGCCTAAATGGACCTAGAGAGGAGATGAGGATAGGATATGCGAAAGTGGGAGCACAAACATGAGGTGTAAATTGGACCGGTGATAATCTAAAACTAATTATCTATGAGGAAATTGATAGATGCAGGTGTGCAAATAGTCTTTTCTAATGTTGTATGTAAAATGGTTACAAGTGTTATGGTGATTGTTAGAGGTGTCATATTTGGCACATTGTATAAGATAGAAGCATACACTATTGAGTATAATAGAACTTTTGTAAAAACTAAATTTGTGGATACTTTGTTGGAAGATGTGAGGGTTCCATGTTTAGTATATGGTCATGGGTTTTAAGTACCTAAAGGTGCTCTTTCTTCTTAAGAAAAGTAACTTGAAAAGAAGAATATGTTGTGGCACCAAAGACTTGGCCACATTGGAGAAAAGGGTCTAAGTAACTTGAAAAACAAAAACCTTGGTGAAGGTTTGCATGATTGTAATCTTGACTTTGATTTCTATGAGGAATGCATTTATTTAAAACAAAACCACATTTAGTTTTGCTCAAGTTCTCATAAATATTTTGGTATATTAGATCTTATTCATTTTGATGTGTTTGGTCTTGTAGATGTTCCTTCCATTGGAAAATTCACATAATATGTCTCATTTCATGATGATTCTAGTAGAAGGACATGGGAATATTTTTTAAAGAGTAAATCTAAAGTTTTCAATTGATTTAAAGAATTTAAAGCAATGGTTTGAGTTGTAGACTGGGAAGAAAATAAAATGTTAGACTAATAATGGGGGTGAATTTTTCTCTAATGATGTTGACAAATACTGTAAAGATTATGGCATTAATAGACATAAGATAACTTTGTATTCTCCATAGAAGAATGGATTTGTAGAAAGAATGAACATGACACTAATGGAGAAGGATAGGAGCATGTTTATTGGTACTGGTTTAGATCAAAAAATTTGGGTTGAAGTTGTTGTCACTGCTTGCTACTTGGTTAACAACTCTCCTATATCAACTCTTGTTGATAAAATATTTATGGAGGCATGGATGGGTCATAAGCCTTCATTGAGACATCTTAGAGTATTTGGTTGTGAGGCATATGCTCATGTGCCAAAGGAGAAGCGAATAAAATTGGAGAACAAGGCTATGAAATGTATCTTCATCAGATAAAGTTATGGTGTGAAAGGATACAAGTTTTGGGACCGTATTACACTAAAGGTAATACATAGTAGAAGTTTTATTTTAGATAAATGAATCCTCCTTTTGTTACATTGCAGCCAAAGAAGACTAAACATGAATATGTGATTCAATTTCCTTCTATGCTAGAAAGAGTTGAATCGGGATCCCTAGATAGGAAAGAGGTTGAGGAGAACTCATCTAGATCTAAATCTTCAGAAGAGGAGGAATAACCTCCAACTCATATTGTTCAAAGGTATACAAGACATAGACAACCACCTAAAAGGTATTCACCCAATGATTGGAGATTTATTTTTTCTTTAAATACTAATGTGGATGAACCTAGATCTATAGGAGAGGTATTTAGGTATGAATGATGGAGAATCCTAGAAGGTTTATAAGGAAGAAGAAATGGAAGCTTTGAAAAATAATGATACACAAGATCTTATACCTTTTCCTGAAGGGCGTAAACCTATTGGCTATGAATGTTTGTTCAAGAAAAAGATTGGTTCAGATGGAGGTATTGTGAAGTATAAATCAAGGTTGGTTGTGAAAGGCTACTCTCAAGTTGAGGGTGTTGATTATGGTGAGATATTTTCAGTAAACCCTTGTTTTGCTCCAGTAATTGAGGCATATGTTTTGGTAAATTAAGCGTGTGCAGGAAGCGTATAGAAGACCAGTGAAGGCCGACTTGATTATCCTACTTTTGGTCAAGGCATGTTTTGGATAATGTGTTGATCCAAGCAATGTATTATTGTGTAAATCATTTGTGCTTGGCCGACATATCATTGGAGTATGTGCTTACTAGTGTATATTCCCATTACACTCTTCATTCCACATACACAAATATCTCTGCTTTATATATGGAATAGCAAAGTATGAAGCATGCAAGTGACTGAGTTATAGACAAGAGAGAAACATACAACATGAGCAGTGGAATATGATATATGAGCAAAGGTGTGTGAAAGAGATTTAGAGTGTAGACAGTGTTGTAGTGGTCCTTGACTGGATCTTCTAGAAGCAGTTGGATTAACAGAGTGGAATCAAAGTGTTGTAGGTTATCCTTTACCGGATTTTTTGTAGGTAGTTGTGGATAGTGTGGAAATATCCTTTACTGGATCTATTATGAGTTGTTGTGAGTTGATATCTGAGCTTATCTTGGAACTAACTACATGCATTTGGAGATGCAATTTTCCTCAGTTCTAGTGAGCATTCCGACAATGAGCCATCCAATAGCGAGCCACCCATTTTGTAAACATCATATAACTAGTTATATTATCTTGAGAGCTAACCCTCTCTATGGTTTTTCCCATTTGGATTTTCCATGTATAAAATTCGATGTTCTATTTGTGGTTGTGTTGTTTTCTTATTATGCATTTGTTGATTCATGTTAATGAGATTAATTGCTAAGGTTAATATACATGCAAAATAATTTTAAGTGTTGAAATATTGGTTCACCCTCCCTCTTAGTATTTTGGTTCATTCAACCATTCAACAATTAGTATCAGAGCTTCATCCCTTGTTTGAAATCTTAACTGCTTGAGGGAGATCCTTTTTGGTTGAATCATGGCACCAATAAGTATGACTAAATATTATCATTTAGATGAAGAATTGCAGACAACTCTTGAAGATCTAGAAAGTGTGGTGTCTGAGAATGGGGAATTAAAGGAAAACATCAGACAAACAAATGAGTTTGTAATGAAGATGTGAGGATGGATCTAGAAGTTCAAGTTGAGACATAAGGAAGTTAACAATCAGTTGAAGCAGACAAATCAAATTGTTGCAGATCTGATGCTAAAAATTGAGGAGAAACACAAGATAGAAGAAACCATGAAAGAATCAATTAAGCTAAAGACTGAGGAATGTGAAAAGATAGAACAATAAGTGAAGAAGCTAAAGGTAGAAAGTAAAGCCCTTGAAAGTAGAAAACTACTGGAAGATCTGATTAACATGCAAAAAGCTGATTTACACAAGACTAGACTAGGATTTCGGACCATTGAATGTTCAAATCAAAATGATAAAGACAAAGGCAAGGAAGTTAAGGTAGAAGAAGAGAAGAAACCTGAAGATGCAAGAAAAACCCGGAATAAGAGATATACTTCAATGAAAATACTAGTTTATCAATCAAATTCACAAAGGTACCCAACATTTAATGGTTATTGTTTTCAATGGTCATAAGGTTGCAGATTGTAGAAGTATTCAATGTTATAATTGCAATAAGTTTAGTCATAAAGCAAATTACTGTAGAAGTCATGTTGTGAGTTAGAATTATTATCTGATTGGAATGAATAACATGAATGGTAACTTTTGTGGATATTGTCATCTATGCAATGGTTATGGTCACAAAACTAATTAGTGTAGATATAGAACACATTTAGCAAACTCAATGTAGAGAAACATCAATTGTTACAACTGCAAGCAATCCAAACATTATACTAATTAGTAAAGAAATGAAGTTGGTATAAAGAATTCTATAGAGAAGAATGTGATGAAGGCTAGCGAATTAAAGAAAAAGGAATTCATGGTATGGAGAAAGAAGGAGGTGAACAATGAGAGAAAGCTTGGTGTACTAGAATCTAATGCAAGCACCTCTTCCTCTGGTAAATGAGCTTATTGCTTTAGCTCGGGGAGAATTTTCAAAGCAAATCATTCAGACCCCCTCTCTCTAAAGTAGTTCATGCTATTGGTGTGGCATGATTGTGTTTGAGATTGGATTTGATAATCCAATGTATGTGCTAACATCATCTACAAGACATTTATTGGTGGCAAAACCCTAGAAGGTATTGGTAAGATAAAGTTGTGATTTTAAGATCATTTTCATCATTATGTGAAGAAAAGAGTTTAAGGAGCAAAAAAATAGTTAAAAAGTGAAGAGAAAAGAAGCAGAGAAAGTAATCATGGAATCAAAGATGTTCATTGGGGAATCGAGCAACATAATTTTTTAGACTTTGGAAAAGGTGCGGCTAGATGAGTTTGACACATAAAAGATCATGAAGATGGAAAGCAATTTGAGTGAAGCAGATTTGCGGAAGGTTAAGGAGTTAGGGTATAAAGGAATTGATTTGTGGAGTGAATTCTCATGGTTTGATGATGAGGGTATGATCAAATTAATCCTAAGTTGAGTGTAGAATGACTGTATCATGCTGGATAGACCTTATCCAATCACGAATAATATCATTTCAACTGTTAGTGGTCTGTGTGACAAAGGGAGTGTACTAGTTAAGAAAATGGTAAAGAACAAGGAGGTTAAAACCATAACTGGTGTGATGGGAGATTAGAGAGCATTGCTAATCGATAAAATCATCAATCCCATTGTGAGGTATGTTACATATGGTATATCTTACAAGATTTATTTTAGAAATAGGAAAGGTTCTACATCGACTATTATTGTGCATGTTGCACACATGATTGCTATGGAAGATGTTGTGTTCAATTTGTGTGAATTGTTAATGAATTAATTGTTAGAGAATATGAGAATTACAAAAGATCAAGGTTATCCCTTCTGGTTTGGATCATTGCTTGTATGTTTGGCTATGCATTGTTTGGGATCTTTACCAACAAAGAAAAATGTGTTGTGGGAATCTTGAGTCCTGGTTACTAGACAAATATTTCGGTAACTTGATGGTTTGGAAAAGAGAGAAGAAGCTCGTGATGTTTACTTTAAATCATTTTAGGATATGTGGAGTATCGGTACGGTATCCCTTGCTATAGGATCGGCTAAGGGTCTAACCTCCAGTAAGAGGAAGATGAAGGAGATAGTGTCCTCTGGTTCTCTGGAACCTGAGAAGAAGTGGAAAGAGTAGAAACATGAAGAAGTAATTAAATTGGATGATCCAGAATCCCTTGTGGTTAAGGAATAATTGGAGATTGTAGAGCAACGGAAAGTTGATTTAGATGCAGAAGCTGATAACATGCAGGATATGTTGGAAAATGTGAAGATGCTAAAAGGAATTTATCAAAATGCATAAATGAAATGAGAGATTGTATCAATAGTGCCAACAAAGTTTATAGATATTGTCTTCAATGGTCGGCTGCTATGGTGAAGCACAAAGAAAAAGTTGAATCTATTGAAGAAGAATTGAATTCTCTAGGTAAGACATTTGACTTTCCGAGCAAAAAAGATGGTGGGCAAAGGAAAAAGGTGAATTCCTTGCAGTCCAAGATGTTATGTTTGTAGAGGCAGAAGGAAGACTATGTGAGTATTTTTTGGAAAGTAAAGAAAATTATTGAGGCTAAACTAGAACATTTCTCAGTATTGCTTGGTGATGTTGTTGAGTATGAGCAAAATCCTTCTACTCTGGATATGTTTTCTCATTCTATTGATGTGTTGGTAGAGTGTAGAAGTTTATCTGCTAGCATTAAACTAGTTGTTCATTCATGGAAGGTTCTCCTTCCGAAGATCAAGGAGAAATACAAGCAGATATTTTAGAAGAAAAGAAATTAAGAATTCTCTTTGGTTAACATTCAATTTTGACATTCTTTTTGTTATCGAACACATTTATTTTTTCTATCTTTTTTTCATCAAAGGCACCCTTTGTCCTTGATGTCAAAGGGAAAGAAAGGTAAATGGACACATAAGGAGAAAGGTAGAGTAATGGAGAAATATGAGTAAGGGGGAGTTATGTGCAGATATGTTTTTGAGATGTTTTGCCATTAATAATAAAGGGGAGAACATTAGATTTGTGTGAATGTTGTCAATGAGGTCAAACCCAGTAATTTGGTTAGGAACAAATATGACATGTTGAGCAATAGTGGAAGATAGGTATGTATTTGATATGAAGCAATAAGGCATATATGATCTACTCAAGTTGTTTTCGAAAGATCATCTTCTCTGGAATCTTGTGTTTTTCTTATCATGGTTTGTATCATGTTCTGGTATCTGTTGTATCAATTGTATCGTTTGTATCAGTTGTATTAGTTGTATCTGTTGTATCAAGTTGTATTGTTATCTGGATGATTATATTGCATGGTTCTATGTTCTAGAATCTTTGGCATATTTATCTTGAAGTTTGGGAGTTGTTGTGCTTGGAATTTGTGTTTGTGGGTCTGGTAAACCCTTGTTTTGTTCTGGTAATTGAGTTGTATGTTTCGGTAAGTGAAATGTGTGAAGGAAGTATGTAGAAGATCAGTGAAGGTCGAATTGATTATCTTACTTTTGGTCGAGGTATTTTTTGGATAACATGTTGATTTGTGCAATGTATTTGTGAGACATGGACCAGCTCTGATACCATGTGAGATTTTGCCAAGATCTAGAGGCAATGGAAAGCACAAATAAGAGAGACAAAATAGATGATAGGAATAAATTGTATTCTATCAAGATGAAAATACTGATCAACTGGATCATCAATCGATACATATAATGAATATGAGCCTGCTTATATAGGCAAGGCTATATGGATATGTGAGCACACAAACATGACATGTGGCTCAATAAGAAACAAGGGTAGGTAGGAAATAGGTGTGGGTAGGTAGGAGAAATAATATAATATTCCACATGAGGTGGATCACCCACTGAATGTGGAGTGTAACAACAAGAGCACACCATAAAAGGTGGAAATTCTCCTACACACACTATCCCAATGTGGCACAAACACCCAAGTGTCTCATACCCAAACTACTATGAAATGCATTTCCTAAGTAAACTTAAGTAAAGTGTAATAATATCCAAAATGAATATTTATTTACACCAACAGTATTATTGTGTAAAGCATTTATGTGTATATGTAGAGGTATGTGTGTATGTGGAATGATGAGTGTAATGGGAATAGTAGAGTATGAAGCATGTGAATGACTGAGGTATAGATAGGAGAGGAACATACAACATGAGCAGTGGAATATGATAAATGAGTGAAGGTGTGTGAAAGAGAGTTAGAGTGCAAACATTGTTGCAGTAATCCTTTACCAGATATGCTACAAGTAGTTGGATTAGAAAAGTGGAGTCATAGTGTTGCAGTAATCCTTTACCGGATCTGCTGCAAGTAGTTGTGGATAGTGTGGAAAGATCATTTAGCGAATTTGTTGTGAGTTGTTTTGAGTTGATATCTAAACTTATCTTGGAACTAACTTCATGCATTTGGAGATGCAATTTTCCTCAGTTCATTTATTTCTATTGTAACTTGAGCATTCCAACAATGAGTCGCTTTGTAATTTGTCAATGAGTCATCCGGCAGTGAGCCACCCATTTTGTAAACACCATATAACTAGTTCTATTACCTTGAGAGCTAACCTTATCTGTGGTTTTTCCTATTTGGGTTTTCCACATATAAAATCCAGTGTTCTATTTGTGATTGTGTTGTTTGCTTATTATGCATTTATTAATTCATGTTAATGAGATTAATTGCTAAGGTTATAATATCTACAAAAGTTTTATAAGTGTGGGATTACTGATTCACCCCCCTTCTCAATATTTTGGTCTATTTAACCATTCAAAATTTAGCCCATGGTTTTATGATACCATTTGACAGTTTCATGATTGTATCTCATATAAGATGGAGGTTGTGTGTAAGAGTCTTACATGTATTGAGTTACCTTTAAATCTCTAGTTGGTGATACTCTTCTGAAAATATTTCTATGTAAGTATATTATATCTATTATTGATTTTTGAATAATATGTTGGGTGGACTTTGGAGTGTGGGGTTTTTCTCCCAAAATGGTTTTCCCCATGTCAATCATTGTGTTGTGGTATGCATGCTATTTATGTTTATTTTTGTTGAGTTTGTGTAACTGTTGTAAGGATTTGTTATTTTTTTTACATTACCCACCTCTCAACAGTAGTATAGGAAGTTGTCTCGCTACTTAACTTCCTTACATTTCCTCCATTTAAAATTTCCCTAATTATAATTCTTGATTGGAAGTAAAACGTCATTACACAATTAGTTTTGCAATTCGCTTCCCCCTTATAATTTTTCGAGGTTTAGTTTCCAAGTCAAATTTTTTTTTAGCAAGGTCACCCACTTCCTCTTCAATATCCAACTCAGTCTAAATCAAGAGAAATTTAATTGCTTTGTTAGGGACAATAGAAAATAGTGTACTTTTGTTTTTGCTTAAGTGTAAACTTGTAGGCATAATTTTTTTCGCAACTTTAGTTAAGGGTAAACTTGTTTTGCCGGGAGATAATATTTCTATTAATGAAATGAAGTTCTTGTGAATGTCACTAATTATATTTTTAAATTTTTTACTTTAAGACAATTGGCAATGTGTATTTCTAAGGGAAATAATATGGATAGAACTCTTTCTTGTAGTTTAAGTTGGTTAGTACTGAAGCCTGAGACATAGTGACATTTATCTCTTTAAATGAATTGGCTCCTTCTAACCACTCCACTTTCACATATTATTTTGACATTAACACTAATTTAATTAACAATCTGTCTAAGTGATAGTAAACTTTTGCACAAAGTAAATATTTTCAAAAAAATGACTTTAGATTAACTATAATATTATGCATTTGTAATGATATGATTGACTAGTTTGTCTTAAATTGTTTATAATTTTTTTATTGATGCTAGAGTGAAATGTGATGTTGCCTCCATTTTTGAAAAATAATTGTCTTTAAGTGAGTACAATGGTTATACCTAATATTTGATAATATAATGATATTTTTTTAATAAATTAAAATATTTATTTCCTACTTTTATTGATGTTAAAGTGAAATACCATATTGTCTTCATCTTTGAAAAAAATATTTTAAGTGAGCACAATGGTTAGACCTAATCATTGATAGAACAATGATATTTTCTCTATAAATTATAATACTTTTTCCTACCAAATATTGAAAATTTATGTCAATTATTCTATTAAAAATGGGTCTATCTAATCTATTGATCTTATTGATATTCTCTTATAGGAAAATTTCCCTACTTTATACTGAATGTAGTTTCATACCTATTATATTGGTAAAGAAAAACATGATTATACCTCAATAAGTCATAAATAAAAGATAACAAATCCAAACCATTCATACTTTGAAATACCTTAATAAATGATGAAAGTGAATAATTATCCTTCTTGGAAACTGTATTTATAATTTAAAATTCATATACAATCCTATCATCCCATTTTTCTTATAAATTGGGATCAAATTATCCACCCATGATGAATGTCTAGAAGGAAGATGACATGAGCATGACAAATTTTGGACTTCCTTCAGAATAGTAGGTTCTAGAATATGATTAACTAATATTTGGCTATGATAGAAAGGATTAACACTAGGCTTGAAAGGAATATTATGGACTATTAATTTACGATTAAAAACTTCCAAATATTCACAACACTATGCTAACACATCTCTTCATTCCCTTAATTGATCAATTAATTCTTCTCTTTGTCCTTGAAAGAGGCACACATATTTTGTAACTTAGGGGAAGGGTAATAGTAGTGGACATACCTAACTTTGAACATTTTTAACTCTCAAACCATACATCAGATTTCATTTTTATCTTTTTGTCTCTGTATACGACTTAACTTCTTATAACTAAGGATTTGTCTTCTGGGTAGTAATGATGCACACTGTGGAATTCATTATGTCCGCAAAAGGTTAAAAAGTGATCATTTATAAGTGTCACCTAATACATAATCACATTTGTACCAATAGTAGATAACTCAAAATATCTAGTAGTAATCTAGTAGTATTGGACAAGTGCCCTAGTAGTTATGCACAAACGTCCCATTAGTGGTGCACAAATGGGCCAGTAGTGGTGCACAAATGGGCTAATTATGGTCAAAAAAGATAAAAAATTATCCACTATTGGCACATGTGATATTCATTAATGAACTTTTCATTGTCAATTTTTTGGTTTACATTCTAATAACGAGTGGTTGGGTTGACAAAAACTTGTCCATTATTGGAACTATATCCACTACTAGTACCCTTCCCCTAGAGTCTTCCTTGGATCAATATTGATGGATAAGAATAACTTCCACTCTCACTAATTTGATTTAGTTTTAGTACAGACCTAACGCTTAGGTCAAATAATTTGTTCAACAAAATCATACTTTTGACGATCATATTTATTTTGAGGTTCATAATTCCTTCGTATACCATTCATATTTTACAAATTATTTATTTTCTTCATCAATAATATAATTAGCAAAAAATCAATAATTTGTTAGAAATTATTAAATTTGGTCCTCATCTTCAACTACTTAAAAAATATCCATGTTATTAGGTATAAAGTGAACTGAAATAACTTATGCATGAAAGTGCTTTGAAGCAAACCCTCTCAAAGGAGCCAAGTTTTCCGTAGATATAACTAAAAACTCATTCATTGTGTTCAATTCCCTAACAATGGTAGAAATATTCAAAGCGAGAAAACTTTAGAGAAAATACCATGCTTTGAATTTGTAACTTATAAAATAAAATAAAAATTGCATTAAAACTTGCTTCTAACTTCATTTACGCTCAATTATGAGTACCCATGAATATGAAACACTTTGGTGTTATTGGTGGTAGAAAACTCTAAAACCAAAACGAGAGCCTCATATAATTACATATTGTTATTATACAGGAAGTGAAGCTTATATGCTAAAAAAATATTTCTAGTAGGATCAATAATGACTACCCCTACCTCATAACCTTGTTTGGATTTGGCCCATCAAAAAACAATGACCACACATCTTTCTCATGCTTAATTTTATTAGTTTGTTGGGAACTTGGTTTCTCGATGAAGTTAAATGCTCCAAAACCTAAATTCCCAAATGTTTCACACTCAACCTTTTGGTGATACTTTATGATCATGCACTTCATTATTGTTTGGTGATCCACCTAAATCTCATTAACCACACTTTTCTAGGGAAGTTGAATATGAAAAATTAATATATTGGATTCACTGTCAAATGGATATTGTACTGTAGATGTCCAAAATTCATTAAATTAAATATTTAATTAATTTTATCCTTTCTACGTAATTAATTGATTTAATTATGTTACCTTTATTCTTCTCAGAATAAATTTAATTAATCTTATAGTCCAATAATTGATTATTCTTTATTTCTTCTAAAGTTCTCAAAATTAATTAATTCTTCTAAATTCCCTTTTAGTTAGTTAATGATAATTAATTAACTTAGTCATGTGATTCCTACAAATCACTTTCACTAATTCTTCTTTAAGCTAATTAATTTTTCTAGAAACCTCATTATCATGATTTCCTAATTTTTAATTCCTCCACTCATTCTCTCTCATCTCGTCAAATCCTCCTACAAATCCCACTTCTCTTCCAATCCCTCATTAGTCCACCTAATCACCCCTCATAATCATTTGCTAGTGGCTAATCCTTATGATTAGCCACCAAGGCAGCCAATAGCCATAAATGGCTAAATCCTCTTGTCCCCTCCTCACCTCCCAACCTTAAATGCACCTAATTCAATCATTTCAAGGATTTTAAAAATTCACACTCTCCCATGTCTCTCATCTTCCCAAGGAACTTTTAATTCCTTTTCCTATTTCCTTTCCCCATGCAAGTCATTATTTGGGAATTTTTAATTCCCTTGTCCTCTCTCCAAGGAATTTTTAATTCCTTTTATTCCCCCAAGGTACTTGACGATATCCTCCCTATGCACCTTGTGGAGTGTGGAGACAAGAAATGTCTTTATGGCAAATCTTTTGGTCTCCACACCTTGTCCTCTCATGTCCCATCAATCCATATGCTTCCTTTCCTTCAATATCCACCCTTGATTCATCTTCAATCTTGACCGTTCATTCATCCCCTTCAAATCTATAAATTGGGGTTTCCTCCCCTTCATTTCATATCTCCAATTCAATACCTCTGCTGACCCAAACATCCCGCCCAAATTTTAAATTTTGAAATTCAAATTTCAAATTTTCATCGAACTCTGTTAGCATTTAATTTTGTATTTTGATGCCTATGCATACGCATCAACATCTGCATAGAAGGTAAAATTCGAACTAAAAATTTGAATTAGCATTTCCCGCTTTTTTGGTTTTTAGGTGCGTGCAGTTACTTCAACATTTGCGCAGATGCTGCAACGTCTGCGCCTACGCTCTATCCATAGGGTTTTTTGGGTTATTGATCAAATTTTGAGTTTTGCAAGTCCATTTCCTTTGTCCAAGGCATTATTTTAAGACTACTAATTGTTTTTGTTGCAACACACTTGTCCAAGACACTTATTTTCCACTAGTTTAGATTGTTTTTTGCATTCTAGTTAGAAAACCATGAACATGTGGGCTTAAAATGAACAAGTGTCCTATTTTTTTGGTGCACTTGCATGCTTAGTGTAGGGTGGACCCACCGTTCACTCAAGTATCCTCTCCCCTCGCCTTCGTGGACCTTGGGTGTAAGAGAAAGAGTGATCAACAACACCCATCTTTTATTTTCATAGTTGAGGGGTATTTCTTGATTAGGGATTTCATCACCCCATAAGAGTATCTCGAATCGGGACACGTCAAGGATATCAACTCTCCCAACGCGATCTCGAGCGGGTTTTCTGAGCCGCTATATAAATAATTTGGTCAGGTGACTAAGGTGTTGAGTGAATTCAACGTATATGGGGGCCCTCCTTACACCAATAAGCTCAGTTAGAGCCTTAAGTGGATTTCTTTGATAATCCATCATTGGATTGGTGATCCCTTGGAAACTACACTAGACACCAATTTTAGTAGCCAAAATCCTACATTTGATAGTGCAGGGGATGCGGATCGTACCTCAAAGTTACTCCTCATGTATCCACTTAGGATGAGATAGGAATTCCCTATATAATAGATCCTCGAGTCTTTGGGGTAAGAGAATCTAGTATGCCCGAGAAGTGAGTGTCGTGGAGGGGAGCCAGTGCTACCGGAATCTCTATCTATCCGCCTGAGTGAGGTATTTCTTATGCGAGGGGCTATCAAGTGGTTTCCACTTTCCAACCTAAGTCGTATGTTTGATGTGTGTCTTCTTTTTGTGCTATACCTATAAAATTTGCTTGGGCTAATCTAGGCCCCCATCACTTTTAGACTCATTGTTGAGTGTTACACTTGGCCAATCTGTATGCTTTGCTTGATGTTTTCTTGCCAAGAGTAGTTGAAAATACACCCTTCCCAAAAAATTTGCAAACATTTTCCAAATTTTCATAAAGTCAAACCCGCATTCAATCACTTTCCTTCATGTTCCATAAACCCAAGTCCATCAAACATCCCAAAAAGTCCATCTATCACCAAGTCAAGAAGAAGAAGCGTAGCTATAAGACATCCCTCAAACGTGCCAAATTCTTGTATATCAACCAAAAAATCTTGCTAAAACATAGGACCTTCCTACATCGTTACCACGATTATACCCATGGTCATAGAAATGAGTTTGATGCTAATGATGAGTTGAGAACCCATGCCCTCCATCAAGAATCTAGTTTGTCTTTCTACACCAACTATCGTCAAAATGGGGGTGGTTGTATTCCTTCCTACAATTTGCATGTCGAACCAATTACATATTGAGTCATCTCTCCATCTAGAGTAATCTTGACATCACTCTTCTTCTCTTCCAAAAATCACCATTCCCTTCTTCAATCTTTCCTGTTATTCATCTCCAAGGACTCAACAACCAAATCAAATAATCAAACATCAATCAATCCTTAATCCAACCCCCAATCCAATCATCCAAAATCAATCAACCAATCAAATTCATCCAAAGGTTCACATCTTTGTGAAGTTAAATTTAGACCTTATCCTAAATCAATCAATCATTTTGCTTTTGTGCTTGGGGAATAATCTACCCCAAGTATTTTTTCTTAATCATTTGGGTTGATACTGATGTAGGAGCATCCCCGGTTCTTGGCAATCTTGCATCAACAAAAAATATTTCCTTTTTGTTTTGCATTTCATTCTGCATTTTTTGGCATTGACTCATCGAATCTTGAGGAGTTGGATTTTTCTTAAGACTTGATCATCTACCTTATTCCCAAATCGTGGAGCATTTGGATCATTTTCCAACAAGTTATAGCTACCGGTTTCGGAGACAATTTTCTAGTACCGGTTGCCTAGTTATAATCTACCGGGATCTACTGGATCCCTTTTGTAGCTTGTGAAGCCCTGAGCATTGATTCTAATGTTGTGTCTGACCTTCCCTTTGTACACTTCATCCTTTGGATTTTTTGAAGGAATTTCTTTGGTGGAGGTTGACCTTATTGTTTTTACACTTTAGGTCTTGCTCATCGATATTTGATCCTTTTTGGGCCGACTGGATCCCTTTGGATCATATAAAACATTATAATTGAGAATTAGAATGTAAGGACGGTAGACATAAGTTAAGATATAGAATATAGAAGATCTATCTTAAGATTTGAGGTCCCGGTTGTGACATGTTCTGTAATTAATCATGTTTTAGCAAGCCAGTGAGCCATTTTATGTAACTCGATTGTTACTGGTTGAATGTAATCAGTTTTCATGATATAATCCATTCATTTTTGCATTCCCTCCATCATATCCTTGTGTTTTCATTGTGTGTACTCTTGTTGATTGGCCCGGATTGATCTCTTTGAGCTCTCTCCTAACCGATGACTACAACAAGTGGTATCAGAGCGAGCTTTCATTCCGGAGATTGCATTGTCCTGAGAAATTTTGTTGTAGGGTGTGGATTGGGATCCAATCTACAACTACAGAGGACTAGCGTGAAGATGGCGCGAAGAGGAAATAGGAATGGTGGAGCACATGGGAATGCAGACCTTGTTGTGATGGAAATGTTGAGAGAATTGCAGCCCATTTGGAAGCTATTGAGACAACCTAGAGAAGAGGTCGACATGTTGAAGATGTGAGTGAAGATGAAGGAGAAGAAGCCCCGACAAAACAAGTAAACCCACCGGTGATTGATCCAAATGAAGAGAGGTTTTTGAGGGTTTTTAGTAGGGCGAATACTAAACCTCATTTTACCCCACCGGAATATGATGGAAAATTGGATTCAGATGAATTGATGGATTGGATTTTGAAGATGGAGAAATATTTTAATTTTGAAAACACCGCAGAAGAAAGGAAGGTGAAATATGTCTGTACCCGGTTGAAAGGTCATGTATCTCTTTGGTGGGAGCAATTGTAGGTTGATAGATAGAGAAGAGGTAAAGAGAAGATCAAGACATGGGATCGGATGGTTGCTAAATTGAAACCAAAATTTATGCCAATTGATTGTCAAGTGAATCTGTTTTGGAAGTTGTAGAATTTGAGTTAGAAGGAATCTAGTGTGAAGGAGTACACTGAAGCATTTTACAAGTTGAATATCATATCCAGACATGTTGGTGATGAAGTTGAACAAGTTGCAAGATATTTGAATGGATTGTGTGTGCCTATACAAGATGAACTCAACTTGATCAAATTGTAGAGTGTTGAAGAAGCTTACGAGTATGCCTTAAAAGCAGAAGAGAAGATGAACAAAAGATATGAGAAGAGGTAGAGAGGTAGAGGTGGAAGGTTTTCTGGAGGAAGATTTCAAGGAGGAAGAGGATATACCAGAGGTAGAGGAACCTGTGCAGATCAGAACAAGGACAAGGAAGTGAGCAAAGAAGGTAATTCATACCGGAAAGATGATAGAAATTTCTACCGGAGGAGAGAACCTGATGGCTACCAGAATGAGAATTTTGGAAAATGTGATAGAAGACAAGACAAGAGAGTGTTTAGAGGAACTTTCTATAAGTTTGGAGGAGAAGGACATCGTTCTTTCAAGTGTAACTAGATAGAGAATACTGAAAGAACAGAAGTGGTGGAAGAAAACCCCATCGGATCAACTAATAAACTAGAAGATAGAGAATCGTTGATGATGAGGAGAGATTTGCGTCATACCGAAAGAGATGAAGAACCCTTGCAAAGGAAGGATTTTTTTGAGACCAGATGTAAGGTATCTGGTAAGTGTTGTAAAGTTGTCATTGATAGTGGCAGTTCAGATAATCTTATTTCAGAAGAGATGGTGAATAAGTTGAATTTGGAAATATTGAAACTGTAGCGTCCTAAAATTGCGACACTTGCAATTTCGACTGCATTTCGGTCTTCATGATGGCGACGCAACATGCAACCTGAATGGAGACCCCAAAACTTGCTCACGACACCAAAAACTGCATTTTTCTTGCACCCTGGCCTGAACCTCCTTTGCACCCTGTTGTCCCGGGAGGTGGGACCAGAGCGCCCAGCACCCTGGTCCTTCAGGACCAGGGCGCCCAGCGCCCTGGTCCCTGGGCCTATTTTGGGCCCGGTCTCCTATGGGGTCTCGGGTCTTTTTGTTTGCAAATTGGAAATTAACTTTCCTGGTCGGCCTAAGGTCGGGAAAATCAGTCTATTAACCCTAATTGGCAAGTATATAAACTACATTTCCTCTCCCATTTGAGGAGGTAGATGAAAAAAAGAAGGATAGATGTACAAAGCGTGGAAACTATACTCAAACATTCAAGCATTCAAGCATTCAAGCATTCCTTCAAGCAATTGATCATTTCAAGTCTCCATTCAAGGCTAAGTGTTGCATTCAAGACAAGGATTCAACCATTGAAGAGGAGATCACTTACAACACATTACATGCTACAACATACAACATACAACAAACAACAACATCTATACCTTCGCACATAAGGATACAAGCATCCTTACAACAAGGTATTAGTACTTGTTTTACATTACATTTACAGCATTTCTCATTTCTTGGTTAATTCCAAAACCGGGGTTTGACCTAAAGGCAAACCCCTAATCCCTAACCCCCCAATCGTCTTCGCTTTTCTGTGTGTAGGTGGTAGGTACGCGGCTGAAATTGAAGATCTGGAATCCTTGTGCAGAGATGAACAGATCCCCCTTCATTTCGCGGATTTTTCAGAGGACCGTGGCGCCAGGCGCCATCGTCCCGTCAACTTTTGCTCAAATTTGCAGAACAGCACCATCTCGACATTTTACTGCTAATTCCAGGTCCGCAGCTTCATCCTATATCCCTAACTCGGTTTATAAGCGAATCTTTCTCACTTTCTATGCATTCCTAGCTTAATTCTTCTATCAACATTCTTTACAAAAGAGGGTAGCCTTGTTGTCTTAACCCTTGAAACGCATTTAGCATCCAATCTTGCATTGTGTGGGATTGGATCTTGTGGGTTTCAACCCCTCTTTTGAATGTAAAGTCCCTCCTAAGTGAAAACCATCAACCCTAGAGTGACTCTCCCTTCTCTCTCCTTGGAGTTGGAAGAGGGGAGAGCAACTAGGGTTCGATCGCGATTTTCTGCTTTACAGAAACATCCTAAACCTTATCAGATAGCATGGATTCGGGATGAACATAAGTTGTTGGCAAGTGAGAAATGTTTGGTGAAATTGAAATTTTGGAATTATCATGATGAAGTCTTGTGTGATATTATGCCTATGGATATTTGTCACCTTTTGTTGGGTAGACCTTGGCAGTTTGATAGATAGGCAATAGATGATGGGAGAAAGAATACATACACTATTGTGGCCAATGGGATGAATCAAACCTTGTTGCCCTTGGAGGAGCCTTTGAAGAGTGAAGTCTGTACAAATTTTAGAATCTACTTGGTGGATGGAAGGAAATTCCTGGATGGAATGACACATGAGAATGTGTGTTTTGCCTTATTTCCTAAGAAGACTGAGAACCCGGAGAATGAAGAATGAGAACTAGAAGAGATAAAATAGTTGCTGACAGAGTATAAAGACATCATTTCAAATAATGTGTTTGATGGATTACCACCTGTGAGAAGTATTAGTCATTACATGGACCTGATTCTTGGAACTAGTTTGCTTAACAAAGATGCGCATCGGATGACTCTGGTAGAGAATGAAGAGTTGAATAGACAAGTGCAGGAGCTATTGAAGAAAGGTTTGATCAGAGAAAGTCTGAGTCCTTGTGTAGTACCTATAGTATTAGCACCTAATAAGAATGGAGAATGGAGGATGTGTACCGATTCCATAGTAATAAACAAGATCATAGTGAAATACCGGTTTCCATTGCCTAGGAAGGATGACATAATGGACTGTTTGAGTGGAGCCATATACTTTACAAAGATAGACTTGAAAAGTGGAAATCATCAGATCAAGATTAGAGAAGGAGATGAGTGGAAGACATCATTCAAGACAAATAAAGGACTATATTAATGGTTGGTGATGCCTTTTGGATTGACTAATGCACTGAGTACTTTCATGAGGCTGATAAATGAGTTATTGAAGAAATTCTTGGGTAAGTTTGTTATTGTATATTTGGATGACATTATGATTTTTAGTAAGACAAAAGAGGAGCATTTGTTTCATTTGAGACAAGTTTTGCAGAGGTTGAGAGAAGAAAAGTTGTTGATAAATCTTAAGAACTGTACTTTCATGAAGGAAGAATTAGTCTATTTGGGATTTGTGATAACTGAGGATGGTTTTTAGTTGGACCTTGAGAAAGTAAAATCAATTATTGAATGGCCTACACCGGAAAGCATTGGAGAGGTAAGATCATTTCATGGATTGGCTAGTTTCTATCAGAAGTTTATCATAAATTTCATTTCAATTTGTAACCCTATGACTGAGACAATGAGGGGAGATAGAAAGGAATTCCAGTGGAACACCAGAGCAAACCAAAATTTTGAACTGTTGAAGCAGAAAGTGACTAAGAAGCCTGTGTTAGCTTTATTGGATTTCAATAAAGTATTTCAAGTGGATTGTGATGAAAGTGGAATAGAATAGGAGTAGTCTTGAGTCAGGAAGGGAGAGAAGTAGCTTATTTCAGTGAGAAATTGAATGATGCCCAGAGGAGATATTCAGTGTATGATCAAGAATTTTATGCCATAGTTCAAGCCTTGAAGAAGTGGAAACATTACCTATTGCCTAAGGAGTTTGTGTTGTATACGGATCATCAAGCTTTGCAGTATTTGAATAGTTAGAGTAAGTTGAACCAAAGACATATTAGATGGGTAGAATTTTTGTAGAGTTACACCTTTGTGTTGAAGCATAGAAGTGGGAAATCTAACAAATTTGTTGATGCATTGAGTAGAAGAAGGAATTTGCTAACAGAGATGAGAGTGACAATATTAGGATTTGAGGAGTTGAAAACCTTGTATGATGATGACCCAAAATTTTCAGAACCTTGGAGAGCATGTAGAGAACTAGTTACGGTAGATAGAAGCAAGTGGTTGGATTACTTCATTCGAGATGGGATGTTATTCAGAGGAGTTCAGTTGTGCATACCTAAGAGTTATATGAGGGAGAATATGATAAAGGAGAAACATAGTAGAGGATTAGTTAGACACTTTGGTGTTGATAAAATAGTAGCAATGGTGAGTAAGCATTACTTTTGGCCCCAGATTCATAAGGATGTTAGGAAATATGTGCAAATTTGTAGAGTTTCTCAAGTTACAAAGGGTAGTAGTTAGAATGTGGGATTGTATAAACTTTTGACAGTACCAGAGAGACCTTGGGAAGATATAAGTATGGATTTCATACTTGGATTGCCTAAAACAGAGAGAGGGAATGATTCTATATTTATGGTAGTGGATAGATTCTTGAATATGGCTCATTTCATACCTTGTAAGAAAATATTAGATGCAGTACATAAAGCAGACCTATTTTTCAAGGAAGTGGTGAGATTGCATGGATTACCTAAGAGCATAGTTTTAGACAGAGACACTAAGTTTGCTGGTTATTTTTGGAGAACACTTTGGAAGAAGATAAAGACAGATTTGAAGTTTAGATCTACTTTTCACCCACAGACTGATGGACAAATAGAAGTAGTTAACCAGAGCTTGGGAAATTTGTTAAGATTCTTAGTTGGAGACAAAACCAGAAGTTGGGATTTGATTCTTGTACAAGAAGAGTTTGCCTACAATAATTCAGTAAACAGGAGTACCGGAATGGCATCTTTTGAGATTGTTACCAGAGCACGCCCTAGAGGTATATCAGAATTAAGAGATATTAGCAGTGAAGACCAGAGAAGTTCAGAAGCAGAAGAATTTGCAGATCACATAAAGGACTTACATATTCAAGTTAAGCAGCATTTGGAGGACATGAACAACAAGTATGAGGAGAAAGTAGATGAGAAAAGGAGACATAAGAAATTTGAATTTGGCGATGAAGTGATGGTGTATCTTTAGAAAAGAAATAATCTTGGTTGTAACTTATAACAAGTTGCAGATGAGGAAGTTTGGACCTTGCAGGATTTTGAGAAAGTTCAGCTCTGGAAATGCATATGAAGTGGAGTTACTAGATAGTCTGAGTATTTCACCTGTATTTAACATTGCAAGTCTACATCAATATCATGAACTAGAATTCAATGAGGACAGTATTGCAGACTTGGAGAAACAGTTGCCCCAGAAGGAACCAGATCAGATTGAAGACATTTTGGATAGTAGGATTGGGCATAGTACCCAGAGCAGTCAATATAAGGATTATCTTGTAAAGTGGAAATGAAAACCAGTTAAAGATTCATCTTGGATTTCTCAAGAAGAGCTAGACTACCTTGGTTTTCCTCTTACCCTAGCAAAGTGAGAGACTCACTTTTTCAACAACCCTGAATGTTTGATGCAGGAGCATCCCTGGTTCTTGGCAATCTTCCATCAACGAAAAATATTTCCTTTTTGTTTTTTATTTCATTCTACATTTTTGGCATTGAGTCACTGGATCTCGAGGAGTTGCATTTTTCTTGAGGACTTGATCATCTACCTTATTCCCAAATTATGGAGCATTTGGATCATTTTTTGACAAGTTATCACTACCAGTTTTTGAGATAGTTTTCTGGTACCGATTGCCTTGTTATAATCTACCAGGATCTACCAGACACCTTACGTAACTTGTGGAGCCCTAAGCATTGATTCCAATGTTCCTTGGCATGTGGTCAACCTTCCCTTTGATCTACACTTCATCCTTTGGATTTTTCGGAGGAATTTCTTTGGCGGAGGCCGACCTTGTTGTTTTTACACATTAGGTCTTGTTCTTCGGCATTTCAACCCTTTTGGGTCGACTGGATCCCTTTGGATCATATAAATCATTTCAATTGAGCATAAGAATGTAAGGAAAGTAGAGATAAGTTAAGATATAGAGCATAGAATTTCTATTTTAAGATTTGAGGTCTCGGTTGTGACCTTTTATGTAATTAAGCATGTTTTACAGGCCAGTGAGCCAGTTTCTATAACCCGGTTGTTACTAGTTGAATCTAATCAGTTTTCATGATACAATCCATTCAGTTTTGCATTACCTCCATCATATCCTTGTGTTTTTGTTGTGCTTACTCTTGTTGACTGGCCCAAATTGATCTCTTTGAGGTCTCTCCTAACCGGTGACTGCACCAAAAACCCTAAATCATTTTTCCCTATTTTGATTGGGAACACAAGTTCATCTCACATGAGAAAAGGCCCAATCAATTGATCATAATCTCAAGGTCTAAATTTTACCTAACCTATTTATCACCTTGTTTGGGCGCCATCCTAATCCAATCAACTTTGTCCTAATTAAAGGACTCAATCCAAATCACTTCCATTCCTAATCAATATCAAAATTTGCTAAGTCCATTCATCATTTTCTCTCATCTAAATCACTCATCAGTTCTTGTCCATTTCCACTCACTTCCAAAAGCACTCGTGCATGGTCTTAACTCGATTAGAAAAGGCAAAAATGGATGCCCAAGGCAATAATGATAGTGTTCCTAAATTTAATGACCCCTTCACCCAAAATCCTCCACCCAAAGAGGAGGTACTTGTTGATCAATTCTGGACCTCTCTCCATGTGTCCAGTCATTCATCAACAACCCTTATAATTAAGACATGATGTAGAAATTTTTCAAACATGATGCCAATAGGCTCATAGCTGAACTCATTTCCCAAGGGGCATGCTTGCCACCTGATTTGATAGATCCATTCTTGACAAGCCACCATAGGGTGACTTTGTGAACAATTCCATCCTTGATGCTCTTCTCCATCCTCAACCTGCAATGTTGGAACCCACAATATTTGTACCTGCAACTTCTATTCCTATGACCACACATCCTCAACCTTTCGTTCCCCCTCATATTTTATTTGTCCCTCTCCACAACATGGCTAATTACATCAACATGAGCTTACCCTCCATTAGCACGATTTGAGGACCACAAGCTCCCCACATTTCCCAACCTCCTCCACATTCTTCATATCAATACATTGGTGGTGGTCCCTCATCCTTGCCATATCAAATCCTAACATTAAATATGGGTCACTATGTTCCTAATGTCCCTAATCAACAACTGAGTCTCATCAAGGAAATCAAGGACATGAACCTCATAAAAAATCTCAAAGAGGGTACTAAGAAAAGAACTTATTCCTTTCTGGAAAATATGTTTTTACCCCTACGACCCGACCATCTTAGTCACTCCATATCCACCTGGTTTTGAGATTCCTAAGTTTAAAAAATACAAAGGCGAGGGTGAACCTAGACATCATGTCCAACAATTCTTTGTTTCATGCCAAGAAGTGTCTTACAGTGACATATATCTCAGAAGACTTTTTCCAAAGAGTCTCACTGAAGAGGCCCTCGCTTGGTTCTTCTCTCTACCACAGGGCTCCATCACATCATTCCCTGATTTAGTCAAAAAAATTATAGATCATTATGCCTATAAAATTGAGAATTATGCCTCTATAATAGACTTGTGTAACACAAAGCAAAGGCCTGGGGAAACTTTCGCCAACTTCCTTCAAAGATGGTGACATCTCATTAAGAGACTCCCTTGGACAATACCAAAACCAAACTAGGTCGAATTATTTCAACGCAATCTGATGCGAGAATTGTCCAAACCCTTGACTCACCAATCCTTGACCTCCTTTGCGGAAATTTCCAAGAAGGGTATAGCTTTAGAGCATACGCTCTTAGAGGATGGAACTATCAAACACTATCAAAAATCAACGCAAAATTCCTCCTCATAATGATAAGACAAAATTCCGGTCCAGAAACAAAAATGTTACCAATGATGGAGTCATTGATGCTAAACATATCCAAACAATCGTCGCACCATCCAAACCCACCACCAATAAATTTTTTAACATTTGATCCAATCCTTGCAATCAGCCCAATTCTGAAGATCAAGCCCGCAATCCCACCTCCATCGAAGGTCACCCTCCTCGGTCCAATAGTCAACATGAGTATACCTTGCTAGATGAACCCATTGAGGTCATCTTCTAGAATCTTTTCAAGGCTAGTGTTGTTGTCTTCCTGATGACGCGCCCTTTTGATCCTAACAAACCCAAACCCCAATGGTACAATGAGAATAAATATTGTGATTATCATCGTATCAATGGTCATGATACACGCAAGTGTATGAAACTCAAGAATTACATCCAATGCCTTATTGATAAATGGGATATCAAGGTTGATGTTACCAAATCTAGTAACTCCAATGACAAGCTTTAAATGTATCAAGACCCATTCCCTAAGCATGGCAAAGACAAGGCCTCATCATCTCATGCGGTCAACTATGATTATGCCAACTATATATCTGGCTTTGACTCCTTGGTGGGTTGCATAGAGCCTACTGATACCTATATCAACACCATTACCATCAAAGGAGTGGACCCACCACTAGACCCAGAATCACCATCCAAGGGGCCCCTTACCCTCAGTCGTCAAGTCGCCCTTCCCAAGAAAAGATAATAGTTTAAGGCGTTGCACCTCCCATTTATCAAAATCATTGCAAGGTCACCACTCACTGAGGCAGAGTAACAGTCCTAGGAGCCCCTCCTCAACCCCCCATGTCATCCACCCACCGATATGATATTCTTGATCACCTTGGAAAGACTCCTACACAAATTGCCATCCTTGAGCTACTCAAAACATCCCTTGTCCACAAAGAGATCCTCGAGAAAGCCCTCCTGAAATCCTACGTCCCTAATAATATCAATGCTACCCAATTCCAAGCCCTCATAGGTAACCTTGTCGAACAACACCATCTGGTCTTCACATCCAATGACACACCCTCTGATGACGTATCCCATAACAAGCCTCTCCACATTGAAGCCCTTGTGTACAAACACAAAATTAAGAGAGTCCTCATAGACGATGGATCTGGCTTGAATATATTAACATATAAGTTAAGTAAACTAGGTATTTCTAAGGACTTGGTTGACACATCAGGCAAGATAGTAATAAAAGCATATGATGATGCAGAGTGAGTCTCCAAAGGAACAATCACTTTGCCTCTTCAAGTGGGCCCTACTATAGTGGATACAACTTGCCATGTTTTGGACCTTGATCTCCCCTATAACATTCTTCTTGGTCATCCTTGGATCCACTCCATTCAAGCCATCCCTTCCACCTACCATCAATGTCTAAAATTTCCATTCAATGGTAGGGAAATCACCATATGCATTGAACTGCAACCTTTTGAGTATTGCAAACTGCTTGAAGGGAAACATCATTATCATTGTTTGCTTAATAGACCTGCTCCCCTCCCTCCATCTGATCCATCCAATATCACATCCACCTCATCCGCACCTAAGAACAAGATCAAAATTATAAAAAATGGTTGTCGAGAGTGTTGGCATATGTGCAGAGTTTGATGACATGATGATATTGTATGTTGTCATTGATGTCAATATGTTGAAGTATGAACCAGTATATTGAAGAAAGCAAACTGGCAAGAGAATCGGTATGATGGTATGAAGTGAACCGGTATGATGATGTGAACCGATATATGTGAAAAGGTGAACCGGTATGTTGGAATGTAAACCGGTATTTGCAAAGTTTGTATCGAGGTTTTATTTGATATGACTACTAGTTGGTAGTCTCGGCTTCAGGGTTTCCAGATGATGCATTCCAAGCCTATGTGATTCGATCGATAATATCCTGTGATGAGTTAGCATCAAAATGAAGATCAGATCATGTTGTCGCGTCAGCTTTGTGCGTGTGAAGAATTTCCTTGAGGATCTTGCATGAAGAAGATTGATCCTATCTACCTCGGGAATGTGTGAAGTCTCAGTAAACGGTGGAAAGCGCGTTATGGGTTATCAGCTTCGAGAAGCAGTGAAGAACAGACGATGGAGAATGTCTTGAGATTTGTTCAAGATTGTTTTACTCTATGCAATGTGATTGAACAGTCTGGATTGGACCGACTATATTGATAACCTAGATGCTTAGGGTTTTAGGTTTTGGCTACTGACCTAATTGTTGTCTATAAGATTGATGATGATTTACATTGTGAAATTGTTGGCAAATGTTGTGTGTGTATCCAAGTGAAGAGATACTTAATTCTTGCTAGACCGGTGTAGTGAGTTAAGATCTGCAGAGTGTGATTGCAGATGTGAAGGAACTAAAGTGGATTTGCCTTGGCATTAAGTGCTATTATCAAATCAATGTATCAGTTGTTGACCTCTAACCATTTCAGCAGTTGGAAAATCCCTTTACCGGGTAGCTTTAACAGGCTTTCTGTAAATCGTTTAACAGGGTGACTCAAAATCATTGAGTTCTTCAAATCCTCTTGCGAGGTAACCTTTAACATGGTTCTAAGCTTTAACCGGGTATTTAGCCATCCCTTAACTGGGTGATCCCTAGCAGGATCAGTTCCTTGCAGAACCTATTGTAAAGTCCTTAACCAGACTAGGCTCCTAACAGAGCGGACTTCAGAAGAGTTCAAGAACAACTTGTGGGTATTCATCCCCATCATGGTTTTTCCCAGTTGGTTTTCCACATGAAAAATCAGTGTGTTATGTGTGATGCTTTTTCATGTGATGTCTTAGTGTTTTATGTTAATCGGTAATGCATGTTGATCCAGTGGTTTTTATATTTTTTATGTATTACTTGTTTAAGCATATGGGTGAAGTGGAAATGAGATGTTAGGATTTGTGAAGATCTAAATAGTACCGGTTTATGTCTTTCACAGTCTCACTGTGTTTTACCGATAGTGCCCTGATTTAGATCGGTGATGTTGTTTACCAGTTAGTGCAGTCTTTGCAGTTTGAGTTGTTAAAGAAGTTTTTGTCTATACTGATTCACTCCCCCCCCTCATAGTATCTGTTGGTTATTTACTATTCATCATTATTCATCAGAGAGTACACCTTGCAGAATGCCCCTTATATGGATCAACTCCAACTATCTCCTAAGTCGTATGGCAAGACAAAAGAAATAAAGAAACAAGAGAAACCCATTGTCCAATGCAAAGAAACCACTTTCCAATAGTGGGGTCCACTTGATGAGGAGATCTTGGAAACATATGTCACCTATTGGCTATATCGAGAGGAAGAAGAAGAACTAGCGAAAATACCAAAATAGATGTATCTGAAGGCCTCTACTATAATGGAAAACATGGGCTATAAAGGACATGGTCTTGGACCTGGAGAAAAAGGCAGAAAAGAACCCATCTCCCTAGTTTCATACAAGTACAATAGGGGCTTGGGGTACTCACATGTGCCTAAGATCACCATCACCGGGGTCCAATCAAATCTTCCTACTAATATTGAATATTTTGATGAAGAGGAGTTCCATGAAATGCCTTTTGAATATGAAGATGATATATTTGATGATACCCGTGTAAACGCCATCACTCCCATTATCCCTTCTACACCATATGAGCTTAAATTGATTCATCCTGAACTCATTGAACATGACCAACAACAACCACTTATTTTAGATGTATGTGTCAATGATGATGCTCTTATAACATTACTTAATATGCAAGACCTCGAGAACCACACGATTGTTCAGGGGATTCGGCTTCACCTAGAAGCTTTCTTTGGTAGTCAAGTCAACTCCCTTAGTTGCAAAAATGAAAAAAAATGAAAAGAAAAAGTCCCTTGGTGAAAACCTTTCTAAGGAACCTTTGGACACAGAAAAAGTAAAAACAAAGGACACATCTTCTAGTGAAAACCTGGATTAGTCACAAGAAGATGGGGGAATTGACTTACCTGCCATGGTTCCATCCAAATAGGAAAGACCGCCATTACTAATTGAAGAAACCGACACAATCAACATGGGAATGAAAGACAATCCTAAGAATGTGTTCCTTGCTAAATCATTAACGAATCAAGAGAAACATAATTTCATTAGCTTTCTAAAGGAGACAAAAATCAACTTCGCCTGGTTCTATGCAGACATGCAAGGCCTTGATCCAGAACTGGTGGTGCACAATCTTGTCGTCAGACCTAATGCTAAACTAGTTAAACAAAAGTTATGAAAGATGCATCCCCAGATAGTACTATTAATACTATTGGTTAAAGAGGAATTACAAAAGATGTTGGATGTAGGTTTCATTAGACCCATTGATTACCCTGAATGGGTCTCCAACATTGTAGTTGTCGGCAAGCCTGCCGGGGGAATTAGAATATGCACAAACTTCAGGGATTTGAACAAAGCATGTCCAAAAGATGATTTCCCATTACCAAACATAGAAATGATTGTGGACCTTACAGTAGGGCATGGAATGTTATCACTTATGGATGGTTTTTCGGGGTATAATCAAATCAGGATCGTAGAGCAAGATCAACATAAGACGTTTCACAACACCATGGGGCACCTTCTATTGTTGAGTTGTGCCTGTTGGCCTTAAGAACGCAGGAGCTACTTACCAACAAGCTATGATAACAATTTTCCGTGACCTCCTGCATAAAATAATGGAGGACTATGTAGATGATCTTCTAGGTAAGTCCAAAACAAGAGAAGAGCACATTCCCATCCTAAGACAAATTTTTGAGAGACTTGAGAAATACAAGTTGCATCTAAACCCCAAGAAGTGTGTCTTTGGAGTTACATCAAGTAAGATCCTAGGGTTTATAGTTTATCGTAGAGACATCAAAGTAGATCCCGCAAAAGTAAAAGCAATAATGGAAATGCCTCCCCCTAAGACACTTAGGCAGCTTCGCAGTCTCCAAGGGAAACTCCAGCCCATCCGCAGGTTCATCGCGCAACTAGCAAACAAGTGCCATCCCTTTGCTCACCTCCTTCACAAGGACACCAAGTTTAAGTGGGATTGTCCATGTCAGAAGGATTTTGACAAAATCAACGAATACTTGGCCTCTCCTCCAGTCTTAATGCCACCAATCCCAGGGCAGCCGCTTCTCTTGTACATATCAGCAACATCAGTGGCACTGGGGGCATTGTTGGCACAAACAAATGAGAATGGCAAAGAGCATGCAATATACTACATCAGCTACACTCTTGTAGGGTATGAGCTTAACTACACTCGCATTGAAAGAGCCTGCCTTGCATTACTATTCAGTACACAAAAATTGTAGCACTACATGCTCAACAACAAGACAAAGCTCATAGCCAAGATTGACCTTTTGAAGTATCTATTGTCTAAGGCTTCCCTCACAGGTCGCATCGCTAAGTGGGTCATGCTCTTAAGAAAATTTGACATTGATTATGTAGATCGAAAAGCCATAAAATGATAGGTTATAGCAAATCAGCTGGTTGAAGCCCCTCTTCAAGGATATCATCTCCTCATAGCTGAGTTCCCTGATGATGCCATCTTGACTGTCTCTACATCCACCAAATGTAAATTGTACTTTGATGGCTCATGCACACAAAATGGATCGGGGTCAGGCATCCTACTGATAACTCCTCAAGGAGATTGTATTCCTAAGTCGTACAAGATTGCCTTTGCATGCACCAACAATATTGCAGAATACGAGGTCGTTATCACTGGACTTCGCCTTGCCATACAATGGAAGATCAATGAGATATAAGTTTATGGTGACTCCCAGCTTGTCATCAAATAAGTAAATGATGAGTGTAGTCACACAAATCTGTCCAGTTTAATTAAATGAATATTTCATATTTATTTGATTAAAAAAATCCACTAGCCACCAGTTAATTAAATAAATATTTAATTAATTCATCCCCAAATATTCTTCTATTAATTAAATAAATTATTCAATTTATTTTAATTAATTCATTAAAATCAAATTCAAATCAATTAAATAAATAAAATCTATTTATTTAATTAAATCCCCTTTTCCTCTTTTAAATAAATTAAATAAAACATTTATTTAAATCATTATCCCCACCCCACTTGCATTTTCCTACAAATGCAACTTGCACACATTTATTGAAATAAATGAATTTTTATTTTAATAAAATCCTATTTTCCCTCACCCACCAAATCCACTTGCAAAATCTAATCCCCTTCTAGATTCTTCTAACCCCTTCCTAATTAGCCTAATCCATCCCCTAATTATTGTCACATTCCTAAGCAAAATGGAGTCACTTCTCAAAGACTCCAAAGTCTTTAAAAAGCATTTAATGCTTTGTGTGTTCAACAAATTAGCCCCCAAAGTCTTCCAAGACCACTAATGGCTCTTACATGACCATTTATGGCTCTTACTTAACCATTTATGGTTATTTCAAACTTGTCTCCCCAAACATTTATTGTTTTGACCATATTCATCCATTTCACATTTGCACAAGAGTTTATCCATTGGATAAAAGCTTTATTTTTTGAATAAAGAGTTTATTCATTCAACCAACCTTGACTTTAACTCTCAAGGTCATGTCAAGCATTTAATGCTTATTCCCTCCCCTCTCAACCTATCTCACATTGACACTTGTCATCCTGGGATTGGGTTGAAAGCCCTCACATGGATTTGAAATCATTCAATCCTGACCCTTGTTGAGATTGTTCAATCTCAACCATCCATTGCTCCATTTTTCCTATAAATAGAGCCCATTTCTTCATAATCCAGATCTTGAAAACTTGTATGCATCTAAGCTATAGGCATTTTAGAGAGCATTTAGCATAGCAAACTAATATCTTTGTTATTTTAGTTAAAAATCAATCATTTTAATATCATCATAGTATTAGCTTTTCATTTCACATTTGGAGCACAATACTACAATCTCAATCCTCCATAAGCATCCATAGTGCAAAAAGCTGCTGAGAGCTACACTATTTTGGAACTTGGAGAGGAGAGGAACAAGGGAGAAGAAGTCAAGAGCATGTTAGGAGGCATTTGGAGATGCCTCATCATATTTACCTTCCTAGTTAGACATTCTATCATGCTTTTGGTATCTCTTTTGATATGCTTGTGTAGGAAAGTATTTTGTTTATGATTTCTAACACTAACAACTTGGCTTTTCTTCTTGTTTGTGTTTTATTATCATTGACTAACCTTCCCTTTTTGCAGAGCATCATTTGGTGAACCCGACATGAATCCGAGCACCAAAAAAATACCATTTTTTTTGTAAACTAACATGTCTGATTGTTGAATTTGTCACACAGGTTGCGCTTTAGCGCTATTGAACACATTCTAGCGCTACCGACACTTTTTCTTTTAGCGCTTTTGGATTTGTTTTGGCGCTTTTGTCGTTCTTTTGGCACTATTGAAAATCTTTCAGCGCTTTTGCCTCTCCGGTTTTACCCTTCTTTCAGCGCTTCTGTGTTAAATAGCGCTTATGTTTAAACGCAGACTAGCGCTATTGCAACAGAATGTTGTAAAACTCACCTTGTAACCGAAAAATTGAAAATCTTAGGCTTGTGGAAGCCCCCCCTTGGACATAGATTTTACTAACAAATTGTGGTTTGTGTAGGTTAAAACTCACCATTAAAAATCACAAATTTTCCTTTGGTGCTTTTAAAAACTTGAAAACAAACATTTACTTCCATTGCAAGTTAGGATTCATCTTCATTTTGGTGCTTAAAATCAACAAACAAATTTTCTTTCCTTGCATCAAACTAAAAATATTTACAATCCACACTTTCAAATTTGGTGCACATAAAATACACAATCCATTTGTTTTGCAAACAAATTTTACTTCAAGCAAACGTGTAGGATTTCCAAATTCTAGATTACAAAACACATTTGCTTTGAAGTTAAAAAGAACATCATGACTATTGGAGCAACATCTCCAAATAGTTAGATCACATTGCAATGACAGATTAAAAAGAACAAGTGTTTTACGTGTTTGGCACACTTGTGCAAAAAGTCGGTCGAGTGGTCCTACCTCTAACACACACTATCCTCTCCCTTGGCTTTCGTAGTCCTAGGTGCAAGAGAAAAGTGTTAGTAACACTCAAAATTTTATCTTTTTAAGAGAGGCCTGCCAAGGGATCGATACTCTTGGGAACGACCTCGAGCGGTAAATCCTTCGAGCCGCTATAAAAATCAGGTGAGAGTGAAAGTTGTAGCCTTGGGTATAGCTGTTCCTATAGTGTAACTGGCCGAAAGGACAAATGGGCCCCACCACCAGTTACAAGGCTCTTAAGTGAGTCACTGTAGAATGAACTTATGTCCAAAAACATCGAACGTGACTAAACACCTTTAAGTAGTAGCCCACCTATTCTATTGATTGAGGATATTTGCGATATAATTTAGTGCAAGAGCATAGATGGTTTTGCTCCCAAGATACTCACCATACATATTTCCTTGAGTAGAAACATAGCTTTTTGAAAAGTCACTTGTGGCTTGATAAAAGTGGTGACTCCCCCATCATAGGGATCATCTATTTGTTATGCTCGTGAAAGACTTAGTATATCACATCCTTACCTGCCACGACGGGATTCATAAGGTATGTAGTACCAAAGTCAAAGAAATATCAAGATGTGGGCTAAATTTATCACAACTGGCCATTTGACCTTAGGGATAAAAAGTGTTTGAAGTGTGTTCATTTTAAGGACCAAGTGCAAATTGAGCCGACTTCAGGCTTTGGAAATACACCTTAAAATACATCTAAAGGAACGGTCATATACAAGTCCAAGGATTGGGTTGATCTAGACCCATACTCATTTGTGCCTTTAAGGCTACAATCTTGTGTTTGTGTGCTTGCTTTGTTTTCTTGTCAAAGAAACATCAAATTAGAAAATCAATCCCAAAAACAAAGTATTCATCCAACCAAACATTTTTCAAAACAACCAAACACATCAAAAACAAAGTGCAAACAACAAAGAGTCAAAATTTTATGACCATTCTTCACATCTTGCGAAAGAAGAAGCGTCATCAGAATATCAACTTGAAAAGAAGACCATTAAGCTCAAAGGCTTTGATCAAAAGGAAGAAATTCTTCTATATCAATTAACAAATCTTTGTCTCCCATAGAGTTTTTCTGCGTCACATGCGTCTCTACCTTCAAGGCAAAACAAACGAATTTGATTCAAAATCATTGAACCGCAGAACTTTTATGCAATATAGAGCTCTAAGTTATCACAAAAACCAAGGAGGAAAGATTAATCCAAACTTCTTCCCAAACGTCTGTATCACATACAACACAGCTCAAGAAATACCACCAACACCCGAAAGAGAAGAGTTAGAGTTTGTCCCATTTGTAACACAAAGCTTTTATTAAAGTTGAAAACATTTCATCCATCATCTTATTCATACATCATCACTTCATCATCAATCTGTTCCAACTCTCAAAACATTAAGAGGTTCTTGTCCCAAGTTATCTTTTAGATATTGCTTGAATCAAATGCATCACATCACTTTTTAGATTGTTTCTACATCTAGGATAAGCTCATCCTAAGAGACACATCTACGCAGGTTAAAACTAGTTCATGAGTGAATCCTCTCATTACTAGGTAGTTAAATCTGTAACACATCTCAGATTTCTCTACACCTTATCACATCAAATCTTATCAAAACAAGCAAGCAATTCAAAGAAGGAATTTTCGGTTACATCTACCTTAAAAGTGCTAGAGATCCACATGCAACACAATTCACTAATCATCAATCTCTCATTTCATCATCATTTTTACTCAACTTCAACAAAGACTCATAAACAAAATGGCTCAAACCCGATCACAATCAAGACAACGAGAAATAGAAAGGGAAGCAGAGGAAGAGGAAAATCTCAATGAATTTCAAGAAGCACTTGGAGGAAATGCAGATGACGAAAACCCAAGTACTCCCACTCCTGCAACAATAGAAAGGGCTCAGCATAACCCTCTCTTTAACAGACTTTTTGACGAAATACTCAGGAGCAATGCGGATGCTCACTTCTTAAGACTCACTCAAGAAGGAGAAAAACTCCCCTCTGACTTTGATCTTGCCCAATTAAGACAAGCATCAGAAAGACAAAGTCGCCATGAAGAGGAAAGAGGTAGAGATCCCATCAGATATAACATTCCTTGAGGTAACCCACCACCTCCTCCTCCAAATGAAATGGAGATGTTGTGGCAACAAGTCGAGAATCTCACCCAACAACTTCATAGTGGTGTCAAAACTAACCAATTCTCACTCAATGACATCTGTCCCTATCCTTTTGATAGTAATCTTTATATGCCACCCTTTCCACGAGGATTCGAAACACCCAAATTTGAAAAATATAGAGGAAAGGGAGATCCCTGTGATCATGTCAAGGAATTTCATTCTGCTTGTCTCGAAGTGGCATATGAAGACACATACCTAATGCGCCTTTTTCCCCAAAGCTTGGGAGGAACGACCACATCATGGTTTTCTCGACTATCAGGTGGCATTAGAACATTTGAGGAACTCATCCAAAAATTCCTCATTCATTACTCTCATAACATTGAACGCGACATCACCATGGCTGATCTGTGCAACACCAAACAAAAACCAGGTGAACTATTCTCAGTATTCCTGCAACGATGGCGCCAAATGTCTAGCAGACGTTCTCTTCAGTTACCTGAACGAGAACTAGTGGAAATATTCATTTCCAACTTAAACGAAGAAATGGAATTTCACCTGGATGTCAAAGACACAGACTCTTTTAATGATATGATCACCAAGGGTATAAAATGTGAACGGGCACTCATCAAGAAAGGACTCATCAAAATATTTAATGAACCAAAAGATGGTCCTCGCCCGCGCTTCAATAGTGATAAACCAAGTTTCTGGAATAAAAACAAGAATATCGTCAATGATGGGGTTGTGGATGCCCGGACTATCCAAAACGCACAACCTGTGGTTTGGTTTGCAGGACAAAATCCTCCACCTCAAAACAACACAAATGTTCCTTCTAATCAAGGTCGCATCACATCTCACAATGAACCGAGACCTCATCAGCAAAAACAGAAACACACATACACTCCCTTAGGGGAACCCATTGAAACAGTATTGCGACAACTCATTTCTCAAAATTTGGTCACTCTACCTAAACTATCAAACTATGAGCCTCAGGTAAAACCAGCATGGTGGAGAGATACTGAACACTACGAATTCCATCAAGGAAGAGGGCACAAGACAAGTAATTGTCACTGATTGAAAGATCTCATTCAGGATCTTATTGACCGAGGAGAAATTGAAATTGAAGGACATGACCCAAAAACAACAAATAATGATCATCTGATGTTCAAAAATCCACTTCCATCACAAGATCAAAGGGGTCCTTCCACTTCCAGGCGAGGCACTAATACCACAGATTATACGCAGGCTGCGTATAATTACACTGTAAATCATCTGTATGATGCCAGTGAACAAGTTACAACCATAACCTTCAAAAATACCAACTCAAATTGCAATGTTGTTACACGTCACGGTAAGGTTACCATAAAGGCAACTCCACAAGGCACCACCTCCATCCCAAAGCAGTACAATCTTGTGGAACAATTAGATAAAACCCCTGCGCTTATATCCATTTTAGAGCTATTGCGCCTATCGCCCTATCATAAAACTATCTTGGATCAAGCACTCCAAGAGGCGTCAGTCCCTGCAAATCTGAATACAGACCAATTTCAAGCCATGGTTGGAAGTCTCAAGTCATCACCTTGTCTCACTTTTTCCGAAAGTGACAACTCTTCCTTCCGGCAACCTCATAATGCCTCACTCCACATCGAAAGATTTATTAACCAGCATAGGATCAAGCGAGTCTTGATCCATAATGGAGCAAGCCTGAATATTTGTACACTACAGTTGGTCACAGCATTGGGATATGCGGTAGAATCAGTGGATCCTCCTAAGAAGATCACAGTCAAAGCCTATGACGATGCACATCGGTCATCCAAAGGAGCTATGGTACTACCAATCCGAGTGGGCCCTGTGGTAAAGCACATCATTTGTTAGGTTCTGGACCTTCCTCTGCCCTACAATCTATTGTTAGGAAGACCTTGGATACATGCCATGCAAGTCGTTCCATCTACCTACCACCAATGTATCAAGTTCCCACATAACGGTGTAGAGATCACAATCCTGGGCGATGCAAATCCCTTTGCGTATTGCCATAATATCAGCCATCAACCAAAGATTACCGTTCCTAATAATAGAGAAGCCATTTCTTCCACATCATACATAAGTCCCGCCTCTCTTGCCAGTTCAAACACCACTATACCCAAGCAAGAAAAGCTTAAGATGAAGATAGCGGAGGAAGGTCCTGGGGAATACAACTTGAGTCAACTCTTTTGTGTGGGACAAATGCCCATTTCCCCTAGAACACATGGTAAACCACAATAGGTACTCCAGCAACCACTAGTCATGCTAGCATGTGCTTTGACACCTTTCATCCTTGGAAAGAGTCAAGAAGAAGAAACCCAAGAGAAGGACTTAGCGGACTGGATTTATAAAGATCCCATCACCACCGATATACCACAAGTTAGACTTCCTACGGATCAGTATGGCAAAGGCCTCCTCATTATGCAAAGAATGGGGTATGATGGTCAGAGTGCTTTGGGATATTGCAAACAAGGACGACATGAACCTCTGCTACCGGAATTAAAGCCCAAAGGTAATACAGGCCTAGGCTTTGAAAAAGAGATCTTTCCTAAACTCAAGTTCAAAGGAAGACCCAACAAACCATTTTGTCCGCCTATGGAAAAAAGGACACCTTTCATCATTAAAATAGCATCAAACACCATCACAACTGCCCCACCGAGGCTCAGAACCCCAACACAACCATCGTTAAAGCCACTCATTCCACCAATCAAACCAGTAATCCCATCAGCAGCACCATTAGCAGCAGCAACTGTATCAGAACCCGCAGCAGCATCCATGGCACCAGCAGTACCAACAGAAGCCGCTAAGTCAACACTACCGATACTCCCTATATCAGATTCCTTGATCCCCATCAACCGCCCTGCAGCACCAATCACTACAAAGGTACATCAACCAATCACACCTGCAGTATTCAATTCAAAAGACATCCCAGTATGGTATAGTAATCGGATGCTGGAAAGTGACTCAGAGACCGACTCACATGAGTGGGAATTTGATTCTGTATAGCTTAACACTTCAGATGAGGAAGACACATCACCACCTCCACCACGCAAAGACATCCCTATTTACGGAGAAGCACAGATAAAGACGACTTGGGTTCCTGAACTGGAAACATCTTCCACAGACCCTATGTCTCATCCTACGCCTGATTCTGACAAGGAGAGTACCATTAACGACCTTCACCATAACGTCTTAACCCTCACTGATACATCTAACACACTTAACCTAATCGATGAAGTAATGTCCATTATCCACCCTGAACTCATCGAATGGAACCAACCAAATCCCCCATGTCTTGACTTCTTTCAAAACGATGAGGCCATCATTGACTTTTTGGAATTAAGGGATAATCTACCAAGTGGGGATCACAAAGCTGGATTCGCCATTGAACTTAATAGCGCAGCATACTTCGGGGCTGGTGCCAAACCTTTCAGCTGCAAAAATATAACAATAAAACATGGATCTTCCATTGAAAACCACACCGTGGCACTGTTTGATTCAACAAAAGTAAAAAGAAAGAGCGTATCCAACGGTGAAAACCTCTCTGAGGCGCCTGAGGATGAAGGGTTTGACATTCTCCCTGCTAGTACACAACAGGAACAATCAACGATTCTCATCGAGGAAACCAAAGAATACAACGTGGGGACTCCTGAAGATCCTCATCTTATACATCTGGCATCTCTTCTCACTCTAGAGGAACAGCCTAAATTTATAGAGTTCTTCCAGAAGCATCAGATCAACTTTGCATGGTCATATGCAGACATGCCTGGGCTTGATCCTGATTTAGTCATGCATCACCTTACTGTAGCAGAAGGAGCCAAACCTGTCAAGCAAAAGCTTCGTAAGATGCATCCCCAGATTCTAGTGCTAGTCAAAACAGAACTCAAGAAACTCCTAGATGTTGGTTTCATTAGACCAATTGATTATGCAGAATGGATCTCCAATATTGTGCCTGTTGGCAATCCAAAAGGGGGCATCCGCATTTGTACTGACTTCAGAGATCTAAACAAGGCATGTCCTAAAGATGACTTTCCCTTACCAAATATCAACATCATAGTGGATCTAACAGCAGGACATGCCATGCTTTCACTTATGGATGGCTTTTTAGGATACAATCAGATAAAGATCGCACCAAAAGATCAACATAAGACAGCCTTCACTTGTCCATGGGGCACATATTGTTGGAATGTGATGCCTTTCGGTCTAAAGAATGTAGGAGCAACCTATCAAAGAGAAATGACCACCATCTTCCATGACATGATGCATACTATGATGGAAGATTATGTTGATGACTTACTAGCAAAATCACTCACCAGAGAAGGGCATCTTCACATCTTAGATAAAATCTTGGATAGACTGGAACAATACCGTGTTCGACTCAACCCAAAGAAATGTGTCTTTGGAGTGACCTCCGAGAAGCTTCTAGGATACATTGTCTCAAGCAAAGGTATTGAGGTCGACCCAGCAAAGGTAAAAGCAATCATGGACATGCCACCTCCAAAGAATATCAGTCAGCTAAGGACATTACAAGGGCAACTTCAATCCATCCGAAGATTCATTGCACAATTGGCTGATAAGTGTCACCCATTTACACATCTGCTACATAAGAATATCTGCTTTCAGTGGGATGCCAGATGCCAGCAAGCATTTCAGACGCTTAAAGACTATCTCATGAATCCACCATTGCTGATGCCACCAGATCCAAATAGACCATTGTTACTCTATATCTCAGCAACAAGTACAGCCTTGGGTGTACTACTGGTACAACATAATGTAGAAGGAAAAGAGTGTGTTGTTTACTACATCTCTCGCACACTGGTGGGCTATGAACTCAATTACACGCCTATTGAGCGAGCTTGCCTAGCAGTAATCTTAGCAGCCACTAAACTAAGGCACTATCTGTTAACCCATAAAGTACAACTCATTGCAAAGATTGATCCACTCCAGTATTTACTCAGCAAAGCAGCATTGACAGGCCGCTTGGCCAAATGGGTGATGATTCTAACTGAATTTGACATCGAGTATGTAGACCGTAAAGCTATCAAAGGGCAGGTTATTGCAGATCAATTGGCTGATGCACCTCTCATAGGTGATCATCCTCTCATTTCCAATTTTCCAGACGAAGAGATATTCATGATCACAACAACACAACCATGGAAACTTTACTTTGATGGTTCATACACTAGGCATGGCTCGGGGGCAGGCATTCTGTTTATCACACCCCAAGGTGACAGCGTCCCGAAGTCTTACAGGCTCACATTTCCATGCACCAACAACATCGTAGAGTATGAGGCCTTGATCACAAGACTCAGGTTAGCCGTATAATGGAAATTACAAGAACTACAAGTATATGGCGACTCCCAACTGGTCATTCGACAAGCAACAGATGAATATCAAACCAAAGATGATAAACTCATGCCATATAAGCAAATGGTGGACACTCTAAAGACATCATTTACTACTATCACTTTTGAGCAGATACCAAGAGATCAGAATCGAGCTGCTGACGCCATGGCTACCATCGCATCTCTCTTAGATCTTCCATAGAATTCAACACACTACGAGTTCTTGGTAGAACAGCTTTGGATTCCTGCTTATGATATCCCCGAATCCGAGATGATATGTCACCTTGTCGGTTCTGAATCCCCATGGTACGGTGAATTCTATACCTATCTCCGCGATCACACCCTTCCTCCCAACCAATCGAATAACCAACATAAAACCTTCATTCGCCAAACCGCTCGATATACCATTATTACTAAAACCTTATACCGCCGCAGTCTTGATGGTACTCTCCTTCGATGTCTGGAACAAGATGAGATAACAAAGGCTTTGGAAGAAGTCCATGAAGGCATTTGCGGGACTCGTTCAAGTGGTCCATCACTCGCCAAGAAACTCCTGCGCAATGGATACTATTGGCCATCTATAGAAAAGGATTCCTACTACTTTATCAGAAAATGCAAGAAATGTCAAGTTCATGGCGACCTGATACATGCACCAGCCCAGGAACTGCAACCAATCATGACACCATGGCCTTTTTGTCAATGGGGCCTTGACCTTGTGGGTAAGATTCATCCATCTTCATCCAACAGCCATAAATTCGTTATTACCGCCACCGAATATTTCACAAAGTGGATCGAAGCTGTTCCACTTACCCAAGTCATCGGCAAGCAGATTGCCTCATTCATCCTCAATTACATCATCTGCCAGTATGGTGTACCCATGTCCATCATCACAGATAACGGTCTTCCTTTCAAAAATTAGGATGTTTGTGAACTCTGTGAGAAATTTCACATCCAACACCACTTTTCCACCCCCTATTACCCACAAGGCAATGGTCAGGCCGAAGCATCCAATAAAAACATATTGAGGATCCTAAAGAAGATAGTCAATGATGCTGGCCGTGATCGGCATGTTCAACTAAATCCAGCACTATGGGCATATCGAACCAGCATTTGAACCCCTACAGGTGCAACTCCTTATTCATTGGTCTATGGTGCAGAAGCTATCTTGCCTATTGAGGTTGAGATACCATCACTACGGGTTTCCTTGCATAATCTCATTGATGACGAAGCCTATAGAGTATCCCGTCTTCAGGACTTAGAGTTACTTGATGAGAAACGACAAGTTGCATACAACCATCTCAAAGCCTATCAGCGGCGCATGAGAAGAAGCTACAATCACTGAGTTAGACCTCGTACATTTGAGGTAGGTGATCTTGTTCTACGAGAGAATCCTCGCAACCAACCAAACAGAGAACATCAGGGCAAGTTTGAATCAAACTGGCTGGGCCCATATGTTGTCACTGCTGTGTTCGGGTCCGGGGCATATCAATTGGCTACATCAGAAGGAGAACCGCTTGCAGATCCAATCAATAGCATGCACCTAAAACGGTTTTATACCTAAGGTGTATAGAGCATTAGGCTCCCCTACATACCATAAAACACCAAAAACATTCAGAAAAATGTCCTGAAGAAAATACAAAAACATTCAAAAAAGTAAAGAAAAATCATGCATCCAAACGGTGAACAACCACTCCGGTGGCACCTTGGGTAAGTACGATGGTGAAAACCTGGCAAACAGGCACCACTCGTAAAGGTTATGGCTCCATTGTCTTTCAGACTTGTTGTGATCACATCTACTTCATACATACATCCATCCATCCAAAACCATGGCTTGTTATTCATCTGCAATTATGATAGTACTCCATACATCTTGCGTCCCGCTTTTTCATAGTCATGTCTAAAACTGGGGGCAATGCCTTTAACCTATTGATGGAAATGGATTCTGCATTGTCTTATGATTCATTAAGTTCTTCATTCAAGCAATCATCAAAATACCAAAAACATTGGAAAATGTCTCATACAAAATCCAAAAACATTCAAAACAATTCAAAATCCAAAAATATCAGAAAACATCAAAAATCAATCAAAAACACGACAACACATTGTACATACTCATCCGTGCAGATACCAAACAAACATTATGATATACTCCACAAAATGACCATTTACCAATCAAACACACAATCCACATCAACACTCAAAACTGTCTTTAACAAGGATGCATCCTTCCTTACCAAAACAAAGACAAAAGTGACGTTTTCTTTGACAAGAAAATTATGTTAAGCTATCAAATACTTGGTTGATTTGTGATTACAATCATTCGTTTATCTGTATCGAGATCTTTCAGCATTGTTTTGTATTGTTTGGGCATTATTTCCGATGAAGTTCTGGGGCATGTACTAATGGTGTC
Source organism: Cryptomeria japonica (assembly GCF_030272615.1). Taxonomy (NCBI): domain Eukaryota; kingdom Viridiplantae; phylum Streptophyta; class Pinopsida; order Cupressales; family Cupressaceae; genus Cryptomeria; species Cryptomeria japonica. The sequence continues at coordinate 590,107,355 of NC_081411.1, read as the reverse complement.
TACGTGGGAATTTCACCAAGCTACGTGATCTTATGCCAAATGCAGTCATGGATCATTACAGCTTGCTGACTACAGCATATACCTCGACCATATGGGCATGAACCATTACCAAGGATCCTTATTCTTTATTCTTTATGTATATACTGTTTGTTTGCAGGTACAATTCTCATTCTTTGGTTCCTCCTCATCCAAATTGGATAAAGGTTTTATCTCTTAGTACGGTATGCACTTGTCTCAGGATATGATCAGCCTAAGATCAAGGAGGACGATCCAAGTCATGCATGAATGGAGATAATCCTTGTCTGTTCCGCAAGCAATACTCTAGTCGACTTGACCCTTATATCAAGTCATTTGTATTAACTTGCTATATAAAATCCATGAAAGGAATACTCAGGTCATCTTGAATCATTATGTCAAGATGCTTGTATTCTCTTCCAACATTTTAAAGCTCAATGATGAAAATAGAGCACTATGGATCGTCATTTCATCTCATCTGTTTATATATTGCATTTCGTTGCATATCACCCATCCATTCACTCATTCATATATAGGATTTTTATGCAAAAAGTGACCATTAAAAACTGGTCTTGGATACAATCACGACCGAGTACTCTGATACATCATCAATGCATCATGCAAAGTCCCAAAAACCTTGCATTCCTCATGGTCATATCATCATCGCATTTAGTTGCATCTTGCATTAAGTACATTTGTGTCATTTCTTAACATTGCATATAGTTCATTTTGGACATTAATTTTCATTAAACATTCGCATCATTGCATCAATCATAAATAATTAGATTCATTCGTGGGATTAAATTGTCTTTGATTATATTAAGTCATTTACTAGGCATTCATATAGTGTCGATTATCCATCATCATTTTATCATCCTTTATCATTTATTATTTGCATACATTCATTTATAGTTAAAAGGTGCATTCTTTCATTACTAAGTATCCTATTATGCTCATTTTAGGATTCATTCATATTGCATTCATTATCCTTTTTAAATTGCATTAAGGTGCAGTTACTCAACCATAAGTTATAATATCATCACATTATCATTTGTACTTAAATCATATTTAAAAGCATTTAGAATCATAAAACCATTTGTTTCCAAAACACATTGGTTCATACCATTTTATAAATATCCATTATACATATGCATTCGTTTAGACATTATCATATAAACATTTGTATTTTACATTTTGTTTATCCATATTACATTCATTTAAACAAACATCTAGATGCATATTCATACATAACATCATTCATTCGACCATTGCATTAACACCATTACATAAATCATCTCATCATTATATCAAAATAGGAAACACCAAAATCCTGTTCATAAATCATCATAAGCATACATCATCATCATGGCATCACATATATAAAGCATTACATCAAAAATCAAAACAAATCATACATATATAAAACCTGCATTCATATGTCAGTATCCAACATCATAACTCATCATAAAAACATGCATATAAGAAACATCTCATCAATGCATACATATACACATATCCATCTAAAGCAATAAACTCATCATCCTGCATAAACATCCATACATAATCAAATGCATATCATCCAAATATGGGATCTCCTCATATATATCTCATCTCATATATCAGAGTGCAATGAAGTCTACAAAATCGGCTACCAAGAGCCATCCAAGATCCAGTCCAAAAAATAAACAATGATACAAATACATATATGCATGAATGCTCTCTCAAATGCCACTCTGGCCAGATGCTGCCCCAACACCTCCCCCTGCTCCACCACTGGTACCCGCACCACCTGATCCATCTCTCCATGGAGGCCTCATCGAACCACCACTCCCTCCTGCATCCCCTGATCTCTCCCTCTGCAGTGGACCCATCACACCCCCACTGCTCTGCACCCTCTGCGATTGCTCTGATCTAGCCTGCCGCATCTGCGAATAGCTAAGAGCTCGCTGACTGACTGGCACCACCTGCTCGTATAAACCCCGCCAGTACTCTATCTCAGCCTGTGCTCGTCGCATCTCCCTCATCACCTCCCCTGTAGGCCCCTGTGCTCCTACTCCAATCCGCACTCTCTCCTGCAGCTCTGCCAATCTCTCCACTGCACTATCTCTATCCCACAGCACCACTCTCAACTCTGACTCCCGTGCAAAAAGCTACACATCCCTAGCTGCCACCTCCGCCTCCAAATCCTCTATCCGAGTCTACAAACATACTATCATATAATCTCGCAGATCTCCAGTAGCTCCCTCCCCAGTATCCATAGCCGCCTCACCTGCACCACCCTCTCCAGTAGTCCCCTCCCCCCTATCCATCGAGATCTCCCTCTCCATCCCCCTCCCACTTAGCTGAACTCCTCCTTGTATCAATGGTCCCTGTGATATCCGTAAAGGCAGTCCACCTCTCCCGAATAACTCGAGCATACTCTCCTGATCCCCTAGGCAATCCCTGCTGCCGCCCAAACTGTCTCGGCACTCGTCCGAGCACCTATCTCTCTACGTGGTATGAGGTCCTCCCAATGAGGAATCGAGTCATAAACACATATGGCAGTGCCTCTACGTCATCATCCCATGGCTCACACTCCAAGTATGGCCGCCATATCACTACATCCAGGTCGTCTAAAGCCCGTCGCCACCACTCTAACTTCTCCAAGTGGGGCTGACTCATCATGCCGCTGTACATAAACATGTACGGCTGGTCTACTGCCCGGAATCTAAGACTCACCGGTCGAGTCACTGGTAGATGCTCCCAAGCCCAAATATGTAGCAGCGTCATGCCCACTGCTAAGGAACCCCTCCCCCGGTAAACCACCTCATGGAGCTCCTGTTACATGTGCGCCAACATGCGCGGCCCCCACGCAAATCGGGTCCCCTCGGTCATCATCATCTCGATAACCTGCCCCCATCCCACCACCAAACCATGTGAACGCCTATCTAGACATAGCAGTCCTCCCACAATACCTGACAAAACTGCTGGTAGAGACTCATATAATGTCCCTATATCCTCCCAAGCCACCAAACCATCATCAATATAAACGTCCTCATCAAAAATCCTCTGCACCACAAGAGTCTCCCAAGATCTGTCATATGTGACTAGCTCCCCCTGAATCGGAATCCGCAGGATGTGCCACACATCCTCCAGGGTCACTGTCATCTCCCCCTATGCTAGATGGAAGGTGCACGTCTCGCTGTGCCACCGCTCTGCTAGTGCTATGATCAATCTGTGATTCATACGAATCACGGGCATGTGCATCACCTCATAAAGACCAGTCGCGGCAATGCAATCAATCTCCACCTGTGTCAATCGATCCCGCAACCCCTGTGTCGCAGGATGTCGCTCCCGTAACTGCAACACGCGCAGCTCCTCCTGCACATGGACATCCATCGATCACCATCAGTTGTTTTATTTTCAAACTTTCTTAAGTTTAAGCCTAGACTATCAACAGATACTTTGATCAAGTATCTTCGGGTCTCAACAGGGAAGCAATCATGGCCACCTAGACTTCAACGAGCATTTATCCTAACAAAATGACCTAAGTCTCATCAGGCTGCTATGGTTCAAAACAACTCCCACTTCACCTCGCCATCCATCCATCATTAGCATCGGGAGATTTTTCTTCTTCCAAACGGGGGCATCTTTTTATCCTAAGACAAAAGCACTATTATACCAACAAAAACGCTAATTTCCAAACAATAGCGCTACAACCCTAACAAAAGCGCTCAATTAGCTATTCCATAGCGCTAAAACTACAAATGCGCTAATACAACTACACAGTAGCGCTACTTAAGAGCAATAGCGCTCAATTAAGCCATCAACAACGCTTATTAACCAAAAGCGCTAAAACTTGCATATAATAGCGCTAATACCGAGCAAAAGCGCTCAAACAATAGGTCAATAGTGCCATTGTGGCGCAATAGCACTAGTTTATGGAGCAAAAGTGTCAAAACCGTAGTTCCAGCGCTCTTGCTCCGACTTGACTTGGACTCAGCTAAAAACCTAACAAAAATGCATAAAAAATAATTTTTCAAATTTGCGTACCGCTGGTCCATAGTCGTCTGGGCGCTGGAACCGTCGAACTCGCTCAAATCTATGCTCGGTGATTGGAATCGGCATCCTGACTGCTACTCACTCCTCCAAATGTCCCTATCAGAGCTCTGATTTCCAAATGGTCGCGGTCACAAATGATCCTGTTTTCGCCCCTTTCACCCCATTTATACCCTTCGCCGTCACCGTAACTTCTCCCCGCTCACCGCCGTGGTCCCCGTGAACTTCCCAAGTCCCCCATTTCTCCATTTTTCCCCCGTTTTCTTCTATTCTTCACCCGTATGCATAACTTCTTCTCTTCTACCACCTCGCCAATTTTCATTCTTTTTCGAGAGATTGCCCAATTTTTCGAAATTTTTCGGCCCATCTCTCGAGGGGGCATACCACCCATTAAATTTACATTTTATGGGGCATTTTTTTCACACCAGTTTTTCTTTCTTTGAAACGACGCGATAAACCGCACCGTTTCAAAGAGGGGCAAATGTAATCACACAAATCTGTCCAGTTTAATTAAATGAATATTTCGTATTTATTTGATTAAAAAAATCCACTAGCCACTAGTTAATTAAATAAATATTTAATTAATTCATCCCCAAACATTCTTCTATTAATTAAATAAATTATTCAATTTATTTTAATTAATTCATTAAAATCAAATTCAAATCAATTAAATAAATAAAATCTATTTATTTAATTAAATCCCTTTTTCCTCTTTTAAATAAATTAAATAAAACATTTATTTAAATCATTATCCCCACCCCACTTGCATTTTCCTACAAATGCAACTTGCACACATTTATTGAAATAAATGAATTTTTATTTTAATAAAATCCTATTTTCCCTCACCCACCAAATCCACTTGCAAAATCTAATCCCCTTCTAGATTCTTCCAACCCCTTCCTAATTAGCCTAATCCATCCCCTAATTATTGTCACATTCCTAAGCAAAATGGAGTCACTTCTCAAAGACTCCAAAGTCTTTGAAAAGCATTTAATGCTTTGTGTGTTCAACAAATTAACCCCCAAAGTCTTCCAAGACCACTAATGGCTCTTACATGACCATTTATGGCTCTTACATAACCATTTATGGTTATTTCAAACTTGTCTCCCTAAACATTTATTGTTTTGACCATATTCATCCATTTCACATTTGCACAAGAGTTTATCCATTGGATAAAAGTTTTATTCTTTGAATAAAGAGTTTATTCATTCAACCAACCTTGACTTTAACTCTTAAGGTCATGTCAAGCATTTAATGCTTATTCCCTCCCCTCTCAACCTATCTCACATTGACACTTGTCATCCTGGGATTGGGTTGAAAGCCCTCACATGGATTTGAAATCATTCAATCCTGACCCTTGTTGAGATTGTTCAATCTCAACCATCCATTGCTCCATTTTTCCTATAAATAGAGCCCATTTCTTCATAATCCAGATCTTGAAAACTTGTATGCATCTAAGCTATAGGCATTTTAGAGAGCATTTAGCATAGCAAACTAATATTTTTGTTATTTTAGTTAAAAATCAATCATTTTAATATCATCATAGTATTAGCTTTTCATTTCACATTTGGAGCACAATACTACAATCTCAATCCTCCATAAGCATCCATAGTGCAAAAAGCTGCTGAGAGCTACACTATTTTGGAACTTGGAGAGGAGAGGAACAAGGGAGAAGAATTCAAGAGCATGTTAGGAGGCATTTGGAGATGCCTCATCATATTTACCTTCCTAGTTAGACATTCTATCATGCTTTTGGTATCTCTTTTGATATGCTTGTGTAGGAAAGTATTTTGTTTATGATTTCTAACACTAACAACTTGGCTTTTCTTCTTGTTTGTGTTTTATTATCATTGACTAACCTTCCCTTTTTGCAGAGCATCAATGAGTATCAGACTAAGCATGATAAATTGCTCCCTTATCCTAGCATGGTTGAAGACCTTGAGCAACACTTCACTGTTATCCAGTTTGAGAAAGTTTCTAGAACAAACAATAGAGTTGTTGAGGCCATGGCAACAATTGGTTCCCTCTTACAAATATTGACAAACAGTCAAAAATTTGAGTTCTTGGTTGAGCAACTCCTTGTTCTGGCATATGACTTCCCTGAATCTGAAATGGTGTGTGTTCTTGTTGGTCCCCAATCTCTCTGTTATCAAGAAATCTGCATCTACCTTCGCAATAACATTATCTAACCTCACCTCACTAAAACCCAACAACAGACCTTCATATGTCTATCCGCTCGATATACTATCCTTGGTGACACCCTCTTCTGAAGGCATTTCGATGGAACCCTCCTAAGGTGTTTAGGCAAAGAGGAGTTTGAATGGGCATTATGTGAGGTACACAAAGGCATTTGTGGGGCACACTCAAGTGGCCTTACAATAGCTAAAAATCTCTTGTGAACAGGATACTACTAACCAACCATGGAAGAAGATGCATATCACTGTGTGAAGAAATTTGTTCCTTGTCAAAAACAAGGAGACAAAATACATGCACCTTCTCAAGATCTGCAGTCATTCATAACACCTTGGCCCTTCTTACAGTGGGGTGTTGATCTCATAGGTAAAATCCATCCCATTTCCTCCAATGGTCATAAATTCATAATAACCACCATTGAGTACTTTACAAGGTGGGTTGAAACCATACCACTCACCTTCACAACTAGAAAACAAATTTCCAAGATCATCTTGAATTACCTTATCTATCGCTATGGAATTTCCAAAGCAATCATCATGGATAATGGCAGACCATTTAAAAATTAGGATGTTAAGGAACTTTATCAGAAATTATCCATCCAACACCACTTTTCCACTCCATATTACCCACAAGGTAACGGTCAAGCTGAGGCTTCGAACAAAACCCTCATCAAAATCCTCATAAAGATAGTCAATGAAGTTGGTTGTGACTGGAACTTGCAACTCCATCTTGCCCTTTGGGCTTACCGCACAAGCATCTACACACCCACAAGTGCCACCCCATACTCACTAGTCTTCAGTTTTGAAGTTGTCCTACCCCTTGAGATCGAGATCCCATCACTAAGGGTCTCATTGTAGAACATCCTCCCAGAAGAAGAATACAGAGTTGCTAGGCTACAAGAGCTTGAACTGTTGGATGAAAGAGGCCTCAAGGCCTTGAATCACCTCTAGGTTTATCGAGATCGCCTACGGTTAAGCTACAACAAGAAGGTATGAACTTGGGAGTTTAATGTTGGTGACCTTGTGCTCATGGAGAAACAAAGAAACATGCAGGACTGCGAAAAGAAATGCAAGTTTGAGCCTAACTGGCTTGGACCCTATGTAATTACTGCAAAATATGGATCAGGTGCCTATCAGTTGGCTACTCCTAAAGGTGAACCCTTGGATGAACCTATGAAAATCATGTACCTAAAAATTTTTTATGCCTAGTCCTCAAAGATCACCAAGTTTTTCAAAAATCAAAAAATCAAAAAAATCAAAAAATCAAGAAAAATACAAAAAAATGGAAAAATGGAAAAAGTAAAGAAAAAATCAATTCGTCCACTAGTGAAAACCACTTTGTGTCATCTACTCGGACAATATGGCTACCCCTCCCCATCTCGTGGTTTTGCCACTTTTACAGTGTTCACAACCAAATTCCACTTCATGGCATATCCTTCCCCCGCCCACCCACTCGGCGTTCATATTCCATAAATCAAATAATCCGACATGCAGTTCAACCACTCACCCATGGAGATGATCAATTTAAATGTGCAAAATTAATTGACATGACTCAAACAATCAGATTTGTTGTTTCAAATGCTCTAACATGACATGAGTCATCTTGTGATCCTCCACTATCCTCCCATTTCCTACCACCCGCCCACCTGATTCTCATATTCCTTAATAAAAATCAAATATTTTGACGTCATTCCTGCACCCTAGAATTGAGGAGGATTATACAAGCCTATTTACATGGCCATCTATGCAGGATGATTCTCTCATTGATTTACCATCATCACCCTTACTTCGCTTGCAACCAGTTGTCTTCTTCATTCTACAAAAAAAGGCAATCCTATGATCCCCCATTCCATTCCCCTTGCTCGTTTGAAACCATTTGACCCATCCATTCCTTCAATCCAATCCATCACATAATTCTTCCCATCCCACTCTTGGAATGTCTAATCTCTTAATGAATCAACATAATGGCATCCCTCTCTAGCCTCACCTATAGCTGGTTGTCTCCTTCAATCCACATCACCACATAAACCTTCGCCACCTCGCAAGTGCATATCAAGGTTATCTTCATTACTCCACTATCTCTGAGATGACGAGTCTTTTCCCAAGACATGAATAAGGATTATCCCATCACACTGAGGTTTAATTCTAGTACACTGAGCTTAACCCCAATTTTTGAGCTTTGAGCTTCTTTTTTACTTGTGCGTCATCCAAACACCCATCCACAATGAGCCTAATCAAGTCTCTACATTTCGCATCACAACTGCATCCATACATACACGTATTCTACTTTATTGCCTAAATAGTCCTATCAGACAATTCTGCCCAACGGGATGCATCCTTCCCAGGTCTGGCAGTTTATCCCTAGTCCTACATCCTACTATTGGCAAGAGATGTTGGTTGGCCTTGTGCATTTTGTTTGCATGATTTGATCTTTTTCACTTTGATTTACATCATTTTGTCCTATGACTATTCCTGCCTATGGCTGCTAGGATCATCTTATATCCTGGTATGTTTTGGATGGATGTATACTGGGGCATGTCTTTATGGTATGGTGTGTTTGATGGTTTCTCTTGCATTAACCTACAGCCCTATATCTACATCTATATGGTGTTTACACGATTGTGTGCAAGGGATACCTATTGTCTGAGAGTCAGTCCACGCCTTGGGTTTTTCATAACATCCTTGTTCATATAATTAGTGGTGTAGACTATCCTTGGAAATATCAAAACTAGGTTTGCTCTCCTTATTTCGCACAACAAATCCCTCCATCTCAATCTCATCATTTTCATTTCATCCTACCATTATGCATTTTGGAGACCTCAATTTGTTCATCTTTTCCTTTCTTCCACCTAGTCCTATGTTGTTGTATTATGATTGGCACATTCTAAAAATCATTTCATCGCCATTATCATTTACTTGCATAACCATTAGGTGCATTGTTCATTTTGTTTCATAATCATTGTTCATTTAGTTGCATAACATTAATTGCATTTAAGACATGCAAGCGAGTACATACAATCTTGACTATATATCAAAATGTATCTGTCATGCACATTCGCAATTGCATATTGTAGGTTCATAATAAATATTGATGTAATTTTAATGAAATCTCATTCAAACATTAGCATCTCATCTAGTGTTGTATTCATCATTAATAATCACACTATTCAATATAAAACATTTGAAAAATAATCTCATTACATTTAGATGCATTCAAACATTAATATCTCACATGAATGGTAATGCACGCCATTAATTGGCCTCTTTTTATTTCCACAATCATTAATAATCACACAATTCAATATAAAACATTTAAAGATGATCACGTTAAGTTAGTCAAGAACAAGTTCAACATACTATGCATCAGGATCTCACTCATTAATTTTTCATGCCAATGGTCATGGAAGTCATTAAACGACCACACGGTTTTGGTTTGTTTTATTTTTAGTGGCTAAATAAGGGTTTTCATTACATCATCCGACACATTTAGTTATCATTCATTTAGTTGTATTTTATTAATCACCTCACATTTATCACATCATAATATATAGCATTCATTTGTATCAGATATCATAAGCATAAGCATTATCATCACATAAAAATCCAAAACATGCATATCATATAGACATATCATCCACATGCATCCTCAATCCACAAACATGTCAGAAACATCATAAATAGTATACACATACATATAGAACCATCCATCATGCATCACAAATAAGTCAGATAATATCCATCACATGCATCATCATAACACTAAATCATAATCATAGCATCATCATCCATCACATCATAAAACAATAATCAAATTCCATCAAAGCCCATAATAAAGTCCATACATGCATATACGCTGCCAAAATCGCATCTCATATATATCAAAAAAATGAATGAATGTCAATCATGGTACAATATACATCAACCCCGAAGGGTCAAAATAATCAAGTGTCACATACATATGGTGAGGGCTATCCCATTCTCCCTCTCTTCTCATCCCCACCTCCTCTACTTGCTCCCTTGGATGATCCTACCTCACGGCCTTGAGATGGCCTCATCGCCACTAATCCTCATGACTGCTCGCTATGGATCTTATGGGATCGAGTGCTCTTTGCATAGGATGTTTCCCTCGGCTCTGTCGGCACTACTCCATGATATAACCCCATGTAATAAGCAGCCTCCCGACTCAGAATCTCTGCCCTACGCTATCAACTGGTAAGATCTGCATAAACTTGTGCAAACCCTGTTGGCTCTAGTAGATGTCAGGTTGCATCTCACTTACCTTGTAGTATAACTGCGTCCGCCTTTGCTCTGCTCAGTCGAGAACGGAGTGTGTCCATCTCCCCGTCCATCCTCTCCAACTCTGCCCTCATTTGGCTGATAGCCTCCCCACTCCTCGCCTCCTCTAGGAGTTGGTCAGTCTCATCTCTCTCTTGTCTTAGAGATGCCACCTCTGCCCGAGCAACCTATAGGCTCTCTGTCAGGTCATCCACCTCCCTGATCAGTCGCTCTACCTCTGATTGTGGGCTAGCTTCCCTCACCCTCTCCACTGCTAGCTCCTCCTACAGACTCATTGTCCTCCACCGATCAGTATCCCTATCCTGTAGCTTGGCCTCTAGTCTCCTCTCCCTCTCCCTAGCCCCATCCCTCTTCTAGACAACTCGTTTGTACTCCACCTAGGAGACCCATCCTACCTATGTCTCCCCACCTACCTAACCCTGAACCTATACATCTGGAATGTCCATAGGCTCTGCATCACAACCCTCTCCATCCCCAGGCACTTGTCCAAGCTACATTGTCGGCAGCTATAATGGTACCTCATCATGAGGCACCTATTGTCTCCCCCTCCCTCTTCATGTAGCCTATCCTCTCCCTCCTCCTCCTCCTCCTCATCTTTGTCCCCCTTTGGCTACCACTCCGTTCGCTCGCCCATCCTCATCTCCCCCTATGACCTCATCAATCGATGGTCGCAACTCATTTGCCTCCAGAACTCCAGGAATGCTCAGTCGAACCGGCCTATGTGCCTCCCACCATTGCATGTATACCTTTGTGCAACCAGGATCCTCACTAGCCTGGTATCGCTCATCCCAGACAATGGTCTATGTTGTCTCCCAACTGATCTGGGCCTCCAATGGTCTGACTACCTATCCCCACATCCCATCCTCTCATGTAATCCACAAGTATATCCTCTCATATCCCACCAGATCGTGCACATGCCCGAACTATCACATGACCCGGTGTGGTGCATAGTGCTCAGTGACATATACTAGCATCCCGTAAAGACAACACTCAGTCTGCACCCATACTAGCTGCATGTCCTCCCTCCACCTCTCACAATCCATGTATGGGTGCCAATAGAAGAACATCATCTCATCAAAAGTGCGCCTCCAAAACCACATGGCCCCCAAATGGTGATAGTGCAACAGGTCTTTGTATCTATCGATGTATGGGAACCATCACCACCTCTCATGTCGACCTATTGGCCGCGCTACTGCAATGTGCTCCCATGCTTAAATATGGAGCAATGTGATCCCTATACCAAGATTTTGATAATCCTGGTATAAAGATAAATGCATGTCATGGTACAGTTGTCCCAGCATCAATGCACCCCAATAGTACATCACACAATCCTCTACCATGTAATAAATGCATCTATCCCATCCGATATAAAACTCATGTCCGCTCAGATCTAGCATCATGCGTCCACTAATCAATCCGCAAATAAATAGTACAAGCCCTGGGATGTGTCGAATCTGCATATCTCGGACTAGGTGCATTTGCATCCCCTCCATAGGTAATGTTGTGTACTCGCACACCTGCCACAGATAGTACTCCCCTCTATCCAACCTGTACTTGAGGATGAAGCCTTGGATGGGGATCTTCAAGATCCTCCAAACATCTAGCAATGTGATAGGAGCCTCTCTAGTAAGAAGGTGGAAAGTGCATGTCCTGTTGTCCCACCACTCCACCAGTGCAGTCATCATAGCGGTATGGTCCCTAATCCTGAGCCATCTCCTAAGGATACCTAAGCCCACCATGCTCAGGATCTCCCTCTCGTCTTATCGGAGCTACCTGTATAGCCTCATAGTCGGAGGCCAATACTCTCATGATGTAAGTGGTCCCTGATCCGCCTACATCTAGCCAATTCACTTCATTAACCTTCATAATTTCATTTTATTCTACCTTACCCTATCCTAGCCTATTTTAACCTATTTCCTATTCTATGCCTTCCTTGGGGAACGTATGTGCCCCTTGAACCCATTTCCCTCCCTTCCTGCCCTTCATTTTTCTCCCCTTTGCTTCCCTAGCAGAGACGTTGATTCCCCTCCAATGGAAGCATCGAAACAACGATGCATATGTCACGCCACAGGCAGAGATGTTGAACCACAATCTCTGCCCCCTTCTATCCCCTTTGATCCTGATCAGTGCCTGCGCTTGCGTTAGACCACAAGCACTAGCGTCAGGCCCCCTTCCTTAGCCCTTTAAACGCCTACACAGGCGTTATTCACCTGCGGAGATGTTGAACCCCTATGGAGATGTTGATATGGCGATCAAGGCCTTCGCCTTGCTAACCTTTTGGCCTATTTATTGCCTACAATAAATGCGCTAACCTACTAAAATACAAAGTAGGGTTAAGGTACCTACTAGTGGGCCATATTGCTCTGGTCGTCAATGTCGATAGACCCTCTTGGCGTGATGCTCATGTACGGGAATGTGATCCATCTCTCTCCAAGGGATTTGTGCTCTCCAATCTCCTAAAGGTGTATGTGACAATGACCCCTCATTGGGCCCTGTGTGGCTTATATAGGGCCCCCCATAGCCCCGTTCTCTCGCCCTTCTATCAATTCACTTATTTTCTTCTCCCATCATTTTTTTGTTTTCTCATCTCCCCTTTTCTTCTTTTCTTCTGTCATTTTCTTATTTTCAAGAATTTTTCCGAATTTTTTTCAAAATTCCCGATTAAATTCTTGAGGGGGCATATACCTACCCTCATCTTGACGTTGGGGCATCTCTCTTCTTGTCTATTACCCATTGCCAATTTTGTCGATGCGTAAAAGAGGGGCAAAATGTAGACTTCCAAAATTAATTAAATTAAATATTTAATTAATTTTATCCTTTCTACGTAATAAATTGATTTAATTATGTTACCTTTATTCTTCTCAGAATTAATTTAATTTAATTAGTCATGTCACTATAGTCCAATAATAAAATAAATTGATTTTCCCTATTTCTTTTAAAGTCGTCAAAATTAATTAATTCTTCTAAATTCCCTTTTAGTTAATTAATGATAATTAATTTAGTCATGTGATTCCTACAAATCACTTTCACTATTTCTTCATTAAGCTAATTAATTCTTCTAGAAACCTCATTATCATTATTTCCTAATTTTTAATTCTTCCACTCATTCTCTATCCTCTTGTCAAATCCTCCTACAAATCCCACTTGTCTTCTAATCCCTCATTAGCCCACCTAATCACCCCTCTTAATCATTTTCTAGTGGCTAATTATAAGGATTAGCCACCAAGTCAACCAATAGCCATAAATGGCTAAATCCTCTTGTCCCCTCCTCACCTCCCAACCTTAAATGCACCTATTTCAATCATTTCAAGGATTTCAAAATCTCACACTCTCTCATGTCTCTCATCTTCCCAAGGAAATTTTAATTCCTTTTCCCATTTCCTTTCCCCATGCAAGTCATTATTTGGAAATTTTTAATTCTCTTGTCCTCTCTCTAAGGAAGTTTTAATTCCTTTTATTTCCCCAAGGTACTTGAGGGTATCTTCCCTATGCACCTTGTGGAGTGTGGAGACAAGAAATGTGATCCATATCTCTCCAAGGGCTTTGTGCTCTCCAATCTCCTAAAGGTGTATGTGACAATGACCCCTCGTTGGGCCCCGTGTGGCTTATATAGGGCCCCCATAGCCCTGTTCTCTCGCCCTTCTGTCAATTCACTTATTTTCTTCTCCCATCATTATTTTTGTTTTCTCATCTCTCCTTTTCTTCCTTTTTTCTGTCATTTTCTTATTTTCGAGAATTTTTCCAAAAATTTTCCAAAATTCCCAGTTAAATTCTCACGGGGGCATATACCTACTCGGTCTTGACGTTGGGGCATCTCTTTTCTTGTCTATTACCCATCACCAATTTTTCCGATGCGTAAAAGAGGGGCAAAATGTAGACGTCCAAAATTAATTAAATTAAATATTTAATTAATTTTATCCTTTCTACGTAATTAATTGATTTAATTATGTTACCTTTATTCTTCTCAGAATTAATTTAATTTAATTTAATTAATCATGTCACTATAGTCCAATAATTGATTTATTAAATAAATTGACTATTCCCTATTTCTTCTAAAGTCCTCAAAATTAATTAATTCTTCTAAATTCCCTTTTAGTTAATTAATGACAATTAATTAACTTAGTCATGTGATTCCTACAAATCACTTTCACTATTTCTTCATTAAGATAATTAATTCTTATAGAAACCTAATTATCATTATTTCCTACTTTTTAATTCCTCCACTCATTCTCTCTCCTCTTGTAAAATCCTCCTACAAATCCCACTTGTCTTCTAATCCCTCATTATCCCACCTAAACACCCCTCTTAATCATTTGGTAATGCTAATCCTTATGATTAGCCACCAAGTCAACCAATAGCCATAACTGGCTAAATCCTCTTGTCCCCTCCTCACCTCCCAACCTTAAATGCACCCATTTCAATCATCTCAAGGATTTCAAAATCTCACACTCTCCCATGTCTCTCATCTTCCCAAGGAAATTTTAATTCCTTTTCCCATTTCCTTTCCCCATGCAAGTCATTATTTGAGAATTTTTAATTCCCTTGTCCTCTCTCCAAGTAATTTTTAATTCGTTTTATTCCCCCAAGGTACTTGAGGGTATCTTCCCTATGCACCTTGGGGAGTGTGGACACAAGAAATGCCTTTATTACAAATCTCTTGGTCTCCACACCTTGTCCTCTCATGTCCCCTAAATCCATATGCTTCCTTTCCTTCAATCTCCACCCTTGATTCATCTTCAATCTTGACCATCCATTCATCCCCCTTCAAATCTATAAATTGGGGTCTCCTCTCGTTCATTTCATATCTCCAATTCAAGTAATATTATGCTAGCCTAATAGCTCTAGAATCTTCATTTGTGCATCCATACTATAGCCATATTTGCATCAAAAATCCTCATTTGAGCATTCAACCATCTCTCACTCCACATCCTTAATCACTTGTTGTGCAATTGGAGAGCAATCCACATCCACCAAGAAGGGCAAATCCAAATGTGGAGCACAAGGGCACATCTTCCACTTCATCAAGCCGAATCTGAAGGAGAAGGTATAATTAGTAAGGTATAATGGTTTTATTTTGTGTTTTAATTAGTTTATTTACATTATAACTATTGAATATTGCCTTCCTAGTTTTAACCCTCTTCATGTACCTTGACTATTCATAAAAGGGGATTCAATAATCTTTTAAAATATGAGGTATTATACCACTTTCTATCAAGGGTATCAAGGGTTCAAGGAGATAAATTAGTCAACGTATAATGATTGATGTTGGATGTGTTCCATCTGGTCAGTGAAGGGTAGAATGCACTTATATAATAGTCATATCTTAACATGTTTATCTTATATAAATGAAAATTGAGGAATGGTTATGGATAGCAATGGGTTTAGAATTTCATAGATCTCAATAATCTCTAATAATATTGTGAACTTAATTTCAAAATATTTATTTTAGATACATGGCAACAAATAGCTATAAACATATCGAATACAAAAGGTAGAAACAAAAAGGGGTTTAAAAAAATATTATCAATCAAATAATATGAGGTTCAAATGGAAACAAATGTATTATTTAGAAACTTTGCTCAACAATAATCCAAATGCTTCAAGGATGTGAACAAATTGAATGCCAATGAACTATTGTACACTAGGCTTATCAATTTATTATTTATGAATAATATATATATATATTTATTATATTTGCAATGAATTGACTAATTTCATGACCCTTTCAATTGATTTTTCAAGGACTAACCTCAACTTTTGATAAAAAGCTCTAGAATCTACCAATTATCTATGAATATTCTTACTAAACATCCTTACTATTAGTAAAAAAGATATTTATTCTTTTCATGAATAGGAAACAGTATGTGTACTTGTGGCTTTGAACTTACCTTTACTAGTCAAAGATTTTAGCAATAATTATCCTTTTTCCATGAGTTATGTTGGATCTTCCACTATAATTTTTGCTTTGGTTTCCGCATGTCCTCAACTATGTTGCAACCCTCCTAAAACTTATACTCCTTAAATTATTGTCTAAAGTTGCATTCAAATCATTTACCTTTTGAGGAAGGTATTATTGCTAAGCTTTAGGTTTGCATATATTAACTTACTATTTGGGAGTTAAGAAGATGTATTTTAAAGTTTTTGTTTGCTCCTAAAATAAAAATTATTTACTTGTAGTTGCTAATAAGAATTAATTTCCTCAATATTATCTCTAGGATCATTATCCTTCTCACTTGGGAATTCAGAAGCTAATGAATCCATGCAAACATTTATATTACAAAGTGTATCAAGATAAAATGGTTAGCAAAGTTAGTCAATATATAAACAAACCATAACTATTTCAAGCATGATATCAAGAAAGTATGAAAAAGCATAAATGAGAAACATGAACATAAAGAAAGACTTCACTCATGATGCTCCCTATGCCATTTCGGTCTTCCTTGTCCTCCTCGTCTCCACGAACTGCATTTCTTTGAGGTTGTCAAATGAAGAGTGGGAGATTTAGTAGGGTTAAGTGTGGAATGCTCTCAACTAGCATAACAACATAGATGATGGGTGTAGATATGATAGATCAAAATGGGTATTATGATTGTGCTATGATAAGTGGATAAAAATCCAACATGGGGATGCATAAAAAGTGGATCCTTTGATATGAGATAAGGGCTTCAATTTATAGAGTTGAAGGCTTGTAAATCGACGGTCAAGATTAAAAGGGTGATCAAGGGCTTAAATTGAAAGGGAATGTGGTCCCACACTTGAAGGCTTAGCCTTGTGACAAGTGTCACAAGGAGAAGTGGGTGCAAGGGTAAGTGTGCTCATACATGTGTGAGCAAATCTTGGGAAGTCCAAGAGGTGACAAGTGGAAATACTTGTGGCAAGGTGTAAGGGAAAGTGGAAAAGAGTTTATGACACACGGTCCAAAAGGGGAAAGAGTAGGGTGGCTCTATGGGGAAGAGTATCCTCACACATGTGAGAACCCCTTGGTCAAAGGTGATGTGGACATGTGAAGTGACTTGTGAGTCACATGTGGAGTCACATGTGGGTTTGGGTAGATGTGTAGTATTTTTAATTTGAATAAATACTAACATTGGTTAGGCTTTGGATTAATTAGGATAATGAGGGGATTAGATGATAGGTTTGTAGGAATCACTAAATTGTCCTAATTAATCATGGATTAATTTAGCTAATTAGGATTAGGGATAAAAATAGAATATTCCATAAAGGTGAGTTTGATTTATTAAAAATAAATCAATATTTGGGAGCAATGGAAAGGGGATATATAATTTAATTAATTATAAGGTAATGGTAGGTTAATATGATTAATTAAATTAACCATGTGATAAAGACATAATTAATTAAATATTAATTTAGTCAATTTTTATGTGTCTACACAAGGAATATTGCGTATTTGTGTTGATCATTGGGAACTAGTTTGAAATTTTCTATCTTCAACTAAACCACTTAAAAATCCCCACAAAATTTAGAATAAGATAGCTATGTACTTGAATTCAATTAGTTAAGACTCGATCAATGAAATTAAACACCAAATTTTGATAACCTTTTTGACAAGCTAAAGTATTGGGACATAGATATTCAAGACTATGTTTTAGTGGAAAAGTTATTCACTCTCCTTTGTGAGCTAGTGAAATTATTCTAAAGTTCCATGCTATTTTCTATAATATTATTGATTTTAGGATTTGTGTAGGACTATGTGCAATGTCGACATCTTCTACAACATAGTGGGTCTAGGGCTCTCTTAAATGAATTTTTTTCATTCATTTGAGATGTTTAATGTCGAAGGGGTCTTCTAGTGTTTGAATAAAGGGTTTGCAATGAATAGGATTGAGAATAAATGTCATAAATAATTGTGGTATCATCCCATGTAACATCAATGTCATAAATAATTGTGGTATCATCCCATAGTGGGTCCAGGGCTCTCTTAAATGATTTTTTTTTCATTCATTTGAGATGTTTAATGTCGAAGGGGTCTTCTAGTGTTTGAATAAAGGGTTTGTAATGAATAGGATTGAGAATCAATGTCATAAATAATTGTGGCCTAAAATATTTAGTCGGTCATTACAATAGTGTTAGTAGCAAAACTATGTGCAAAAATAGATGCCCTAGAACCTTATCTAACATCATTTACAATTTGAAGCTAAAGGATTGGACTAGTCGTCGTTTTTTTCTTTTGACACTCATTTAATTAATTCAACAAAATACTATGATCCAAAATTTCCCCTAATTGAGCAGTGAATGTATTCTTAGGAGATTGTCACATGGATATAGAATTCGATGCTAAATTATTAAACTATGCGTAAACTATATTTTTCAAGGAAAAATGAAATATGTTGTAGGTTGCATCTTCATGTTCTATGTTTTACAATCTTGTAGCACACTGGAAAGCTAAGATATGTTCCTCATTTATTCTACAACTATAATTTTTGTACCTAGAAAGATACTTTTCAACATTCCTAGGTAAATCACAAACATATCAAAGAATATGGTTCAAATGGGTAAGTCATGGGAGTTCCATATGTGGTGGTTGGACAAAAACTAGGTTTAAGGGTAGAAATGTGGTAGGTAATGATATTGACCCACAAATTATGCTTGATTTTCCTTTCTCTAAGCTAGGATTTTTATGCCAAACTAGTGGTTGCTCTTAAAGTTTCGTAGATGCAAATTATGACCTACTTAAATGATGCATAGATTGCAAGGTGCCCAAGGTTCTTCAAGTGTCAATTTTGTTGATGTAGATTTTAAACAAATCCTAGTAAAGTAAATAAATACCTCTCATTTTAAGATTTGTTGGTTTTGAGGTGTAAGTTGATTAATCACCATCCTAGAACTCAACAATAGAAAATAAAACAAAACAAAAAAATTCGTAACATCTCTAAGCAATCAAAACACTTATTCACTTCTATATTTCATATACTTTTGATATTGATTCATAAATAAAATTGAAATAATAGAAAAATTAATAAAGAAAAAAGAAGCTGAGATCTATTAGACATTATTCCTAAACTTGAAATCCTTATTTTTATATTTCATACACCATCTCTTGTATAAATAAATGAATATTAGATAAATAATAAATAATGTTAAATCTAAATAAAAATCAAATCAATTATCATCACATAATCATAAACTCAAATGACGTGATCAATTATAGTACATTTCTAGTCAAAATCTCATTTATTTGAAAGTAATCTACAACACAAATACAATAATAAGTTTTAGAGCTGGTCTATTCAGGTTCCAAAACGACAGTACAGATTGACTAACACGCGTGTTAGTCACGCGTTTTACACCGTCGATTTTGCAATTAACGGTTGCGATTGACTAACCTGTCGCTAACACTCTGTACGAAAAATCCGTTTTGGAGCCAGAATAGATGCAGCCCTTAGAAACATGTCAATGAACATACTTCCAAATTAATGAAATTCACCAGAAAAATAAAAAAAATCCAACTTTAATTTTATATTAACATTCTCTATGACATCGAAGTTTGATTATGGCAATATTTTTTTGCTTAATTAATAAAAAAAATCCATCCTTCATGAATGGAGCATAAATTCCTTCATGATGAAAGCACAGCCTCACCAACCAGTTCAATTGTCTTTTTGAAAGAAACACAAACAACTATTATAACCTAATGTAACCAACTCTTAAGACTTTTGTGCCACTTCTGCATATCTAAATCAATTCCAGTTGGGTAAATCATCGAATGCATTCCCATCTTCTCCTCCTGTGCTTCTACATTGTTTCTTATTTCTTTGACTTTTGTGGCTGATAGCTAAACTATTACACCAATCCTCTTAATCTGTTGTACCAAAACACTTATATAAACTCCCATGTCCTCAAGCTACAACTACTTTACATATGCTACACAGGATATTGTAAACAGTACATCTAGCTTATTAAATTCATCCTATAATAATAGGATTTCCGTTATATTGGTCTCTTGAACGAATGACGCTTCCATGACAAAGGCACTCACTTTGCCCATATATTTCATAGATTACAGATGAAGAATAGTTATACTTTTGGATAGATTACAGATGAAGAATAGTTATTCTTTTGGATAGATTACAGATGATCATCCATCAAGAATAGTGTACTCAAATTCTGTCGAGCACTTTGATCTCTACTTGAGGGAATAACTTGCAACTTTGATGTTTGGCCATCAAGAATAACCTTCATCCTAGCTTCAAATTTTACTATCTTGTAGCAGTATGGTTCCGTGGAGAAGTATTTGCAGCTGGGTGTTGATAGTGATAAACTTTTCTTTTAGATTGTGTATTACTATTCAAGTTGAACATCACTGATTGAAGAAATTGAGAATGTCATCAACTGGTGATGTAACTTAATCAACTCCTGTTGAAAAGTATACTTCTTGTTTCATTAATGTACCTTTCACCCTGATTGATTTGAATATTCCCAATAAGAATCAACTCCCAATTATTTTAATATATTCTTTAATGCCATGGGAATCTTGGCCATCTTGTAGTTGATAATTTCCCAATACACATTACACATTACAAATGATATGGGTGGTATTTATGTTATACAACCAATGACCATAAATCACTTGTATTGTATCCACATTAGAATTCCATTGAAGTAAACAAAATGTATCATAATACATCTGTTAAATATGAGTGCATATAGCAAATATTGCCTTTAGTACAACCAACATCTAATTATTTATCTAATTTAACAAAAAAAATGACATCTCCCCGAATGAGGCTTTCATCATCATAAGTAAACATGGTTCCCAATAGAAGAACATGGTCTTAATTTACATTTTCTATATCAATAGCTTATGCAACCTATTTAATAATCATTAAATCTCAAATTATTATCACCAAAGGCCCCATCAAGTAGGAGAATTTACCATGTATTTTGAAGTTATTTGGGTTCTTTGCACATCCTCTAATTACCTCAACAATTTGAAACTCATCTTCCTTTATGTGATAATTTTATTGAATAGTCATTTCTTGATCGTAATGAAAAGTAGGTTCTCGCAATTTGAGCATTTGTCTAAATGTAAAACTATAAATATCTACTATTTTGCTACTTGGATTTTGATAAAGGACTCTATTTTGTAGGATATGCTTTAAATTATGTCATGTGTACATACAAAATTAATAAATAATCAACAAATAATCAATGATAAAATTAAAGAATAAAAATAAATTGAATTAAGTTTTCATACAATAAAATAATCTATTTAACTACAATAATGGCCAAATTAAGAAGTTCACTAATTTTAATTACTAAAATGCTCTTTTCTTTTGTCTTCCATAAACTTCAATTGGTAACATAACCTACTTATCTTTTATTATAATCTTTAAAATAAAATTTTATGAAAATATATGTAAGAATTACTTAAAACTAATAGGAAAATCAAACTACTTGTAAATAAAATCAAAGATAGGTTTGATGTAATTTAATGTAACAAATAAAAAACTATTATTATAGGTTCTACTATTTAGATTATTGACCAAAATAAGGTGATCTTTGCTTTTTTTCAAGAAAACATTAGCTTTTTGACAAAACCATAAGGATCGATTAATAGAAGAACCTCGACTTTCATACAAAAGGATGTTGACAATATTTGCATGATTTGAGGTGGAAGAATCATTATTGTTTACCACATCTTTAACACAAAAAATAGGGGTCCTTTAGACCCCCAAAATCTTTCATATTAAACACCACCATAGGAGATCCAATAGGACGATCAACCAAAACTAGATTAAAAAAATAAAATAAATAAAGGACCAAATTGTGGAAGTTAGCATAGTCAAACCCTACCTTTATACATCTATTAATGAGAAGGCATAGAGAAAAACAAATGCAAGAAGACCTTTGTTGTGTTGTAAATTGTATCCCTTTACAATTTCACTCTCATTTTGAGGTCACTTGGTGTTTGTGCCTCATACCCCTAATTCATGACTAATTGTGTGAATCCCATGGCTAGTTATGGAAACCCAACATAATCCTAAGCTCATTGACCTTGGTTTTGGCTCAAAAATATAGGACTATAGTGCCTAGCACTATAGATATCTTGGACTATGGTTCCTAGCATCATATTCCAATCAATTTGGGCCCAATTTGAACCTCTAATGGTCAATAAAATAAAGAGTAGGAAAGTGCTCATTGATGTTGGCCTTATTTAAAATATAAACCCAAAAAGGTTTTTAAGTTGTGTATAAATAAAACTCCCTCACTCATTAGAACATCTATCACTTTCAAATCACAATTCTTAGCACTCAAATTGAGCATTCAATCAGGCTTTTGAGGAAAAATATGAATTGAAGCTTTCTAGCATTAAAGTTCAACAATCATGATCAATTTATGTGTTACTCCATGAATGAACAACAATCATGATCAAGTTATGTGTTACTCCATGAATGAAGGCATGCATTGTCACCTATCAAGAAACATTGAGATTTGTGTGAGGCTTCAAGGCGAGGGGTTTCACATTAAGATATCATTTGTCAATTCAATCATTTCTTTAAGATTTTCAACCTTTTCCCTACCAAGGGTAAGCTCTTTTTCATCCATTATTACTATTATGAAAGTGGAAATACTTACCCTAGGTTTGACTTAGGCAAAACCCTATACTGATCAACATTCTCTCTCTCTCTCTCTCTCTCTCTCTCTCTCTCTCTCTCTCTCTCTCTCTCTCTCTCTCTCTCTCTCTGTGTTACAGATTCGGCTGTTGAAAGTGATAGAATTGTGCAAAGTAGATTGAGACACACAATTCCAAATTTTGAACAGGCAAAAACCTTAGGACTTATCTGATTAGCTTCATAGTCTTATGATTTTTTGTTTATTTTTGGAGAGAGTGGGCTACAAAACCTCCTAATTTGAGATCCAAAGCCTCAACTTGTAGGACACTTATTTGTACTAAGGAACCTAGCTTCATAGTCCAAGTATTTCGGGCCTAGATTTCAGACACCGGTTCCTCTTTGCATTCTATTTCCAAATCCATGCTTTTGAGTTGATATCTACTTCTATATATGTGTATCCATGTTGATTGTTGTCTATTTTGCATCATTTCTCATCTTAATCATATTAAATAATATCAAATCAAAAAGTGAAACAATTAATCATAGTGCTCAACTCTCCTAGAGGATTGAAGTAGAGCCTAATTAATTATTCCTTATTGAAGTGATACCTCCATTTAGAAATGGTTCCTAGTTTGCATTCCTAGTCTAGTGACAGCCATTTTTTACCATTTCATTTTGGTGAAATCAACATATCTTGCATAATTTCTAATTGGGATGTTTAGATTTGAGTTTAATTTTCATGATTTTTTGAGATTAGAGACATTAATTTTGGAAATTCATCTTTTATGTGCTTGCATTCATTGATTAATCATCATTTTCTTAGCTCATGTTGCTTAAATAGGTAGTTAATTGATCATTTCATGTTTGATCACATAGTTTAAACACTGTTTAATTGCATCATTGCATATCATTTGTTAGTTTCTTGTAGTGTCCTTATTCACGACTACACTAAAGGCATTGAAATCATAAAACAATTCCTTTATTTTTGCCTCCATCTTTTCTTCTTCCTTTCCTAGGAGAAATTATGTGTTGTTGGAGCTTGTACTTGTTTATGAGTTTCATAACCTGTTGATCTAATCCGATATCCCTATGAGAAGAAGTTATAGACTCATGGCTCTCCATGTTATTAATAGTAATGGTGTTGAGCTTGAGTTGAGTGTTAACTTATTCCCACATAGGAGCTTGAGTGAATCATATTATCTTAATCCAACACCTCCCTTGCCTAACATTGTTGATAATCCTTCCCCTCATGCTTCTTATGATGAGGATAGCCCTTCAATAAAAGTTTCTAATGAACAATTGGTAAAGATAGAGAAGAAATTGTTACAAATGTGGTTGTGTTGTCATTGATGTCAAACTTATTTGGTGTTGTCATCGGTGTCATGAGTCTGTGATTGTGTAGTGGTGAGAAAGGTGAAGGAGAAGTTGCATTGGTTCAATTGTGCAATTGTGATATGTGGTCTGAAAATGAGTGTTTAGATTTTGCTATGTTGTTTTGAGGTGGTATTATAAGTATGAG
Organism: Cryptomeria japonica; assembly: GCF_030272615.1. NCBI lineage: Eukaryota > Viridiplantae > Streptophyta > Pinopsida > Cupressales > Cupressaceae > Cryptomeria > Cryptomeria japonica. The sequence goes on along the minus strand of NC_081411.1, from coordinate 590,082,720 downwards.
GTGTTTCTTGAAGATGACTAGTGGAAGTTACAATGTGCAAGAAAGAGTAGTTATTGCCCTCATGGAGGATGCTCTATTTCTCTTTGGTCTTTGAAGAAGATGGCTTGCAATTATAGATATAGTGTCTACATTATGTGGATGTTTCACTTTCATATCTTTAGGTCATCTATTGCTCAGATGGTAAAGTCAGTGGTTGCATTTTGTTGACAGTGTAGTAATCTATTAGGACCGGTCTAGAGAATGCTCCACTATGATGTTTGAAGTGTTGTGGCTTGGAGGACATGTTCATATGGTTCATGAAGTGTTCCAATTTATATTTCATGTGTTCGTTTCGCAAGCAAGTGGAGATGTTATATTTTGTTGTTTGGTGTGGTCAGTTGTGATGGTCCCTTGTCAGCTCAATTAATTTATCTTATTTGGATCATACTCTTCTTAATTGGGATATACATTGGAAGTCGAATTAAGATGTTTTTATGGGTCTTACCATAGCATGTGAAGATCCACATTAAGTAATTTATATTGGGTGATCTTTTTGGGTTGACTAGTTAATGTTCTTTATTGTTTATCTATTTGTTACATTTGATGTCGACTTTGGAGGATGTGTTACTATGTGCAGTTCATTGGAATCGACCTTGAAAGATTTCTTATGATTTATTTAGATCCCCTTTATCTCTTAGAGTGGACCACATTCAATGTAGTTGATCATGGTGGCCAACTTTGTGTAATTCATGTATATTTTATATGTGGTCAACCTAGTTGAAGGTTTCAATGAATAACCTAGTATGTGAATTGATTATGAATGATATATGAGCATATGTGGAGAAGAAAAAGTATAAAATTTAGTTTGTGTTGAGCCTTGGTGATCATTCTCTTCAATATGACAAAGTTTTGAGATAGTAAATGTGTGAGTTATGTTTGCCATGATATTGTTCGCTTGACACAATGGTTCAAGGATAGTTTCATGATTAGGATATATTATTCATTCTGCTGGAAGACAATGTGTCCTTTTGGCAAATTGTGCATATCTATATCTTTCCTTGGAGCAGTGAGCTTCAATAATGTGAGTCCGTTGTATTTTTCCTTGGGATTGTGCATCTCAATAATGCAATTCCATTGTATCTTGCCCTAAGGTTATGTACCTTAGTTTTGCAAGTCAAAGTCATGAGCAACACCAGATACCTTGCCCTTGAGCCTAAAAAATTGTAATTAAATATTCATATTACGAGTGTGATTCTCACTATGGTTTTTCCCAGCTTGGGGTTTTTCATGTAAATCCAATGTTCTTTTATGTATTATATTTTATGGTTTCATGTTTCATTGTTGCAGAGATAAGATAAGTGTGGCATGAGGTTTAAGAGCTTAAAGATAAATTAGTTTAAGCTCCAAACTAATTCCCCCCACCTCTCAGTCGTGTGGTGTGTTCAACAATTGGTATTAGAGAAGAGCTCCTCTAAAATAAGCTTAACCACTTGAGGAAGGTTCAAGATGGCGTAGGAGATCAATTCAACATACCAAAGTTTGATGGAAGAAATTACTTTGCTTGGAAATCATTGACAGAATATCATTTGAATTCTCTATCACTTGGAAAATGGGATTTTATTATGTTTAATTCAACTACTTTGAATGTTGGTCCTACTATTCCAAATGAGGTTAAGAATCATGAAAATAATGTCAAGGAAAACAATATAGTTATCAGTAGTTTGAGTGACTTGGAGTTCATGAAGGTCAATGGATGGAAACCTGCAAAGAAAACTTGGGATAAGCTGAGCAACATTTATGAAGGAGATGAGAAGAGCAAGCAAGTCAAGATGCAGAATCTAAAATACAGATTTAAGACACTAAGGTTATTGGAAGATGATAACATTGAAGGTTACCTGCATTGAGTGAATGAGATATTAAATGCAATCAGAGGCATTGGTGGAGAATTGAAGGAAAATCAAGTTGTGAGAAAAGTTGTGAGGTTTTGCCAAGATCTAGATGCAATGGAAAGCACAAATAAGAGAGAACAAAATAGATGATAGAAATAAACTGTATTCTATCAAGATGCAAAATATGATCAACTGGATCATTACAAGATGTTCAATGAATGCCCGTACAAACAATATAGATGAGCTTGCTTATATAAGCAAGGCTTATGGATATGTGAGTACACAAAAATGACATGTGGCTCAATAGGAAACAAGGGTAGGTAGGAAATAGGTGTGGGTAGGTAGGAGAAACAATAAAATATTCCACATGAGGTGGAATGTAACAACAAGATAAGATCAACACCATAAAAGGTGGAAATTCTCCTACACACACTATCCCAATGTGGCACAAACACCCAAGTGTCTCATACCCAAACTACTATTAAATACATGTACCTAAGTAAACTTAATTATAATGTAATAATATCCAAGATAAATAATTATTTTCACCAACACCCCCCCTTAAGTGCAACATAGGGGAATGCACTAAAGTCTACAATGCAACTAAGCAATGCAAGATGGGTCCTGGCTATGTAACCATGTTAGGTACCCATGTACAAATGCAAATGCAATCTCCCATAAACGGAGAAAGAGAGAAAAACCCAATGGGAAAAAACCCTCCCCCAAAAGAGAGATTATGAAAGCACACAATGCTCTCAATGATGAAAAGAAGAGACAATGAAGCCCCCCTCAATGTCGAATCTCCTGCAAGGATGGTCCAATGATGTTGACCAAAAATACCTCCCCATAAGGAAGAAAGAGAGTCAATGTTGCACCAATAATGTCAAAGTGTGACAAAACCAAGTACCAAGTCGATGATGATGAATCACTCGCTGCAACAAAATAAAGATCAGGCATGGAGACAACCTGCTTTGAGCATCATCTGGATACTTGTAAATGGCAGAAATATTGGTAGAATCCAAGTCTCACGAGAGCCATGCACAAATGTGTACAATCTAAGTCTCAACTGGAGCCATGCACCAAGTCTCACAAGATATTCCTAATCTACGTGTACAAGAGGATTACATCAAATAGTCAAAAATGACAAGATACAAAGAGGTATGGCACTTTATGATAGTACAAGTAAAATATTTCTCAAGAAAGAGCATACATCGTGATAAAATATTCAAATGTGGAAACATGAAAATGATCCCACCAACAAAGAAGCCCTGTAGAATATTGCAGATGAAGATGCCTCCGAATGGAATTTCACCAAGAGATATAAATGAACAACTAACCCCCCATAAAAAGATCATGTTGACACTTGCAAAAAATGGCAAAGTGGACTTCTAATTTCAACTTTACAACTTCTCAAAATGAAATATAAGAGACTTCAACAAATACTGCTAGTGATCTAAACTGAGATCCAGACAAAATACAAGTACCAAATAGGCCAAAAATTACCAAATATTGAAAGTACAATATCCACTCAAAGTCATTGCAAACTAATGGCAGATTATGAAAGTAGACAAAAAATTATGCACTTTCAAAAAAACGGCACCTGAAAAGGAGTCCATATGAGCCCAAATGAAGCCTCCAAAGTTGTAAAAATTGGGATTTCATGATTTCTGAAAAACTTGTATCCGAAAATCAGAAAACCTCTATACCACTGTATAGATCATGAAATTCTACCCCAAAACAAAAAAAAATTGCTCGAAAAAAGGAGTCTGGATGAGTGAGATATCATTATTTGAAAATTGTTTGCAAAATTATAATTTCTGGAAAATTTCTGTCGCAGCTTCAAACTTCAAATGCATCTAGATTTGGCCTTCGAAGTCCAATTTGGATGAAATTGCTGGCAAATGCACACTCCAATGAGAAATTGTAGATGGTTGAAGGTTTTGTCATTGATGGCAACCTTGCAATCATATGATACCGGAAACGACAAACTCTACACCGGCACACAGAACACCGATAGTGAAAGGAAGGATACCGACACCCTGGCCGACAGGAATTTTATTTATAATGTATTTTGTAATTAATTGTAAAATCATTGTAAGCCGACATGGTGAGTTGTAATATGACTCATATATGTATGAGATCATTTTGTAATAGGAAAGTGGTGTGATAGGATGTGAGATATGCAGACCTAATATGTGAATTATAGGTTAAAGGTTTATGTATGTAGCAGAGCTTAAATCGGTACTGGATCTGGCATAGCAGATGCTAATTTGAAGTAGTACAAGACATTGGATTAATATAATCCATTTTTGTAAGTCAGTGTGACTTCTTTTGTAATTGAGCAGTGAGCTCTAGGCACTTGCCCTTCCTGCATGTGCAGGCCCCTATTGTAAGAGTAATATTCCCTTATTGGCCAGTAAGCGAATATTGTGGGTCACAAATCCCACCAAGGTTTTTCCCACACTGAGTTTCCTCATTAAAATATTGTGTTATGGTGTGTGGTTATTGTTATTCTTGTTTACTGCATTATTTATTGTTTACCAGTACACAGTTTTAACATGCTTTTCCTGTTTTAAATCAAGTAAATTTATTAACCGGTTAGATACTGGTTCACCCCCCCCCCCTCTCAGTATCTTTGGGAATCCTAACAGAAACAAAAGGCAAAACTGACTTTCTTGGACCTCCTCAATCCAATGGTAACCTCAGATTTGACCCATCAAGCTTCAATAATAACCTGCAATAGAAAGCTCCAAAATACACAACCCCAAATAGCATCAAATTTCTCTCAATTGGCAAACCAATGACACTCTAATGGCTCTAATACCATGTGATATTTTGCCAAGATCTAGAGGCAATGGAAAGCACAAATAAGAGAGAACAAAATAGATGATAGAAATAATTTGTATTCTATCAAGATAAAAAAATATGATCAACTGGATCATTACAAGATGTTCAATGAATGCCCGTACAAACAATGTAGATGAGTCTACTTATATAAGCAAGGCTTATGGATATGTGAGCACACAAAAATGACATGTGGCTCAATAAGAAACAAGGGTAGGTAGGAAATAGGTGTAGGTAGGTAGGAGAAACAATAAAATATTCCACATGACGTGGAATGTAACAACAAGATAAGATCAACACCATAAAAGGTGGAAGTTCTCCTACACACTATCCCAATGTGGCACAAACACCCAAGTGTCTCATACCAAAACTACTATTAAATGCATGTACTTAGGTAAACTTAAGTATAGTGTAATAATATCCAAGATAAATAATTATTTACACCAACAAAAGTAATGAGGACATTGTCTAGATCTTACAAACCTCAGTTGTATGCTTTTGAAGAAAGTCATAATATGGATACGAATACTTTGGATCAGCTTTATGGATTGTTCTCTGCCTTTGAGATTCTGGAGTTTGAGGGGTTTCACAATGAAAAGAAGGAAGTTGTATTCAAAGCCACCAATAATACTGAAGATTTAACTGAAACAAGCAATGATCTAGATGATATTGAGGCGAACTTTGTGAGAAGACTAAAGAAATGATCTAGAAAATGCGAAGGTAAGTTTCCCTTTAAATATTTTAATTATGGAAGAATTGGTCATTATGATACTAGATGTAATTTAAGAGAAGATAGCTATAAAAAATTCAAATGATGATAAGAAGAGAAAATATATTTATGTGAGAGATGATAGAAACAAAAGAATAGATGACAGAGATAAGCCTAAAAGAGCTTTTGTGTAATGGAGACCTATTCCTCTGAAGAAGAAGATTGTGATCACTCAAATAATGAATCATTATTTTTGGCCATAGAAGAAAAAGACAGTGAAAGGTTTGATACTCCATTTAATGAGAATAATAGTGAAATATCAATGGCTATGAAGACTACACTACATGTAAAAGTGGAACCTAAAGCTTGGACAATTGATTCTTGATGCTCAAATCATATGATAGGTAACAAAAGTAAGTTCGTAAACTGAGAAAATTATGATGATGAATGAGTGAAGTTTGTTGGTGAGGAGGTTGCATCTATCTATAGTAAAGGAATGATATACATTGATGGTAAGAACAAGACAGATGATGTTTATTATGTTAAAGGTTTGAGACATAATATTTTGAGTGTGAGTCAGATTTGTAAGGCTACAAGCTCATATTTTGTGGATCTAGATGTGAGATCAGAAAAGGAGGTTCTAGAAGGTTAGTTGTGGAAGGCATAAAAATAAATGGTAATGTCTATTATGTAAAAAAAACAATAGAAGTAGTTGTTAGTTGGCGCAGAGTAGCAAATTTTGGTTGTGGAACAAAAGAATGGGACATATTAACTTTGACAACATGGTGAAGATCAGTTACACTCATGTTGTGAGAGATTTTCCAAAGATTATCAAACCTACCAATACAATGTGCAAGGAATGACAAATGGGAAATAAACAAGGAACACATTCAAGAACAAGGAATATTCTACTACAATATCTTTGGAGTTGATACATACCAACCTATGCAGACCTACAAGGACAAGAGGACTAAATGGTGAAAGGTATTTTATTTTTCTTATTGATGATTATTCTAGAATGACATGGGTTGCTTTCTTTAAAAAAATAAAAAACACTAGATAGATTTAAGGTATTAAAATCTATGGTTGAAAATATAAATAGATGCAAAGGTCAAATGTTTAAGGTTTGATAGAGGAGGATAATTTACATCAAATGAATTTTCTAGATTTTGTGAAGAACATGGTATTAGAAGGCAATTATCTATACCTAGGACTCCACAGTAGAATGGAGTGATTGAAAGAAATAATAGGATTTTTGTTGAAATGTCTAGAACTATGTTGAAATGTGCTAACTTGCATAATGTGTATTGGAAAGAAGTTGTGCATATTGTTATATATATCCTTAACATGGTACAAGTGAGAGTGAATCACACAAAGACACCTTATGAACTATGGCATGGAAGATCACCTACAATCAAATATTTCAAAATCTTTGGAAGCAAGTACTACATCAAAAGAGATGATGAGGATTTGGCAAAGTTTAATGAAAAATCAAATGAAGGAATATTTATGGGATACTCTACAAAGAGCAAGGCATATCAGTGTTACTGTTGAGACATGGTCCATGTCTCAACAGTTACAACAAAAGGTTGAAGAAGATTGTGGAGAGCACAAATGTTAGAGTAAATGAAGAATGAAATCCAATTGTACTTGAACCTAAGATTGAGATAGATGATATTCTCATTATTGCATAAGAAAAGGATGTTTTGAAAGATAAATAAGAGTCAAATGTAGAAGAAGAGGAACCTGAAAAAGCACCTAAGATACCTGCAAAGTATGTATAGAAGAATAATTTAGAAGATCAAATCATTGGAGACAAAAATAAAGGAGTCCAGACTAGAAGAAGACTTGTTGAGACTAGTGAACAAGAAAAAAATTGTTTCTTATCTAAGGTGGAGCCAAATAATTTTGTAGAGGCTAGCAAAGATGATGGATGGGTGAGGGAAATGGAAGAAGAGCTTAATCAAATAGAAAAGAATCATACATGGGAACTAGTACCTAGACTATTAGACAAGAATGCGATAGGAACAAAGTGGGTGTTCTAGAACAAGTTAAATGAAGATGGAGAAGTCACAAGAAATAAATCAAGACTAGTTTATGAAGGTGATTCACAAGTTGAAGGTATATATTTTGAGGAGACTTCTGCTTCAGTATCTAAGATGGAAGCTTTAAGGATGTTACACCTAGGACTCCATAGTAGAATGGAGTGGTTGGAATAAAGAATAGGATTGTTGTTGAAATGTCTAGAACTATGTGGAAAAATGCTAACTTTCATAATGTGTATTGGAAAGAAGTTGTGCATACTATTGTATATATCATTAACAGGGTACAAGTAAGAGTGAATCACACAAAGACACCTTATGAACTATGGCATGGAAGATCACTTAAAGTCAAATATTTCAAAAAAATTGGAAGCAAGTAATACATGAAAAGAGATGAAGAGGATTTGGGAAAGTTTAATAAAAAATCAGATGAAGGAATATTTTTGGGATACTCTACAAAGAGCAAGGCATGTCCTTGTTACAACAGAAGAAGATTTGTGGAGAGCACAAATGTCAAAGTGAAGAATGAAATCTAATTGTCCTTGAACCTAAGATTGAGATAGTTGATACTCTCATTATTGCATAAGAGAATGATGTTTTGAAAGAAAAAGAAGAGTCAAATGTAGAAGAAGAGGAACCTGGAAAAGCACCTTAGACACCTACAAAGTATGTATAGAAGAATCATTCAAAAGATAAAATCATTGGAGACAAAAATAAAGGAGTCCATACTAGAAGAAGATTGGTTGAGACCAGTGAACAAGAAATTTTTTGTTTATTATCTAAGGTGGAGCCAAATACTTTTGTAGAGGTTAACAAAGATGATGGATGGATGAAGGCAATGGAAGAAGAGTTGGATTGAAAATAAAAGAATCAAACATGGGGATTGGTACCTAGACTATTGGACAAGAATGTGATAGGAACAAACTGGGTGTTCTAAAACAAGCTAAATGAAGATGGAGAAGTCATAAGAAACAAAACAAGACTGGTTTGTAAAGGCTATTCACAAGTTGCAGGTATAGATTTTGAGGAGACTTTTTCTTCAGTAGCTAGGATGGAAGCCATAAGGATGTTTCTTGCATTTGCTACCTACAAAAACTTTAAGGTATATCAGATGGATATCAAGTCTACATTCTTGAATGGAGAACTAGAAGAAGAGGAGTATATTGAACAATCGGATGGGTTTTAGTTGTCAAAATATCCGGATATGGTCTACAGACTCAAGAAGGCACTTTATGGACTCAAGCAAGCTCCTAGAGCTTGGTATGCAAGGTTGAATGTATACTTGTTGTAATATGACTTCAAGAAAGGTACAGTAGATAGTAATCTCTATTTCAAAGTTGAGAATGAGAAGCTACTAATAGTGGTTATATATGTTGATGATATCATTTTTGGTGGAGAATAAGATGTTTTCAAGAGGTTTGTAGAAGAAATGTAGAAATAATTTGAGATGCAAATGATTGGTGAAGTTTTCATTTTTCCTTGGTCTTCAAGTAACATAGTTAGAAGATGTTATTTTCATTTCTCAAACCAAGTATATCAAGGAGATGTTGAATAAATTTGGTATGGAAAATTATAAGGATGATGGATCTCTATAAGTTTTTTAGAAACTTAAGTATAGGTCTATGATTGGTGGATTGTTGTATTTGATTGCCTTAAGACTGGATATTATGCACAACGTTTGTTTGGTTGCAAGATATCAAGCTAATCCAAAGCAATCTCATGATCAAGAAGTGAAAATGATATTCAAATACCTGAAAGGGACTTTGGATTTTAGTTTATGTTATAAGAAGGATGAGGATTTCTCTTTCAAAACTTACACTGATGTTGATTGGGTTGGATGTGTTGGTGACAAAAGAAGTACAATTGGTGGTACATTTTTCTTGAGAGATAGATTGGTCTCTTGGTTGAACAATAAGCAAGATCTAGTGTCATTATCTACAACAGAAGCAAAATATATTGCAACAACATCTTGTTGTACTCAAGTTATGCGGATGAAGCAAACTCTTAAAGATATCAAGGTGATGGGTAAATCCGTGAAGTTGAGTCCACTTAGAGTGGAAGTTTTTGATAGCCAAAAAAATGAAAGTGCACTGAATAAAATGAGATTCCATTATGCTTCGGGCTCCTGAGCCAAAATTTGAAATGGGATCTCATTTCATGGGGGGATCTTGAGCCTAAATATATGAAATAGGATCTCGTTGCAAAAATAAAATGGGATGCCAATTCATAAACAATATCTTGTTTCAAAAAGAAAATGGGATCCTGTTTCTTTTTATATTGTTTAATTGTTTTATATTGAAAATGACTTATATATACATGAAATATATCATTTTTTTTTTATTGTTTAATTATTTTATATTGAAAATGACTTATATATACATGAAAATAACATTAAGTATAATTCACATCTCAATGTCTTTTTCCTTTCTTATAGTTTAAGTTATATTTCATTTAAATATGTCTTTTTCCTTTCTTATACTTTGCATTATATTTCATGTATATATTGACAAGATGTTTGAGAGTGGTTTCATATATCTAGGAATTATAATGCAGATTCTAGATTTTAGAAGATCTTATAAATTTTTAGACAGTCAAATTTCAATAATCAGCAGGCTCCTATCAATATTTTCTCACTCTCTTTATCTAACTCTATTTATCTTCCTTGACCTCTAGACCTGTCTCTCACCATATCACTCTTCCTCTATCCCCTCCCTACCTCTATATCTCACTCTCTCCTCTCTCTCCCAAAATATAGACCTATCTCTCTACCTCTCTCACATCTTTAACTCTATACAAACTATCTTCTTTCTCTCTACACACCTCCCCTCACTCCCTACCTACCTATATTTTCTCTACATAAACCTCTTTACCTCTTTCTACATATCTTTCTCTCCCTCCCTACCAACTTATCTTACATACATCTCTCTCTCTCTCTCTCTCTCTCTCTCTCTCTCTCTCTCTCTCTCTCTCTCTCTCTCTCTCTCTCTCTCTCTCTCTCTCTCTCTAACCCTCCTTACAGCTCTCTCCCCCTCTATACCTATCCATCTCTCTCTACTTATTTATCTCCCCTCTCCCTCTCTTTCTATCCATCCATCTCCCTAATCACTTGCTTTATCTCCCCTCTCAATCTCTCTACCTACCCCTCACTCCTCTTTTGATCTCTACCTCTCCACCCCTCCATCACCTCTCTACTTTTATCTCCCATATATTCCATCTTTACCCCTCCATCCCCTCTCTACTTTTATCTCCCATCTCTACCTCTTTATCTCACTTTCTCCTCTCTCTCTCTCTCTCCCAAAATCTAGACCTATCTCTCTACCTCTCTCTTAAATCCTTAACTCTCTACTTTGTCTCATCTCTTTCTACACACCTCCCTACCTACCTCTATTTCTGTACATATACCTCTTTATCTCTCTCTACATACCTTGATATTGTAAATAGTAATCTAGAACTACTTTACATATGCTACACAATATACTGTAAGTAGTACATCTATCTTATTAAATTCATCTTATGATACACTTTTGAATAGATTACAGATGATAATCCATTAAGAATAGTGTGCTCAAAATTTGTCTTCACACCCTTAGTGGGCAAATTGACCACTTTGATCTCTACTTCAGGGAATAACTTGCAACTTTCACATTTGCCCATCAAGAATTACCTTCATCCTAGCTTTAAATTTTTCTATCTTGTAGCATTATAGATCCATGGAGAAGAATTTCCAACTAGGCATTGATAGTGAATAATCTTTTCTTTTAGATTGTATATTACTATTCAAGTTGAGAATATTTTCTATCATCGTTGTTGAACATCACTAATTGAAGAATTTGAGAATGTCATCAACCGGTGATTCAACTTAATCAACTCCTTGAAAGTTCTACTTGTTTCATTGCAATGATTTGCCTTTTTTGCTCACCAAATGTATCATTTACATAGATTCTCATATATTTCAATCCCAAAGTAGTTTTCAAGTATTGTCTTTCTCCCTTCTAAGATTCATACAAAATAATTCTCTTTAGATGTAGAATGAAAAAATGTCCATGTTTGATAATTAGGCTTGTCTCCTTCGATTATGGATGTCGCTGACATAGGAACTTAGTTTGCATAGGTAGAACAAAAGGGAACTTGTTGGCATTTGCATGAAGATTGCATTAATGATATGTTATGTTGTCATTGATGTCAATTATCTGGTAATGATATTTCTAATATTGTTGATACTGTCTTATAACCAGTAGGAAGAGCTTTGTGAAGGACATTGTAAACTGGTATGTAAGTTTGTGAGTTGAACCGGTAATCGGTGTAAAAGGTTAAACCCTATGTATCTAATGTAACTGGTAAACCCTACCAGTTTTTTTTGTTAAACCCTAACCGATTAAGGTTGTTGAATTGGTTATGTTGGTTTATGATCTGATATTGAGCGGTAATGATGGTGACCCGTATGGTCAGTGTATGAAGACAAGTTCAAAATGTTTTGGTGCATTTGTTTGTCTAGGGAATGAGAAAAATGTATTGCATCTAATGCAAAGCGCATGATGACTTACTGAGCTCGATGTAGCGGTAATCAAGGAGCGATTGAGGTTTTCTTAATTGATGTGTAGAGATTGCTATGAAATCCAACGATCATACTTGTACTGACTTGTTTGTAATCTCGATGAGAGACTTAGGTTTTTGTTGTGTTACTAACCTAATTGATTTGAATTTAAGGTCGATGAAGTTGTTTTGTTTAGAGTTGGCAAGAGTTGGCAGAATTCAGTTGAGTGTGTGGTTGCCAAACCAGATAATGAGTTTGTAGTTTGAGTAAAGGTGGATAGGAGCTTAAAAGGATCTGATAAAGCAAGTGTAGTGATATTCAGATAGATCAAGTAAACTCCTGTTATTTTCTAACAATTACAACAAAATTGAAATCCCCTAACTAGGTAATCTCTAACAAGCTTGGTTACTTATTAAATCCTCTAACAAGGTGATCTATTAGATTGGATTTTTAAATCCTCTACTAAGGTTACTCCTTACAAGGTATTTTCTTCTAACAAGGCATTTGTAGTCAATCCCTTAACCGGGTGATTCCTAATAGGATCAGTTCTTAACGGGACTTCTGTAAAAGTTTTAACAGGCTTGGCTCCTAACAGGGCGAACTTCAGAAGAGTTCAAATATTATCTTGTGAGTCCCATCTCACCGTGGTTTTTACCTATTTGGGTTTCCACATCAAAAATACTTGTGTCATGTGGTGAATGCTTTTGTGGTTATGATCTTATGGTTGATTTGATTAACTACTTGACTATTCTGATAAGGCATGTTAACTGGAAGCATTGAGAAATGGAGTATGTTGACATATGATAAAGCATTTGGATGTTTACAAGTTTAATGTTGTTTACTGTTAAGTTATTGTAACAGTCAACCGGGTTTTCTTATGAGTATTTACAGTGGTATTTCATTTGATAAGTTTACTTTGTGTGATTGAGATTGAGATTGGGAAAGTTTGTATCAGTTTTTCTATTTACTGATTCACACCCCCCCCCTCCTCTCTCAGTAATCTACTGGATACTTATTCTTTCATCATACCATCAATTGGTATCAGAGCATCTCAGGTCCTCTAAGGTCTAAGCCTAACAACTCGATGAAAAGATCTGCTAGATCATGATGAAGAAGGAAGGTTTGAAGTTCAACAGAGAAAACTATAGGATATGGAGTGACATAATGAAAATTTACATCAAGAGTCTAGGAAGTCAGTATTGGGATCATGTAGATACTAAGTATATTGCACCTACTGGGGTTTTGACTGATGATTAGAAGAAAGAACAATAAGAAAATCATCAAGCGTTGGAGGCTATTATCAGTTCCTTGTCTGATGCTCAATATGTAGATGTTCATGGTCTTGAAACTACATATGAGGTATAGAAAAAACTTGAAGAGATTTATAGAGGTGATGAACATGTTAAGATTGCTAAAGAGGAGAGTCTAAGAGGAAAGTTTGATGACATGAGGATGACTGAAGGTGAGAATATCCAATGGTATGGTCAAAGGATAAAAGAGATAGTTGGTGAAATTAAGAGTGTAGGAGGGAAAGTGGAAGATGCCATAGTGATCAGTAAGGTATTGAGAACCCTACTACTGGTCTACGCTATCCGAGTTGCAGTTATTTAGGAGTTGAAACCCATTGACAAAACTAAGGTAACTCTTGTCTCCATCATTGGCAAGCTTACTGCTTTTGAATTAAATGGTTATGATGGTAGTGTACAGAAATCTGAGTCTACATTTAGAGCTTTTGTTTCTAACCCATCTATGAGAAAAAGTAGAGATACTAGTCATGGTTATGAATCCAGATCCAACAGAGATGATGATGAAGACAGTTTAGTGGAGCTTGAAGTATTGTTGGTGAAATGGTTGCATAGAGGTACTGGTAAATATAGAGGTAAATTACCTTTAAAATGTTTTGCATGCAACAAGATTGGTCACATAGCGGCTAATTGTCCTAATGGTGAAAATGAACACAAGAGAGATAAATTCAAGAAGTATAAGGGTAAAGGCAAGAGAGATTGTCTTATTGATATTGATAGTGGTATCACTGATGAAGAATATGATGGTGATGCTAGTGAAGATATTGTGTTTGTAGCTATTAAGGAAGAGATATCAGACCAGAAGGCATTAGTATCCAGGATGGATAACTCTGATGACTAGATCATTGATAGTGGTTGTTCACATCATATGACCGGTGATCGGAGCAAATTTCTTTGCTTGAAGGAACTTGATGATGGTGTTGTTAGATTTGGCAATGACTCACCCTGCATGGCTAAAGGTAAAGGAGTTATTTCTCTTAATGGGAAGAGCAGTGCAGATGATGTCTACTGGGTTGAAGGGATAAAGCACAATCTTTTGAGTGTGGCACAACTCAATGACAAAGGATACCCACTAGAGTTTAAAAATGGTATATGAGAAAATCTTTGACAACAAAGGTGAATTGATTGCAACTGGGAAACAAACTAAAGGTAACATGTTTCACCTTAATTCTAAAGTTAGCAACTGTTTTATTGCAAAAATAGATGATAGTTGGCTTTGGCATAAGAGATTTTGTCATATAAACTTTGATAACATTATTATTTGAGTAAGTCCAAGACAGTGAGAGGTTTGCCTCAGTTAGACAAACCAGTTAATGCTGTTTGCAAATAATGTCAGTTAGAAAATATGACTTCTTCAACTTTCAAAAGCAAATCCTTTTCAGCAGAGCACTTGTTAGATTTGGTTCATACAGATCTTTGTGGACCAATAAGAACAAAAAGCATTCAAGGTGATAGATATTTCATTATTCTCACTTATGATTGCTCAAGGATGACGTGGGTCACATTCTTGAAAGATAAGACTGAAGCTTTTGGTAAGTTCAAGGCATTCAGGGCCTTAGCTGAGAAAGAGAGCGATAAGAAGATAAAATGTCTGAGGATATATCAAGGCGGTGAATTTACTTCTAAGGAATTCACTAGGTATTGTGAAGAGAATGGTATCAAACGACAACTTTTTGCACCAAGGACACCACAGCAGAATGGTATCATAGAAAGAAACAACTGGTCAATTGTTGAAGCTGCTAGGACAATGTTGATATAAGGAGGTGTAGCGAAAAACTTTTGGAGAGAAGTTGTCGGCATAGCTATCTACACTATGAATCGGGTTCTGATAAAGAGAGGTAAGGAAAAGACTCCTTATGAATATTGGTATGGAAGATCACCTGATGTTAGCTATTTTAAGATATTTGGAAGCAAATGTTTTATTAAGGTGATTACATTAGAAAATTTGAGGCTAAAAGTGATGAAGGTATATTTCTTGGCTATTCCACCAAGAGTAAGGCCTACAAATGTTTTAACAATCGGACACAGAGAATTGTTGAGAGTGTTGATGTTCAATGGATGAATTTCCTAAAGTCTCAGAAGGAACCAGTTCAGATAAAAAGGATGAAGATCCTTGCATTTTGTTTTTGGAACCAGAAACTGTGAAATCTAAAACTGGCAAAGCAAATTCTGATGCACTTGTTCGACCGGAACAAATAAATTCAGAAGAGGATGATGATAATGAAGAAGATGAACCTAAAGCTAATGATCATGTTATACCTAGATATGTGAGACTGAATCACAATCTTGAACAAATTATTGGAGATAAGGATGCTGGAGTACTAACCAGAAGAAGAATCGGAGAGAATTCTTGCATGATCTCCACCATTGAACCAAGAACTGCTAAGGGGGCATTTGGTGATGATAATTGGGTTAAAGCTATGGAGGAGGAATTGGATCAAATTGAGAAGAACAACATTTGGATCCTAGTACCCCAACCGGTAAATAAGAATGTTATAGGTACTAAATGGGTATGCAGGAACAAGTTGAATGAAGATGGTGTTGTAGTTCGCAACAAGGAAAGATTGGTTTGCAAGGGTTATGCAAAAGAAGAAGGAGAAGATTATGGCAAAACTTTTGCACCAGTAGCAAGACTGGAAGGTGTCATAAATTTACTTGCATTTGCAGCCCATAAGAAGTTCAATGTATATTAGATGTATGTTAAGTCTGCATTTTTGAATGGGATATTGGAAGAAGAAGAAGTATGCATAGAGCAGCCAGGTGGTTATGCTTTGATTGATGAGAAAGACATGGTATACAGATTGCATAAGGCTTTATATGGATTAAAGCAGGCACCCAGAGCATGGTATGAAAGGCTTCATACACATCTGATGAAGATAGGATTTATGAGAACTAGTGATGATAGTAACATATATCTCAAGTCTGAAGGAGATGAAATACTGGTCAGTGAAGTATTTGTTGATGATATCATGTTTGGAGGTAATGATGTCATGAGCAACGGTTTTGCAGATGAAATGAAAAATGAGTTTGAAATGTCTTTAGTAGGGGAAATAAAAAAAATTCATAGGCTTGCAGATATAGCAAATGAAGAATGGTATTTTCATTACACAGTCTAAGTATGTGAAAGAGGTTTTGAAGACATCTGGCATGAGTGACTGTAAAACAGTTGGGACACCAATGGTTACAGGTTGCAAGTTGTCTAAGTAAGATGAATCTAAGTCTATTGATGAGAAAGAATACATGTCAATGATTGGCAAATTGCACTATGTTGTTCACAGCAGACCGGACATAGCCCATGCGGTTGGCATAGTTGCTAGATAGAAGAATCCTAAGGAAACACATCTGATAGAAACCAAAAGAATTTTTAGATACCTAAAAGGTACTGTTGACTATGGATTATGGTATCCATATGGAGGAAACTTTGATTTGAAGGTATAAATAGATGTTGATTGGGCAGGAAATGTTGATAACTAGAAAAGTACGACCGGTGGAGAATTTCTTCTTGGAGGAAGGCTTGTTTCATGGAGTAGTAAAAAGCAGAGTTGTACTTCACGATCTACTCTTGAAGCTGAGTATGTTGCAGCTTATATGAATTGCACATAGGCTATTTAGATGAGGCACATTTTGGAATATTTTAAGATGAAGATTTCAGAACCTATAAAGATTTTATGTTATAATACAAGTGCCATAAATATAATCTTGTTTTGCACACACGAACCAAGCACATTGAATTGAAGTATCATTTCTTGAGGGAAAAAGTGCAGAGAAAAGATGTTATCTTAGAGCATATTTCTACCAAGGAGCAGCTTGCGGATATTTTTACCAAACCTCTACCTAAGACTACATTTGAGTATCTTAGAAGTCAACTAGGGGTTGTACCCCTTCATGAGGTTAGTTGAGTGTGATGTTGATTGCATCAGTCCCTAAACTACTTGCAGAATTTTACAAGGATTGGTGTAGTGGTGGATGTATTCCACAAGGGGAGCATCAAGTTGCAGTATGTTGTTGATGCACAGTGAAATTTGACATTACATGTTTGACTTTCAATTTGGCATTGTTGTCAAAGGGGGAGAAGAATTATGTGATTATGGGAAGAAAAACCAGTGACAGATTGAAGACAGAGAGAGCATGTGAATACTTGGTAATGTAAACCAAGATTCCTATTCACAATCACAACAGTAATCAATGGTGTTGATATTTGTATTGCCATCAGTGCCAAAGGGGGAGATTGTTGGCATTTGCATGAAGATTGCATTAATGATATGTTGTGTTGTCTTGATCAAGTAAAATCAGGTATTTGAAAGGTACCCGAACCTTGAACAAACCAGGAGAAAGAACTGCTAAAAAAAGTGTCTGGATGCTTCAAAAAATAAAATGAACCCACTGAAAGGGATCAACATAACACAACATTACATAATAAAGTATCTCAGTACAGACAGCAAAAGGAAAGCATAAAGACAGCAAAGAGACCTAACCAGGGACAGCAATAGAAACTAAATACTATTCATAATTTCCTCAGCGTGAACAACCATTTGTTTCATGTTGTTCGCTGAGGTCTTCAGATCCTCCAGCTCACGACCTTCGATGTCACCTTTTTTCTTTATGTTACCTCTGGTCCTCCTTTCACGCCCTTTCTTGTTCGATTGCTCTTTATCACCATCCTTTTCTGCATCATTCTCGAACCTGTTAATAAGGATGTTCATGTTGTCCACCGAGGATTTGAGGATTTGGAAATTTTGGTCAGCAATCTTCTTTACATTGAGCTCCAGCTTGTCAATTCTAGTGCTAAAATCTTTCATTTTATTTTCCATTTCCTTAGGATCTCCCATCTCGTTGACCTTTTTCTCCATTGCCATAATTTTTCCAACCATACATTCAATAGCTTGTGCATTATGCAGAACGGCCACCAGTTCTTTAACATGTTCCACCAAGAGCTTGTCACCAACTGTAATTCTTGCAATGGCCTGTATATCAGTTTTCAAACTGTTAACATCCTTCACCATAGTAGCGATGGTCTCACAGAAGGCCTTAACGGTGTCTTTGTCCCCATTGTCACTTTTATCCCCTTTTTCCTCCTTATGCAGATTTGTGGTATTCACGGTCTCTAAATTATCCATCACCGGGTTACCCTTCCCTTCTTAATCTTGACTTTCAACCACCTTGTTTTCTTCAGCCTCCTCTTCCGATTCAACCTGAACATGATTGAATTCGGAATTGCTCCCCTTTTTAATGTTCTTTTTCTGAGCCTTCTTTCTAGTGGTTTTCCCTTTCCTTTTTTTAGCAGATTTTTCCTCAAGGGATTCAGTTGCAGAGTCCGACATATCAGAGTCCACAATAATCCTCCTCTTCTTGGCCCTAATCCTCCCTTTCTTGCTAGTTTCCTCCGACTCTCCCTTGGTATCCGAGTCAAAATTAAAACCACTATCCTTACTTTTTGTAGTTTCATCTCTAGCATTTTTGCCTTTGATAGGATTTTCAATACACTTCCCCTTTAGCATTTTATAAACCAGGTTCATAAGCCCCTGGTGGAGGGCATGATCGCCTTTAGGATCCTTCTGGATTTCCTTTATAGTATGATCCATAGAACAGGCAAGGTAATAGGGAAGGCTAACCCTTTCTCCATGACAAAAATGATTAAGAAGAATGAAGTGATGCCCCTAGGCCCTAGTAAACCTACCGTCTAAGGTAATGTATTCAATAGAAGCGAAAAGAACAAACCTCCAAGGCCTGCAAATTCTCTTCAGGGAGTGGTAGGAATTGTCAATTTTGATCATCTTTCGCCTCTCTCCATCCATAACTAGAAACTTGTCTGCAGCTTTATCAGATATTCCTCTGTCCCTATAAAATTTCATACCCTCAGTAGACATCTTTGTGGCCTCGGCAATAACCTCTTCATCGACATTCATCATTTGTGAACCAATCATAATTTTTCCATTTTTCTAGTTCTTGATGAGTAAGAAGTAATTGTGGGGTCTTTCCCACTTAGTCATTCCATGAAAACATTCATTCCTCCCAGCTGGAGGATATCCTAGACTTCATCATTCTTTCTCTAGTCCGAGCAGGAAGCAGATTCAAATCTCTTCTTGTTACCTCCCATTTTTCTAGCACCTTCCTTGCAATGCCTTCTCTCGCTTTGATCACTTCCCCTCTGGTTTCTGAGGTTATTCTGTAAGAGTGCCCAGAATCCATACCAAGTAATTATGATAAGGCACCTATAAAAAAGTTCATTATCTTCAAATGAGCCCTGCATCGAAAAAGGTAGAAAGGTCATTAGAAATAATGATTAAAAGTACCACGTTGCCTTATATAGCTTCGGTCTTGATTGAGCAAGGATTTCATTTCACTTGCAATCTTTGTTTCACCATAAATAATAATGATGTCTCTTGATTGGCAGGCCAGGTTGGCAGCCCAGTTAGCACAAGAGTTGGCCTCCCTGTAAGCATGTGTAAAAACACACATGTCAAACTCTTCGCTAATTTTCCTAGTAGCTTTAATAGCATTACTAATAGAACAAGACGGAGGGAATTTCATATTTAAACAGTTGATAATGTTTAAGGAGTCTCCTTCACACCAAACTTTAGTACATTTGGCTTCCTTGGCAAGGATCATCCCATGATAGGCCGCCATGGCTTCGGCTACATGATTGGTTTGATTTCCTATGGGAATACATTTGATGATTTTACATATTCCCCATTCATCCCTTAGGACCACTCCACATCCAGCAACCCCCAGGTTACCCTTAGAGGCCCCGTCAAAATTGATTTTCATCCATCCTCCAAGCGGGCTAATCCATCTCACTCCCTCTCTTGGGTTGCTCTAAACAATCTCTTGAGCCTTTAGTCTCCACTTTTTATAGATACATTGATCCTCCTTGGTGTGAGGATTATCCAAACCACCTATGATATTCAGATTTTCCACTATGCTTCTTCTTATTTTTTCAAACACAATCTTAGCCTTAATAGTCTTTTCCCTGAAAATTCTATCATTTCTCTCTTTCCAAAGACCCCAGCACATGTGGGGTAAAGCAATTTTCCATAATAAGGTTGTGGTTTTGTTTTTTGAAGGGTGATGCCAAGACTTGAAAATTTCCTGAGTCGAATTAGGGAAGCTCCAACTAATATTGAATTGATCCAAGCAGCTTCCCCAAACGTCAGCAGAGAAAGGACAATGGAAGAGCATATGATTTATAGTCTCCTCGTTCTGCTTGCAGAGAATACAGAAACTAGGCATGCTGATACCTCTTTTCTGATATTCTCAATAGTGAGAATTTTGTCTTGAAGGGCTATCCAAAAGAAAATATTGATTTTGGGGATAAGGCCTTTCACCCAAGCTTTGGCCCAGCAAGGACTTTCCATTTTCTTGAACTATTGATGATATAGAGAAGTCACTGAAAAAGTACCACTAGCTATGAGTTTCCAAATTATTTGGTCTTCTTCTTCAATCCTCACCATAGAGTTCATAACTTTGTTCAAACTACCTAAAGACTGATCCACTTGAGATAAGTCTCTCCACTGTCCCTCTTTCCAGTAATCCTCAACCTTGGTTCCAAATCTTTCCTTGCATTGGTTTTGATATCTGTTCCACTCAAGGTTTTCATTCAAAGGGGAATCCAGAAGCCAAGGGTCCTCCCAAAACTGAATAAGATTCCCTTTCCCCAACTTCCACTTTGTACCTTTGATAATTAATTCTCCAGTCCTAGAGACATTTTTCCAAATATTGGAACCAATAGGGATGCTCTCCGCTTTGAGGAAACTTTGAAGATTCGGGCATTGGCTTTTGTATTTGTTGTCCCATAATTTTTTCCACTCTCCTTGATTTCTATATCCTCTCCAAATCTGCTTGGCCATGAGGTGATCATTTATGTCTCTTATTCTTCTAAGGCCAAGACCTCCTTTATTCTTAGGCTTACAGACCTTCTCCCATGCAATTAAGTTCATTCTCTTCTTCTCTTCCACCCCTGTCCATAAGAAGGATCTCTAAATCTTTTTAATGGCCTCAGCATACTTAGCTGGAATCCTGAACAGATTGATGGCATAGAGGGGGATGCTTTGTAGAGTGGATTTAAGCAGTTGGACCTTACCTGCTTGACTAAGGAGAGCTCCCTTCCATCCAGATAGCTTTTTGTGGAATTTATCCACCAAGGCTCCCCAAAAGGTGTCCAGAGGATCAAGGCCTAAGGGGAGCCCCAAGTAAGAAGCAGGCAGACTACCAATTTGGCCCCCCAAAATGTTACTAATTTTAATCCTCCTTCTCTCTGGAGTATTGATAAAATAAACAAAGCTTTTAGACCAATTAATTAGCTGACCAATGGCCTCTCCATAGTTGTCTAAAGCCTTTTTTAGTCTTCTAGAGTCCTTAACAGTGGCTTTTCCCATTAATATAGAATCATCAACAAACTGCTGATGAGAGCATATTTGATCAGCTGAAGAAGGATTCAAACTGCAAAACTCCCTTTTCTCAACCAGCTTACCAATATATCTCCCCAAGAATTTCGCCATGATGATGAAGATCACTGGAGATAGAGGATCCCCCTGCCTGAGACCTCTTGAGGCTTTAAAGAAAGGAGAAGGGGAGCCATTCATTAAAACAGAGAAAGAAGTCGAAGAAACAAGTTGTCTGATAAGGCTGACACTTCTAGGACTAAAGCCAAAAGCAGAGAGAATGTCCAGCATAAAATCCCAATCCACTCTATCGTAGGCTTTAGAGAGATCCAGTTTCAGAAAAAAATCTTCTTTTTTAGAGAATGCCAGTGAGTGGATATTTTCATTCACAAAGATGATAGAATCCAAAATTTGTCTTCCCGGGACAAAACCACTTTGCTGAGGCGAGATGATGGAGGGCAACAGCTTCAAAATTCTAGAGGTTAGGACCTTAGAGATAATCTTATAGAGAGAGTTGCATAAACTTATAGGTCTGAAAAGATCCATAGAGTCTGCCCCATCTTTTTGGGAATGAGAGCAATAAAAGTACCATTAACTTCTTTTAACAGTTTTCTAGCACCAAAAAACTCTTTCACTGCTCTGGTGGCATCATCTCCTATAATATGCTAGTACATTTGGAAGAAAAACATGGGAAAGCCATCCGGACCTGGGGCTTTGTTTCCTTCAAAGGATTTGACAGCTATCAAAATTTCTTCATGGGAAGGGATAGCCGACAGGTGATCATTATGTTCCTTCCCGAAAATGGTAGGTATGTTGTCCAAAAGTTCCCTCTGTGCCTGTATTTCCAAATTCTGATCCTTAGCAAGTAAGTTAGAGAAAAAATCCATAGCAGCCTTGCTCATAGAGGCATCATCAACAACACAGCTGCCATTCACTTTAATCTGAACAATTCTATTCATGGCCTTATGTCTTAAGGTGGACATATGGAAGTATTTAGTGTTCCTGTCCCCCTCCTTTAACCAGATATTCCTTGATCTTTGTTTCTAGTAGGTTTCCTCTTTAGCTATTATATCATGATATCTCATAAGAATAGCATCTTCAATGTTTCTAGACATATTAGTGTAACCATTGATCTGTATTTCATCTTGGATTCTTGAGCTCTAAGAGGGTTGTAGCTTTTGAGGTAAAGATGTTCCCAAAGCAATCCTTATTCCACTTCTTAACATTATCTTTAACATTCTTCAACTTTTTGACCACTTTGTACATGGTGTTCCCTTCAATACTGACCTGCCACCATTCCTTAATCTTACTTTCTAGATCCGGGTGTCTGGTCCACATTTTTTTAAATATATAAAGGAAATGACTCCTTCTATTCTTTAATTCAGCCATGAAGGTTATGGGATAATGATCTGATCCAGCCCTTATGTGAGAGGATAAAGAACATTCATGAAGATTATACCAATCTAAGGAAAGAAGAGCTCTATCGAGTCTAACCTGGATCAGATTCTCACCACTTTTTCTGTTGGTCCATGTGTATTTGACTCCTTCCAACTCCAGATCATGAATTGTATTATTGTTTATGAAGTCCATCAAGTCCAGTCTACTGTCCAGATTAGCTTGACTCCCTCCCTTTTTCTCATTTTCCTTCAAGGGAGTATTGAAATCTCCCATAATTATCCAACTCCTCAGCAAACCTACTTCTCAGCCTAGTTAGATATCTCCACATCTCACTTCTACCAGTCTTTGTGTTGGGGGCATAAATGTTAGTTAGAACCCAAGTTGTACAATTCTTAAAGTGCTTAAATCTTATACAAGCCAAATTGTTGTCCTGAATCAACACCTCTCCTTCTACATTGTTTTTGTTCTAGAAGGTAACAATTCCTCCTGATGCACCTTCTGAACTACCTCCATTGACTCCACCATTTTTGAACATATTCAAAATTTCAACTTTACCTTTAACCATCTTAGTTTCTTGAATCAAAAAAATATCAGGGTTTTTATCTCTAATCATGTTTTTAACTAAATTATGCTTGTGGGGACTATTAAGTCCCCTAATGTTCCAGGAGATGATTTTCATGGATTTTTAGAAATACCTGCCTCAAAGATGGTTCTTTGGGTACCATCTGCTAAGTTTTTGCTTGTTTCCAAAGATCTTTTCTTGACATTTGAGTGTCTTCCTAGAGAAGTGTGTTGTGCTCCCACATCACCAAGCCTGCTTCTGGTGTTTCTAGTCATCGTACTATTGACTGGGTTGTTGTTGTTCTTTTTTTTTTGCTTGTTCCTTCTTTTATCCTCTGCTGCTTCTTCGTCCTCCTGCTTAGTTTCATTCTTCACCAGTGCCTTTTTTATGTCTTCTTCATCTCCCCATTTTGGATCTTGATCTTCCAAAAATGTCAGCTTTCCCTTTGTTGGGGAGGTTAGAGAAATTTTCGATAGCCCTTGGCCCAGAATGGTCTCAGGTTGGGCCTCCTGGAACCAGTCTATTTCTTTCTTTTGATCTTGAGATTCTGAAACAAGGTTAAAGTTATCTCCTTCCTCTTTGTCTGAGGGTTTTTTTTTCGCTTTATCTAGGACTAACTCTTTCTTGTCCTCTTTTGGTTCTTCTTGCTGAGTGTTGTCTTTTTCTTTATACTCTGAGTCCTCAACATTCTTCTCTAGCATCTGAATCTTTAGTTCATTACCCACTTCGCTGGTAATTTCTTCCTCCACCCTTCCTATCTGAGACTGATTCTCTTGATTAAGATCGTTGGATTCCAAGGCTTATAGTGGCTTGTCTACTTTTTTCTAGACCTTAGTTTGGGGGAAGGGTTTATCCTCCATATTTGGACATTTTTTAGCCCAGTGTCCAACCTTTTTACAATGGAAACAGGCAAAGGGGATTGTTTCATAAACAATATTTTGCTTCCACTTCCCCAGTTTCGATTCTATCTCTATTTCCTCTGGCATGTTCATGTCAGGTCTGACTCCAACACAGATCCTAGCTTAAATCAGTCTTCTTCTGGATGTTGTGACCTGGTCAATAGCGATGAGCTCCCTAAAGGTATTGGCAATACCTATAAAAACGTCTTCCTCCCAGAATTCCATTGGGAGCCCAGGTAGTTTGACCCACACTGGGACTTGGACCAAAAAATTATTTCCTTTACCTACATTAGGGTACCACTTCTGGATGAACATAATATATTTACCTATTGTCCAAGATCCACTACAAAGGATGTTTCTTCTATCCTCATCATAGGAAAAAGAGAAAGATAGACAGCCTCTATTCATTGCTACCACATCAACTTGACCTTTCAGGTTCCACTTTCTTTTGACAAATCCATGAACTATTTCTATGTTAGGTCTTGACCCAAAAAAATTACCAATCAACGTGTTTTCCATTCTGGCAATGTTTTGATCTATGATTTGGTCTAGAACAACGATAGAAAACTTGCCTTGAGCTCGATATAGTGGTAATCAAGGAGCGGTTGAGGTGTAAAAGGTTAAACCCTATCTATGTAATGTAACGGGTAAAACCTACCAGTTGTTTTTGTTAAACCGTAACTGATTAAGGTTGTTGAATTGGTTATATTAGTTTATGATCTGATATTGAGCGGTAATGATGGTGACATGTATGGTCATTGTATGAAGACAAGTTCAAAATTTTTTGGCACATTTGTTTGTCTAGGGAATGAGAAAAATGTATTGCATCTAATGCAAAGCATGTGATGACTTACTGAGCTCGATGTAGTGGTAATCAAGGAGCGGTTGAGGTTTTCTTAATTGATGTGTAGAGATTTCTATGAAATCCAATAGTCATACTTTTACTGACTTATTTGTAATCTCGATGACGATGAGAGAATTAGGTTTTTGTTGTGTTACTAACCTAATTCATTTGTATTTAAGGTCAATGAAGTTATTTTGTTTAGAGTTGGCAAGAGTTGGCAGAAATTAGTTGAGTGTGTGGTTGCCAAACCGAATAATGAGTCTGCAGATAGGAGCTTAAAAGGATCTGATCAAGCAAGTGTAGTGTTATTCAGATAGATCAAGCAAACTCCTGTTGTTTTCTAACAATTACAACAAAATTGAAATCCCCTAACTGGGCAAGCTCTAACAAGCTTGGTTACTTATTAAATCCTCTAACAAGGTGATCCATTAGATTGGATTTTCAAATCCTCTGCTGAGGTTGCTCCTTACAGGGTATTTGCTTCTAACAAGGCATTTGTAGTCAATCCCTTAACCAGGTGATTCCTAACAGGATCATTTCTTAACAGGACTTTTGTAAAAGCTTTAATAGGCTTGGCTCCTAACAGGGCAAACTTCAGAAGAGTTCAGATATTATCTTGTGAGTCCCATCTCACCGTGGTTTTTACCTATTTGGTTTTCCATGTCAAAAATACTTGTGTCATGTGGTGAATGCTTTTGTGGTTATGATATTATGCTTGATTTGATTAACTACTTAACTATTATGATAAGGCATGTTAACCGGAAGCATTGAGAAATGGAGTATGTTGACATATGATAAAGCATTTGGATGTTTACAAGTTTAATGTTGTTTACTGTTAAGTTGTTGTAACAGTCAATCGGGTTTTCTTATGAGTATTTCCAGTGGTATTTCATTTGATAAGTTTACTTTGTGTGATTGAGATTGAGATTGGGAAAGTTTGTATCAGTTTTTCTATTTACTGATTCACCCCCCCCCCCCCACTCTTAGTAGTCTACCAGATACTTATTCTTTCATCATACCATCAGAACTTAGGTGTTCTTGCCTAATAATTTTAGACAAAATATCAAGAGAAAACAATGGGCAACTAAAACAAATAGAGTTGTTCTATTACTATGGTATTACTATGGTTGTTAAGAATAAGCCCTTTGTGGGGTTATAAATTTGAGGTATGGAGGAGTTGATGGTTTTCTTATTTTTACCTTGTTGAGATATATAGAGAAATCTTGCTTTGTCCAATTGTTATACTTATTCTAATTATTTAGATGATTTGTCATTATTTTAGTTTGATTCACTATTTTATGTGGTGCCTACTAGCACCTTTCTAACTTTGTTTTGTTTATTATCTCTTTGTAATCTTCCATATTTACATTACAATCATTCATATATATGTAGAAATGTGAACATATTTCCTATTGATCTTAGAAGTCTAGTATTTCAAGTACATTTTCATGATACCTAGAGGATCTTAAGGCATATAATATGACTCTCCAAAATTGAAGGCTACACTATCTTGTTCTACTGCCCTATATAGTTAGGTATTGATGAAATTCATATCATATAAAGATAATTAGAAACTTGATAAGAAATCCAATATTTTTAGGTCTTAAAGCCACTATTATTGAACTAACATATGTATGGTAAATTTCCATGATTTTGAGTTACTCAGAAACATAATATGGAAAGTGAAGAAATTTCAACAATGTACCTTCCACCCTAATTGATTTGAATTTTTCCCATAAGAATCAACTCCCAATTATTTTAATATATTCTTAAATGCCATGTGAACCTTGGCCATCTTGTAGTTGATAATTTTCCTATACAAAAGAGGTAATAACCAGTTATTAAAGTTGTGAAATACAACATCACAGAAACCAGTGAACACATGTATGCAAATAACCTGTTACAACAATGGAAGATTCACACAAAACACAAAAGTTTCTTTGAAACCCTAGAGAAAAAATATGCAATAATAATAATCAGTGATAAGGATTACAAAGGGATCAATCCTTATGAAAGTAGATCAAAACCTAAATATAAAAACCTTAAAAAGCAATTAATAATGAATAATGAATTAATTATTAATGTGCCTAAGTTTAGCTTCCTAAATTTAGCTTAAGTGAAAATAAAGTAAAAGGTGACTTAATTAATAAATGAATATGTTTTAATTAATTAAGTAAAGAACCTTATTACTCCAACACTCCCCCTTAAGATGAAGTTAGGGAGAAGCTAAAAAAACTAAGGAAGAGATGCTTGAAAGAAAAAATGGGTCCTGACAACAATTCCTCGTGAGGTACCCAAGTACAATAAAATCTCTATAAAGTGGAGAAAAGGAGAAAACCCCGTGGGAACAAAACTCCTCTCCAAGAAGAGAAACAAAAAATGAAGGACTAAGAAGCCTCCAAACAAGAATTTTCCAAAATATAGGAACAAAAGACGAGCATGAAGAAACATTGAAGCATGAAGAAGCTGCAAACACTGTCATGGAATGACTACTATGATGTTGAAATAAGAATCTCCTCTGAAACAAAAGATGATCAGGATCAAGAAGATATGAATTTGCATGAGTTCCCTCAATGACACTACTCAAATCCAAATCAGACGGCAAACACGAGGAATACATCTAGAACCCAAAGATACAGATGCAATAAGTACCAATAGTCTGAATAACTGATCAAGTGAAAAATGGAAGATCGCCTCCAGAAATAGGAATGCAAGAGTGTCCATATGGTAAGTGTTCCATCTCACCGAAATGCATGGGTAACCAGCCACTGCATCCGCCTAGTACATAGGAACAAATACTCAATACATAACTCACTCCAACGCGAAACCAAGGAAGCATTAGCACCAACAATAGAAACCCCCCCCCCCCAATAATGTTGACAAGGGAGAGATATGACAGGTACACTGAATCTGAAAGCCATAATGTAGTGCATGAAGAAGAACCAAGAACATCTGACCATGCAAACATGAAAGTACAAGCAAATACAAAGGGTGTGCAAACCAAGGCACACACGCATGAGAAAGGTATGAAACGAAACAAAGGCAAACATCAAACCCCCATGACACTTTATATCATAGTGCGAGTACAATAAGGCACAAAAATGATGTGCAAGATCCCATAATACATGTGCAATACAAAGGCATTGTAGCTCAGTGTGTTTACAAAAAAATAAGCACTTACAATGAAAACTCATAATGTCAAAAAAAAAATACAAGACTAGAAATACATGAATAACAGCCAAAAACGAGTCATCCCATGCAAATGAGAAGTTTCCACAAGCTTCTATGTCCAAGTAATTCACTAGAGTGTGAAAACACAAACAACTAAATAAAATATACCTAGAGTAAAATCTGGAAAAAGTGCATGGATGGATGTGAAGAGCTCTAAAACACCGTCCCAACGCCACTAGAATCGCGAAAAATAGAGAAACTTGTGAAAATTTATGAGCTTGAAACTAAAAACAGCACCTCTAACTTAAAATGGTTGTAGAATGCACCACTAGAAAAGAAAATTAGGTGATAAGACTCACAAATTTTGAAAGTAGACCAAACCAGCTTTCCGACGATATCTCATTTTCCAAAAAAGGATATCGTATGCCCAAGTTATGGCCAAAAGAAAAAACCCCTCTTTTAGGGCACAAAGAGGGTCACAGGGACCATGCAAGCCATCTGTACTGTCGACATCAGCATGGTGTGATGATGATGTCAACAGAATATGTTGAGAATATTCCTTCACCAACCAAAAAAAATCTCCCTGTCGGAAAAAAATTGTGCCCCGAAAAAATGTGTCGGAAAACTAGTCATGGGCCAGAAAAATAATATGTTCTTCGTAAAATCGGACGGGAGCTTGCAAAAGTTGGCGGGTTGGGGCCAGTAAAATTTGGCGGTAGCCGGAAAAACATTGGCATAGGGGGGCAGCAAGAACCACTGAAAAATGGTGGGGGTACCCCACAGTACCCTGTCGCAGGGCTGACAACACCCTTTGTAGGTACTGTCAGTACCCTACGCAGGCCCCCCGATTTTTTGCTTTATTTTTAAAAAAACATTTTACATAGTTTTTTTTTATTGTTTTTTTTTTGAACAATTTAATTTTTTTTTTTGGAAAAAAAAAATTCAAAGAGCATGCAGGTGGCAGTACGACCGAGACAGAGAAGAATTTTGCCCCCGATGCTCCCGTCACTGAAAATAGACAAATTATATATCAAAATTTATGGAATCAGCCTCCTGAATCCAACTGTGAGGTCCTTTTTTGTCCAAATTTCTTCAAAAAATCAGGTGCCCCCTGGATTAAAAAAAAAGTCGGATCTTCAAACCCTCACAAATCTGGCCCCGTGAATAAAAAATTGACAAACAAGAGATCAATCTTGACTATTTCACACATGTCAGATTCAATGGTGAGGTTCAAATCAACCCAAATTGCACATAAAAACTGCTATAGGTAGAATCTTCCAATCAAACAAACAGGAATGCCTCAGGTCTGAAGCTCTAATACCATGTAAAAGTTGTGAAATACACCCTCATAGAACCTAATGAACACCTGTATGCAAATAACCTGTCACAACAATGGAAGATTCACACAAAACACAAAAGTTGTTTTGAAACCCTAGAGCAAAAATATGCAATAATAATATTCAGTGTTAAGGATTACAAAGGGATCAATCCTTATAAAAGGAGATCAAAACCTAAACAAAAAAACCCTAAAAATAATTAATAATGAATTATTTATTAATGTGCCTAAATTTAGCTTCCTAAATTTAGCTTAAGTGAAAACAAAGTAAAAGGTTACTTAATTAATAAATGAATATGATTTAATTAATTAAGTAAAGAACCTTATTACTCCAACACTCCCCCTTAAGATGAAGTTAGGGACAAACTAAAAAAACTAAGGAATAGATGCATGAAAGAAAAAATGGGTCCCGACAACAATTCCTAGTGAGGTGCCCAAGTACAATAAAATCTCTATAAAGTGGAGAAAAGGAGAAAACCCCATGGGAACAAAACTCCTCTCCAAGAAGAGAAACAAAAAATGAAGGACTAAGAAGCCTCCAAACAAGAATTTTCCAAAAGATAGGAACAAAAGATGAGCATGAAGAAACATTGAAGCATGAAGAAGCTGCAAACACTGTCGTAGAATGACTACTACGATGTTGAAATAAGAACCTCCTCTGAAACAAAAGATGATCAAGATCAAGAAGACATGAATCTGCATGAGTGCCCTCAATGACACTACTTGAATCCAAATCAGATGGCAAACACGGGGAAAACATCTAGAACCTGAAGATACAGATGGCATAAGTACCAATAGTTTGAATAATTGATCAATCAAAAAATGGAAGGTCGCCTCCAAAAATAGGAATGCAAGAGTGTCCATATGGTAAGTGTTCCATCTCACCGAAATGCATGGGTAACCAGCCACTACATCCGCCTAGTACATAGGAACAAATACTAAATACATAACTCACTCCAACGCGAAACCAAGGAAGCATTAGCACCAACAGTAGAACCCCCCCCCCCCCCCCCCGCCATAATGTTGACAAGGGAGAGATATGATAGGTACACTGAATCTGAAAGCCATAATGTAGTGCATGAAGAAGAACCAAGAACATCTGACCATGCAAACATGAAAGTACAAGCAAATACAAATGGTGTGCAAACCAAGGCACGCATGCATGAGAAAGGTATGAAAGCAAAACAAAGGCAAACATCAAACCCCCATGGCACTTTATATCATAGTGCGAGTACAATAAGGCACAAAAATGATGTGCAAGATCCCATAATACATGTGCAATACAAAGGCATTGTAGCTCAGTGCGTTTACAAAAAAATAAGCACTTACAATGAAAACTCATGGTGTGCAAACCAAGGCACGCATGCATGAGAAAGGTATGAAAGCAAAACAAAGGCAAACATCAAACCCCCATGGCACTTTATATCATAGTGCGAGTACAATAAGGCACAAAAATGATGTGCAAGATCCCATAATACATGTGCAATACAAAGGCATTGTAGCTCAGTGCGTTTACAAAAAAATAAGCACTTACAATGAAAACTCATAATGTCAAAAAAAATATACAAGACTAGAAATACATGAATAACAGCCAAAAATGAGTCATCCCACGCAAATGAGAAGTTTCCACAAGCTTATATGTCCAAGTAATTCACTAGAGTGTGAAAACACAAACAACTAAATAAAATATACCTAGAGTAAAATCTGGAAAAAGTGCATGGATGGATGTGAAGAGCTCTAAAACACCGTCCCAACGCCACTAGAATCGCGAAAAATGGAGAAACTGGTGAAAAGTTATGAGCTCAAAACTGAAAACAACACCTCTAACTTAAAATGGTTGTAGAATGCACCACTAGAAAAAAAAAATTTTAAAATAGGTGATAAGACTCACATATTTGGAAAGTAGACCAAACCAGCTTTCCGACGATATCTCATTTTCCAAAAAAGGATATCGTATGCCCAAGTTATGGCCAAAAGAAAAAACCCCTCTTTTAGGGCACAAAGAGGGTCATGGGGACCATGCAAGCCATCTGTACCATCGACATCAGCATGGTGTGATGATGATGTCAATAGAATATGTTTAGAATATTCCTTCACCGGCCAAAAAAAATCTCTGCCGGAAAAAAAGTGTGCCCCGAAAAACGTGTCGGAAAACTAGTCACGAGCCAGAAAAATAATCTGATCGTTGTAAAATCGAACGGGTGCTTGCAAAAGTTGGCGGGTTGGGGCCGGCAAAATTTGGCGGTGGCCGGCAAAACATTGGCATAGGGGGTCAGCAATAACCACTGAAAAATGGTGGGGGTACCCCACAGTACCCTGTCGCAGGGCTGACAGCACCCTGCATAGGTACTGTCAGTACCCTATGCAAGCCCCCCGATTTTGCTTTATTTTTAAAAAAACTTTTTACATAGTTTTTTTTTTTTGAACAATTTAATAAATTTCAAAGAGCATGGAGGTGGCAGTACAACCGAGACAGAGAATAATTTTGCCCTCGATGCTCCCATCACCGAAAATAGACAAATTATATATCAAAATTTATGGAATCGACCTCCTGAATCCAACCGTGAGGTCCTTTTTTGTCCAAATTTCTTCAAAAAATCAGGTGCCCCCTAGATTTTAAAAAAAAGTTGAATCTTCAAACCCTCACAAATTTGGCCTCGTGAATAAAAAATTGACAAACAAGAGGTCAATCTTGACTATTTCACACATGTTAGATTCAATGGTGAGGTTCAAATCAACCCAAATTGCACATAAAACCTATTATAGGTAGAATCTTCCAATCAAACGAACAAGAAAGCCTTAGGTCTGAAGCTCTAATACCATGTTAAAGTTGTGAAATACAACGTCATAGAACCTAATGAACACCTATATGCAAATAACCTGTCACAACAATGGAAGATTCACACAAAACACAAAAGTTGTTTTGAAACCCTAGAGCAAAAATATGCAATAATAATATTTAGTGTTAAGGATTACAAAGGGATCAATCCTTATAAAAGGAGATCAAAACCTAAACAAAAAAGCCCTAAAAAATAATTAATAATGAATTATTTATTAATGTGCCTAAATTTAGCTTCCTAAATTTAGCTTAAGTGAAAAGAAAGTAAAAGGTGACTTAATTAATAAATCAATATGATTTAATTAATTAAGTAAAGAACCTGATTACTCCAACACTAATTACACATTACGATATGATAGGGGAGGTATTTATGTCCATACAACAAATGACCATAAATCACTTACATTACACCCATATTGAGATTCCAATGAAGTAAAAAAATGTATCATAGAGTAGGTCACTATATAATGCATCTATTAAACATGAACACATATAGAAAATATTGCCTTTAGTACAAGCAACATCTAAATATTTATCTAATTTGAAAAAAAAAAATATTCCCAAGTGAAGCTTTCATCATAAGTAAACATGGTTCCCAATAGCATAACATTAGCATAACATGGTCTTAATTTACATTTTCTATATCAATAGCTTATGCTATTTAATAATCATTACATCTCAAATTATGATCACCAAAGGCCCCATTAGGTAGGAGAATTTAGCTTTCGTTTTGAATCCTCTAATTACTTCAACAATAAAAAAACTCATCTTCCTTTATGTGAGAATATTTTTGACAAGTCCTTTCTTGATCACAATGAAAAGTAGGTTTTGGCAATTTGAGCATTTGTCTAAATGCAAAACTATAAATATCTACTTTTTAGTACTTGCATTTAGATAAAGGACTCTATTTTGTTAGATATGCTTTATATTAGGTCATGTATACATAAAAAATTGACAAATAATCTAAGATAAAAATAAAGAATAAAAATAAATTGAATTAAGTTTTCATACAATAAATTAATCTGTTTTCTTACAGTAATGCCCAAATTAAGTTCATTAATTTTAGTTATTCAAATTTTATTTTCTTGTGTTTTTCATAAACTTCAATTGGTAACATAACCTATTTATCCTCTATTATTATCTTTAAAAAAAAATTCTATGAAAATATATCTACGAATTACTTAAATTTAATAGAAAAATTAAACAACTTGTATATAAAATCAAACATAGGTTTGATGTAATTTAATGTAACAAAGAAAAATCTATTAGGGTGATCCTTTCTTTTTTACAAGCAACCTTTAGCTTTTGGACAAAACAATGAGGATTGATTACTAGAGGAACCTTGACTTGCATACAAAAAGGAAGTTGACAATATTTGCATGATTTGAGGTAGAAGAATCATTACCATTGGCTACATCTTTAAAATAAAAAATAAGGGTCCTTCAAACCTCAAAAGATTTTATACTAAATACCACCATAGGAGATCCAATGGGATGATCAACCAAAACTAGATCAAAAAAATCCAAAGGACCAAATTGTCTAAGTTAGCATAGTCAAACCCTACCTTTACACATCTATAAATGAGAAGGCATAGAGAAAAATAAATGCAAGAAGACATTTGCAGTGTCATAAATTGTATCTCTTTATGATTTCAATCTCGTTTTGGGCTCACTTGGTGGTTGTTCCTAATGGTCCTAATTCATGAGTGGTTGTGCTCACCCCATGGCTAGTTATGGAAACCTGACACAATCCTGAGCTCATTAACCTTGGTTTTAGCTCAAAAATCAAGGATTATGGTGCCTAGCACCATAGACCTCTTGGACCATGGTTTGTATTTCCATATTATAGTCAATTTTGGCCCAATTTGAACCTCTCATGGTCAGGAAAATAAGAAGCGAGAAAGTATTCCCCAATGTCGACCTTCTTTAAACTTTAAACCCAAAAAAGTGTAAGTTGGGTATAAATACAACTCCCTCTCTAATTTGAACATATATCACTTTCAAATCATAATTTTATCACTCAAATTGAGCATTCAATTAGACATTTGAGGAGAAATATGAAGTCAAGCATTCAAGCATTAAAGTTCAGCAATCATGATCAAGTTATGTGTTCCTCCATGAATGAAGGCATGCATTGACACTACCAAGAAACACTAGGATTTGTGTGAGACTTCAAGGCATTGGGTTTCGCATTAAGGTATCATTTGTCAATCCAATCATTTCCTTAAGTTATTCAACATCTTCCTTACCAGGGATAAGCTCTCTTTCATCCATTATTATTGTTGTGAAAGTGGAAATACTTACCCCGGGTTTGACTTAGGAAAACCCCTATACAAACCAGCAAAGCAGACTGAGACACACAGTTCCAAATTTTGAACAAGTGAAAACCTCAAGACTTATCTAATTATCTCTATAGTTTGATGCTTTTTGGTTGATTTTTTGAGAGAGTGAGCTAAAAAACCTCCTAATATAAGATTCAAAGCCTCAAATTCTAGGACACATGTCTAGACTAAGGAACAAAGCTCCATAGAACACCTATTTTAGGCCTAGATTTTAGACATGGGTTCCTCTCTGCATTCCATTTCTAGATCTATGCTTTTGAGTTGATTTTTCGTTCTATATTTATCTATCCATGTTGATTATCATCTATTTTGCATCATTTCTCATCTTAATCATATCAAATCAAAAAGTTGAACAATTGATCCTAGTTCTCAACTCTCCCAAAAGACTAAAGTTGAACCTAAATAATTATTCCTTAATGAAGTGATATCTCCATCTAGAAATGATTCCTATTTTAGAGAGAAATCATTTTTCACAATTTCATTTTGGTGAACTTGACATATTTTGCATAATTTCTAATTTGAAGGTTCAAATATGAGTTTAATTTTGATTTTTTTAGATTTAGAAACATTAATTTCTTAAATTCATCTTTTGTGTGCTTGCATTAAAGGTATTCAAATCATAAAACAATTCCTTTATTTTTGCCTCTAGCTTTTTTTATTCCTTTCCTAGGAGCAATTATGTGTTGTCGAGGCTTGTACTTGTTTATGAGTTTCATAACTTATTGATCTAAATCTGATATCTATGTGAGAAGAAGTTATAAACTCATGGCTTCTCGTAATTTCAATGCTAATGGTGTTGAGCTTGAGTTGAGTGTTAACTTATTCACACATAGGAGCTAGAGTGAATCATATTATTAATCCATTACCTACCTTGCCTAACATTGTTGATAATCCTTCCCCTCATGCTTCTCATTGTGAGGATGGACCTTTATTACTAGTGTCTGATGAATAATTGATGAAGATAAACAAGCATTTGAAAAATATTCAACAATTTGTCAGTGAAGAGCACTTGGTTGGAGAGGCGGTCCTCTTGATTAAGGGTTTAAGGAAGATGATTAAAAATGATGAGCATGGTGCGGAAGTTATACATGGCATAGCTCACATAGTGGATGAAAACACTATGAAGTTAACTAGTTGCATAAAAGTGCTTGGACATCCCATGCCTATGCCTACAACAATAGCCAATGTTCCTATCTACACATCTTCTATCATGGCCACTATTACAAAAAATGGTAATGTTATCCATGTTAGTGTTGGGGGGAATCCTATCAAGCAATATTCTTATGTTCCACCTTCAACTAATCTCCCTTTTGTTTCTCAAAATATGCATCAGCCATATCCTCCACCCACTTACCACAATCTTCCACCTGCTTACCATAATATACCTTAAAATATTCCATCACAATCCAACTTTTTCCAAACTCATTCATCCACTAAGGCTACTATAAACCATTTGTTGCAAAATGTTTCATCCTTACAACAACATTTGGCCAACATAACATAATCTAAATCCACTATCCATTCATACACTACAATTAGCCTACTTTCTATTGAGATCCTTCAAACCCAATTACCAGAAAGCATTAAG
Organism: Cryptomeria japonica; assembly: GCF_030272615.1. Taxonomy (NCBI): domain Eukaryota; kingdom Viridiplantae; phylum Streptophyta; class Pinopsida; order Cupressales; family Cupressaceae; genus Cryptomeria; species Cryptomeria japonica. The sequence continues at coordinate 590,046,060 of NC_081411.1, read as the reverse complement.
GTCATTTATTTTGAGAAATACAATGGAAAAAGTGACCCCAATACTCGTGTGAAATCATTTTTTTCTTTGTGTAGTGATTTCTTCTTTGACCACAAAATTGTTGCAAAACTCTTTCCTAGATCATTAAAAGAAATTGCTTTGGAATGGTTTTTCTCATTGCCTAATAATTCAATAGTTAAGTTTTAGAAGTTAGTAGATGCATTCTTGCAACATTTTCAAAATAATATTGGGCCACGAGTTATATTGACTAATTTATTGTTTAGAAAACAAGGTGCTAAGTAAAAATTGACTAATTTCATTGGTAGATCTCAATATTTGTAATTATAAATCTCTTATTCTATTTCTTGTGTTGATATTCAAAGACTTTTTATTGATAATTTGCAATCACATATTAGAAAAAAGATTTTTATTTTACAATACCCATCTTTCACATGCTTGTGCACAACACTTCATCAATATCAACTTCGGGTTAGTCAACATGAAGCTTCTTCATCTTTGAATCCAGTTGATAATGTTAGAATAACCAGTGGACAACTGAGAGGGGGGAGAGGTGAATCAGATGTCAATAGATTATATTAATCAAACCACTTTATAACCTTTAATCGAAGCACATAAACATTAAATACCAAAATAGTAGAAACAGATAACGATAAGCAATAAAACTTAAGAATGAAACAGAGAATCAACACAATGCAACCATACCACATAACACCATGATTTGTACGTGGAAAAGCCGGTAAAGGGAAAAACCACGGTGGGAAGCCTACCCATAGTCAGATGATACATCTGTAGAAAGTATGTGATATAATAAGGGACCTGCACATGCAGGGAGGCACACTTCCTAGAGTGTACTGCTCATTACAAAGGAGTCTCACTGACTACAAAGAGGTTATAACTACCTCAATATAATTGGACAATAATCCAGAAGAATTAACTACCAATGATAGCATCTACCATGCCTGATTACAGTCCCAGTTAAGCTCAATACCGAAGGCCTTTGACCTCTTACATAAACCCAATTCAATCACCTACGATCGACCAAATATCCTTCACATATGATATTTCATTCCATGACCATTACCACCACAATCTACAATGAGATCTTACATCAATTTATACAAACCCTAAGGCCTAAACCAATTAGGTCGGCCACCTAAAATATATTACAATAAGATCATTACATACATCCACATTACAATGATATACCATGTCGGCTTTAGACCAAAACAACATTAACCAATCCATAAATCATCCCAGTAACATGTAAAGAACACATAACATGATACCGATCCATAACCTGGACCCAAATAGATTCACCATGCCAAAGAGATGTCTCCAATAAATCGAGGCACGAACAAAGATCACCTTTTGCATCCTGAATTCCATCTAGAAGTCGCACCAACACCACTTATGCATCCTGTCAAAGATTCTCAGTAAAAGCTCTGTTAGTAAAATCTTAAACCCTTACCGGTATAGGCTTACTAGAGTGTATGATAGCATCTGATCATCAAGTCAATACCAACTAACCAAAAAATACTCCAAAAACATCAAACCAAACATATTCCATTGATCCAAACATGTCGGTAATATCCAACTGATAGTCCCTTCTGTCAGTAACACTAGTTCTTTTACCAATAACCAAAATTTGTCTGTCAGTAACCAATCATAACAGCTAGTGTTGACATCAATGACAAAACATCAATGCAACACATAATCAATTCCTTCATATTGCCAACAAATAAGACCAAAGATGATCATAAAACATACCAAGGCTTTATAAAATAAAACAAAAACTTGATTAAGATCATCAAAAACAATTCTTCTAACAACATTGATACTCAAGTTGCAGCCACAACACCCCCTATTGTAGCTCAGCTTTCTTCTAAACCTTTCAAGAATCACAACTTCATACCTCTTTCGAAGTCCTTGCATTCCATTATGCTTAAATTTATTAACAACAACTTGATGAAGCCTCCCCCTATCCATTCTATAGATACCTCCTTCCTTTAACTCCAAAGTCTTTTGTCAATATCATCATCAACCTAAACATCATACAGAGAGATGTATTCGTTTAAAAAATAGAATTCAACCTCATCAATTCACACTTAGGTTAGCACCCACCTTAGTGTGTCTCGTTTTATTTTGAATTTTCAAGGTTCCTTTATGCATTTAATTATTAATTTAATTAAATCTAAAGTCCTCTCTCAACAATTCACATATTATAAAATTGGGCCCTTAACCCTAAGTGTGCCCCTTTTTATTTCATTTTAATTAATCCCGATAAAGTCCTATTTTTTATCTTCAAAGCACCATTTTCACACATCTAAACACCTTGGATTGACCCACCGAGTTGGATTTGACTTTGTAATCATGATATTTTGCATCCCTAGAAATTTAAAAACAAGTCGGTCAGACTATAGCGACCACTACATCAGTCTTGACTTTTTCTCCCCAAATTTTGAGAACTTAATTTGGCGATATTACAATGTTCAAATCCTGCTTTGTGCAAAATTTGATCAATTCTAGGTCAGCCTATGATCAAAATTAAAGTTAGGATTTCATATATATAACCTTTTCTTTCCTCATTTGAATGATCCATTCTCTAGCAATTGAAGGAGACCTCTTATGAAGTGAAAGTGAAGGTTTTTATATGGAATCTACAATCAGAAAATTCATCATTCATCAATTCTTCATCAACCTTTTTCATCATCCATGGAAGCTTAGGAGATATTGAATAATAATAAGGACATCATCGACTATTGATTGGCTTGTACCTCTTGCTTAGGGTTTGGTATGGTTTCCTGTTATTTCATATCGCTATGTGAGTTTTTAGATTTACATTATTGCTTTAGATTCTGTAGCGTCCTAAAATTGTGACACTTGCAATTTCGACTATATTTCGGTCTTCACGATGGCGACGCAACACGCAACCTGAATGGAGACCTCGAAACCTGATTATGACACTGAAAACTGCATTTTCTTGCACCCTGGCCTGAACCTCCTTTGCACCCTACTGTCCCGAGAGGTGGGACCAGGGCGCCCTGGTCCCTGGCCCTATTTTGGGCCCGGTTTCCTATGGGGCTTCGGGTCCTTTTGTTTGCAATTTGGAAAATAAATTTTCCTGGTCCACCTAAGGTCGGGAAAATCAGTCTATTAACCCTAATTGGCAAGTATATAAACTACATTTGCCTCTCCCATTTGAAAAAAAAAGAAGGACATATGTGTACAAGCGGGGAAACTATACTCAAGCATTCAAGCATTCAAGCATTCCTTCAAGTAATTGATCATTTCAAGTCTCCATTCAAGGCTAAGTGTTGCATTCAAGACAAGGATTCAACCATTGAAGAGGAGATCACTTACAACACATTACATGCTACAACATACAACATACAACATACAACAAACAACAACATCTATACCTTCGCATATAAGGATACAAACATCCTTACAACAAGGTATTAGTACTTGTTTTACATTACATTTACAGCAATTTCTCATTTCTTGGTTAATTCCAAAACCGGGGTTTGACCTAAAGGCAAACCCCTAATCCCTAACCCCCCAATCGTCTTCGCTTTTCTGTGTGTAGGTTGCAGGTACGTAGCTGAAATTGAAGATCTAGAATCCTTGTGCAGAGACGAACAGATCCTCCTTCGTTTCACGGATTTTTCAGAGGACCATGGCGTCGGGCGCCATCGTCCCGTCAACTTTTTCTCAAATTTGTAGGACAGCGCCGTATCGACATTTTACAGCTAATTCCAGGTCCGCAGCTTCATCCTATATCCCTATCTCAATTTATAAGCGAATCTGTCTCACTTTCTATGCATTCTTAGCTTAATTCTTCTATCAACATTCTTTACAAAAGAGGGTAGCCTTGTTGTCTTAACCCTTGAAACTCATTTAGCATCCAATCTTGCATTGTGTGGGATTGGATCTTGTGGGTTTCAACCCCTCTTTTGAATGTAAAGTCTCCCAAGTGAAAACCATCAACCCTAGTGACTCTCCCTTCTCTCTCCTCGGAGTTGGGGAGGGGAGAACGACTAGGGTTCGATTATTTTCCGCTTTACATTTTGGTGAACCCGACGTGAACATCCTTTCTGATTATTCATAGTTAGATCTGAAAATTGGATTCCTTGATTACATTTCCATGTTTGATCTTTTGCAAAATTTTAGAGGTTAATTGCATAAAAACCCTAAATTTTCTTTTTAAGTAATTAAACTTGTGAAATGTTTAATTGTTAATGCTTGTTTCAGATCTGCCCTTCTATTACAAATCATCAATTCATATTTGTGCATTAATTTTGAAAATTAAGTGGTTAAGTGTCAAAACCCTAATTTTTGAAACCCTCTTGATTCAACCTTTGTCCGACAATTTCACTGATCAAAACATCTCCAAATCGGCTGTAACTTTGGATTCCGACATAAAATCATAATATCTTTCATCCCTGAAAATTTGGAAAAAAAGTTGCGAGGACCGTGTGCACCCCGAGCGCCATCGTCCCCAACATTTTTTCCGAAATTTCGGGAGCTAGATCTTATTGTATTTTTCTGCTAAAATCCAGAATTTTGGCTGATTTTATCAATTTTAACACCTTCAAAATTACAGTCAAAGTTGGTCTAGTGATTGCTTGGATTGAGGCTTCTAATCATTCAAAAATTGTTGAAATTGAAATTTGTGTCAAAATTGTGTTTCTTACAGTCCTAAATCTGAAAAGTGTGTTATCATTCATTCAAAATTTCAGTGATTTATTCAAATTTTTGCAATTTCTGACTTTTAAAATTAAGTGCTTAATTACAACAACTTTGATTTCCGCTTTCAAAATTGAATTTTGCATGAAATTGAGTCAACCTTCAAATTTCAAAACTTGCATTGCTTTTGGTATTCCCTCTAAAATCATAAGATTCAAAATTTCAGTTTCCCTCTCTTTGTCAAAATTCAAATTTTGCATTTTTCGACAATCTTGGTAGGGTTCAATTTTGAGATTGCAACTTTAATTTGGCCTATCTACAGATCGTAAAATCACTCAATTTTTTTCAGGTTAGCTGTAAAATCATCATAACTTTCATCCCTGAAAATTTCGAAAAAAGTTGCGAGGACCGTGTGCACTCCGAGCGCCACGGTCCCGGACATTTTTTCCGAAATTTCGGGAGATTGTCCTGATTGTATTTAACAGCTTAAATCTAGAAGATTGGTTGGTTTTACTGAAATTTGCTACCTCTAAAATTCAAAATCTTCTCTCTCTCTTTAGTGCATGAGTTTTACAACAATAAGCCCTACTTACACTATTCCCGTTAGACGAAGCCTTAGAATTAAGTCCTTCCAAGGTTTAATTACTGAGGAGATGGAACCTAATTTGAATGGTCTTTTTAACGAGGACATGGGTAATTCCTCTAATCCTCTTAATGATGAAGAAGCTCTCCATGAGGTTTCTGTAGAACAACTTTCAAAATTGGATAACCAATTTGATGATTTTCGACAGTGGATGTCTCAAGAATACCCTGATAGTCAAGCTCTTCCTTTAATTGAGGGTCTAAAACGCATGCTTCAAAGTGATAAGAATGCAATTGATATTTTGCGTGGTATTGCACACATTGTGGATTCAAATGTGATGCCTATGAAAAGTTGTGCCGAAACCTTAGGTTATACACAACCTCCTACTCAAGACAATCATTCTATTCCTTTGACGACTCCTATTGCTAGTATACCTACTTTTACATCAAACATAATGACTACTTCAACACAAGACATTCCTCCTATGATCACCAGTCATGGGGGCAATCCCTCTTCTTCAATTAACCCTCTTCCTTCATTCAATCTGACTGCTTCATTCATTCCTTCAATAAGTGTTCCTATTATATCTCCACAAATGAACATGACGCAAGGGGGCAATTCATTTAACCCTTCCATTCCTCCTTGTAGTGTTCCTCCTGTCCAATCATCTCCTATGACTAACTATCATAGTGTCCCACCACCTTACTCTCTACCTTCTTTCAATAACATAACACCTCCATCTCAATCTAACACATCTAATATGAATTCTTCGACTGAAGCAACCATTAACAATCTTGCACAAACTGTCTCTTCTTTACAGCAACAAATTGCCTCTATGAATCAATCCAAGTTTAGTGTGCCCACCTTTGATGTTGCGAGCCCACTTTCTCTTGATATTTCTCGAGCTATTCCCCCTAAACATGTTGAAATTCTGCATTTGGAGCTTTATAATGGTAAGGGTGATCCTCTAACACATGTTAAGACCTTTCAAACAATATGTACTGATTTTGCTTATGACCAAAGGTTGCTTGCAAAACTGTTTACTAGAACATTAAGAGACAAAGCCCTACAATGGTATTGCTCGTTGCCTTCCTATTCTATTACTTCTTTCGAACAACTTGCAAATGCTTTCATTCAACAATTTCAAAACAATATAAGTCCTAAAGTTACTTTGATTGATTTAATGCATTGTAAACAAGGTGTTAAAGAAAAAGTGACTGATTTCATTGGTAGATATAAGCATTTGTATGCTCAAATTTCTTTTCCAGTGCCTGACAATGATATTCAAAGAATCTTTATTTCTAATTTACAAAAAGATATTCGAGACAAACTCCTGTTTTTTGAGTTTACTTCTTTCCAACAGTTGTGTGCAACTCTTCACAATTATCAACTGACTGTGAGTCAAATGGAACAATCACATCCTATGGCTCCGAGTGATAAGGGTGATAGTAGTCAACAACCATTTGGGAAGTTTAAACCGAACAGAGAGTCCATTAAATTCAATGAAAACATCATCAACAACAATGTGAATGCAGCATCAGGTGTGCCTCCTATTTCTAAGTTTTTCAGGAAAGAAAGAAAGTTTACTCCTTTGAATGAATCATTGCATAGTATTATGAATAAGTTATTGGAACAAAATGTGCTTACTCTTCCTCCTATAAGGCAAATAGATCCTGCAAAGATTAATTCACCCTATTTTGATAACAAATCTTTTTGTCAATTTCATCGTCATCCTGGGCATGATACTGAAAAATGTTTTGCTTTAAAGGGGAAAATTCAAGATTTGATTGATAATAATACTATCTCTGTTTCTGGTGTGAATGATAAAGGCAATACATCTGTAGCTCCCCCTAACCAAAATCTTCAGATTTTTACTGATCCATTACCTTCTCATACCTCTAATGCGATTGATACTACTAATTCCTCTGTCTCACCTGATGATCTTGTGTCTATGACTCCGAATGTGATTAACTTTGTGGAGCAGCAGAAAATCCCTAAAGAACTTTCCATCACCTTTGATTCTAGTGAAACTATTAGGGCACCTGATGGTCCTTTATATATAGTTGCAAAAGTCAAGAACACACCTTGCCGTGGAGTGCTTATTGATCCCTCTTGTATGGTTAATGTCATTACTGAAGAATTTCTTTTTACTTTGCAATTGAATCAAGTGATCTATGATGAAACAGATGTGATTATGAAATTATTTGATGCATTTTCTTCTCCTGCAATTGGTTCTATTACATTACCTATTGAGGTCCATAACAAATCTCTTGATGTGGACTTTGCTATTATTCCATCATCCGAACAATTTCGTGTGAAGCTTGGCTATCCTTGGCTATCTTCCATGAAAGCTATTGCTTCTCCTATTCACAAGTGTCTGAAATTTCCCCATAATGGTGAAGTTGTTACTGTCAATCATAGTCTCTTTAAACCAGTTGAAAGAACTTCTAGTGTTCCTATTGATTATTTTTGGCCTAAACAATTCCAATCTCTTCCTCCGCGAAGTGATCATCTTTTCAAATCTTATCAAAAGTGGAAAACAGATATGATCCTATCTCTAAGTGAACCTAGAGCACCCAAACTTGACATTCCTATCATTCTTAAGAAGGAAGTTTTTCCTTTGAAAGATAAAACTAATGTCTTTCCTCAAGAAGATTCCCAACCCATCCCTATGGATGTGACTATGCCTATGCCGAATAAACTTCCTAAAAGTAGACCTATACCTCCTCGTCATGATGGACTTTGTCTCCTTCCTAAACCAAATATTCCTCCTTTATATGGAGCAGTTCCTCCTCCTTCCTTTTATAGAGAGAAGAGACCTTCCTCTTCTCCTATTATCTAGCCTAAGATACCACAACCTAAACACCCAAGTGATAAGGATGAGAACATTCCTCCTCCTCAATCTTCTCAACTTCCTACTAAGACTAGACGAAATCGTTCTGCACGTGAACGCCGGCGAAAGCGTCGTCTTAGAGCTCAAACTTTGCAATCCCCAAAAACACCTTCAACAAGCATTATTCCATTTTCTCCTCAGCCGACGATTGAGCCGAAATCTCCTAAACATAAGATGCATGATGGTTTTGATCATGTGCGAGTTAAAGATCCTATTTTTATAAATCTTGATGATGATATAGATGAAAATGTTATTCATGATGCAAATGTTACTCCTGTTCATTCTGATAGTGAATATGAATATGTTGATGTTGATAACCATTTATCTAATGAATTTTCTAAAGCACTTATCCTAGCTCCTAGACAAGAACACCGCGGCTTGGGATATGAACATAGCCCTTGTTTGGATCTTGTGATAGTTCCATCTGCTGTGTTGGATGTTCCTCCTCTAGCGTGTTCCCTACCTTCCCGAAACATTGATCAGCAAGATCGGGGGGTAGATGACGTGCTAGACTAGTTTCATTAGCATAGCAGATTCTCTCCTCCTCTCTTTTGTCACTTCTTCTATGTGTTATTCTCATTCTTCTATTTGTTGTCCTTAGTGTTGTCTACTTGAGGACGATGCAAAGCATTGAGATCTCTTTTGGTCTCTCTCATGTTGACTCAAAAGACACATGTGTTCCCTTCTTCTAGGTGACCTTCCTTGATTGGGGAATGACGAACAATTATGCATACATACATATGATATACATGAATTATCATACAGCATACTGACCCCGAGGAAAGCAAAGTCACCTTGTGCTTTATGTTTTGTGTCTATTATCCTTGGGCTTATCTCACACTTGGGGGCTAAATCCTTGTGATAACGTGCTCCTTTCTCATTTCTTATATGTATCACTACCTTAAAGAAATCACCCCCAGTGAGGCATGTGCGATTGCTTTAATGTAGGGGGGCATACATCCCGTTCATATCTTTTCCAGATACTTGAAAATTTCTTGACAAATTTAGCTTTGCCTTGAAAATTTTTGATATCTTTCTTGCATGACTCATAGTGAGGGAACCTTACTACTGACAGTCATGGTTCTCCCTTGTGATCTTCCCTTTTACTTTGTCAATCGAAGTCGTAAGATCCTTAGTCCACTGGGGGCTTGGTGTATCTTGCCTCCTTGACGTGGTGAAAGTCTTTCAATGTTGTTTCCTTGTACTTTACCGGAAGTATGAGCATACGCCTATACTCCCGCTAAAGTGGGGGCTAAATGTAGCATCCTAAAATTGTGACACTTGCAATTTCGACTGCATTTCGGTCTTCACGATGGCGACGCAACACGCAACCTGAATGGAGACCCCGAAACCTGATTATGACACTGAAAACTGCATTTTCTTGCACCCTGGCCTGAACCTCCTTTGCACCCTGCTGTCCCGGGAGGTGGGACCAAACCGCCCAGCGCCCTGGTCCCTGGCCCTATTTTGGGCCCGGTTTCCTATGGGGCTTCGGGTCCTTTTGTTTGCAATTTGGAAAATAAACTTTCCTAGTCGGCCTAAGGTCGGGAAAATCAGTCTATTAACCCTAATTGGCAAGTATATAAACTACATTTGCCTCTCCCATTTGAAAAAAAAAGAAGGACATATGTGTACAAGCGGGGAAACTATACTCATGCATTCAAGCATTCAAGCATTCCTTCAAGTAATTGATCATTTCAAGTCTCCATTCAAGGCTAAGTGTTGCATTCAAGACAAGGATTCAACCATTGAAGAGGAGATCACTTACAACACATTACATGCTACAACATACAACATACAACAAACAATAACATCTATACCTTCGCATATAAGGATACAAACATCCTTACAACAAGGTATTAGTACTTGTTTTACATTACATTTACAGCAATTTCTCATTTCTTGGTTAATTCCAAAACCGGGGTTTGACCTAAAGGCAAACCCCTAATCCCTAACCCCCCAATCATCTTCGCTTTTCTGTGTGTAGGTTGCAGGTACGTAGCTGAAATTGAAGATCTGGAATCCTTGTGCAGAGACGAACATATCCTCCTTCGTTTCACGGATTTTTCAGAGGACCATGGCGTCGGGCGCCATCGTCCTGTCAACTTTTGCTCAAATTTGCAGGACAGCGTCGTATCGACATTTTACAGCTAATTCCAGGTCCGCAGCTTCATCCTATATCCCTATCTCAGTTTATAAGCGAATCTTTCTCACTTTCTATGCATTCTTAGCTTAATTCTTCTATCAACATTCTTTACAAAAGAGGGTAGCCTTGCTGTCTTAACCCTTGAAACTCATTTAGCATCCAATCTTGCATTGTGTGGGATTGGATCTTGTGGGTTTCAACCCCTCTTTTGAATGTAAAGTCTCCCAAGTGAAAACCATCAACCCTAGTGACTCTCCCTTCTCTCTCCTCAGAGTTGGGGAGGGGAGAACGACTAGGGTTCGATTATTTTCCGCTTTACAGATTCATATTTTATTTGTGATTTGAAGCATTTACATTACATTCATTTAGGGTTTTTACTCAAAACATAGGGTAGAACTCTAGTTTGCATTCTTAGCTTGTAGGATCTTATAAACATATGAGATTCTAGGGCACACACTTTTCAATACATTATTAGCTATTTGTGGAGGTGGAAATAACCAAAATAAGGGGTTTGACTAAGTCAAAACCCTATATAGCCACAAACACACCATTTTTCAGCTTGCAAGCACAGGTACAGGTTTCCGTTGGAGAGGACAATTTCTTGGAGATCTCAGTAATTTGTCACAAACCCTTTCCCAAAATTTGGCCCCGGATCTCAAGGACTAGAGCACTCAATGCCCCAGTCCTCAGGACCAGAGTGTCAAGCACCCTGGTCCTCCCTAATAAGGTGAAAATTTTGGTAGATAGGCTTCAGATCACTTCAATTTGTATATTTCCAATTCTTAGCTCAATACAGTTTTTGGGACCAAAGCGCCTAGTGCCCTAGTCCTATCAATTCAGGCTAAGTTTTTAGTATCACGTGCACATCAAAATTCCTTCTTCAAATCTGTATTTTGTGTTTCAGTTTGATTCGATTACCAATCTATTATTATTGTTGTTCTAGTTGCTTTCATTCATCCTATTAGCACAGTTTTGCATCCTCCCACATTTAACACATTCCCTTTCATATCAGAAAAGGAATAGAAACCCTAAAAGTATTCCTTGACTCTCTTTCACAAGAGTTAGTCAAAGTGAATTACTTCCTTAGGCTCTTTTGTATTCCAATGTATGGATGGAAGTGGGATTAGGTCCTAAACTAACTGATCCCATTTTTCACCATGATAAAATATATAGCATTGCCTAATCAAGGCTTGCAAATATTTACCAATCCTTTGTCTTCCCATTCCATGAATTTCATTCAGCATAAATATGATAGCTATAAGCCATTGATGGCATATCCAATAAATCCAACAATGTTGTGAACTTGATATGCCAAGAGAACCTAAGCCTAAGCATGAACCTTATATCACCTTTACCTCAAGTGATATCATTAAAGAACCTGATGGTCCATTATACATTACTATGAAAATTAAAGCCAAAATCTCACATGGAGTTCTTATTGATTCAGTATGTATGGTGAATGTGATTACAAAAGAACATCTTTACATTATAGAAGAACATCTTTACACACAACAATTATATCAAGACACATGATAAATTTGATGTCTTGATCAAGGTGCATGATTGTTTCACTTTTCCTACAATAGGTACAATCACCCTTCCCATACAAGTTGGCTCGAAGTGTTTAGATGTTCCTTTTATGATTATCCCTACCTCATACCAATTTTATGTGAAGTTGGGTCATCCTTGGCTCACATCCATGAAGGAAATCCCTTATACCATCAATAAGTGTTTGAAGTTCCCTCACAATGGACACGTTATAATTATACATCATCCACAGGGGCTTTACTTAGTGAACTTGGGTTATATCACATGTGTTCATGACATACTAAAGAATCCCCCTATTTAAAAAAAAAATGACTGTCACACCCTCCCAATACACAACCCAAATTAAAAACCCCCCTATTTTCACTAGAGAGGCAATATATTGTTTTCGATTTTTGGGATATTAAACCCCCCCAATATGAATGCATGTAATATGATATTGCCTATCCAGTGAAGCCCTCATGACATCATCATCTTTTCCAACCCTTAGCTAATCATGGGAACTTCACCCTTGATTAATTTTGGCCTCAAAAACTTCAACCACTTAAACCTCGTCAAGATATTCTATTCCTGTCCTATCAAAAGTTTAAGTCCAATAGGATATTTGCCTTATCATCAAGTAATCCTTCAGGATCCACTCTAACTACTACGCTAATGATATTTGGTCATTTATAGATATAAAAGTAAATATTCCTACCCCATAGGTAACGAATGAACCACATCCTAGATTGGGAATCCGCCCTACTTAGATATCATTCCTCGTATATATGTTGTGGTTTACCTCCACAATCCTATAAAGGAAAAAGAGGAAAATGCTTGACACCTTCAATCTCTCAACCTTTAGCGGTTCAACTTGTTTCTCCTTCTATTCCTAGAGTAAAGGAAGCAAATGAATTGATGTTGAGTGACTCCCAACCTTCTTCTACAAAAGCTTCAAGTTGTAATAGATGAAATAATAGTGCTAGAGAATGATGATGAATAATTTGTGCCAAGGCTCATGAGCTTGCTTCCAAAAGTGATTGAAGCAGTCACTAGTGAGGAGGGACCTCAAAGAGATCAATCCAGACCGGTCAACAAAAGTGAACACAATGAAAACATAAAGATATGATGGAGGAGGTAATGCAGAATAGATTATTTTAATTCATGAAATTTGATTACAACCAACTGATAACAATCAAGTTACAGCATAACTGGCTCACAGGCTTGCTAGAACATGCTCAAAATACAGAATAGGTCACAACCAAGACCTTCAATCTTAAGATCTATCTTCTATGCATAGTCTCGCTACTTGATTCTTCGATTGATTACATTCTATTGCTCAATTACAATTACATATATGATCCAAAGGATCCGGTCGGCCCAAAAAGGGATGAACACCTGAAGAACAAGACCTAACATGTAAAATCAACAAGGTCGGCCTCCACCAAGAGATTCCTCTAGAAAATACAAAGGATGAACTATAGATCACAGGAAAAGGTCAGCCACACACTAAGGAACATCAGAATCAATGCCCAAGACTCTGCAAGCTTCAGAAGGGGTTCTGGTAGATCATCAAAATAGGTCCAGGCAACTGGTAACAAGAAACTGTCAAGGAAACCGATAGCAATAATTTGTCAGAAAATGATCCAAATGCGATGCGGTTTGGAAATAAGAAAGATGATAAAGTCTTCAAGTAGAATCCAACTCCATAGGGTCCGATGAGCCAAAACCAAGACACACAGAAAGAAAAGTTGAAACTGCAAACAGAAAGGAAAATATTTTTGGTTGATGCAAGATTGCTATGAACCGGGGATGATCTTGCATCAAACAACCGATGAGATTCTGGTTTGGTGGAATGAAGCCAGAAGGGCTGAGGTCTGGATTAGGGTAGAACCGACAAACTATTTTCGGAGGCCGATTTGATATGTAGATGATCTGCAGATCTTATGTTTATGTTGTAAGCATTGTTTGTATCTTGGACTGTGATCCAGCATGTGGCATATGTAGTTCTTCAAGTTGTTCTAAGATTTGTTCATATTTTTTACCTGTTATGTATTATGTGATGTTATGAGTTGTTCTTTCTGCTATCTCTAGCATTGTGTTACCGGTTACTAGTATATCTTGCATGGTGTTTGTGTTAGGCTGCAAGGATGGGATGTCCTTCATTGGAGCTCCTTACATTGATTGCATCAGTGATTATTCTCCTAATCAATTGAATTTTGATTTGATAGCACATTCTCAACCTTCCTTTTCATCTTCCACACCTAGAGAGGAGCCTTACCTTGTCCAACCTGACTAAAATTTAAATTTTTCAATTCAAAATGGTTTTTCTTCTTCCCCTCCTCCTGTCAAACCTCCTATTGTGATCAATTTAGATGACAATAATGATGATATAGTTGAGGATGTTGACAATGCTAATGATGATCTATCTTGAATATTTTCAAAATTATTAGCTCACTCCTAGTGACGCACATTGTGATTCATCATTAGAGAATGGTCCTTGTTTGGCACTAGAGATAACCCCATCTATTGAAGTATTTGTATCTCCTTCAACATTTTTTTCATCATTCCTAAATGATGTTGAGAAATATTGGGAGGTGGATGATTTACTAGACTAGCTTGTTCATGCAATAGATTATTTATTTTGTGTATTTGCTTGCATGTAATGTGATATATTGTAATGTGTTGCTTGGTGTGTCTTTGTTTGTTAAGATCTCTTTGTATGACCCTTGATTGCTCTATTGGTACAAGGATACAAAGGAACCAACCCTATCATAATATTCCTTTATTAGTATCTCGTTATTCCATATGTCATAAATGTGCTCTTTTTGTAAATGTTCTTTTTGTGTTGTCTACTTGTGGATGATGCAAAGCTTTGAGATATTTTTTGGTCTCTTCAATGTTGACCTAAAAAAACTTTTTGCTCATCTTGCATACTCTTCTTCCTTTGTACTTGTAGATCTACTACATTTGGAGGATGAGATATGTTCAAAATAATTATACTTGATATACATGATTTATTTTATGCACATACTAACCCCGGAGAGTGGATCCCTTTGTTGGTGTTGGAAATAAGCTACACTCAGACCGATGATGGACTGGTCCAAGAGGGGCCAGTAGCTCAGTGGTAGAGCACTCCAGTAGCATATGGAAGGTCCTAGGTTCAAGTCCTAGCTAGTCCATGTCTCAACATGGTATTAGAGCTAGGTCCAGACTAGGATCCCCAAGCACACGAGAGGTGTGGCTTAAGAAGGGGTGTTGGTGTTAGAAATAAGCCATACCTGGACTGATGATGGACTGGTCCAAGAGAGGCCAGTATCTCAGTGGTAGAGCACTCCAACATTGTATGGAAGGTCCTAGGTTTGAGTCCTAGCTGGTCCATGTCTCAACACCATTATGTACTCTTTTATATCTTGTGACCATTGCCTTTGCCTATATTTGGGGGCATTTCACTGTTGCGACAAGCTTGTCTTTTAGATGCATGTATGCTACCTAAAAGCAATTGATCCCAGTAAGGCATATGTAATCACTTTAACATGGAGGCATACATTCCACCATATATTACACTGTACATACAGCATGAGATTGGTTTGGACACTTCCATCACACACCATGATATGTTTGGTGCACACTACAACACCCATTTTATAGTCACATTTTTCTCATGTTATCTAGCAAACAAAAATTTGCTATGTAATATTTCTTAGCAAGAGTATTGTAACACACCTTGCTAGACTTGTTTGTGTAAATTGTTTTAAATGGGGTTCACTAGTGTAAACATGAAAACTAGGAATTAATCCCATTCACATCAACATGCATTGGAGAATAATCAATAGGCCCAACTTCAAACCCTTGGGAGAGCTAAGCACTTAGTGATTGATTGTCCTTTTTTATGATTTGATATGATTAGATAAGATGTAATGATAAATGGTGCAAGAATTGGGGATTTTGATAAGAAATGATATAAACAATAGGCTACAAAATTGCAAATTAGAAGAGAAGCTCATATCTACAAATGGGATACAAATAGGAACCCATGGACCTACAATTTAGGGCTAAAAGTGTTGGACTATGTCAATAGGTGTCATTGTATAGGGGGTGTTTTCATCACCTCGGGTGCGTGTAATGCACATCAAGATGCTTTGTAGATCTTCCTCCCAAATTTTTAGCCAAAAAGTGTTAGACAATTTCAACTTTTGAACAATGTTCGGGGTTTTTAATCTATTCTAAATTTGAAACCATGTATCTTTATCTATTTTTTTGGACTTTCTACTCTTTATTGTTCGATTTGTCACCGACACACATAAAAGATGAAAAAAAAATTAGAATGTATAGGGGCTTGCTTAAGTTGAACCTTTATTAGGAATTAACCTCCTCTACAATAATGATTGATTGAAAACAAAGCTTACCCTTACAAGGTAGAGGCTGAAAACCTTAAGGAAATATAGAATTAAAATGTTATAAATTTTCTATGAATATTCTTGCCTTAAATCCTCATGAAAGGTTGATTTTACTAGTTAGGTGTTCATGTGTGTCTTCACTTATGGAGGAAACACATAAACCTCATCATGGATTCCAATTTGAATGCTTGATCTCTCTTTCACTACCTTGAAGATGAATTGATTGCTTGCTTAAATAGGATTGTAAAGAGATGTCTCAATGAGGAAGGAAGACTTTATTTGATACTCAGCCTTATGAAACATGTTGAAATTTTGAAAAAGGTCGATAGCGGGGAGCACTTTCCTACTCAAATTTTTCTGACCATTAGAGGGTTCAAATTTGCGCCCCTTTTGATTAGACCATAGTACTAGGTGTCTTAGTATAGACAACCTAGGCTAAAAACAAGGCTAAGGACCCTGGAAAGGTGTTGAGCCTTCAAATTTGGTAATGGTTTAAGTACAATTAGTCAAGTCTGGGGCATGAGGGGAGACACCAAAGTGAGCCCTAAATGAGTACGAATTATATAAGGATATAATTTATGACACTACAATTTGAATCTCTCTTCTTTAACATGACTCCTAGTAGGCATCCCTTACTAGACCTAGATGTCACGCCTCTTTTCTTATGGATCCTAGTAAGAATCCAATACTAGCCTTATGATGGCATACCTTTATTTTCTCTTGCATGATCCATGTTTATATGTAACTTATGTTGATCACATTGCTCATTTTATCTTGATATTTTGGATCGATAAGATCCTAAGTCCCGACGACTTCGTGTTATATCTATTTGATGTCTTGATGAAATTATTTTTATGTTATCATATACTTTATCGAGTGTATAATTGTAAGGTCATACTCTTGCTAAAGTGGGGGATAAATGTAATATTGTAATTTTATCCCTCTATAATTTCACTCATTTTAGGCTCACTTTGGTGATTGTGCCTCATGTCCCTAATTCATGACTAATTGTGCTCATCCCATGGATAGTTTTGAAATCCTAGCATAATCTTGAACTTATTGATCTTGGATTTGGCTCAAAAAGCTAGGAATATGGTGCTTAGCACCATAGAGCTCTTGAATTATGACACTTAGCCCATAGTCCACTCAATTTAGGCCCGAATTTGAACCTCTAATGGTTTAGAAGCTAAGGAGTAGGAAAGTGCTCCCCAATGTTGGCCTTCTTTGAAATTTAAAACCAAAAAGGTGTAAGTTGTGTATAAATACATATTCCTCCATCATTTGAACATCTATCACTTTCAAATCCTTAAGTGTAACAAGTTCCTATATATCAATCACAAACTCTTGTTGAAACATAGAACCTTTTTGCATCGCTTTCATGATTGTCGTCGTGGTTGCAACAACGAGTTTGATGAAGAATCTCTAAGGGAACGTGCTTTCCAACAGAGGTCAAGCCTTTCACAATCCATTAATAAGAGTAGGCGTATTAACTTGTCCTACCTTCCTGAGAATCCCATCACCTATTGATTCATCCTAGGGCGACCTTTCCCTTTCATCGTACTTCTTTTTCATAATCAATTTCCTTTTTCTGACACATCCATCATCCAATCATCTTCTAAGAACTTAGCATAATCAAATCCAATCAATTCCTATCCATAATCAAACAATCATTTTCAATCCCAATCAATCGATCAAATCAACCTCATCCAAAGGTTCACATCTTTGTGAAAGCTTAATTTAGACCTTATCTTAAATCAATCATCATTTGGCTTTGTGCTTGGGGAATAATCTACCCGAAGTACCCTTGCCTAATCATTTGGGTTGATCAAAACCCTAATCCTTTTGCCCTATTTTGCTTGGGAACACAAGTTCGTCCCACGTAAGACAAGGCCTAATCAATTGATCATAATCCTAAGGTCTAAATTGTAATTAGCCTAGTTGTCACCTCATTTGTGGTTCACATCAATTCCACATCTTCTAAGGTGTCATCCTAATCCAATCAATCTTGTCCTTATCTAAGGACCCTATCCCAATGCAATTTCAATCAACTTCAAAATTTTCTAATTCAATCATCACTTTTTCTCGTCTAAATCTTGCACCAACTTTCACTTCCAAGGTCACCCGTGCATGGTCTTAACTCATGCTCAAAAGGCAAAAATGGCATCTGAAGACTTTGGAATGCCCGATACCAGTATCCTCTACAATCAAGATCTGCCACATCAAGAGGAGCAACTTGTCGATCAACCCCTCTCTCCACATGTACAAACATTCATAAACGACCCTTATAATCAAGGCATGATGGAGAGATTCCTCAAAAATTATGCCAATAGGCTTGTAGCCAAACTCATCGCCTAAGGGGTAGGCTTGCCCCCCGACTTTGATAGATCCATCCTTGATAGGTCGCTGCAAGGTGACCTCACAAACAATTCCATTCTTGATCCTCTTCTTCATCCTCAACCCGCGATATCTGCACCCACAATATCTGCACCCGCAACTTCTATTCCTACGACCATATTCCCTCAAATTTATATTCCTCCTCATATTTCCAATCCACTAGGTTCATTCATCCCCCTTCACAACATCTGTTACCACGGTTCGAGGATCACAAGCTCCTAACACTTCTCAACCTCTTCATTCTTCATATCAATACATTGGTGGTGGTGTTGGCATCCCCTCCTCATCTTATCAAATCCCAATGAACACTACATTCCCAATATCCAAAATGAACAACCCGACATCCTAAAGGAGATTCCATACATGAAGGACCTCATCAAAAATCTCAAGGAAGGGACAAATAAAAGACCTTATTCTTTCCAGGAAATATGTCCATCTCCTTATGATCCATCCATCTTCGTCGCCCCATATCCACTTGGTTTTGAGATGCTCAAATTCAAAAATACAAAGGCAAAGGTGATCCTAGACATCATGTCTATGAATTCTATTTCTTATGTCAAGAGGTATCCCACAATGACATCTATCATAGGATAATTTCCCAAAATGTCTTATGAAAGAGGCCCTTGCTTGGTTCTTCACTTTTCCTCGGGGCTCTATCACATCATTCCCTAACCTGGTCGAGAAGTTTGTGTACCAATATTCCTATAACATTGAGAATGATGCTTCCATGATACACCTATGCAACACAAAGTAGAGGCTCGGAGAAACCTTCGCCAATTTCCTTCAAAGATGGTGGCATCTTCTTAAAAGATTCCCTTAGAAAATACCAGAGCCAAATCAGGTTGAATTATTTCAATGCAACTTGATACCAAAATTGTCCAAACCATTGACTTGTCATGTCTGACCTCCTTCGCGAAAATTTCCAAGAAGGGTATTGCTTTAGAGAACATTCTCTTAGAGGATGGAACTATAAAACCTTGTCAAAAGTCAAATCAAAATTCCTCCTCTTACAATGACAAGCTAAAATTCTGGTCCAAGAATAAAAATGTTGTCAATGATGGGGTCACCGAAGCCAAGCGTGTCCAAACTGCCACCGCACCATCCAAGCCCACCACTACCAACAACTTCTTCAACAACCGATCTTATCCTTGCAACCAATCCAACACTCATGATCAATCACAACCTCACAATACTACTTCCGTCCAAGGTCGTCCTCCTCAGTCCAACAATCAATGTGAGTACACCCCACTAGGTGAGCCCATTGAGGTTATTTTGCAAAAGCTTGTCAAGGTTGGCATCATTGTCTTCCCAATGACACACCCTTTTGATCCTAATCAACCTAAGCCCCAATGGTATAATGAGAATGAATACTGTGACTACCATCGCATCAATGGTCATGACACACGGAAGTGCATGAAACTTAAGAACTATATCCAAGACCTTATTGATAAGGGCGATATTGAGGATGATGTTGCAAATCCTGGTAACTCCAATGATAAGCTTAAAATGTATCGAGACCCATTCCCCAAACATGGTAAGGACAAGGCCTCATCATCTAACAATGTCAATTATGACTATACTAATTATGTCTCTGGCTTTGATTCCCTAGTAGGTCACATAAAACCTGTCAATACCCATGTGAATACCATCACAATCCAAGGAGTTGACCCTCCTCCTAGACCCAGGGTTATGATCCAAGGTGTCCCTCCCCTGCAATCATCCACGCAAACCTCTCAAGCCAAGATAGTCATTCAAGGAGTTGCACCCTCAAATGATTGCAATGTGACCACTCGCCGAGGGAGAGTAACCATTCAAGGAGCTCCCCCTCCTCCTCCACAACCTCCTATGTCATCCACTTTCTGGTATGATATCCTTGATCATCTTGGGAAAACTCCTGCACAAATCTCTATACTAGAGCTCCTCAAAACATCACCCATTCATAAAGAGATCCTTGAACAGGCTCTTCTAGAATCCCGCATCCCTGATAACATCAATGCATCCCAATTTCAAGCTCTCATAGGAAACCTTGATGCTCAACACCATCTCATTTTCACATCCAAGGATACATTTGTTGATGATCCATCCCACACCAAACCCCTTCATATTGAATCCCTTGTATAGAAACATAAAGTTAAGTGAGTCCTTATAAACGGTGGATCTGGTTTGAATCTATGTAAATATAAGTTAATCAAACAACTAGGAATCTCTGAGGACTTCGTTGTTCCATTTGGAAAGATCATTATAAAAGCATATGATGATGCAGAGAGAGTATCCAAAGGCACCATCACATTGCCTCTTCAAGTGGGCCTAACTATTGTGCAAACAACTTGTCAAGTTTTGGACCTTGAGCTTCCCTATAACATCCTTCTTGACCGATCGTGGATCTAGTCCATTCAAGTCGTCCCCTCCACCTACCATCAATGCCTTAAATTTCCAATCAATGGTAGAGAGATTACCATCCATGTGAACCCTAAACCCTTTGAGTATTGCAAACTTCTTGAAGGGAAACATCCTTACCATTGCCCACTCAATAGGCATGCTTCACTTCCCCCATCTAATCTATCCAATATTGCATCCACCTCATCTGAACCTAAGAACAAGGTCAAAATTATTGATAATGGTTGTGTTGAGTATACCCTGCAAAATGCTCTCTACGTGGGTCAACTCCCACCCTCTCCTAAGTCATATGGTAAGCCAAAAGAAATCAAGAAGCAAGATAAACACACTATCAAATGCAAATAAACTACCATCCAACAATGGGGTCCACTTGATGAGGAAAGTTTGGAAATCAATGTTACCTCTTGGTTGTATCGAGAGGAAGATGAAGAACCAATAGACATCCCAAAGAAGATGTATCCAAAAGCATCTGGCATGGTAGATAAGATGGGATACAAAGGACATGGTCTTGGACCAAAAGAAAAAGGTATCAAAGCACCCATCTATCCAATCTCGTATGAGTACAATAGAGGCTTGGGTTTCTCTCCAAAACCTAAGATCACTATCATTGGTGTCCAACTAGACCCTCCTACTAAAGTCAAAGATTTTGATGAAGAGGAATTCCATGAAATGCCTTTCGAATGCCTCAACTATATATTCCATGATGCCCATGTAAACACTGTCACCCCCTTTGCCCCTCCCAATTCATATGAGCTTAAGCTTGTCTACCCTGAAATCATTGATGAGGATCAACACATACCACTCATTTTAGACATTTGTTGTGATGATGATGCTCTCATAGTATTGCTTAACATGCAAGAACTTAATGACCACACATCTGTCAATAGAATTCA
The DNA here is from genome assembly GCF_030272615.1 of Cryptomeria japonica. Classification (NCBI taxonomy): domain Eukaryota; kingdom Viridiplantae; phylum Streptophyta; class Pinopsida; order Cupressales; family Cupressaceae; genus Cryptomeria; species Cryptomeria japonica. The sequence continues at coordinate 590,024,144 of NC_081411.1, read as the reverse complement.
GCTTGATCCAGAAGCTTAATTTGGTAGTTAGGTCAACTCCCTCAGTCGCAAAAATGAATACATAAATAAAAATCAAAGGTCCCGTTGTTAAAACCTTTCCAAGGAACCTTTGGACATGTAAAAAGTAAAAATAAAGGATGCATCTTCAAGTGAAAACCTAGATTAGGCACTTGAGGATGAGGGAATTTACCTCCCTACCATGGTTCCCCCACAATAGAAAACGTCCCCTCTACTCATTGAGGAAATTGACACAATCAACATGGGCACAGAAGAAACACCAAAGAATGTACTCATCACCAAGTCACTCAATGATCGAAAGAAGAAAATTTTTATAAGCTTTCAAAAAGAAAAACAAATTAATTTTGCCTGGTTCATATGCTGACATGTCGAGACTTGATCCTGACTTGGTGGTACACAATCTTGCAGTTCGTCTAGATGCTAAACCTGTCAAGAAGAAATTACACAAGATGCATCCTCAAATTGCCCTCCTAGTTAAAGTAGAACTACAAAAAATGTTGGATGTCAGCTTCATCGGACCCATTGATTATCCTGAATGGGTCTCCAACATTGTACTTGTCGGCAAGCCCGCCGGGGACATCGGAATCTACACTGACTTTAGAGACTTGAAAAAAGCATACCCTAAAGATGAATTTCCTTTGCCCAACATTGACATGATTGTGGAATTGATAGTAGGGCAAGAAATTCTTTCCCTTGTGGATATATTTTCTGACTATAACCAGATCTGCATCGCAGAAGAACATCAACACAAGACTGCATTGACAACACCTTGGGGCACATTCTGCTATTAGATCATGCCTTTTGGTCTCAAGAATGCAGGAGCAACCTATCAACGTGCAATGACAACTATTTTCCATGATCTCTTACACAAGATAATGGAAGATTACATGGATGACCTTCTCGGCAAGTCAAAAACAAGAGGTGAACACATTCCAATCCTAAGGTAGATTTTTGAGAGATTGGAAAAATATAAATTGCAACTAAATCCTAAGAAATGTGTCTTTAGAGTCACATCAGGAAAGCTCCTTGGGTTCATAGTATCTCACAGAGGCATAGAAGTGGACCTCACAAAAGTAAAAGCTATAATGGAAATGCCTCCACCCAGGACACTCGGACAACTACACAACCTACAAGGGAAACTCCAGTCCATTCAAAGATTCATTGTGCAATTAGCAGATAAGTGTCAACCATTTGCACATCTTCTGAGAAAGGATACCAAATTCAAGTGGGATTGTCTTTGTCAAAAGGAATTTGATAAGCTCAAAGAATACCTGGTTTCTCCTCTAGTCTTGATGCCTCCTATCCAAGGACAACTGCTTCTTCTATACATATCAGCAACTACAGTGGCACTGGGGGCATTACTAGCACAAATAGATGACCAAGGCAAAGAGCATGCAATCTACTATATTAGTCGTACACTTGTAGGGTATGAGATCAATTATACCCACATAGAAAGAGCTTGTCTTGTGTTGGTATTCAACACACAAAAGTTAAGACACTGCATGATCAACAATAAGACTAAGTTGATTGCCACGATTGACCCCTCAAGTACCTGTTGTCCAAAGTTGCTCTCACTGGAAGAACTGCAAAATGGGTCATGCTACTGAGTGAATTTGACATTGATTACATGGACCGGAAAGTAATCGAAGGACAAGTTATAGAAAATCAATTGGTCTACGCTCCTCTTCAAGGTGATCACCCCCTTATAACAAAATTCCCAGATGACGTCATTATGACTGTTTCCGCATCTTCAAAATGGTAGTTGTACTTTGATGTCTCTTGCACACAGATTGGATTGGGGGTGGGTATCTTACTTGTGGTACCTCGAGGAGATTGTATCTTGAAGTCATATAAGATCACCTTTTCATGTACCAACAACATTTCAAATTATGAGGCTCTCACCACTGGACTTTGCCTTGCCATACAATGGAAGATTAATGAGCTACAAGTTTTTGGTGACTCCCAACTTGTCATAAAACAAGTAAATGATGAATACTAGATAAAAGATGACAAGCTACTTTCCTATCGCAACATGGTAGAATACCTCAAACAACATTCACTCTCATCCAGTTTGATCAGATTCCCATAAAAAATAATCTTGTTATTGATGTTATGGCTACAATCGGTTCCCTCCTCCAAATGTCGGCTAATAGTCAGAAGTGTGAGTTCTTGGTGGAGCAAATCCTTATTCCAGCATATGACATCCCTGAACCTGAAATGGTGTGTGTTCTCATTGGTTCTGACTCCCCTTGGTACCAAGAAACCTTCACTTATCTTCGAGATAATATCATCCTCCCCACCTCACTAAAACCCAACAACAAACCTTCATCTGTCGTTGTACCTGCTACACTATCCTTGGTGACACCCTTTTTCGAAGGCATTTTGATGGATCCCTCCTAAGGTGTTTAGACAAAGAGGAGGATGAATGGGCACTATGTGAAGTGCACGAAGGTATTTATGGAGAATACTCAAGAGGCCTCACATTGGCTAAAAATATCTTACGTGTGGGATATTACTGGCCTACAATGGAAGAAGACACATCATTATGTAAAGAAATGTGTCCCTTGTCAGAAGCATGGCGACAAAATTCATGCACCTTCTCAGGCTCTGCAACCTTTCATTACACCTTGGCCCTTCTCTCAGTGGAGGCTCGATCTCATAGGGAAAATCCATCCCGCCTCATCTAATGGCCACAAATTCATAATAACTGCCACTAAATACTTCACCAAATGGGTGGAGCCCATACCTCTCACCTTCACCACTAGAAAACAAATTTCTAAGTTCATCCTGAATTACCTCATCTGTCGATATGGAATCCCTAAATCAATCATCACTGATAATGGATGACCATTCAAGAATCAAGATATCAAAGAACTTTATCAGAATTTTGGCATTCAACACCACTTTTCCACTCCATACTACCTGCAAGGTAATGGTCAAGTCAAGGCTTCAAATAAAACCCTCATCAAAATCCTCAAAAAGTCAGTCAATGAAGTTGGTTGTGATTGGCACTTACAACTCCATCCTACCCTCTGGGCCTACCATACAAGTATTTTCACACCCACAGGAGCCACCTCATACTCCCTAGTCTTCGGTTCCGAAGTTGTCCTCCCCTTGAGATCGATATCCCGTCACTAAGGGTTTCGCTGCAAAACATCCTCCCTGATGAAGAATATAGAGTCCTCAGACTACAAGAGCTTGAACTACTGAATGAAAGGTGCCTCAAGGCCTTAAATCATCTCCAGGTATATCAGAACCACCTACAGTTGAGCTATAACAAGAAGGTCTGAACCTGGGAATTTGACATTGGTGATCTTGTTCTTATCGAAAATTGGAGAAATTTACAAGACAATGAAAAGAAAGGCAAGTTTGAGCCTAATTCGCTTGGACCATATGTCATCACTGCAAAATATGGATTAGGTGCCTATCAGTTGGGCACTCCTGAAGGTGATCCCTTGGATGAGCCTATGAACATCATGCACCTAAAAATATTTTATGCCTAGTCCTCAAAGATCACAAGTTTTTAAAATTAAAAAATCAAGAAAAATACAAAAAAATGAAAAAATGGAAAAAGTAAAGAAAAAACAATCCGTCCATCAGTGAAAACCACTTTGTGGCACTATGGGAAAGTACCTTGGTGAAAACTTGGTTTCAAACATCAAGGTAAATAAACTAGATCCATCATCTACTCAGACAAAACTGGCTTTTTAATCCCCACCCTCCCCCCCTAAATCCTGTGGTTTTGCCACTTATATAGTGTTTGTGACCAAATTCTGCTTCACACCATATCCTTCCCCCGCCCACCCACCTGGTATCTGTTGGCCATTTGGTCGAATTGATTATGTATTGCATTGATGTTTTGTCATTGATGTCAACACTAGTTGTTTGGATGCTTTATCGACACCCTTCTGGTCCCAGTAGGTTGAGTAGTTTTTGGTTAACTTGGATCTGGCATGATCTGGTAGACTCCAATATAATATGGTGATGGAATTGGCTTGTTCATGATACTCATACTCATATTTGGTCAGTTGGTTTCAGTCTAGTGATTGGATGTTATTCTGCTTGCTTAGAAGTTTGGTTTCTGGTTCCGACGAGGGTTTCACTGGCAGAGCTTTCGGTGGAGATCTTTGATGCATTTCATAATTGGTGTTGGTGCAGCTTCTGATGGAGTTTAAAGATGTTATTGGTGATCGTGTTTGAGACTTGGTGTTTGGAGATCATTGTTGAAGCGTGTGGACCTTTACTTGGTCCCAGTTGATCTAGGTTATGGAACGACATGGATGTAACGTGTGGATAGGACCTATTGTTGTATTTTCGGGATGTCTTATGTGTTGGATATTACTTGTTTGGTCTAAGGCCGACATGGTTTGTAATTATGTAATTGGTTTATTGTTTGGTGGCCGACTTGATTGTTTATGGTTGAGGGTTTGTATAAATAGTTGTAAGATCTCATTATAGATCATCATGGTTATTGTAAGAGGTCATGGTAATGTGCGGATAATGTAATATCATTCAGCTAGAGGAGTTGGTCAATCATTGGAGATTGAATTGGGTTTGTGTAAGAGGATTTATTCCTCCGGTATTGAGCTTAACCAAAACTGTACTCAGGCATAGGAGATGTTATCTTTTGCAGTTCAACACTTCTCCAGATTGTAGTCTAGATTTATATGTAGTCAGTGAGGCTCCTTTTGTGATGAGCAGTGTGCTCTAGGCTTTTGGCCTTCCTGCAAGTGTAGGGCCCTTTATTGTAATTCACATACTTACTGCAGAAGTATTATTTGACTGTGGGTAGACTTCCCATCATGATTTTTCCCTTTACTGGGTTTTCCACGTACAAATCTTGGTGTTGTGTGGATGGATTTTATTCTGTGATTATTGTTTATGCTTAATTGGATTAACTGCTATTCTGGTATTATTGTTTTGGGTTCCAGTATTAAAGTTTAAATTGCTAATGCTTCCAGTAATCTATGACAACAGATTCACCCCCCCTCTCAGTTGTCTTCTGGTTATCTGAACTGTCTAACAATATCCATATTCCATAAATCAAATAATCTAACATGCAGCTTACAAGTGCTCACTCGTGAAGGCGATCAATTTAAATGTGCAAAATTAATTGACATGACTCAAACAGTAAGATTCATTGTTTCAAATGCTCTGACGTGACATGAGTCATCTTGTGATCCTCCACTACCCCCACATCCTCCCCCATTTCCTCCCACCCATCCACCTGATTCCCATATTCCATAATAAAAATCAAATATTCTGACATCATTCTGCAACCCAACAATGATGAGGATTGTAAAACTTTACTTATAAAGGCATCTATGCAAGATGACTCCTATGTTGATTTACCATCATTTCCTCTGCTCTGATTGTAGCCAATTGTCTCCTTCATTCTATAATAAAATTTATCATGTGACCCTCCATCCCATTCCCCTCGCTCGCTTACAACCGATCCTCCCATCCATTTCTTCAATCTACGCCACCACATAAGCCTTCCCATCCCGCTCCTGGTATGTCTAATCTCTTAATGAATCTGCATGATGGTGACACTCCCCAGTCGATTGTCCCCTTCATTCTTCAATCCACACCACTGTGTAAACCTTCGCTACCTCACTAGCAGATATCAAGGTTATTTTTATCTTCATGAGATGATGAGTCTTTGTCCCAGTCTTGAATAAGGATCCCTCAACGCATTGAGCTTTCATCCCACTAGCCTAAGCTTTTTTCCCATCACAATGTGCTTCCATCCCAACACACTGAGTTTAACCCCCATTTTCAAAGCTTGAGCTTCTTCTTGACTTGCACATCGTCCAAGCATTTTGTTGGCAATTGACACTCATCTAGTGATTTTCGATGCTTGATTTAGGGTTTAGGGTTGTCATTGATGGCAAATCTTCTTAGAGATTTGATCCAGTGGTTGTGATTCCTCTTATTCGGAAGTAGGAGTTAATCGGTAGCCAGTCAACCGGTAAATCAGGGCTATCTCGGTGCAATTTTTATCCGGAAATATTTCTGGTGATTGCGGTGATTTTAGTAATTGATTTTGTCATCTCGGTGAATGGGAAGATCCTTAGGAAGCGTGCGATTATACTTTTAGTTTGGTGCTATGCTTTGTTAAGAGATTGAAGCCGACTTGAAGCTACACATTACACTTCTTGAAGTCGACTTGGAGGAGATTATTTTTTATAAGACCAGATATATAAGATTGAATTGGTGATTGGTTTTCGGTGTGGTATAGTTGTGGTGATCATTTTGGTGCGATTGAGCATAGCTTCACATGCGCGTTTGATTCTCAGGTGATTCGGTAGCTGACTGATACAAAAATAGAGTAATTGCAGAGCGAGTACAGTTAAAGATCTTGTGCTTAACCATAACTCATTCTTGCATTATTAGATGTTATTTTAGAGTTCTTTAAATTGTATTTCCTCATTGTAATAAAATTGTAGGTCAATGAGACTTCCCTGAAGGTTGTAGCCTTTCGAGTCATTGTAATTGAGCAATGAGCTCTAGGGAGTGAGCCTGAATGCAAGTGCATTTCATATCTATGTACTCCTGGCCACCATAGTATATGAATATTGTGGGTTCTAGCCCCACCGTGGTTTTTCCCTTTCTGAGTTTCCACGTAAAAATTTTGGTGTTGTGGATCTGTGGTTTATTTATTGCTTGTTTATGTTCTTTATTGTTATGCATTGCTAACTAGTGGATAAAGAATAAGTTTATGAATTTGATTTATATCAGATCACTAATTCACCCCCCACTCTTAGTGATCCTCGATTCTAACAATTGGTATAAGAGCCTAGTTTCTCTAAGGAAGTTTAACCACTTGAGGAAGATTTGGGAGATTGATTCAATGGATTCCAGTTTTCAGAGATAACTCAATGTGGCACTTGAGGATCTTGATGCAGCTAGAAATGAGATTTGTACTTTGAAGAAGAAACTAAATGTTGTTGATGATTTCATTAATGACTTGAAGGATCAAGCAAATGTCTCTAGAGAGAAGAGGAAGGAATTGATGGACAAGTTGAAGGAGAAAGAAGATCAGATCATGGAATACCAAGATAAAGTTGATGAAGTTAACAAGCTTGAAAGAGAGAATGTTGCTTTGAAGAAAGAGATGCAATCCATTGTAATGAGGCTGACTAAGGAGATTTAGGACCAGAAGAAGAATGAAGAGAATCTGGCACAATCATTGAAGGAAAGAGTTGATGAATGCTTTAGGCTTACCTATGAGAATGATCAGTTGAAGCTTGAGTTGACACAATCAAGGAATAATGGTCAAGAAATTGAAAGATAGATTGCTACCTTGAGAGATGAACTTGCTACTGCCAATGAATATAAAGACAAATTCAAATCTAGCTCAGCAAGACTTGATGAGATACTGGAAAGTCAGAGACATGGTAAGGACATGCGAGGTCTTGGATTTGAGAAAGATGAATCCTCCAGATCTGGACAAGGCAATGCTAAACCTGATCAGAAGAAGAGCAAGAATCCTTCGGTAAGATAACCTAATGCTCATAAATTCACTAGTAGATTCTTTACTTGCAATAAATTTGATCATATGGCAAGACAGTGCAGAAGTAGGACGAATAGTGGAGTGAACAACATGAATAATGTTCCTACCTTTATCGGTCAACATTTCATATGCAATAATTTTGGACACATGTCAAATATGTGCATAGCAGTAATGAACAATTTTCAAAACAAGAGGTGTTATGCTTGTGGAATGTTTGGACATGTTTCTAATCAGTGTAGGTCAAGACCAAATCAGATGAACTTCAGACCTATGCAAAATAATATTGTTTGTCGAGCATGCAACAAAACCAGTCACATTGCAAAGTACTGCAAAAACAAGAACAATGCTCTAGTAGACAAGAACAAATCAGATAAAAAGAGAAAGGCAAAGGTTGATGAGATCAGAGATTAGCATAAGAAGATGTGGGTAAAGAAAGATGAATCTAAGGCAGATGGTGGATCTGTACTTGAATCTGGTACAAAACCCTCATCCAGTAACTAGGGCTTTCAGCGTTAGGGGGAGGCAAATTCATGCAAATCTTGCAGTACCCCTTGATGAGATCTATATTTGAAGGATTACAGATGTCAAGAATTGAATTTCAGTTGATATTCAGGATTCAGATGGCTAATTTCGACATCCGGTAGCTAAACATGGCATCCGGTTGGATATATGAGGTACATTTATTTAAAAGTGAAATTAGGGTTTGGAAAGTTAAAAGGGCAAATACAAGAGTTATTCTTCACTTTGGAAATAGGGTTTTTGAGCTGAAGAACAAGGCGATCAAGACTTCCAGGCGATCAAAGAGCTAGAAGCGATCCAACAAGTGAACTAGGGTATTCAACAATCAATTGAGGTATTTCTCAAAGAGAATTTCTGAGTTTGAATTTATGAAAATTTGAAATGGCATCCTCTTCTTCCAATGCTACACCATTGGTTGTTGAGGTCAAAGATATAACTCATCCTGTATTTAAGAAGCATCCTTACAAATCCATGGAGGACATCCCAGATGGAGCTTTCTCTTTCGTTCCACACGGAGTCTTGCATGTTGATGATATACAGGCATATATTCACTATGAGATTGAATAAACTGGCACTAAAGGCATTTTGGATCTTTATATCGATAGTATCATGGACAAAATTGGCAACCCTAAGTTGGAATTCATGCAGTTGCAGAGAAAGGGTTTCACCCAGTTCGTGAATTTTTCATCATTTGATGAAAAGGAATGGGTAAGATACGTGTTGAGAAGGATTCATCACGAGTTTATATGGATAGATCAACCCTACAAAATCACTCCAGATGCAATTAGGGCAGTTACATGCTTGCACCAAACTGGTGAGAAGCCAGGACTGCGGAAGGTCACAAACCCTACAGTTTAACAAGTTAACTGGTCAAAAATTTGATGGTAGATCAATGAGGATCAGCACAATTAAAGATGATGATGTGAATTTTTCTGCAATGGTCATTGGATATAAGGTATATTAGTCTAACCGACTGAATTTAGTATCTGGCACAACCATCCATGTAGCCTATAAGATGGTTAAGGAAGATGCGCACTGTGATTTGTGCAGTGTCATGTTGGAGGAGTTAATGATCAATTTGAAGAAGATTAAGTAGGAAAAAAAACATGTTTTCAAATTTGGTTTGATGGTTATATGTTTAACACTTTTCTTTTTGAATCAGATCCGTGGAACTGGTAGAGTGCAGTGGACATTTGACAGATCGGTGGCCCAATAGATTAAACATGGTCTTGACAGGCTTGGAAATCAGGATAACCAAAATGATGCTTTGTGGGCATTTTTCAAGACTTTTCAAGATAAGATGAAGCAGAGGGTTAGAATCCCTAAAGAGATTGTCAGAAAATATGAAGGGACAATCTGTTTCATGGTGAATAAGGATGACTATCTCATGGAGGCAGTTGAACCCCATACAGTGTGGATTATGTCGATGGGCTATGAGGTCGATGCAAGAACTCTAGATGCTTATGCACAACACCTGATGAATGCTCTGGTAGACTCAAAAGAAGAAAGGTTCGAAACTTGCAAAGAAAAATCCATGAAACTTCACACCAAGTTCACTAAATCGGCAAGGAAAAGGAAGGTTGCCAAGATAGTGGAAGAAATCCTTGTGGAGGAAGGTCACCCAAGAGAGAGGGTCAAAGCTGCAAGAGCTATGAGAGATGCAGTAGAAAATGCAAATAAACAAAAGACTGCACCAGCTCTAGCTAAAGATAAGGTGGCAGGGTCTTCTGCTCTGGTGAAGACACCTCCGGCTCAGTCAGAACCCTTTGGTTCATCTGCAAAGGGCAAGGGTGTTCTGAGGAAGAAGCAGAAACCTCAGAGGGAGTATGTGGTAGTTTCCCCAATAGCGTCTGAAACTGATTCAGATGCGGAGATTCAAAATGCCCCTAAGAAAGGAGAGTTTACAAGGGTGATCTAGAAGCCTCAATCTAGTGAAGAGAAGAAAGGACGGAAGGAGAAGAAAGACAAATCTGATCCCGTTTTGGTCAACAGGCTTAAGCAAGGAGGGAGAACCAAATCTGACTTGGATGAGGTGATTGAGTCTGGTAAGATGGAGTCCACTAAAACCAAGTATCATATTATTCCTCCCTTATCCGTTCAAGATTTAATAGATGAAATCATTAAAGATCAAAATTTGAAGAATATTTTTGTATATTATGAGAGTTTAGATGATAATGATAAAAGGTCGATTGAAGAAGCTATAGTATTGTATATGGATGTGTTTAGTAAAACTTTAATTGAATTAGAAAGATATCTTCCGAAAGATCTGTACAGTCTAATTGATGGTAGAAGAAAATCTGCAAGTCGGATGGATAAAGAGATGAAGGAAATTGAACTGGTAAATCAGTGCACCAATATCACTATTGAAGAAATTGATAGGTTGATATTGCTAGCAAATAAAAAGGAATTTAGAAGAAAACACAGAGTAAACAGTCTGATGGTTGGAAGAGTATAGGAAAGAAGAAAAGAGACTATTGAAATGTGGAAGAAATTTCTCACTAAGAACCAACTAGTAGAATCTGATTCACATGATGCAATCATTGAGGTAGAGAATCCTTCGATGCATGATGTAAATAAGATGGAGGACACACAAGATGTTGCAGAGCAACAAATTTTGGATTCAGCGGAGGTAGAGACAAATAAGGCACATGTCAAATCAGCTAAGGCAGAGGTTGGTGCACCAAGTGGTGACATCGGTGCATGGGAGGCACCCATAAAGGATAAAAGTAATGTAGGGCAGGAGGCAGAGAAAAAGGAAGAGGAAAAGCAGGAGGAATAGATCAAAGGGAAAGCTAAAGTAGCAGAAACTCCAATCCCTATGGCAATTGACACTTCAAAAATAAAAAGCCAAGGGAGTTTTCCTTAGTTTAACATCTGTTTTGACAAGCCTTTCAATCAAATGTCTCTGACAGAAAGAATGATTGTTGTTGTTTCTCTCCAAGCTCAAGCTAGTCAGGAGTTAGCACAATCTTAATCAGAAGAGAAGAAGCTTATGGATAAATTTGTTAAAGTTTTAGAACAGGTGGTATCAAAACTGCAACTTGATGCTAATTCCAGATCATCTAGTAAGCTTCAACACTTGGTAGATCACATGTCTACTCATTTTGATTCTTTGACCAAGGCATCAGCCCAACAGGCAATGGAGAAATTCAAAGATGCCAAAATACAAACATTTTTGCAATGATTGGAAATGATAAGGCCCATCTTGACAAAGAGCTGAAACTAATTGATGATGCCTTGATGGAAGGCGGTAAGATTTATAAGTCTTGTCTAGTTTTGAATTAAAATTCCACTAAAATAGACAAGCAGATAGATAATTGAAGAGGTGAGTTAGCTCAGATTTCCCAAGCTTATGACCCTATGACTAACTTAACCAACAGTATTGAAGGTCAAATTTTGACAATTATGGAACAAAATAGGAATTTTGAGGAGAAGGAGAAAATGGTAAGATGGGCAAGTGAACTCCGGAACCTAATTAGTCCCCGGTTAGACACCTCGGTGTGCCATAAGATGGATTGTATGCAAAATATGACTCAGGAGACAACAACTAAGTTGGAAGCAATAGAATTCCATGCTTATGTTTTGAATGGTTTTGTTTCAATTTTGGAGAAATTGCAGGCAAGGTGGAACACCTATTTTGGGTTCCTAAAGGTTGCATATGCAGATGTACTTAAGTATGTATAGATTTGATCATTCGGTATGTATATATATATGTACATAATATTTTGCTTCACACCCTATCTTTGGCATTGTTGTCAAAGGGGGGGAGATATAGTGAAAAATGTATAGGTTGATTGTGTATGGAGTGTACGGTTTGGTGATGCAGATTTTTTTTGGGGTTGTTGATCTAAGGGGGAGCTTAGAATTATAGGCTTCACAAGTTTCAACACTTAACCATTTTTCACGAGTGTTGCCATCTATGCCAAAGGGGGAGATTGTTGGCAATTGACACTCATCTGGTGATTTCTAATGCTTGATTTATGGTTTAGGGTTATCATTGATGGCAACTCTTCTTGGAGATTTGATCCAGTGGTCATGATTCCTCTTATCTAGAAGTAGGAGTTAACCAGTAGCCAGTCAACCAGTAAATCAGGGCTATCTCAGTGCAGTTTTGATCCAGAAATATTTTCGGTGATTACGGTGATTTTGGTAATTGATTTTTTGATCTCGATGAATGGGAAGATACTTAGGAAGTGTGTGATTATACTCGTTTGGTCTAGTGCTATGTTTTTTTAAGAGATTGAAGCCAACTTGAAGCTGCACGTTACACTTCTTGAAGCCGACTTGGAGGAGATTATTTTTTATAAGACTGGATATATAAGATTGAATTGGTGATTGGTTTCCGGTGTGATATAGTTGTGGTGATCCATTTTCATGTGATTGAGCGCAATTTCATGTGTGCGTTTGATTCTCAAGGGATTCTGGTAGCTGACTGATGCAAAAATAGAGTATTTGTAGAGCAAGTATAGTCAAAGATCTTGTGCTTAACCGAAACTCATTCTTGCATTGTCAGTTGCTATTTCAGAGTTCTTTAAATTGTATTTCCTCATTGTAATCAAATTGTAAGTCGGTGAGACTTCCCTGAAGGTTGTAGCCTTCCGGGTCATTCTAATTGAGCAGTGAGCCTGAATGTAAGTTCATTCCCTATCTATGTAATATTTATGTACTCTTGGCCATAGTATATAAATATTGTGGGTTCCAGCCCCACTGTGTTTTTTCTCTTTCTAGGTTTCCACATAAAAATTCTGGTGTTGTGGATCTGTGGTTTATTTTTTGCTTATTTATGTTCTTTACTGTTATGCATTGCTAACCAGTGGATAAAGAATAAGTTCATGAATTTGATTTCTGACAGATTACTGATTCACCCCCATCTCAATGGTCCCTGATTCTGACACACTCATCCACATGAGCTTAAACAAATCTTTGAAGTTAGCACCACTTTCTACGTGCATATGTCCATACCACTTGCTCTATTGCCTATTCAGTCCCATCATTTACTCCTACCCATTTAGATGCATCCTTCCTATGTTTGACAATTTATCCATAATCTTAAGTCCTACTCTTAGAAAGAGATGTCAGTTGGCCTTGTGCATTTTGTTTTCATGATTTGGTTTTTTGCTTTTATTTGCATCATTTTGTCCTACGACTACTCCTATCTACGACTGCCAAGATTATTCTATATCTTGGTATGTTTTGGGTGGGTGTACACTGGGGCATGTCTTTGTGGTATGATGTGTTTGATGGTTTTTCTTGTACAAACCAACAACGTTGTATCTACATCTATATGGTGTTTATACGGTTGTGTGCAAGGGATGGATTTTCACAACATCCTGATTCCTATAATCAGTGGTGTAGATTATCCTTGGCAATATCAAAACTAGGTTTTCTCTCCACATATGCACAACAACAAATCCCTCCATCCCTATCCATTCACCCATTGCATCCATGCATTTTGGAGACCTCAATTTATTCACTTCTTCCTTTCTTCTATTTGGACCTATATCATTGTATTTTGGTTGACAGATTCTAAAAATAATTTCACCTGCATTCGTCATTATCATTAGGGGCACCTTTTTGTATTATCAAAATTGTGTCATTATCATGTGAATTTGCATTATTCATTTTCATACAGTTACATTATCATTATCATTTTTATCATATAGTTGCATTATCATATCATTGCATTATTTTTGCACATATTCATTAACATTTGCATTTTTAGGTGCATTACATTTTAGGATCATAATAAATACTGGTGTAAGTTTAATTAAATCCCATTCAAACATTAGTATCTCATGTAGTGCCACAATCATTTATCACATTATTCAATATAAAACATTTGAAAGTAATCCCATTTGCACACATTACAGTGCATTTTCATCTCATCGTAGGTGCAGGAAATAAGATTCCATTCACACATTAATTTTTTACGTGAATGGTCATGTAAGTCTTCAATAGGCCACACTATTTTGGTTTGTTATCTTTTTAGTGGCTGAATAAGGGTTTTCATTTCACAGAGCATTAGTGCATTCTGCATTCAATTAGTTACATACCATTTAGTTATCACATTTATTATAGAATCATTTAGGTGCATTTCATTTTTAGAAGCATTAATTTACATTTATAACATCATTACATGTCACATACATACATATAATATCCATTTCCATTGCATCATAATATAAGCATAAAAATAAAAAAACTGTATATCATATAGGCATACATCATCCACATGCATCCTGCATCCACAAACACATTAGCAACATCATAAATAGCATCTGCATACATACATCTCATAATCATCCATCTTGCATCACAAATAGGTCAGATCATATGCATCAACACATCATAGAATCATCTCAGAGTAATAATCAACCTTCACTTAATAAAACAATAATCAAAGTCCATCAAAGTCGATAATAAAGTCTATAAACATACATATGCATTGCTAAAATCGCATCATATATATCAAAAAATGAATGTCATATCAAAGTAAAATGATATAATCCCTGAAGGGTAAAAAATAATGTGTCGCATACATCTAAATCACTATCATGTGCTCTCTCCATCACCAGCTCCTTCTGTCAAACCTAAAGGCCCACCTGGAGGTCATGGGGCTCTCATCCCTATAGACTCACCTGTTTGATGGGACTGAGTCATGTGGGATTGGGTGCTCTCTATGTACAAAGGTGCTTGTTGGTCTCCTAGCACAGCTTGGTGATACAAATCCCTATAATACTGTGCCTCACAAGCTAATCTCTCTGCCCACTACTATCTTGCGGCTACATCGACAAACACCTGTACGAGCCCTGTTGGCTCCAACATCCATCTTGAAACATCCCTCTCACCTCGCAGCCTCACCACATCTGCCTTTGCCCTTCTCAACCAACCGCAGAGTGTCGCTACCTCATCATCCATCCTCTCTAACTTTTCCCTCATCTATGAGATGGCATCCCTACTTTGCGCCTCCTCCAAAAGTCTCTCGGACTTGTCCCTCTCATGTCACAGATTCAAAACCTTTGTCAGGGCTGGTTGTCGACTCTCCCTTAGATCATCTGCCTCTGTGGTCAGTCAGGCTACCTCTGACTATAATTTATCTTCTTTGGCCCGCTCAACCCCCAGCTCCTCCTCAAGGCTCTCACTCCTCCCCCTCGCAACATCCCTCTCTCGCAGCTCCTCCTCCAATATTTGCTCCCTCTCCCTCGCACCATCCCTCTCCCTAACCACCCTGTCATACTCTACCTATGAGACTCCTCCTGCCTATACTAGCACCTATCCCTATACCTGTATGTCAGGAATATCCATGGGATCGAGACCTCCCTCTCCTCCCTCCTCTCCTCCCCCCTCTGCACCTACCCCACCGATCTATGCTGGTGGTGGCTATACCTGTAATGGTACCTCTACTCAAGGCACCCATTATCCCCCCCTCCCTCCTCTCCTCTATCTCCCAACTCCTCCACACCTCTGCCTTTGTCCCCCTCCTCCCCCTGTTGTTGCTCTATCTCCTGACCCATCCTCCTCTCCCCCTACTACCTCATTTATTGAGGGTCATAGCTCATCCTCCTCCAACACACCTGGTATGTTGAGTCTGCCTGGCCTCTGGGCCTCCCACCAATAGGTATATGAACCTTTGCAACCTGGATCCTCTCCTACTTGCATCCGCTCATCCCATGGAATCATCTCAGCTATCTCCTAGCTAATGCGGACCTCCAATGGCCCCACTACCTGCCCCCCAAACCCTTGCCTCTCGTGTGATCTGTGGATATAGCCTCTCATGGCCGACTATATCCTATACCTGCTCAAGCTGTCTCATCACCTCGTGTGACACATAGTGCTCAATAATATATATAAATTTACTGAATCACCAACACTTTTTCTGCGCCCAGGCCAACTGCCAATCCCCTCGCCATTGCTCGCTATACAAGTACGGGCACCAACAAAAAAACATCACCTCGTCAAAGATGTGCCTCCAATAACACATAGCCCCCACCTTGTGATAGTGTAGGATCCCCCTGTACCTATCCACATAGGGGAACCATCACCTCCTATCATGTCTCCCTATTGGTTGCGTGACCATGATGTGCTCCCACGCCCAGATGTGTAGTAGTGTAACCCCTATGTCAAGGTTCTGGTAATCTCGGTAAAGAGAAAGATGCATATCATGGTAAAATTGTCCGAGCATCACTGCTCCCATGCATAGGTCACAACATCCTTCAACATATAGTACATGCAACAGCTCCACCCAAGAGAAAATCCATGGCCGCTGAGTTTCGACATCAAGCGACCCCTAATCAATCCACATATGAATAACACCAGGCGTGGAATATGTCTAATTTGCATGGCTTGTCCCAGGTGCATCCATGTCCCATCCATAGGTAGTGTGTCATACTCATACACTAGCCACAAGTAGTACTCTCCTCCGTCAAGCTTATACTCGGGAATCACACCTTGGATGGGGATCTTCAAGATCCTCCAGACATCTAGTAGTGTAATGGTAGCCTCCCCAGTCGGCAAGTGGAAGGTGCATGTCCTGCTATCCCACCGCTCCACTAATGGTGTCATCATGATAATGTGAGCCCTAATCCTGGGCCATCTCCCAACAAACCCTAGGTCGACTGCATTTAGGATCTCTCTCATATGCTCTTAGCCATCGGTACAACCTCATGGTCGGAAGCCAGTGCTCCAATGATGTGAGCGGTCCCACCTCCTCCTACACCCAATCAATTCACTTCATTAGCCTGCTTATCCTACACTATGGTAGTCGATCTCAGCCTATTTCTATCCCACACTATCCCAGGGGCATGCATGTACCCCCTTGAACCCTTCTTATCCCTTTCCTATCCCTCATTTTACCCTCCCTAGCCTCCTCGACAGAGACGTCGATCCCCTCTGACGGAGACGTTGATGTCGTGGCACATGCACCATGCCACAGGTAGAGACCTTGAAGCACAGTCTCCGCCCCCTTTGACCCCCCTCTAGCACCAATTGACACTTGCACTTGCGTTGGTCACTGGCGCTTGCACTGATTCCCCCCTCTTCGCCCTTTCAACACCTGCTCAGGCGTTAGTCACCCGCAAAGACGTTGAACGCCTCACAAAGATGTTGATACAACAATCAACATCTCCACCTCGCTAACTTTATAGCCTATTAAATAACCTTAATAAATACCATAACCTACTAAATCACAAAGTGGGGTCGGAGTACATACCAGTGGGACATACTCGACTGATCGTTGATGGCATCTGACCCACTCAGCGCAATGCTCGTGCACGGGAATGTGGTCCATTTCTCTCCAAGAGCTCTATGCTCTCTAGATTCTCTGAAGGTGTATGTGACAATGACCCTTTCTTGGGTCCTGTGTGGCTTATATAGAGCCCCCCATGGCCCTGTTTTCTTGCTTTCCATCCAATTCGCTCTTTTTCTTCGCTCATCATTATTTTATTTTCTCATCTCCCCTTTTCCTCTCTTTTTCCTGTCATTTTCTTCATTTTTCGAGAATTTCCCCTAAATTTTTTTAAATTCCCAATTAAATTGTCGAGGGGGCATATACCACCCGCGTCTTCATGTTGGGGCATCTTTTTATTGTCTTTTACCCACTGCCAATTTTGCCGCTGTGTAAAAGAGGGGCAAAATGTAGATGTCTAAAATTAATTAAATTAAATATTTAATTAATTTATCCTTTCTACATAATTAATTAATTTAATTATGATTCCCTTTATTCTTCTCATAATTAATTAAATTTATTTTAATTAACTAATCATGTCACTATAGCCCAATAATTTATTTATTGAATAAATCAATTATCGCCTATTCTTCTTAAGTCCTCAAAATTAATTAATTCTTCTAAAATTCCCTTTAGTTAATTAATTCAAACTAATTAACTAAATCATGTGATTCTTACAAATCGTTTTTCCTAATCCACGCTTAGCCTAATTAATTCTTTTAGAAACCCACTTAACATTATTTCCTAATTTTAATTCCTCCACTCATTCTCTCTCCTCTTGTCAAATCCTCCTACGAATCCCACTTGTCTTCTAATCTCTTATTAATTCTCCTAATCCCCCTTTTAATCATTTGATAGTGGCTAATCCCCATGATTAGCCACCAAGTCAACCAATTGTCATAAATGATTTGTCCCCTCTTTTCCCCTTCACCTTCCAACCTTAAATGCACCTAATTGGGTCATTTCAAGGATTTCAAAATTCCCCATTCTCCTAGGCACTCTCATCTTCCCAAGAAATTTTAAATTCCTCTTCCCATTTCCTTTCCCCATGCAATCCATTATTTGAGAATTTTTAATTCCCTTGTCTTCTCCCAAGGAATTTTAAAATCCTTTTTATTCCCCCAAGGTACTTGAGGATCTCTTCCCCATGCACCTTGTGGAGTGTAGAGACAAGAAATGCCTTTATGGAAAATCTCTTGGTCTATACACCTTTTCCTCTCAATCCATGTCCCCATCTTCCTTCAATCTCCACCCTTGATTCATCTTCAATCTCAACCGTCCATTCATCTCCTTTACACTCTATAAATTGGGGTCTCCTCCCCTTCATTTCTCATCTCCAATTCAAGTAATCTCATTCTTCTCATTTGTGCTTAGAATCATCCTTTTAGCATCCTGATTATAATCAATTTAGGCATCCAATCCCTATTTTCATAAGCATTCATCCATTATCCACCATCCATCATCCATACTCATCACATTTGTTGTGCATTTTGGAGAGAAATCCACATACCCACCTAGGACCAATCCAAACAAGTTGAAGAGGGGCACATCCTTGGCTTTATCAAAGGTCCAATCAGAGGAACAAGTGGCTTCTTTCAAAGTATAAGGTTGTTTTCATGTTTTATTTGAATGTTTTGTGCTTATTTGGATTTGAACTAACCTTCTAATCCTTGCATAGATTTCCCTTTGTTCACTCATTAGGAATCATTGAGACAAAGGTGCATAGCATATCTATCCACTAGTACAAGGGATCATAGCTCCACTTTCTTCCTATTTTAGGGTCAAATTTAACAGGAAGCAAGTTCAGAGCATCGGAGTTCCATATCTAGTCTCAATGTTAAATAATTAATCAGTCTAGAGAAGGACACCATGCATAAGCGTCCACCCAATTTCAACTAATATTTTTGTGATAGGTTCCTCTCTACATCCCCTTTCCAAATCTAGGTTTGTTTTGTGATTATCAATTCTGCATTTACTTGTTTATGCTGCTCATTGTCAGTTTTGTACCTTCTAGCCTAGTTCTTCACATTCAATTTCTGATCATTTCATCTCACTCAATTAATGAGAGAATCAATCAACACATTATGCCTAGCTCTTACCAATAGGTTTGAATTTGAGGCCTAATTTGATCATTCTGCAATGTGATTGACGGGATTCGGTTTTATTCTTGGTTTGCATGTTAGACTAATGAACCCCATTTTTCATCAATTATATTTTGGTGAACCTAACATGTCTTACACTTGCATATTTCTAATTCTTAGTTTCAAATCTGATGTTTGCATGACATGTTAGGATTTAGATGCATTCATTCATTTCTTATATACTTGCATTTCTTAGTTCATGCACTTGCACTGCTTAGTTCATGTACTTGTATTAGTTTATGTACTTGCATTACTAAGTTGCTTCATTGATTCCATATGTTAGAAAACAAGTTCAATTATATGGAATTGTTTGTTTCATTGCACTAGACATCATATACACAAAAAAATGAAAAATAAAAAAAGGACATTTTAAAATCTTTTCATGTTGCAATTTTTTTGGGGGGGGGCGTTGCCTTGAACCCCATTCCATGTCGTCAATTCTAAGATGAAATGTCAGGCTTCAGTTGACTTGTCTTTGTATTGCGATAGTTTTTTAGATCAACTTATAATTATCAACCCCTCCATCTGTAAGGACATTTTGAGGCAAGAGGATGATTATACTAGCAACTTTATTAATGCTCTCCCTTTTAAGGATGAAGCGTTGATGATTAATTCTTTCTCTCCTAAATTGGTCCTACCCATGATGGAATTTTGGTGCAAGAAGAGACTATCAATACTTCCTTCAATAATCTCCCTCTTAAGGATGAGGCTTTTAAGGTATGTTGTTGATCCTTCTCCTAAAAATTACCTCCCTCATAAGGATACTTTGGCACAAGAGGATACTCTTATGCTACAAGGGTTTAATATATTTTAAATCCCTTTATGAAGCTTTCCCTTCTATTCAATCCAAAATCAATCCTATTGTTAGAAATTAGGATCTTAGGATACTAATAATTATAAACAAGATTATAAAGTAAATGAAATATGAAACATACATGCAAAATGTACACATTACACAAGATATACATGGGGAAAACCCTTTCGGGTAAAAAACCCCATAAAGCATCATTTAATTAAAACACTTACAAATATAGTCTATCATAAAATAGACATGAACCTGGGGACACTCCTCCAATACTTCCACATGGCCAATAATACCTCATATGCATAGTGATACAACTCACCATAAAGCTCCAAATTCTCGCACCTCTCAAATGAGAGAGAACCTCCTTAAATATAGGAGGAAGTGTGACTTCACTAGTCACACCTTTTCAATAACCTCCACTCATAAATAAGTAATAATCTAATAGTTATTAGATTATAATTATTTCAAATGGGATATGCTTATAAAGCATATAATATATAAAGGTTTTATAACCCTATATTAGAACATTATATATAAATGTTATAAGGATGTGATCCCCAATAACATTATGTTCTAACACTCCCCCTTAATGTTAATAGGGGATCACATGTCAATTTCCATAGAAGAAAAAATGAAGCACCCTAGTAACATAGGTCTTCTTTGACAGTAATAAATAGGGACACAAATATATGCCAACATGAAGATCATGCATTCCAGACTACATGAAAGTCATCTTGTCATAATTTATAATCCCAGAGTTTTAAAAATGATGCTGTGAGGTCTTAAAAAATTATATTGGAGCCGCGGTCCCCTCAAATTAACCTCTCCCTAGGTTCATTACATAGTGTGCATAGGTCTTAATACAATGCTTTTACAAGTGGAAGATTTACAAGGAGAAGAATTTACAAATGCCCATAGGACTTAAGCACAAATGTACCTATATGACTTACTAATGCCCACCTGTAGTAATTAAAAACAAAAAGGACTTACATATGCCTATCTGCAGGCTTAAAGGACTTACTAATGCCTATATAGGTCTTATTTCATACCTATTAGGACATATGCCTACCCGTAGGATTTAAAAACTAGGATTTAGCCACTAGGTGGTGTCATTGGCATGCACACTCCCCCTCAATGGCATCACCTAAGGCCAAGCATTATTGAATTTGGAGCATATAATGCCTAAAGGTCTTATGCCTATTAGGTCTTAAATCTAGGATTTAGCCACTAGGTGGTGTCATGTACACTCCCCCTTAATGGCATCACCTCAAAGCCAATCACTGCATAGAGGATTTCAAAGTGATGGATAAAATTATAATATATAGTATGTGCTCATGATCTTCAAAGTGTCTTTATCATAGAATGATTTCACTTGAGTGAGGTGCCCATGATCTTCAAGGTGCCTTTATTATAGAATATTTTCACTTGAGTGAGGTGCCCATGATCTTCAAGGTGCCTTTATTATAGAATGCTTTCACTTGAGTGAGGTGCCCATGATCTTCAATGTTCATTTTGATCTTTAGAAATGATATTCTCTAGAAAGAGTAAAGTAACTTCAAGTAATATGATACTTTCATATGTATCCAAATGGAACTCTTCCATAAATCTTCAAGGGCATATTGATTCTTCAAGAGCTACATTCATATTTTGCCCATTTGATTCAAAGACAGATAGAAGATAGTCTTCTCATTAAAGTATTGCATCATCCATATAATAACGCTTGCACCAATTTTCATAATAACACATAACCTCGTCATAAAAGAAACAATATAGTTAGTAACATAGTAATCAATTAAACTTGATGTTTGGTGCAAAGAAAGAACACAATATTATTTTTGTCATTTGCCAAAGATCATATAATATTCCTTATAAAATTATAGTCCAATGATTGGTAGAAGGAGATCAACGTATATTTTCATGAGAATAGGAAATTTGTTGTCTTGTTTAAAAATACAAAAAATAGACATGCTACTGCATATAGTAATGATCCATAAAAAATTAGGCAACGGGTGAGCTATCCTTTCTAGGTTTGCTCCCCAGACAATTTATATGGGCGATAGTCACCCATTATAAATAGTATGATTGAAAAAAAAATGGATCAAATATAGAATAGAATAATAAATCACTTGGATCTCCAAAATAGGATGCTAATGAGAAATTTTAAATTTACTTATGAATATTTAATAACCTTTCATCGGTAAATATTTTATCCTCTATCTATAGATGATCATTGTGATAATTTGATAGTAAATCATTCGTACATCAAACATAGTACAAGTAGGAATATCCTCAATGTTAATATAATGCATATCCTTCATCAAATACTAAAAAAATAATTTAAGATAATTCGTGATGTTCCTTCCTTTATTCCTACTAGTTCATATGTGACTTTTTGTGATGCACTTAAAGGATTAATATAAATAATAATAGGTACTTTGGGAGGGCCACTTGAGGGGCATGTGGCACATTAAAGTAAAGTTATTTGTTTGAAGATTCAAAATTCATTCCATGGGTCTTAAATATATATGAAGACTTCCTTTTATTTATTGTTTTTTTTTTTTAAAATATTGAAAGTAGATGGGAAATGTCATAGGTAGACAAATTATATGATAATGACAATGGATACCAAAAATTACCCTATCAAAGAGATATTCCCATAATAATAACATGCCAATTAAAATGACAAGGAGACCTCAAGTATATGGCTTGCTTCTAGATACCATCAAGCCAATTTATATGCTTCGAAAGGGTTTACGAAACAAGTTTTAAATATTTAAAAATCTCTAAATTTCTTGAGTTTTTCACTTTCCTTGAGTGTGAAGCCGAGTCTGACTCTGAGTCCCGAATCCGAGTCCGATTTGACCTTGCTGAGTCTGAGTCCCGTTTCTTTGCTTTTAACTCAAAATCTTAAGAATAGTATGAAAGTTAGAACTTATCTCGCTTAATTATAATAATCATAATAACCTCTCCAAGGTCTAACGTTCCTTATATGTCTTTATGCAAGGTATAAAATAACATCACTTATAGTGATATGTCTAAGAGTATACGTTGTCCTGATATCTTCTTTATAATTTATGTGAATTATACTTCTGCTAATAGATCTGATCTGATACCAAATCACTGTTGTTTCAGATATTTGGCTTTATAGTTTATACTTATGCGATGTTGGATCGTTGTTTCAAATTCATCCTTATTACTTCTGCAGTATTATGGTGGTGCTATTTTGTTTAAACAATCTCCTAAGATCATGCAGCGACAACTATAAAATCTAAGGCCTGATCTGAATGCCTTATATGTGCCCAAAAAACCCCTCCCCTGGTTGAATATGTTTGACACCTTCTTATACATTGCAAGTGGATGGGATGTCTCCAAGAGTTATGTTTGATGTCCCTTAGAATACCGATTAGTTATAGCCTTCCATTTATTGATAGCTTAATATTATTACCGACAACTAATCCTTGCCTTTACTTGATAATATAAGTTGATGTTTACCGTCTACGTGTAACCTTATTTACTTTTTGGTTTCTTATTAGAGTCAATGCCCATGTACATATATAGAAAGATTGATGCAAAACACACTTAATTTCCATCTGAAAATCCGCTACTACTTCTATTTACCAAGAAAACAAAATCACATGACCACCACATGTCTAACTCACATCTTGATAATTAAAATTAGGGCGTCTTCAGTATAGCCAACACGGGCATCAAACTCAGGCATGTATGATATGCTTCACTGTGCTTTGTTAATGCAAAGGTTGTGAGAGCTTCCTTGCAAAATCCAATTTGCATTCATGATGTAATTGTTTCATTTTATTCCTTGAGGTGACATATCTTCGAGGTCAAGCTCTGTCCTAAGATTTGACAAAGAATCTAAATAAGAAATTGTCTTACGATGGTAAGACTTCACAATTTCTTTTCCTAATTTGACCTTAAAAAAAAATGCAATGAGTGATTAAATAAAGAGCAGTATCTATAAAGACACATATGGTGGATAAGCAACGATGAATATATCTCAAGAAATAGATTAATTTTGAAGAGTATAGGAACAACAATTAAGATACAATAAGCAGTGATTCATTTGCTGTGGAGTAGCAAATCATATTTAGAAGAGAGATAATGTATTGAAAGGAGGTCTGGTTCTTTATGTACAACGATGACATTATATGTGAAGGGTTGTGACCCATTTTGCCCTCCTTAACCTTTCATACAAGGACAAGTCTTTCATTTTAAATGAGGAGTATGGAGATTAAAGAAATATGACAATGAAAAGTAGAAGGTCTTCTTATGAGGCTTATATGAGTTTTTTTTATACGAGTCTAAGCATGATATTTAAAATAATGTATAATTTTAAATATTTATTTAATTTCAAGATATTATACAAAAAAAATTATAAGTTGATGATGTAATTTACTAAAAGGTTTACGAATTACCAATTAGTTACTTAATATGAATTTGATTTGGAAAATTTAAAATTAATTTTGAGAATTATTGTTGATTAGTATTTATCAATACAAATAGAATATTTAAAGTTATTTGATCATAGTTTTTTTTTTACTAACAAGGACATTTTTAGTTATCATTTATTTCAAAAAAAATCTCAAATTTGTCCTTATTTAATGTAAAATAATTAAATGGTTGTACACCTTTTCAAACTAGGCTCAAGGTAGGCTCACAGAGTATACTTACTTGAATGTGGAAGCTTGATTTTATGAGTATTTTGAAATTACTTAATGATATAACATACATGTTGATTGAGCATAAGGAATTTTCCCATCAAGTTCTATAGATCTTCTAGAATAATCTGTAAAAATGATTAGTATAGCCTAATAGGCTTTGATACCATGTTAGAAATTAGGATCTTAGGATACTAATAATTATAAACAAGATTATAAAGTAAATGAAATATGAAACATACATGCAAAATGTACACATTACACAAGATATACATGGGGAAAACCCTTTCGGGTAAAAAACCCCATAAAGCATCATTTAATTAAAACACTTACAAATATAGTCTATCATAAAATAGACATGAACCTGGGGACACTCCTCCAATACTTCCACATGGCCAATAATACCTCATATGCACAATGATACAACTCACCATAAAGCTCCAAATTCTCACACCTCTCAAATGAGAGAGAACCTCCTTAAATATAGGAGGAAGGGTGACTTCACTAGTCACACCTTTTCAATAACCTGCACTCATAAATAATTAATAATCTAATAGTTACTAGATTATAATTATTTCAAATGGGATATGCTTATAAAGCATATAATATATAAGGTTTTATAACCCTATATTAGAACATTGTATATAAATGTTATAAGGATGTGATCCCTAATAACATTATGTTCTAACACCTATTCATGAAGAGGTTATATGTGTAATGTATAAAAAAATAGGGTTTCACAAGTTAAGCCTTTAAAATTAGGAAATGACCTAACTTTCCAAACAAAACATTAAAGGAAGGGAGAACTCAATTGATCCAATGCAACATGATTGAATGCAAATCAAGTTATTTTTCCTTTATCTAGTTAAAATTGATTTGAATGTATTTGAATGCTATAGCTAAGGTGAATGATGAAGAATTGACATGAAACAATAAAAAAAACAAGCTACATATGAGATATAGAGGCACAAAGAAAAGTTTGAATAGGAGAATTAGAGAAGCCCCTGCGACAACATGTTTGGCCTGAAAATGTGGGACCATGTGGTAATTTTTATATCATTCCTTGATGTCGGATGTAAATAGATTGGAATCTTTCATAATTAGGATGTTGCTTAGTCTATTCCTTGAATCTCGTAAAAAATTCTCAAGACCACGACAGTTTTTGCCTTGGTCCTCTAGTTTTTCCCTCTGCAAAAGTTAGAATTGATCATCATCATCTTCTCTATTGGAATCTCCACTTGTGGCTCCTAGACCTATTGTCTGCACACAAGAAGAAGGAAAATGGTGTTGTTGATGAGGTTTTGCCTTATATAGGGATTTTTTAATAAAATAACCTTTAGGCCAACTTAGAATTATCATATTTTTGTACAAAGCTATATTTGAATAAGATAGGGTTGTCTTATTATCCTCCCAAAATTCGGGGAAAAAGTGGGACCGAGTGTGAAAGTGCGGGGCCATGTGCGAGTTTCACACACTATCCCAAAATCTACACATCATCTTGACAAAATATGTTCAATTTTTTAGGGATGCAAGATAATAGGATCCTAGTGCTGAAAGTAGCTTTGTGCAACAATATATAATGTTTAGATGGGGGAAACATGTCTTTAGATTTGAAATAGGATAGGATCTATGATAAACTAGGATAATAAAAGATAAAGGGCACAACTAGAAATAAGGGCCCAAATAAGAGTGTGATGATGTATTAAAGTGGAATAAAACTCACAATATTGAATTAAATATTAACTAGTTACAATAAAAGTCTTAAAATGCATAGAGGAATGTGAAATACTAAAATAGGTGCTAGGATAGAGTGAAATTGGACACTTTAATTAAAGATGTACAATTTATGATGCTATAATATGGTTGACAATCCCCTTTATGAAGCTTTCGATGATTCTAATGCCCTCTCTCCTAAAGTTGAAACTTTAGTGGATAAAGAACCCAACCAAAATAAAGTCAATGCCATTCATGTTTCTAGTTATGAGAAGCCTAAAATTATTGTTCACCTTCATCAAGATGTCTCGCAACCTTAAAACAAACTAGTAATTGTTGTTAAAAATGGATTGAATCATCAACCTGATTATCATGCAGTAGCTCACACATTTAACGACAATTCTTCCCCCATCTTTCACAACATGTTGGTAAGGAATATGATCTCGTTGAAGAAATTAATAATACTCTAGCAAAGATCTCCCTTTGAGACTTGATTAAAACATCACCTACATACCATGGGATGCTCCAAGAAGCCTTACAACTACCTCCTACTAGATCAAATGAGGTAGAAGTTGTTCTTGATTGTACACATGAAATAAATGCAAAATTTGAGTTCCACTAACATTAGTTACCTTCTTTAGAAATTAAAAATAAAAGTAATCCCCTCATGATTGTTTTCATCATCAATGGTAGGGCCATATGACATACTCTAGTTGATAATGGTTCAGGTCATAATGTGTATAAAATTAACTTGTTGCATAAAATTAATGTGGATACTTCTCTTATTCAACTTGATTCTCTTTCTATTTGTGGCTTTGATAATGTTGGTAGGAAGACGCTAGGTATAATTACCTTTCCTATTAAGGTGTCTCCCACTATTTTACCTACAACCATCCATGTCATGCCCAATACTCTCACATATAAACTTCTTATCAGTCTACCTTCGATTCATGCTATGAAAGTGGTCCCTTCTACTCTTCATCACAAACTCAAGTTTGTCTATGACAGTGAGATGCATACTTTGGAGGGTGATATGAACTTACAAAGTTGTTTACAAATGGAAACACAATCTCAATTTACTTTAATTTCTTTAATTTTTTCTCCAAAACAAACAAATGAACCACCTCCCACTAAATATACTCCTTCACCTAAAGAGGCACTCTTAGAGGATGATTGGGGGTTATACTTTACACCCTCTTTTTGTGGAGAATTTTAAAGTCCCTTAATTCAAGACTTAAGCCTCAAAGGAGCCTAGTATGTCATTTGTTCAAGCTTCTTATACATCCATCCCAAATTCTTCTTCTAATACATGTCTTGATGTTGATTGGAGATCTTTAAAATTTAATCCAATTAAGACTAAGGGTCAACCCTCTCCTCCTAACATTTCAACACCTATTGAAACTCCGACACTAGATTTGGAAAAATATGATGGAGTTGGTTTCAAAACCCTTTCTAAACATGGATACAATGGACATGGTTTAAGATATGTGTAACAAAGCATTGACACTCATGAGAAATATACATCACACTTTTCTAAGGAAGGTTTAGGTTTCCAACCTCCTCCTATGTTGACATACCCTCCCCCATTGTCTAGTACATCTATGTCTTCTTCTCCCAAAATTTCAATACAACAAGAGTATTTTATCCAACCTTCTTCAAGCCAATTTGATCACCCTTCTTTGGCACAAATGAAGAAGGAAAAAATAACAAGATCTTGAAAATTCTTCTTTTCTTGTGTATCATCAAGTCCATGGTCATCCCACTAATGAATGTCAAGCTTTACATACTAAATTTCAGAATTCATTGATTATGGTATCATTCAAGTAACATGTGACAATGAGTGGCATCTTTGTAATTGCCATTGTAAATATGTGACAATTGGAAACTTACCTTTTGGGGGCTCATTTTCATTCATGGTGGTACAATTTCAGGTGCAATCATACTTGGTGAGCAACATAATAGCCTATTTATTCTTGTCTCCATGCTTGGGGGGGGACAACAATTTTCAATCATTCTTTCTTTCTAAGGATTCACTTTTCCTTTGCTGAGTTGCATCTTTTATAATTGGATATCCTTTCTTGCATAGAATTGTCCTTCGTGTGAGTGCATGTGTGTTCCTTAATTTGGATCTCTTACTTGAAACAATATTTCTTTTATGAATGATATCTCCTTAGTGATAGAAAGTGTGCAATCCTCCACTAAGAATCCACATTTCCTAGCATTAGGGAAGGTGTGTATTCTTATTCCCCTCTCCTTTGGATAAAGATATTATTTCTATCAAAAATCTCCTCTTGGAGGTAGATCTCTTTGGGTAAAGATCTCTTCCTCCTTTCATCATGCATTCCTCAAAAGGATCCCTTTACACTTGTTGCAAGATATCTCTTTTACAACTATCTTTTCCTTGCTTAAAAGAGTTGAGGCCTCTTTATCTTTGAGTGTATGTATCATATTGCTTAAAGGTGATTCCCTTGGTGATTAAGGTGTTTATCCTTATTATTTTCTACCTTAAGATATCAATATAAGGCTATGTCAACGCCCTGGGGGGGTCATTTGCGGCTTCACTAATTCTTGTTCAATCTTGCGGACCCTTGTCCTAGTGTCACTACATCACCTATTTTGTAGTAGGATTTCCTTACAAACAATACTTTTTTTGGCTATGCTTGTTCAATCTTGTAGACCCTTGTCTTGGAATCACTGTAGCACCCATTTTTTAATAGATTGCCTTGCAAACAACATGTTTTGTGTGGTAATCTTTCTTTTTTTAGGACAAGTGAACTAGCATAACACAAATTGCTAGACCTTTTGACTCTCCTTTCCTTTTCACAAGGATTACACAACATAACACACTTTTTTGTCTCACTGAAGTCATTCTTTTCCATGGATCACCTAGCATAACACAACTTGCTAGCCAGTAGAATTCATGTTCTTTTCTCTCTCTTCCCCATTAACCCATAACATAACACACTTTTCTAGAGTTAGATAATGGCTTCTTCTCCCCTCAATTTATGTATGTCCTTGTTCTTTCTATAAGTCCGCTTGTGCTCTTGCCATAACATGCAAATAATGATATTAGCAGTTGAGACATTTAGACGTCGAGGTTTCTTCAACTAGTTAACTTGGACCTTTTGTTTCAGTACTAATGTTGTTTTCTTTGTGTATATTTGAAGGTTACTTGCATGGATTGACAAGATCCTATTCTTGGGGGCTTGATCAATCATCAAACTTAGCATTCTCCTGTCTCTAGCTTGTCTTTCTCTTAGATGCTTTATCTCTTCACTTCTACTTTACCGTCTGTGTGACCATAAGATCACACTCTGCTAAAGTGAGGGCCAAATGTAACATCATAAATTATACTCCTTTAATTATGGAGTCTAATTTCACATTGTCCTAGCACTCATTTTAGTATTTCTCATTACTCTATGCATTATGGGACTTTTTTATTACATTAAATTAATATTTAATTCAATAGTAGGAGCCCTATTTCATTTTAATGCATCAACACTTTATTTGGGCCCTTAATTTTAGGTATACCCCTTATCTTTTATCATCTTAATTTATTATACGTTCTATCCTATTTCAAATTTCAATACAACTTTTCCTTGCTTAAATATTATAACTTTTCATATAAATTATAGTTTTGAAATTATGATCCTATTATCTTGTGACCCTAAATTTTGGGCCTATTTTATCAAGACAATGCTATTTAGCATATTTGTTAGATACTTTTTGGCCAAAATTTTGGGAGGTTAAATAATCATTCTTTTTGTTTCCCGAACTATCCCCAATGCAAAAAAATGATTATTTTAAGTCGACCAAAAGGTGATTTTAACTTTAGATCCCTATACAAGGAATCATCCCTAATTCATTTCATCATCTATTGTCATCTCATTTATTCCCTTCCTAGAGCAATTATTATGATTCAAGAGCATACTTGAGTTCAAGGAGTAACAAGCTTCAACATTGCATCTTCAATTATGTTTCCTATTATTATTTCATGATGGATTTTGTGATGATTTATCATGTTTTTGCATTAACACCTGGAGAACTTATCCTAAGAACATTACATCATCAATTGGAGGTATAATCGATTCAATTGAGCATTTCTATTCAAGCACTTTAATTCAAATTTCTATTTCCTATTCATCATTGTTGTAGGGTCGAGTCCCAACCTGGGGTTTGGCTAAGTAAATCCCCTATTCAACCCCAAACACCATTTTTATCCTCTTGTGTGTGGATCCATATTCATCTACAAGTTTTTGACATAGATTGAAGACGAGAAACTTCTTAGGACCCAGAGAAAAAAAACCTATCCAAATCTCATCAAGAATAGTCTGGACAAGGGTGCCTAGCATCATTGTCCTCCCATTTTAAGCTCAAATTTGGCAGGAAGCAAGTTTTGAGCATCAAAGTCCTAGATCTAGTCTCAATGCTCAATAATTCATTAGTCCAGACAAGGTTCCCTAGCATTAGTGTCCACCCAATTTCAACTCAAATTTCTAAGATAGATTCGTCTTTGCTTCTCCCTTTCCAAATTCAGGTTTGTGTTGTGATTATCAATTCTATATTTACTTGTTTATGCTATTCATTGTTAATTTTGTACCTTCTAACCTAGTTCTTCACATTCAATTTCTAATCAATTTATCTATTTCTCTCAATAAGAGAATCAATAAACTCATTGTGCTTAGCTCTTACCATTAGGTTTGAAGTTGAGGTCTAATTTATTATTCTCCAATGTAATTGATGGGATTAGGTTTTGTATATGGTGAAAATGGATAACAATAATAATAATATTGAAAGGCTAAATGAATTCAACCACAAAACCCTAGCCTAACAACAACAAAGATCCACCATAACATATGAAGATGACCTAAGACAATGCAAATCAAACGAAATCACAAAGATTATACCATCACATGTCCAATAGGGTTTGAATCTCCATTCTTCCTATCTCCATTGATCTTGCTTGATATATTTGCTCTCAGATTTTATGTGTGCACAAGAGCTCAACAAAGAACGGAATGTGGTTGCAAGTAGGATCGTAGTGTAGTCAAGTCCTTAAGATGATTCATTAGAATGAATGATTAGGGTTTGATAATGAAGGAAGCATCTCCTTATATAGAAGACACAATATGAAATGGAGGGATAATATTGAGAGGTGTAAAAGGAGGTCGGCTATGATTAGAGGGTAGGTAAAAGAAATAATAAAATAATGAAAGGGGTAGGTAGTGTATGAATTAAGAGATGAATGACATGTGTCATGGGTAGAAAAGGTTAATGAATTAATTAAATAAATAAAGATTTATATAATTAATAGAAGAAGTGGGATAATTAAATAAATAAGATATTTATTTAATTTAGGAAAAGGATAATTTAAATAAATAAATGTATTTATTTAAATGAGAAATAAGGCTAGAAGAGAATAAATGAATTAATTAAATAAATAAGGATTTATTTAATTAATAGAAGAATTAGGCTTAGATAATTAAATAAATAAAATATTTATTTAATTAGACATGACAATTTTAGGTGTCTACAGGTTTTATTCCTAGTTCGCATGTTATATTTCCATCCATTACAATAGGTTACATATCTGATTGTCAAGAGTGAAATAATTATGCAGAGCATACTGAGACACATGATTCCAGATTTGGATTAGGTCAAAACCTCAAGACTAATCTGATTAGCTCTATATTGAGATGCTTTTTGGCTAATTTTTGGAGAGAACGAGATACAAAACCTCATGATCTAAGATTCAAAGCCTTAGCTTGTAGGAGACCTATCTGGACTAAGGCACCTAGCTCAATAGTCTGATTGTTTCAAGCCCAAATTTTAAACACAAGTTCCTCTTTGCATTCCATTTCATCTATGCTTTTGAGCTAATTTCCACTTTTGTATCTAATTGTCCATGCCGATAATGTTCCAATTTGGTGTTTGGTGTGGAGCCTGATCAGTCTCCAAGTGGGAGATTGTTGAAATGTGGCGATTGATCAGCAAAGTACTGTACACTCAGCACGTATCCTCGCCGGGGTCCGGGGCCGGGCCGGGCCCCGGGCAGGGGTTCGGGGGCGGCAGCCCCCGAGAAAAATTTTTTTGCCGTTTTTTGTTGATGAAAACCGACATTGTAATAAAACCCTAAAAAGGCCGACTTTGTTTGTTGCCCTAAAAACACATGTTATAAGTGGCTGGGATGCTTAAGGCATTGTAAGGTTGATGTACTATTTTTGCTGGATAATAAGAAAGATTGGACGGCTGTGTATGGTGGACGTAACCCATTCTGGGTGAACCACGTTAAATCTCTGTGTTATCTGTGTCCTGTTTTATTTCTTTATCTTTTGTATTTAAATCTGCATATAATTGTTAGTTCATATTTGCTTCGGATCTGCTTGAAACCCTAACATTTGGTATTGTTTCTCATCTTAATCATATCAAATCAAAAAGTGGAATAATTGATCATAGTGCTCAACTCTCCTAAAGAATTAAAGCCGAGCCTAATTAATTGTTCCCTAATGAAGTGATATCTCCATGTGGAAATGGTTCCTAGTTTGCATTCATAGACTAGAGACAACCATTTCCACCATTTCAACCTCTAACATAGGTTTGTCTTGAAGATATTATTTAAAGTATTTCAACACACATTAAAAAAGAGGAGAAAAACACAACACCACCATTCATAGGTTTTTCAAACCCTTCATGACCCCTTTTTGCCATTTCTCTTATAGCAAGTCAGCCTTCAAAATTTATCTAATACTACTTTGTTGTTGTTTCCTTACATTCTCATTTGTTTGTGTGTAGATCTGAGTGGATGGTTCCATAGTTTTGGGGACATCAATATATTTGCTTCCTATAAAATTGGTCTATCACAATACTTTGTACCTACTCTTACTCCCACAATTAGTGCTATATTTTCTCTAGTTATCATGCATTAGACAATTTTAAAGATAATGACACAATACAATAGGTAATTGAGATGCTCTAACTCTCTTTCAATTACATTTTTACTATTACATGTCATGATTTGGCTCCTTCTATCTAGAGTATAAGTAGTGTTTAATAACTTTTACTCATTTAAGTATTCCCTAAATTTTTATAAGGTGTGTTTATTTTGTTGGCAATTTGGAGGAATTGATCATGTGTTGCATTGATTTTTGTCATTAATGGCAACATCGGTTGTTTTAGTTGTTTACCGGTTTCCGGTTGGTTTCGGTAGAGTGGTTGATTATGATATTGATCTGGTATGCTTTGGTTTATGAAATTGGTTTGGATCTGTCATTCATGCTATTCCTATGTGTATCACGATCATTTGGTTCAGGAATTGATGACTCAGGAGCTATCATTTGTTCTAGTAAGCCTTTTGGTCACCGATGCACATGATAAGTGGTCACCGACAAAGCTTTGTTGAAGATCTTTTGATGCACATGATAAGTGGTGTTGGTGCGGCTTCTAGATGGCTTTCAGGATGCTGTTGGTTATCTTGTTCGTGTTTCAGTTCATCG
The DNA here is from genome assembly GCF_030272615.1 of Cryptomeria japonica. NCBI lineage: Eukaryota > Viridiplantae > Streptophyta > Pinopsida > Cupressales > Cupressaceae > Cryptomeria > Cryptomeria japonica. Next base: position 589,990,040 of record NC_081411.1, on the reverse strand, counting down.
GTGGTGTTGGATTTGGTTTATGGCGACTTATTTTGGGTCCGGTGTTATCTAGGTTATGGATCGGTTTTTGTAACGTGTTGGAGGATGTTCTTGATGCATTACTAGCGAGATTTGAGGATTGGTTTATATTGTTTTTGGCCTAAGCCGACTTGGTTGATCATTGGATTGTGGGTTTATGTTATGAACTTATTGTATTATCTTTTTGGTGGCCAACCTAATTGTTTAGGTCCCGAGTTGGTATAAATACGATGTAAGATCTCTTTGTAGATTATATAGGTCAAGGTTATAGGTTTATTTGTGTGCGAATAATGTTGTAATCATATGCAAAAGGTTTGGTCGATCATAGGTGATTGAATTGGGTTTGTAAGAGAGGTTTAAGGCCTCTGGTATTGAGCTTAATTAGAACTGTACTCAGACATAGGAGATGCTATCCTTGTAGTTCACTCTTCTTTCCGGATTGTAGTCCGATGTTTATGTAGTCAGTGAGGCTCCTTTTTGTGATGAGCAATGCGCTCTAGGCTGTTGGCCTTTCTGCATATGCAGGCCCCTCATATTGTAATCACATACTTACTGCAGATATCTGACTGTGGGTAGGCTTCCCACTGTGATTTTTCCCTTTACCGGGTTTTCCACGTACAAATCTTGGTGTTATGTGTTATGGATGGATGGTAACTGTTCTGTGATTTATGCTTATGTTTAGTTGCTATATTTGTTATTCTGGTATTTGGTTTATGCATTCCGGTAATGAGTTTATGTTTATTGGTAATAAGATTTTGAATGCTTAAAGTTCTGTAATTCGGTGACAGCTGATTCACCCCCCCTCTCAGTTGTCCTTTGGTTATTTGAGCTGTCTAACATATTTTCCCTACAATAATATCATCAAAACGATTAAATGCTACAATGAGGACACCCAAACTAATTTTACACTCGAAAAAAGAAAGAAAACACAAAATCATAAATTTCAATAATCATATCTAAGAGATTATGTACTTATGCCCCTCTTTAACATTTTTTTAATGTGTGAGAATGCTAAAGGAAAATGTTGACAAAGATCAATAAAGAATATCAAACATAACAACAAAAAAAAAATAATAAAAAGAAAAAGGTTTACTTAAATTTTATAGCACCATTCAATTAGAGGAAGTATTCTATTTTAAGAAATAACAACTTATGCAAAACTAAAACATATACTAACATATTAAATATTAAGGTGCTCACACACTTTGTATGAACATGATAGGAGTGCTCAATATTTATAGTTATTTATTAAAATTGGAGATGAAATTATCATTCATAATTTTGAAATAATGGTCAACATCACAGAGCTTATGAATTTGTGATGTAGATTTGGCAAGGTTCAAAAATTTGTTCAATTAATAAAAATGAGTAGAAAACCTCCCCCAAGACAAAATAGATAAAAAAATGAATATTATCAACTTTAAAAAAGGGCACCACCTTCATGTAAAACAAAAATATATATGATACATTTAAATTTTCCCATATAAAATATGAATGAATTAGAAACACCCAATCTTTAGAGCTTTTAATTAGATTGTAAATAATATTATTCTATTAATTTTGACATAATGATCAAACATCATAGGTCTTATTGATGCAGTCTATTCGAAAAAGATAATAGAATCAATAAAAAACAACAAATAAAATAAAATAAAAAATATATATATTTTTTAAATATAAGCTGAAATTTTCATTAGACTAGAATACATATTCAACTTTGAAAAGACAATATATCTTAGTCAATAAACTCTTGATCTATTGGTGAAGTTAAATGTTTAAAGAATAGAGGCCATAATCATTCCTCGAACAAATTTAACAAAATTGATACCTCTCAATCCTTCACTTTGGACTGAAAAATTTCAACCTAAAGATTTATGTTCTCATATAAAATATCTACAAATTCAACTGATTCAACTGTTCACACATTTAATATGAACCGTATATGAGGGCCCAATCCTTAAAAAAAATATTTATCAAAGTTGAAATTGAAATTGTCCCATCATTTTCGAAACAATAGTCGATAACATGGATCTTATTTGTGACATGGACAAGGAAGGCTCTAACCTATAGAGTAGAGAGGCGTTGGAAGAGTTGTTATTATAAGGAATGGTATCATTTGGGAGTTGGGAGAACATGAGTGACATTGATTACTAAGAAGCGCACCTGTTCTCTGCTCTCATTGTCGGCCAAAACGGCATAAATCTGAAGGTCGTGAGAACCAGATTCAAAACTAGTAATTCTTTATCACATTTTCCGATGCTTGGCCAATTGCTTTGTCCTGTCGCAAAGACGAGAAAATTTGAGGCGTTTTGCGGTGGACAAGAAGATTTGATAACTCCTAAGTAGAGGTGTTTTGGGTCATTGGCAAACGTTTCAAAGAAGGGCGAGAAAGAAAAAAAGAAAAACCTTGTCTAATACAATGGATCCCTAGATCCAATGCTGCAATTAAGTTTCACATTGTGATAAACATCTGGAGTTATACTTTATTCTTCTTTGTTACTTTCCCAGAGGAAGAGCAGGCCGAAAAGTCATGTCTTTGAAGAAGGGATGGAGGAGATACGGAGTTGCAGTTGTTTGTTTGGTTCTATTGTCCATGCTCGTCCCGTTGGTCTTCTTGCTCGGACTTTATGGAGGATTCCAAACCAGTAAGTTAAACGCCAACTTAATCTCTAATGCTAGATCGGTGAATCTATCAGATGCCGATAACACATTGTGGGCATTGTCCCTTGTACTTTTTTTCAAGTGTAATCAATACCCATTTACTACTTTTTTTGGTGGGTTTTTTCTTTTTTTTCTTTTTTGGCACCGGATTGTATCCACTTCTTTTATTTCTGGTATGCTGAGACAACGGGCATTTGTTGATTATGTGTGCTTTATGGGCACTTTTTTGTTGTACGAGATCTTGCTCAGAAGAAGCAAGAGGTTAGGAACTCTCTAATGATTTCACCAGTTTTGCTCGATCCATTCTTTTCCAAGCCCATTTAAGCGAGTTAACTTGTATCCAAGGTTCGAGGACATATACATTCCTAGGGCAGATTCAATGTGAGAGCGTTAGAGATCAGGATTTACCAAAAAACGCAAGAGAAAGGGGTTTTATTGAATTTTTTAATCATGTCTTTGCCGATGACACCTTGTCCATCTGACTATTGTCTAGCGATAAGGTGGGGCACTTATAGTAATGATGAGTTATGTTTAAAACCCAACGGGCGTGCCCCACGTTTAAGTGGCCTCTGTGTTATTGTGGTGTAGGAGTTGGATTTCAATGAATCTTTGCTGCAACGTGGAGGAGAATCTGGATTTTAACAAGTCCTTGATATGCTGCCGTTTCACAAGGTGGTTCTGTTATTGGCTACATTGGATTACTGCACTTTGATAAAGACTCTAAATAGTAAAATACACATCTGGCTAATTTACCTGCAAATGCAATGCTATGGTCGTTTTATTATCAATGCGATTGTTTTAGCTTAATATAGTCCCCTATGGACTCCCATTTTGCAGTGCTCTGTATTGAAGCTCTAAAAAAAAATAGGAAATGTGAGACAAGTTAGAAGGCTCAATTTGATTTTCCTTCCAATGCCATTCCTTCTGTAACAGTGGCCCAGGAATGTCCTTCTCGATAACCCTCATGGCACAAGCATGTTATGTAATGGAGGATCTGTTGAATAGGTGTGAAAGAGGATTGGTATTTCCAAAGAAAACATAATATGGGTTTTGTTTATTGGTAATTAGTGATTAACATGTCTGGATGGTAGGTTTATTGTAAGCTTTTCTTTATCGAATTCTATCTTTTGGTGTTTGGTTTATTGTAAGCTTTTCTTTATCGAATTCTATCTTTTGGTGTTTCAGAATTTAAAAAAAATAAAAATTCACTTTTCTTTGCAGTTTGATCTTTCTGTGAATCTCTTTGATTTATCCTTTTGGTTCTTAAGGAAACTATTTAGGTTTTATCTAATTTTGTGGTTTTTCACGCTTCTTTTGCAGGCTACATCACTGATGAAGGTCCCTCAACAGTGGTAAGACCATTTTGATTGTCGAATATTGATTTCTGCACAGCCTTTTTATCCTTTGCTCATGTTTTGCATCCGCCATTAATAATGTGGAATGTGAAATATAACATTATTTACAACCATATGTATAAAAATTCTGGTCATATTACTCTTAAAGCTTTCTCTCTAATAAATGCCATTATTTTTTGTCTTACTTTTCTGGTATCTATTTAGATTTTTAGTAGCTACCTCCGCCCCGTCTCACACATTGTCCATTCACATACCCTTTTTACATTTTCAAAAGAGGTGACTCAAAAAGATGTTTTTTACAACCTCTCTTAACTAGACATATTTTTTATTATAATAATTTAGACAAAATAATCTAATATTCTAGATATAGAAAGAAATCTTAAGATACTTAATATAACAGTTACAATCTCTCTTCCAATTAATATTAGTTAAATTATTCATTGCAATTTTGTCATATAACATTCTGCTCCTCTTATATGCAATTGCCTTTTTGTGGATATAATTCTATTCTCACCCCAGATATTATTTACTTAATAAAAATATTAAATTGAGCAATCTATCACAAGCCTACAAATATATCTAGCATAAATATGTAGTGACACTCAAAGTATTAGACATGATTCATCATTAAACCTTTTAGACATGATTTATTATTAAATGTCTCCAATATCGACAAGACGAGCATCCCTAAGTGTCATACTGTATGCATTTAGTACTTATTGAATTAGTCCAAAGTTAGAGCTCTCGACTATACTTTTCATCATCTTGCAAAAAAAAAAATTAGTTTTTCACCTGATACACAATAATAGTTATTCAGTATGAATTTCATTTCTAATTTAAAAATTATACCCCCATGATCAATATGGTTGTCTTTTTAATTAATCCTAACAATATTTTCAACATTGTTCCACATGGACATGTCTCCTGGATCTAGGTGACATCCCAGACGTCTATTCTCCCTTCTTTTGGTCTTTTTGGTGACTTCCCAGCATTTCCTAGATGTTTTGATGACCCCTAGTTGTCCCTGAGACCTTAGGGCACCCTAAACATTAAAACACATGAAAAACAGCAAAAAAAGTTAAAAGAACATTATAAACAAATAAAACTCTACAAGGGAGGATCACCAAGGTCTTTCAATCCCAAAAAATTATAAAAACCCTGCACATTGTTGTTTTGCATTTACCAAAAGAGAGAGGAAAACAGGAAAAGAGAAAAGGAGAGAAAGATGTGCTGTTTCTAAGATATTTCTGAGCTTGTTGCTCAATTTACCCAAGTGCTATATATAATGCGACATTTCTGGCAAATTAAATAGGTTCACTAAATTTGTTAGTCTTCCGCTATGTCTGGCAATTTCTGTAGATTTGGAGGCCTTCTAAATTTATCAAGCTGACATCTATATTTGGCAGCATTTATTGTGTCACCTCCAAATTTGGCAGCTCTTCCAAGTTTAGGAGTCCCTCCAAGTTTGGTCATGTTTTGCCTCTTCAAACACTTTCCATGTAGATAGGCATAACTTTTGTCCAAATTGTTAGATTTTTGACTTCTGGGGGGTGGGGGGGGTGTTGGGGTGTAATATTGCACCTATTAATAAGTTTACTCAGTGTACATTATTGTGGCACTACCATTAGGTTGAAAAGCCAAAAGGGTGGCCTAATGGAGGCCAATTGTGAAAACACACAAGAGTGCCAAAGGCTAGCAGCACAAGGAACACACCCTAAGCAGGTTACTTGAAGATAAAGTCACTGCAAATTGAATGTGGCACATACAACTGAATTGAAGTAAGACCAAAGAGGCATACCAAGGAAGAGGGACATGCCCCTATGCTTAACAATATGTACACATGTAATGCGTGTATAAGAGAGATAGAGAGACAATATAGGGAATACATAGTAGAAAAAAGAAATACTAGAGAAGATAGGGAGAAGAGACATGAGAGCAATTTGATATGTAATTGACAGAATATTGTATAAGAGATGAAGTTACAGTGAGATACTAATTATTGTATGCCTACAAAGTAATATGAAGAAAATATTATGGTCAATACTATATGCTAAGTGAATATGATGAATGGATATGAGTGTATAATTTGATTTACTTTTTCTGCACTCCACTACACTAATCTATGATGCACATCACAAGCTGTAATCCTCTTCATTTTCTTAACATTGGGTTATAAATACAACTCTAAAGAGAATAGGCATGGAAGTCTAACACTTAAGATATTAGAAATAAGTAATTCTTCATTTAGGTAGTGAATAATGACATGTATTCACCTTGATTTGAGGTATAAAGTGTTAATTCTACCTCATTGCACTTTGATTGATAGTAGCTAGGTTCCACTTCTATTTAGTTAAGACCATCTTTGTCTTTGTCAGATTGAGCTGGGCGATCCACTGTCTGGCAATTCAACTCTTGGCCTTTTAGTTAAATTGAGTGATCTCTCCTCATGAGTGGGAGTGATTGAGAGTTAAACACATGATCTCTTTGATCCATGCATCTCAAAGGCCTATATATTTGTGTACAATCTTTTGTTTTTTGTCTTTTCACTTCCACAATATATGAATATTGTCAATATTTGCATTTTCTGTAATTATTTATTGTAGCTTGTGTAATTTGACTTCATTCATCTAGATCTAGGTTTGTGTTTGGATTCTCATTGAATTTTATGTACCATTATCATATACTTCATTACCATATAACTACTTGGTATTATGCTTGTTATACCTCATGGTATATGCTACCTTTTTCACAAGCAAATGATTAGTTCAAACCATAGGCAGGATTTTCACATCTAAATAAATTCTATTTAAATCATGGAATAATAATTTAATAACTTAAAATTCCATAAACAACTCCTTTTGACACACTATTATGCCACTTTGATCTCAATATTCTCCTCCTGCAAGTTCTCTTCATTGGTGACGAATAAATTACAATACTTAAGCCCTTGAAATTCAAAAACATAAATTTGTGCACCATCTTTTACCTTCCCCATATGAATTTTGTTTTAGTTGTAATATTCTCAGAATTCCAGATTTTCCTATTCTTGGTCTGATAGCAGTATGTGTATCCCAAGGGTATTGAAAGTATGCCAAAATTTTTTCACTAATCTCTGGCAAATGCCAAATATCATTCAGGCTTACATGTTACTCATGATGTTGATGTGTTTCATGGGAAGGTTCCGTTCCAGCTTGCAACCATACCAAAAAGCTGACAGAAATCAGGCTGATTTTGTCATAAATCATCGACCCCTTTCACTTCCAGAATGTCCTCTTGTGTATTGATCGTGTTACACACCAGATGATCGTTGTTTTAGCATGGTCATTTGTATTCAGAGGCATCATATTAGCTCATGTTGTCCTTGCATAAGACAAAAGATTGAACCTTTTGATATCATGTTACTTTATCTTCACGCTTTTGTTGATTTGTGTGTGTCATTTAGGCTATTTGATGTAAATGAGCGTATGTTATTTAAAATTCAGATATTAATGCAGATGATCCATCAACATGGCTGCCAGCTGTGCAACATTTATTTTCTTCCTTTCTGCTGGCTGAATAGATGTGTTTACACTCGCAATATTAAATTTATAACACAAGCTTATGCCAGGAAAATAGATCTGTTACAAGTTGCACAAGAGTTGGTATGTGTGACCTTGCAGGTAATATATAGGTGAGTATTGCCTGTTCTAGGACACTGGCCAAGACTAACTTGTAGCCTCTATAAGTTTGGAATATTCCTTAACATGAGTTGAACCTCATTTCACATGAAATAGCTTGATGGTATGATTCTTAGCAGAAGGTAGCGGCTCTATAATGCTAGACAAAATAGCTGTTCTTGTTTCCTTGAAAAGAGAATCAGGCCTTGAATTTCATTCCATTTGCATGTGATCTTATTCATATCATGTTTATTTGCCAGAATTTACAATGCTGAGTGACATTTAGCCAAATTTCGTTAGTAGTGCCACTAAACATTCTATTTCCTTAAGAGGGTAGGAATTTATCCCATTGATATGCTACTTTCATGACAGCATGCCATTTTTTTGTTTGCATTTTGTTAAACCATTCACATGTCTTCTGCCGAAGCCAAATGTGCATAAGAAGATGCTGCTTTTCAACCATCTCTTACATTGCCAGTTTGTCACACTTAGGGATTAGTCTTTATTGGCTCTCTGATCTCATATTAAATTGTAATGTTACTTAATCTCATTGATATATAGAAAATTCAACCATATAACTCTTAAACCTCTTTCTGCAATAAATTCCATAAGTTTCTTGATTCATTTTTCTTTTCTCTAGTCAAATTCTCTGTATAATCTTCATACTTTTTCAAAAGAGGTGACACAAAATGATGTATTATATTCAATCTCTTTTAACTTTTAAGTATTTCCAATTAGAGGAATGGTTTCTACTCGTTGCATTCTTATTTTTGAATCCAGAATATTCAAGTTTTGTAGTGATGTCACTGAAGATTTAGAACTTGCTATTCTTACATTTTGCTTTGTGTATCCATAACCAGACAGATGATTCCAGGCTTCGTAGTGTGCTTGAAAATGACAATTCTTCACTGGAAGCAGAGGTATGAATGGTCATGCCATTGCACCTAGCCTGAATCTTGATATTTTTAGGTTTATTTTGCAAACTGCTTGTTGGAATGTTAAATTATGACCTTGTTATCATGCATTGCAGGCAGTGTGTAAGTGGACTCTAATCCTGCATCTGCTATAACTTTGCCTTGGTCATTTTGAAAAGCATTCATAGGGTTGACTGGAATTACTCTATATTTTTCATAGTGTGTTAGTTGTTTTATATTTTGCCCCTCTTCTTAGTTATGATTAATGCAGGATTTTTGTTGTGTTTGTTTTACAGAGACATAATCCTAGTCACCAAGGTGATCTTCCCAACGAATCACAATTATTGCCGTTAAAGGTTTCCAATGGTGGAGCTGTAACAAAGTTTCCAAATTTCTCTGCATCTGATGTAAGCATAAATATTTTAAGATTCTCTCAATACTTTATGGTTGATTTGTTACGGTCTTAACCTATTGGATGTATTTGGGATATGTGATGGGTGACTTGGGCATGCATAATCCCTGACTTAATTATTCTTTAGTTCCTTGATTCAATAATTGTAGGGGTAGTTGGCCTCATTGGGATTAAGGATCACTATTGCTTGATGACATATATAGGAGGTTGTGAGTAGTTTTTAAATCATCATACTGCAAATTCTGTTCTTGTTGTAAGACATTTGAAGGTTTCTCCCTCAAAGTGGCTTGGTCTAATAATCCAGTACACTCCTTTTATTTTGCTCATATTATGCAGATTTGCTATTCTTTGTGGATTCATTCTATAATTTTGCTCATGCGATACAGTAACTTACTACATGATTGGGACTGTGATTTTTATGTAGTGTAATTAGTGGTTTTGAGTTTTGGTTTCCAGATAAAGGCTGGTATAATTGTCAAAGATTCTGGCCTTAAAGATGGTCACAACTTTTCTAGGACAATTCATGGAAACCTGGATAAATTGCTGAATAGGCATCCAATCTCAGGAGGTACACACGTAAGATTCTGTGAGCTTTGACATGATTTTTTAAAGCACCAAATTTTGAGTTAAGTTATTTTTCTTTACAGGATCAGATGTTCTGAATTTCAGTTGGCATTCTGCAAAAAGTGCAGGATTGCCAGAGAAATCTGATGCTTCTTCATTTACAGACAGCAGTATCGAAAGTAAGGTAAGAGTCTGCAACACTCTAGTCTCAAAAGCTTTTGTATGAATTGTATTTTGACCTGTTCTAATTTACACAATGTTATGTGAGATGGTAGTATGTAGTATTTTCATAACTTTACCAAAACTCTCAACTGTTTAAAATTCAGCAGAGTGAAAATTCAGCAGAGAGTAATGTTAAAACAAACAGCAATGGCAATGGGTTCTCTGATGACTCGGACAAAGCTTGTGAAGTGGCTCTGGGAAGTTACTGCAAATGGAGTACTGAGCATAGAGAAGAAATGGGTGATTCTTTGGTTAAAGTGTTAAAAAATCAACTGTTTCTTGCAAGGGCTTATTATCCAAGTATAAGCAAACATCACAATCGTGAGAAGATCCAACATGAGCTCAGGCAGCACATCCAGAGCATTGAACATATGCTAAGTGAGGCAACTGCAGATGCTGATCTTCCAGAAGGGTAAGTGCCTTACAAGCATGAAAAAAAACATTCAATAGAATTACTTATATTTGAATCCATTGTGATTTGAAGTTGGGTTCTTTGTGCAGTGCACAGAAAAAGAAAAAGACTATGGAAGTTGTTCTTGCAAGAAATTACCCTCTTGATTGTAATAATGTTGTAAAAAAGTTAGGACAAATCCTAGATCTTACTGAGGATGAAGCTCACTTTCACAGAAAACAAAGTGTCTTTCTGTATCAGCTAGCAGTCCAAACAATGCCTAGAAGTCATCATTGCCTCTCAATGAGATTGACTGTAGAATATTTTCGAACTTATGAAGGCAGTGTTGAATCACCTTTGAGCAAGAATTTGCAAGATTTGAATGTCTATCATTATGCTATTTATTCTACCAATATCCTTGCAGCATCCGTGGTCATTAATTCTACGATTATTCATGCAAAGGTGAAGCTTTAGTCTCTTATATATGGTCTTAACATTGATAAGAGCAATAAATGGTATGATCATTTTTGTTGTAGCTCTCACCGTACATGTCTAATACTTTCTTTTGTCACATTTTGCAGGAACCAGAGAAGCATGTGTTTCATTTAATAACAGATAGACAGAATTACATTGCAATGAAGTTTTGGTTTCTGGAGAACACCTATCGCAATGCAACTGTCCATGTTCAGAAACTTGATGATTTAAACCTTTTCCGTTCCAGCAACTCTATGATGGCTTCTATATCATCAGAGGAGTTTCGTGTTGCAGTAGAGAGCTACCCTCAAAAAACTAGTGATCCCTCTATTTCAAATAGGAAGATTAATTATTTGTCTACCTTCAATCATCCTCATTTTTTGCTTCCTGAAATTTTACCAAGTTTGGACAAGGTACTTCTTTTGGATGAAGATGTAGTCGTGCAAAGGGATTTAACACCTCTTTGGAGTATTGATTTGCAAGGAAAGGTAAATGGTGCAGTGGAGGATTGTGAAGTCAGGTTTCATCATTTAAGGAAATACCTCAATAGCTCAAAATTTTTTGTGACTGGTTTTGATGGAAATCAATGTACATGGATGTCTGGAATGAATATTCTTGATCTACAACAGTGGAGAAAGCAAGATCTGACAAGACTTTACAAGAGATGGCTAAAACTGGTAAATTCTCTGTTTATTTGTAGTGTTGCCTGCTTTTGAAACTATGGTTCGATTTTCACAAAACATCTTTATGCATCTTTATCTATTATAACAATATGGTTAAAATAGACCAAGTGCCATGTTCTTACTACTGTGTTTCTGTTCTTGGTTTCACAGCAAAACAGATACAAAGTTCCATGGAGGCTTGGGGCGTTACCTGCCAGTCTGACAACATTCTATAATATGACCTACAGCTTGGATAAATCGTGGCTTTCAGTTGGTTTGGGTCATAACTTTGGAATTGATCAACATGACATTAAAAAATCTGCTATTTTGCATTATAATGGTGCCTTGAAGCCTTGGTTAGAGATAGGCATAAAAAGGTACAAGCCCTATTGGGCCAAGTACTTAAAACGAGATGATCACTTCATGCTAGATTGTAATGTTAACAGATAATGTACCATCATATGTGTACACATTGCATCTCAAGAGGAGATGAAATTTGTTCAGGCATGGCAGTGAGTGATGCTTTTGCATATGCCACATTGGTTTTGCGAGTGCCTTATTGGAGGCAAGCATCAGATGAACATATCTGCTTGTGGGCTAGACCTTTGAAAGAAAATTATTCTTTTATTCAATATTGTAACATCATTTATTAGGGGCTTCCAATGCTGGAAGCTTCTCCAATGTAGAACTGTGCTCTTGCAGGCTCCAGGTATGATTTTTGAATTTTGTGTCTTTATCTTGTATGTTTTGTTGACTACATCCTAGTGCTAAAAGAAGTTTGACAACAAAGAGGAAAAACATAGTTTGAATGGATTTAAGGCCTACTCATGTTAATTATTTGATTCGTTTTCTATCCAGAGCAGTGTAGAGGACTAGAGGGGCACCTGGATTGTGTATTTAAAGTTCATCTAGCATGATCTAGTTTCCAATGAACATTCAAGATTATTGTCAAGACTACTTATGTGGCAGAGCTTCTGGGAAATGCTACAAAAAGAGTTTGATTTGTGTCTGCAGTTATATTTGAGTGAGATTAAAGAATTATGTTACAGATTATACCCCATTAAATAGAAAGCTTCCCTTATCAGACTGAATTAATGGCTTGAAGACATGACTTTCGTGTGTACTAATTGCAGAAATTCAGGATTAACACTGAAATGGATATGTCATAAGAGATCTCAAATGGACTATTTGATGATTAGAATGGGACCTCAATGGCATTTCTATAGAATGCCATCGAGTACAGATGCATGAATCTTCTAAATTTTAAGTCACTCCCATAGAATATAGAACTGCAAATTTGTGGTGGTTTTTATTTTTCCCATTGATGTTGCTTTTGCCAGTGCCCCGCAAATTGTATTCTACTCTATTCAGTGTTTACCAAACATTTAATTCATGGTCATTATGTTTGAAATGTAGAAGAATTGAAATAAATTAATTCAGCGTTACAAGTAGGTGCCCATTTTTATTGCTGCGGAGTGCCCACTTGTGACATGGATTATATATGCACGGAGCAAACAGAACATTTACTTATTAAATCAACCATGTCTGCATTGCTTCCACTACTTGTTATGGATGGGGTCCCAAGGGGTCACATGACATTAATGCACAGAAAACACAGTTTGACCTGGAACCTCTAGAAACAAAGGGATTGTTGTAGTCATAGTGTACTTTTCATTCTGCTTACCTGTTTCATCGATGTTCTATGGCATCGAAGTTTACTGCATATTTTTCATATTGTTCAAAATGCCAAGTCACAAAATCAGAGAATCTGAGTTTGCCTAAATGTTCTAGATTGATGGCCATAATTTTGTTTTACAAATCTAAATGTTGGTACCAATGCCAACTTTTTCTAGGCATAAGTATAGGTTCCTAATTAAGGTGGTTAGTGCAATATGGTTGTCACGACTCTAGCGACATGATTGCTATGGTGGAGGATGATGGTGCAGAATTAAATGTAAATTTGGATTAAGCAGAAATTAAATAACACAATATAGACCATAGAATTGTGGTATGTGAGTATTCTTAACAAGTTCTTGATATTGGTCTAGGAACACCTTTATTTTTCTCCTCCTTTGGTTGTAGAGGTACAGTCAATCCTTGCAACGGAGGTCTAAGATAATATGTACACAATGTATTTTCTCGTAGAGAATGATCCCAAGGACTGATATAGGCAATGGTCATTAAGCTCAGTTACCGGGTTCGCCTGTTTTGGGGCCCAAACGTGAACTGGGTCTGCGTGGATCCTTGTATGTGTTGGGTTTGCCTTGGGTCCGGCCAGGGTTCACCGTTTTGACTGTGGGTTTGTCCAAGGCGAACCCAGGATGATCCCACAGTCAAAATGGTGAACCCTGGGCGAACCCAGGCGTGGACCCAAGCGAACCCACGGGCTGGTCCAGTCAAGTCACCAAAAAAGTGACTTTTGTATATTAAAAAACTAATTTTTTTTTGGCCTTTTTGGGGCCAAAAATCCTAATCCGCCCTTGCTAATTGGCATTTGGCATTGATCCATGATGAAGTAGCATACTATTAAATGTATTTAGATTTGTAATTTTGTATATTTCTTTAAATTTTTGCATATAATATATATGTTTTTAATTTTTTTTTTTATATGTATATATACATGTACAGATGAACCCAACCCACGAACCCAAAAGGCAATTTTTTTTTTCCTGGACCTACGAACCGGGTTCGCGTCTCCGAGCCCGATCCTGAACCCGAACCAGTAATTAGTCTTTAAGGGCTATTTACAAATGTTAGGATACCAACTATTGAGGATTTTAAATTTCATATTATTCAGTCTATCTTCCATTTGGTTTATCTACTATTTAATTACAAGTCATAAATGTTGGAAGAATGACTACCTAAACATATATGATATAGTAATTTACCCTTGTTGGCTTAGGCGTTGTGGTGCGTGGTGCTACCTACACTTTATAGTTGTTGCCTATTCGGTATGTAAGTTTGGAATTGTTCCATCATAGTGTAATCCTTTAGTTACAGTAAGTTGTGATTATCACGTTGAATTTTATTTCACATCAATTTCTTGACATTGTGTGATAACCACATAAATCTTCGGTGGTTGTTTTTAACGTGGTGTGGCGGTGGCTTGGAAATGTGTTTTGTTATATTAAATTCTTAAGTTTCCTTAGTATTCTTGAAACATTATTGTCATTGGAAATCTTAGTTACTTGCCCAATTGCTGGGTCATTCCTTCCATTGATCAATTGATTGGCACTCTAACAATATGATAATGATTCATGGTTATAGCCATTGCATTTTATTTTTTGGTGCAATTTTTTTTTTTTTTTTAGAGATGCTTGGCAGTACGTGTAATTGTTTCTTGCTTCTTGAGAAGGGGTTGCTTTGATTGAAGACCACATTTTGCGCCCTTTCATTTTGGTGTCAAACGCTAAATTGTTGGGTGGGGGAAAGTTTAAAACCTTGAGTTGTATAGTTTGGGTGTGTGGTAGTAAAGAGGGTGTGGCATGGGAAAGGACAAAATAAGGTGGGAGAGAAGGCATGTAGGGAAAATAGAGGAATAAAGTGATCATCACAAGCAAGAACATGGGCTCTATGAGAGGAGAGAGATCAAGTAGACACGCGAGTGAGAGAAGTTTGATTTTGCCCCACTTGTGTGCATGTATTGAGAACACAAGGTTAAGAAATATTTTGTTGGTGTCAAAGGTTGGAAAAAATATTAGAATCATGCCTGAAAACAAAGAAAATCAATTCATTTTGTGCTATTGGAATTGAAGGGTATTTATGTACATTTTCTTATATAACTAGTATGATAATAAAAATAGCATTTTCCCTAGTTGTTATGGTTGAGTTTTTAGTGTATGTTTGTGTGAAGGATGAAAATGTGAATTATTTAAAATAGGAACAATGCCATGCAAACACTCAATAAAGCTTTAGATCTATGCCTAAAATAAGATAATAATGAACAATTATACAATAGCAAGGATCGTAGATTGCTCCATTGCTTTATTTGATATTTGCTTGAAAGTTTGATATGTGAGTTGCTTTTCAAAATAGCATAACCATGAAAACGCAAAAATAGAATGATAGCTTGATAATTGATACATAGGAAAACTTGCTTGCTTATGTAGATAGATAGCTTGACAATGATAATATTCATGCTTGATGATCATCTAAGCTAGACTTCTGATAATGATCTAGGAGACATGCTCAAGATAAGAGTGTTGTAGGCGGAACATGAAATGGAGGGGTTTTATTTATATGCTTCTCTTGATATTTGATCAACGATGAAGATTAATTAAAATGATCAATGCATGAGAACGTTTGAGATATGGTATGACTTAAAATTAACACATGGATTGATGGGGTTGAAGAATTTAAAGAGATAAAATGCATACATCATAATTAAAGAAATAAATAAAATTTTTAATTTTATTTATTATTGACGGGAATGAGAAATTAAATAAATTATTTGAAATTTATTTAATATAGATATAAACAACATTGGAATAATTAAAAAAATTTATTTAGTTATGGATGGAAAGAGAAAATATTAGCTTAATTAAATAAAAAATAATATAACAAATATGGATAGAAGAATTAATTATTAAGATGATAACAAGATGAAAATACATTAGTCATTTTTTAGGTGTTTATATTTTGCCCTCCTCTGAGATAATGCCTCTTATGGCATTGTTTTAAAGCAAAATATTTGAGTGCTAGGATGTAGGATAGATGCTGCCTCGAGAAATTGGCTAGAAAAATAAGTATCAATTCAATGTTGTGATAGGACAGATAAATCAAGTCTAGGAGATTAGGACTAAGAAAACAAATCAAATAGATGAAAACAAGATCAAAAAAGCCAAAAAAAGGCTTTGATAGTAAAAAGGGCAAATGGTAAAGGGTAGGGTAAGAATTAGCACTCAAGAAACAAATGAAATGGAGGAAAATGAGTCAAAAAGGTTAAAAAATGGCTTTGAAAGGCAACAAAAAGTGCAGGGCAAGGATTAGGGCCGGCGAAGGCTACAATTAGGGTTAGGGAGGGTCATTTCACCTTATCTGCATTCTAAATCTAGAAGATCAGAGCATCCAAAGAGTTTAGAATAGATAGCTGTTGACGAGATGGACATTTTGAGGGTGATGCATTGGTTAGAGTGTCTGTGGATGTATAGGCGAATAGTAGGTGAAGAATTAATAAGAAGATGAAAATACATTAGTCATTTTTAGGTGTCTATATTTTGCCTTTCTTTGAGATGATGCCTCGTATGGCATCATTTCAAAGAAAAATGATATTAATGATAAGTTTGAGTGATAGGATGTGGGATAGATGCCTCCTTGAGAAATTGGCTAGAAAAATAAGTTTCAATTCAATCTTGTGATAGGATGGATAAATCAAGTCTAGGGGATTAGAATTGAGAAAACAAATCAAATGGATGAAAACAAGATAAAGAAGGCAAATTTTTTGGCTTTGATAGTAAAAAGGGCAAATGGTAAAGGGCAGGGCAAAAATTGGCACTCGAGAAACAAATGAAATGGAGAAATGAGATAAAACGGTTAAAAAATGGCTTTGAAAGGTAACAAAAAGTGCAAATAGAAAAGGGTATGACAAGGATTAGGGTTGGTGAAGGCTACAAATAGGGTTAGGGAGGGTCATTTGACCTTATTTGCATTCTCAATCTAGAAGATCAGAGCCTCCAAAGAGTCTAGAGTAGATAGCAGTTGACAAGATGGACATTTTGAGGGCGATTCATTGGTTAGAGTGTGTGTGGATGTATAGGTGAGTAGTTGGGTCAAGTCCAACGGTAAGTGACTAACCTTTTAGTCTCCTAGGGTAGATTTAGGTGCATTTATTAGGCAGAGAAGTTGGTTTTAGGAAAAAGTGCAAGTTAACGTAAAAGCTCACAAATGAAGGCTAGCTTTTCACAAATGACAAAACTATGCAAATAAGAGTGAAATGACACTCTTGATGTGTTGTGAAAATGATAGGAAATGTTGCACAGTTGACGTAACCATGTAAACGCAAGACATGACTGCACAAATGTAGAGTAGTGCTGCACAATTGAAAGAATTATGCAAATGAAAAATAAACCAACAAAATTGATAGTTGAATTACGCAAATGATGGGCATAGCTATGCAATTAATTCATAACAACACAAGTGACAATAAACACTGTACTTTTAATTTATAGTTATGCAAGTGATAGGAAAGGTTGCACAAGTGATGGAATTGTGCAAATAATGGCGGGTTCACTTTTGATCATGTAGAATTAGGTTGACATGGTTTTTATGGTAAGGTCAATGTTATGCATGTGATGGTTGCAAGAAATTTTGGATTCAATCATCTCACAAGACACTAATCTACAATGGTTTTGAGACATCAGTTGAGCAAGATAGAGGAGGCCTTCCTTCGGGCAATATGATTATGATTTATATTAAATTGGACTTTACCCCATTCTAGCCAATTATATAAATATTTATTATTATTTAATTAATCCTTCTTTTTCATCCCTCATTCTTAATTAAATAAATGTAAATTTATTTAATTAAGTCTAACCTTATCCACAAATCCTTTAACTAAATCTATTGATTAATATCTACACAATTAAATAATTTATGTTGGTTAATCTTCATTACCATTTTGCTTGATATTTAATTCCACCAAACCTTCAATCCTTACCCATTTAATTTTAGCCACTAAACCCATCTACATGGATCATTAATATTTAATTCGACCATAGCCTCAATCCTTGCCCACTTAATTTTAGCCACTAAACTCATCTACATGGATCAAGATCTAAACTTGCCATAATGTGACAAGTGTCCCTTCTCTCCTCTTGCTCGCACATGTGTGAGCATGCAAAGGTCACTTCATCACCACCCTATCTCTCACACATGTAATAGATATGCCATTTTCCTAAGACACCCTACCTTTCTCACATTTCCTTCTCATAAGCCTCCCCATGTGTGTGGTCACACATGTGTGAGCACACCCAACTCTTACACCTATGACACATGTTATTATCGTGCCTCCACTTTGTGATACTTGCCACAAGGCTAAGCCTTCAATCCATGCAATTTCTCTCAATCAATCTTAGCCATCCATTTGACATTGAATCTTACCCATTATTTCTCCCTATCAAAATCTATAAATTGAGGCCCTTGCTCTCATTTTAATCACCCATTCTTATGCTATCATTATGTTGTCTAGATAATCTTAAATCTTCTATTATCCTAACTACATGCTATCTATTTTCCTAATCTTATTCATCTTATAATCATGTTGTTGGTTTGAGTTCCTAATCGTATTTATTTTACAATCATGCTGTTGGTTTGAGCAACCACATTCCACCCAACTACACAATATCAAAGGAGCGAATCAAGTGGAGGAGGGTGCATTTACTTCCACTCAATCCATGAGATGAGAAGGTAAAAGACAAGGTAATATTGTGTATTTTGTTATTTTATCTATTTTATGTCCCCTACCATTCCTTCATCTACATTTTGACATGCTTGGTGGGACCCACATTTTTTTGAGTCAGTGTTGTAGGTTCTAGAACAATGCTTTTGACCTATTATTTAGCATTTTTTTTATAGCAAATCAACATCTTTGCTACGAGATTAACACTTCTGCCAACAAATTAGTGTTTTTTCTTTGAAATCAATGCTTTCATGTTTTAGCACTTCTGCCTTATGCATTATCGCTTTTTTGTTTGTTGGTTTATCTTTCTTTTTGAGCTAACTTGTTTGATAATGTATTATGTGTTTTGTCTAATATTTGTTTTGTAGGAAATACACACCTATTTTGTAGATATATTAGATCAATGCTTTTGACTTGAATTCTAGTGCATCTGCTAGATTAGTGTTGGCCTTGCATGGTTCAATGTCTTTGCTTGTAGGTATATGTCTTTATTTTAGTGTTTATGTTTTCATTTAGTGTCTATGTTCCTTTTTGGTGCTTGTGTTCCTCTTTAGCATATGTGTCTATGCTTTAGCGCCTTGGACGGTTTAGAACTTCTTCTCTATTATTTAGCATCTGTGCTCAATATAGCACCTTTGTTCAATCATTTAGCACACCTAACTCACTATTTTAGCAGTTTGTTAGTCCATTTTAGCGCTTTCACAATTTTAGTGCCTTTTCTATGTCATTTAGTGCTTTTGTTAATTAAAAGATTTTCCTTCAAGGGCTGCACCCTCAATTCTTGCTAGAGGGGGGTCAAACTTGTCCACCCACACATCTCCCAATTATTAGGCCGAGTGTTCCAAACCACATCATAAAAAAAGGTCACAATTTTTCTTATGCTTATTTCAATGCTAACAATCATTTTCATGGATCATTTTGTCATCTAACGCTTTTTTGTGCAACTCAAAATCACTTGTTAAAGATAAATCTTGAAACAATTAACATTTTGTTTGCAACAAACGTTTATCAAAGATATTATTTTATCACTAATTTAGGAACATTTTATTTTCTTAAGGGAAATTAATCATTGTATGTTGTGTTTGTGAGGCTTTCTTAAGCATATGTTCTCTTTTTATCACCCTTGTGTTACCTTGGAGATCAAAAGCTTAAGTTGGTCTCTTTTTTTTGCATCATTTTATCCCAAGGAACCTAATGTGTGTATGTTTTGCCTAAGGAATTGATCACTTTAGAGGATGACCTCAACTCCCATGTTATAGAAGAATATAAAAAGAGAGGGGTGAATCGAAAGACACCCATCTTAGAAGTAGAATCTTGTCAATCTTGGCTAAGCTCTCAAAAACTTTATACCTTGGAGAAGTGAAGGTGGAGAGTGACAAACTATTTGGTGGATGTGTAGCACTTGGAATTAATGCATTAAATGGTTGCTCATGGTCCATATCAAATATAATACCACCATTCAAAATAGATCTAGACTTCTCAACATGGTCATTTTGATGACCATAAACTCCCCCTTCATAAAAATTCACATCTCTTGAGATAAGAATCCTGGTAGTGTACAATCTGCAAGCCTTACTATGCTCACTATACCCAACAAAAATACATGACTCACTTTTTGGGATCTAACTTTTTCCTATTTTTATCAATAACATGTACATAGGATAAACAACCAAAAACTCTAAAATAAGCAACATTAGACTTCTTTGCATACCAAGCTTCATAAGGAGTCATCATGTTAAGTTCTCTACTGGGACTCTGATCAAGAATCTACATTGTTGTAGCAACTGAATCACCCCAAAATGAATTATTTAATCCCTCAGTTTGTAACATAATCTTTGCCATTTCCACCTGTAGACACATAATGCATGCAACCGAAATTCACTCTATTGTTCTCCTACCAATCAAGATCTTGTGTTCGGAATATGGGTGCTCTCAAAAGCACATGCACAAGAAGCTATGATGGATGAATATGAAGATTATCAAAATTCAATGAGATGAAATAGATATGAGAAATCAATGAGATGATGAACACAATGAGCAAATATGAAAACTTGAATGCAAGAGAAAACTAGTACCATAAGATCTCACATTAGATTTTTCCATCTACACCACCATTGTACATTTTTTTCTTTTAGCTACCCCATTTTGTTGAGGGTTGTAAGTAGTGGCGAGTTGTCTTTTTATGCCATGCAAATAAAAAAAACTCTTAAAATATATTGAGCAAAATTATCCTCCACAATCAGTCATTAAGAATTTGATTTTACCTTTTAAATGTATCAAAGGCTTCACCCTTGGATTCAAAAAATAAACCCAACAATATTGTGAGTAATAATCAATGAAAGTAATAAAGTATGATGGCTTACCCAAATTCTTTGTCTGCATAGGACCACAAATATTTGAATAAATCAATTGAAGTGGGTAATTGGCCCTCCATGTTTTGCCTTCATAGAATTATTCTCTTCCATGTTTGCCTTTAGCACACCCTTCACAAGGTTCTTTATGTTCATGAACCTTAGGCAGCCCGTAAACCAAAGCTTTTGATGTAAGAAATTTCAAGCTATGAAAATTTAAATGTCCACACCTGAGATGCCACAACCAAGTTTTGTCCTCATATGCCATATTGACAAGATGGTTGCTATATTTGTCAAACTTCAATGTGAACTTCCTATTCCTTGATTACAAAAGATCATTTGTAACAAGGTACTCAACTTGTAGTTGTAATTCTTCATTATTGTAATCATTTGAGTGGGTGCTCGAATCAGGGGTTGGTGCCCATAAAAATCAGGGGCTGGTGCTCATAAAAATCAAGGGTTGGTGCCCATAAACTTTGTAATCAGACTATTTCCATTGTAAGGCTAGATTAGAGAAGTAGACTCTAGCAACATTTTTCACCGAGGTTTTTCCCATCTTGGCTTTTCCTCATATATCTTGTGTTATGGGATTTCTTTCTATGTGTGTGTGTGTAGATTTGTTTAGTGTCTTTTCTCATAGCTGCTTGATCATTGTTATTAGAGCTTTAATCTTTTAGTAAGTGCAAGTTTTGAGTTACCACTAATTCACCCCCCTCTCAATGGCCCATTTCTGTTCCTTCAATTGGTATCAGAGCCCTAGGTTCCCGGTCAGATAAGCTTCCTCTAGCTTGGGTAGATTCTGGAGTGTGAACACAATGGTGATGTACGAGTCATCCTCTTCTAGTGTACCAAAGTTTGATGACACAAACTATGTCTTTTGGAGTTCTAGAATGGAAGTCTATTTGTCCTCCTTAGGTTATGATGTCTGGATGTCAGTCAAGAATGGTTACACATCTCCTGCCACTCCTTCTACTAAATCGGAAGCTAAAAGAGAATATGAATGTAATGCTGAAGCCAAGAAGATTATTCTCAGTGGGTTGTCAGATGTAGTGTCTTCAAAGGTTAAGAAATGTAAATCAACAAAAAGCATCTAGGATAGACTAAAGAGAATCTATGGAGAGGAGCCCAACACTGTTGGATTAGACTGTGAAAAGAAGAAGAATAAAGGAGCAGACAAATGTGCAAATGATAAAAGCAGAATTGTTAGTTACTGCAGCAGAGATGAAGAGGAAACTCAACTACTCATGGCATAGGAGACCCAAAACAAGAATAAAACGTCTAAGAGTGATAGTGGAACTCAATCCAAAATGCAAGATGTATTTGGCAGCGATGAAGAAGATGAAGTTGAAATTGAGGCTAAAGTAGAATTTTAAAGGTGAGCTTGTGAGTGTACTTGATGAATTCAGAAAGGTGAGGAAAGAATACAAGAATGTTAAGTATGCTGCTGCTGAAGAACAAGACAGGTTGAACAAATACCTCAAGGAGTCTAAGCAAAACATTTCAGATCTGAGGACACAATTGGATGCAGCTAAAAGGATGTATGAGGTGACACAATCAGATTTGGAAGCTAAGGAGAAGGATTTTCAAATGTTGGAACAAGAAGTGATGACTTTGAGAAAAGAGATTGAGAGTTGCAATGATGAATTCAGGCTAAGGAAGAAGTATGATGGTGGCACCAAAGCATTGGATGAAATGTTGAGTAAACAAAAACACTCTAAGGATACCGAAGGTGTTGGATATGATGCTGGTCAATTCTCTACCAACAAGGACACATCTAAGAAGGAAATACACTTTGCCTCTTCAAGTGATAATGGTAATAGACAAACCTTCACAGTCAGGAATGCCCCAAGGAAGAAGATAAATCTAACTACAATTGCTAAAACATGAAGATGAAGGTTGCTACTACAAAAAGGAATAATGCTGATAAGAAAGGGAAAAATAAGTTGAATGAAGATGGTTTCATTAGAGAAGAGAACACAAGAGGAAAGTTTAAGAGATCTTCTACTGAAATAAGAGAAAAATATGCTACTCCCAAACCCGAGAACAAGAGAAAATTAGGATATGTGCCTGTTGCAAATGGACAACTCAAGAACAACAAAAGAGGAAGAAGATTTAGTGCAAGCATGTCCATAAAGATTTCCACACATTTGACGAAATAAATTTGTAAGTCACAAGTCCTTCTCTAGTTATTGTTTTTCATGCAAAGGTTATGGGCATAAAACAAATGAATGTAGAAATAGATCTAGAAAAGGCCCAGTTGAATTTTCTGGGAACAAAAATGTAGTTTGTTATAAATGTAATGCATATAGACACAAGGCTTCAAATTGTAAACTTATACATAGATCAACTCCAAGCTATAAAAGCAAGAATATTTTTGCTGCCCGAGGAAATATGAATGATTTGTTATAGCTGCAATATAGTTGGTCATAAGAGTTATGAGTGTAGAAGAAAAAAATTTCAGTCTAGTGGCAACCCCTCTACATTCAACAATACTGCAAAAGGTAACAACAATGGTCATCATGTAAGACAAGTTTTTGCATGGAACAAAATCAGTAATGTTCCTAGGATGTCAAGAAATCATTTTGTTCCATTGGCAGGTCATGCTAATATGGTTTTGAAAAGGAGAACAAGTCAAGTCAACATAAATCCTTCTATTCCCTTGTTTAGTAAGAGAAAAGTTTGCTACAACTGCAACAATCTTGGGCATACAACAAAATATTATAGAACAATGATGGTCAAGCAAAGGAAGATGACAAATCCTGCTCCAATAGTTGCAAATGAAAGACAGAGGGAAATCAAGCAAATCTGGAGGAGAAAGTGCATCCAAGGAGATGAAAAAGGCAAAAATGTATTCATGAGCAAGAATTGTGTATTTCATTCACATGTGATATCTCCTCAATCTTAGGGAGATGCAGGACCTTAGAGGGAGCAACATATTGATCACATAATCCACCCCCAAAATTATGAAAAGAATTAGTGTAAGGACAAGATGCTGCAAATATGAGGTAAATAAACTCTAAGAAGAAGACATGGAGGAAGCAAATGAGATGGTAGATCTTATAGTTGATGATTGAGATAATTTAAAATGTTTGTAAACTTTCTCTAGTTGGTTGTGTTGCAGAAGTTTATGCCTTGGTAGAGATTAAGGTTTGACATTGTTGGCATACAGTGAAAATATCTTTGATTGTGGCTGCAATGTTTTAAATAGATGAGGTTGTGTATAGTTGCAAGTGGTGGAAATGTATTGCAAACAGTCCACAATACACTGTATTTGGAAAGGAAGAATACAAATCACTTAATCAATTGAATGATAGGTATTGTGCAACATAAAAATGAAATAACATATGTAACAAAATGAGGACAATGAGCTATCTTACATCAACAACATAGAAGGAGATGAAAGCGTTAGGATGGATTGGATAACGCTAAAGAGCAAAAGAAGAAAACATAATATATGCTGAAGCTAAAAGGACAGTGCACATGGAAGCAATTATAGTGTGTATGAAATAATTGATGATGTAATATTTGCTGGCAAGTACAAGGACTACAAATAGTTTGTTTGTTGTAGCATGATAATATGGACACATGACGAAAATTTAGAAGAGAAGCTGAGAGTACTTGTATAATATGATGTGTTATACATAAGAGCATATGGGAGAAATCAGAGGACATGCTAGTTAGAGTGTTGATTGGTTCAAGGCATGAAAGAAGAATTGCAGCATATGTAAAATTAAAAAAATCTAATCAAAATTTTTGCAGCACAAAAAGGAAAGGATACCAAGCAAGATAACAAAGGCACATGACAATGCTCATAAAGAAAGTGAAAATAAAAATGCAGAGTGATTAGTTTAGGGGGAGATCATAGCCTCAATTATATATCCTTGAGCTAGTTTGTGCATTTCAAGGAAGGAGGAGCCTAAAGATTATATTAATCCAAGGGGAGTCAGTAGAATTTACAGAATGGTAATTGGTGTTGGAAATGTGCAGTGAACAAAAGAAAAGATATAAGTTGTCTCTGCATGATAAACATGACGGTCTTCAACACTCCAAAGAGAAGAAAAGGAAGTCTGCATCCACAACTTATTTGTGTGGTTCTCAAGGGGCGACTATTGCTCAGAAAGAGGATTAGCAAAATGATAGCAGGTGTTGCAGATGCATAGGTGCAACAAAAGTGTATGTGATAAAATTGTTGTGATTCCAACCATTTGTACAATACAAATTGTCACAGGGGGAGTGTCATCAGCTGAGGGAAGAAGTTCAAAGGGGGAGAAGATGCGCAGTTGAGAAAGGTTGGCAGTTGGTTGCCCCACCCTTTACCATTGTTGTCAAAGGAGGAGAGTTTGAGCATGGTTGGCATCAATGCCAAAGGAAAAGATTGTTGGCATTAGATTGTCATTGATGTCAACAATTGAGAAAATGCAGAGACATCCACTAGACAAAGATGCAACATGATGAATGCCCCAGATGAAGATCAGGTTTGGTTGAGATGGTGTGGTCTCAGATTGGTAGAGTTGAGAAATTGTGAGTGCTCAAGTGTGGAGATAAGATTGGACAAAGATGTTGGATGATGCATATCCCAAAGGAAGATCAGATTGGCTGAAGGTGTGTTGCTGTGGTGTCGATGAAGAGCAGATTAATTCATGTTGTCAGAGTTGAGCAGAACTTATTATATACAAGCAAGCTAAATAAGTATGGAATGTGCATGTAGTCAAAAGCCACTAAAAAATAAAGAAGACAATGAGGTCAGATATTTGGAACTGCAATTGGATAAAGGGACAAAGGCAATAGAACTGTGAAGGCACTGGGCAAATTGGATTGGCTCAAAAAATGTATTGTTGCAGTGCAGAAATGTCACCATTTTATCTACATGCAACAGGGCACCTAAGTTTATTGATGAGAGATTTCATTTTGACAAGATGTCTTGGTTTCCTTGGAGATCAATTGAGTCTTGTCGATAAAGCTTCTAAAAATGTGTTGTGGTAAACCCAACATGTTTTGCACCATAGTAATAAAGCATTTCGATGTGACTTTGTATTTCGGTGAGAGATCCAACAAGTCTCCTCAACACCCTTGGGTCACACCGATATAAAGTGTAACAGTAATTGAAAATCACACCGTATTTATCACCCTTGTATTTTGGTGCGACTGTGTATTTCGGTGAGAGATCCAACAAGCCTCCTTGATACCCTTGGGTCACACCGATATTCCTTTTTTGATGTGACTATTTTTCGGCAAAACTCCATTTGTTTCTTGCCAATCCTTGGTGTTATAGCGATATGAATCTTTTTGCTATGACACATGAGATGTCTTGGCAAAATGATACTTCTTGCACACTAGATCAAACAACATGTTTTTCACAATGCCCTGTTAGCCCATAGAAAGAAAGTCTAATGAAAAATGATCTCGCTGAGTAATTAAGAGGAAGAAGGAATGTAGTCCCACCATCCCACAGGTATGGTTTGTGATGTTGAGAACACGATGGGTATCCTACAATTTGTCGACACAGAAGCGGTGCACTTAATGTTTGATGAAGTTTGACCCAACAATTTAAAATAAGATATGGAGGATGTGGCATGTATAGGACCAATCAGAGATTTCTAACAAGATATGGTTGTAGAGGAAATGCAACTAGAAGTTTCATTTATGAGAATGAGTGTTGCATGCAAAGATCATGCCAAAACGTTGAGTTAGCTGATCAAAAATAGAAAGACAGTATGAGAAAGACATAAAATTAGAAGGCAAAAATCAAGGCATGTTGTTTTCTTGATTTCAAGAATTGTTTTTGAATCTTCCTATGGAGGAAAAATTTGTTTTGGAGGGAAAATTCTAAGAAGTAAAAGGATCGTGATCAATTGGAAGTAAGTAGATGAAGAAATTGCTAAGTGTTGAGTGTGTTGTTGTGGAAGGTGAATTGAAGTGCATTGTTGCAGATGAAAGAGAAGCAAGAAAACAGAGTGGAAGAAATATAGTGTGTATTTCACACCATGTGAAGCAGAGTAAGAGACAAGAAAAGAGTAGAGATCTGATCAGAACATAGATCAAAAGGGTTAGTGAAAAGATAAGATATAGTGCAGAGAGCTATTATAAAGAGCAGAAGAGTCGGTGAAAAGACAAGATAGAGTGCATAAAGCTATTGCAGAGATCAGAGAGTCGAAGACAAAGCCTATAAGATGAAAAGAGCAAATCCAGTTTTAGGTGTGGAAAACACGATGTGATTTTCAATTACTATTACACTTTATATCTATGTGACCCAAGGGTGTCGAGGAGACTTGCTGGATCTCTCACTGAAATACAAAGTCACACTAAAATGTTTTATTACTGTGGTGCAAAACATGTTGGGTTTAGCACACCACATTTTCAGAAGCTTTATCAACAAGACTCAATTGATCTCCAAGGAAACCAAGACATCTTGTCAAAAAGAAATTTCTCATCAATAAACTTAGGTGCCCTGTTGCATGTAGATAACATGGTGGGATTTCTGCACTACAACAATACATTTTCTGAGCTAATCCAATTTGCCCAGTGCCTTCACAGTTCTATTGCCTTTGTCTTTTTATCCAATTGCAGTTCCAAATAGCCGACCTCATTGTCTTCTTTATTTTTTAGTGGCTTTTCACTACATGCACATTCCATACTTATTCAACTTGCTTGTACACAATAAGTTCTTCTCAACTCTGACAACATGAATTGATCTACACATGAATGAATCTTCTCTTCATCAACACCACAATAACACACCTTCAACCAATCTGATCTTCCTTTGGGATATGCATCATCCAACATCTCTGTCCAATCTTATCTCCACGCCAGAGCACTCACAATTTCTCAAATCTGCCAATCTGAGACCACACCATCTCAACCAAACCTAATCTTCATCTGGGGCATTCATTATGTTGCATCTCTGTCTAGTGGATGTCTCTGCATCTTCTCAACTGTTGACATCAAGGACGATAATGCCAACAGGGACTTCTATAACCACACGATTGCCTTTATTTTTATCATACATTGTACAAATTTGGTTTTCAAACACAACATTATAGTTCTTTTCCATAGCTTTCTAACACTTAATAAATTGTGCCTTGATAAGTAGGAGGTATTTTCCATAACAAGTCAAACTATGATATTGCTATCAGGGTTCAACTGTGTAGTTTTTGAGTCAAACTCATAGACCCATGTTTCATGAGTAGTGGTTCACAAGAACCCATCTCTCATGAGAATGAATGGTCCACTTAGCACTCATTGCATATAGGTGATGCTCACAGGGGTGAAGCATTGGGACTTCTGGGGAGGTCACCCATCCTAGTACTACTCCAACTCAAGTGCGCGTAACCACAAAGTTCCCTCCAAGGTTAAACCCACTTAGCTTGCAACCCCATTTGCAAAACCTTCAGCAAGTGTCATGCCTTATGAACCATGACACTTGTTGAAGGTTTTGCAAATGGGGTTGCAAGATAAGTGGGTTTAACTTTGGATGGAACTCCGTGGTTAGGCATGCTTAAGTTGGAGTAGTACTAGGATGGGTGACCTCTCGGGAAGTCCCAATGCTTCACCCTAATGAGAATCACCTAGATGCAATGAGTGCTAAGTGGACCATTCATTCTCATGAGAGATGGGTTCTTGTGAACTACTACTCATGAAACATGGGTCAATGAGTTTGACTCAAAAACTACACAGTTGAACCCTGGTAGCAATATCATAAATTATGCCTTAACTATGGAGTATAAAAAGTTTATTGAACACTTTTCATACCTTCCTTCATATGGACATCCATGGATCCTTTTTCTACAACCTCCAATGTGTTGTCATCACCAAGCATAATCTTGGATTTAAAATTATCAACAATTTTAGAAAGCAACTCTTTATTACCATACATGTGGTTAGAGAACCTCGAATCTAAATATCAAACATATTTGACATCATTTTTAGCTTTTTCACAAGACAAAAATAAATTACTTGAAGAAGCCTCTTCACCCTTTTGAGCATAATTGACATTTTTTATTAATATTGCCTAATTTTAATCCACAATCTCTTTCAAAATGGCCATACCCGTTACAATGATAACATTAGATATTTCTCTTATCAAATATGCCTCAACCTCTTTCTCCTTGACCACCTCTTCTTCCTTTGTTTCCTCTTGAAGAATTCAAATTTTCACCATTCCCTTGGCCTTGATTACTTTTGGAGCAACTACTTGCATCTTCACTATTTAAAATTTAAACCTTAGATGAAAAATATTTCTCATTAGCGTCTCCAAATGAATCTCTCAATATTTACTGATGTGACATAAGGGATCCAATAAGATGGCCATGTTGGAAGTTATTGTCATTAATGACTAGGTGTTGTCATTGATGCCAACCCTCAACTTGTGTGTTGATGACATACTCAGTGTTGTGTTGAGATTCAATATTGTGTTGTGATTATCAGATTGTGGAGAGATTGTTGACTCAGTGTTGAGGAGGATATTGAAGATTGTTGACTCAGTGTTGAGGAGGATATTGAAGATTGTTGTTAGTGCAGTTATGGTATTGTCCATTGGTGTCAACCCTTTTCTGATGGAAGTATATTTTGCTAATGTAATGTGTTGTGTCTATTAGAGATTGTTGACATTTGTGGTCATTGATGTATAGTGCACTTGGTTAATGGTCGAAGATGCTCTTTGTTGTTGGCCGGATGTGTTCTTTGTTGTGGATGTCCACCTTACTGGTGTTGATGTCTACACTCAATATGTTGTATTGGTACTTTTAATGATTTAGTATGTTTGGATGCAATGTCATGTTGTCTATCAGAGATGTTATTGTGATGATATCATATTGAGATGAGGATTAGAAATATTAAGATGAGGATCAAAAGAATAGTGATGGAGTGATGTGTTGCTGATGGTATCACACATACTATAAGTTTTAGTATCTCTCTTGATGTTCCCGAGTGAGAAAAAAGTGCTACAAGATGTTTTGGTCTTTTGAGGTTGACGAAGAGTAACAATTGTAGAAAAGTATGTTGCATACAATCTAGAAGAATTCATTGCATTCCTTTGCATTTGGTGCTATGGTCTTGTGATTTTAGAGATAATGTCTATTCTTTGTGGACATTGCACTCCTGCATTTTTAGGTCTTGGTGTTGCATCTGATGTTTTTGGTTGAGGCAGTATGTTAGTAGTTTGATGGCTAGTTAGGACTAGTTCGAAGAATGCTCTACATTTCTCCACATTAATATTTATGTTTCCATGGCTTGGAGGACATGATTACAATGGCTCTAAAATGTCTCATTTCATATTTCATGTGATGATGTGTTCCACAAGTGTGGTTGCTAATGTCTTATTTTATGACTCTATTTCTTGGCATTTTGATAATGATTTTTTTACCAGTTTGTCTTTGCCAACCCTTTTTATGAATTGACCATGTGGACGAAGTGTATGAGGATTTTTTTAAGGGTTCATGGAATGCCTCTACGTGGTCCACATGGTGTTGGATGATCTGTTTGGTGTTGCATTATGTTCGGTGTTGGTTTTCAGGGTAATTTATAGTTATTTAGCTAATAGGGTTATTCTTTTGCTTGCATTGTATCTTTGGGGGTCTATAATAGCATTGGAGTATGTGTTAAGTTGTATTTGGGTCCTACTATGCCTTGTGGGGATCAACATTGTGTGAATTAATTTGGAAGAAGTGTTTTTGGGCTGATTGGTTACGTGCTACATATTTCATCTATATGTTACCCTGTTGTTGACCTTGGAGGATGCACACCAACATGTGTGATGTTTGGGGCTGCATTGGATGATGTAATAAGATGTTTTAGGTCCTATCTATCTCCTAGATAAGACTGCTTTCACCACAATTATGTTTTGTGGTTGACCTTGTGGGATCACTTCTTGTCCCCTATTCTAGCTAACCTAATTGACGTTTTAAGATGATGCAAATGATATATAAAGAAGATAAAATCAATTGAAAGAGGGGTGTGTGGTGTATGTGGAGTAAGGAAGATGCGAATGTGAAGCAATAAGAGTTTATGGTGGACGTATTAGATATGAATTTCCTAATGGTTGGTTGAGGTAGTGAGTGAAGAGTAGCTACATTCAAGGGAGATTGCTAGATGCAATGAAGTTGGAGGCTTTCTCATTGCAACTAATTTTTCATGTATCTTTCTTTGAGGTAGTGAAACTCAACATACAAGTCCTTTTGGGAGTAGTGATCTTTTTAGGTTAGTGAGCCCTAAAATTAATTGTAATATTGTTCATATAGTGTGAGTTAACACTCACCATGTTGTTATTCCCTTCTTGGGTTTTCCACATAAATATGGTGTTCTCTTGTACTTGTGTGTTCTTTGATTTATCTTTCATTACTACTGATCAGATCAAGGATTTGTGAAATTGCTTTGTACTTTAAGTTTTAATGTTTTAATCAAGAGCATTCACCCCTCCTCTGAATTTTGGGGTGTGTTCAATATATCATACTCAAGGGTGGACAAATATTTACTCTCTTCAATTATGATGGCAACACTATGACACTGTCCCTTCTTGGTGTTAGAGACCTCAATATTTCTTTTATTACAACTTATTTGCTCATAATTTCACTTAGAGTAGCCATTTTATTGACCACATATTTTACATGTTAGAAATATGATTTTGTATGGTTGCCATTGATGTCAAACTTGGTTGTCCGGATGGATTCCAGTCTAGATATGCTCTTTTTTTTGTCTTGTGTTTGGTGTTGTAGCTGAGTTTGATATTTTGGCGTTGGTTGTGTCAATATGTAGGAAATAGTTTTTAATGTATGAAAGAAACACTATTTAAATGATTTTGGATTGTACAAGTTAGTTGTTACTATTCTTTGATAGTAAGGGTGTCTTTTAGATTGGTATGAAAAGTCTTCGGTGGCCTCTGGATATGTTGTGGTTTAGTGGACATGATTATGTGGTTCGTGTAATATTTTCAATGTGTTTCTTTGGTGGTGTTTTTGTTTCACAAGAGAGTTATGTTGATTTATATTGGTATATTTAGTTTCATTATGGTTCAGTGTGTTCGGTTGAATTATCTTGTTTGGATCAAGTTTTTTGGTTTGGGTATGTATTAGAGGTTGATTTGGAATGTTGGTTTGGGCCCCACCATGTTGTGTGAAGATCCGTGTGGTATAATTTGCATTGGAAGATTGAAAAAATTTATTGCCTATCTTCATGTTACGTTTGGTGGCGAATTTGGAGGATGGGTTAGCATGTACGAATCATTGTGTTCATCTTGAAAGGATGTTTTGTGATGTATTTGGGTCCCCTCTTTCTCTTGGAGTGCACCACCTTGAGTATTTTTGGTCTGGGTGGCTTAATTTATGAAATAATGGTTATTTCAATTATGGTGGACCCTGAATTAGGTTTTTGATGATCTATCTTATATTTAAGGAGTGCAGTTGTATGATTTGAGTAATGGTGTGCATGGGATTGTGTATGAATTGATGAGAAGTGAATTTGAATGATGTGCAAGTAGATTTGAAATTGTAGATGTGAGAAAGTCAGTTTGTGAAGAGCTTTGAAGGTGATACATTTTGTGAGATTATGTGCTGAGATAGTGATAGATGTTAGCTCCTAGATGTTTGCCATGCGGCCATAAGATCCTTCCCATTTTAGCTATGCTATTTCCTTTGTTGTTTATTGACAGTGAGTCCTTCAACAAAACCTTGTATCTTGCCCTAAAGCAATGTGCCTCAATTGTGCAAGTTCTTATATCTTGCCCTAAGGTAGTGTGCCTTAGTCTTGCAAGTATTTTAGGTGCATGTTTCTCCTTGGAAGTAAGCCTTAAAAATTGTAATCATTTTATTCATATTATGATTTTGATTCTCACTGTGGTTTTTCCCTGTTTGGGTTTTTCACGTAAAGCTAGTGTTCATGTGTTGATGGTTGATGTGTTTTCAATATTGTTATAAAATGGTTAAATGTTATTTATAATTAATCTATTTTGAAGTTTCAGACTGATTCAACCCCCTCTCAGTCCTTCCTCGAGTTCAACAGTTGGTATCAGAGTAAGGTTTCTCTTTGGAAAGATTAACCGCTTGAGGTAGATATGGAATGGCACATGAGATTCATCTTAAATCTTCATTATTTGATGATATGAATTTTCCTTATTGGAAGGAAATGATAGAATCATATTTGGAGACTTTATAGAATGGAATATGGGATATTGTCCAGTTTGGTTATACTCCTTTACTAAATGGACCTTTGACTAAGTATCATGAGACTAATGCAAAATCTAGAATAGTAATATTCAGTTGCTTGAGTGATACAGTATTTGGTAAGGTTAAGGGATTAAAAGAAGCTAAGGAAGTCTAGAAAAAAATATGTCAATTATATGAAGTTCATCCCAAGACAAAGCAAGCTAGGTTAATGAATTTGAAACAAAAATATGAGTGTTTAAGGATGGTTTATGATGATGGTGTTGAGAACTACATACAAAGGGTGAATGATATTACAAATGCTATTAGATTCGTTGGTGGAAATTTAGAAGGCGATGTTATAAGAAAGATCTTGTTGATACTGTCTAAACCCTACAAACCTAAGAAGTGTGCGATTGAAGAATGTCATGATTTGGATAAGTATATAATTGATCAACTCCTTGGAACATTATCTACCTATGAAATTGTAGAGATGGAAGATATAAAAAGAGAAAGGAAAGAGGCTATATTTAACGTTTCAAAGATAGTAGAAGATGAATCGGAAGCAAGTGAAAATCTGGATAAGATTGAGGCAAACTTTGTAATAATACCGAAGAGAGGATGGAAAATACTAAGGTAAGTTACCGCTGAGATGATTTAATTGTGGTAGAGTTAGTCATTATGCTTATAAATGTAGGTATAAATAAGATTACAAAATATTTGATGATGATGCGAACAAAAGTAGATACAGAAGACATGACTTTAAGAAAAAGACACATGATAGAGATAAAGGAAAAAGGAGCCTACATTCTATGCAAGCACATTCATCTGAGGATGAAGACGATGATGATTCGAATGAAGAATATATGTTCTTGGCTATAAAGGAGAAGAATAAGGACATGTCTAGAAGACTTGAAGGTATGGAAAGGAACAAGAAGTTAGCAAGAGAGAAGATTGCATTGCATGCTAAAGTGGAACCAAGAGCTTGGATCATCAACTCTGGATTTCAAATCATATGACTAGTGATAAATGGAAGTTCATTTATCTTAAGAAGTATGATGGAGGATTAGTGAAATTTGTAGGAGAGGAAGCTGCACTTATTTGTGGGATAGGTAGTATCTTGATTGATGGTAAGCATGAAACTGATGATGTTTATTATGTTGAAGGTCTGAGACATAGTTAATTGAGTGCTAGTCAGATGTGCAATAAAGGTTATGAAGTTTTATTCAGTAATATGGATGTGTAATTAGAAAAGAAAAAAATAGAGGAATGGTAGTAAAAGGTATTAGGACAAGTGGAAATATTTTCTACATAAAGGATAAGAGTAGAAGTAGGTGTTTTCTGACATAAAGCAGTGAATGTTGGTTATGACACAAGAGGATGGGACATGTCATATTTGATAACATGATAAAGATCAATAATACTAAAGCTGTGAGAGATTTACCAAGGATTGTCAAACCTACTGATACTATGTGTAGGGAATGTCAGCTAGGAAAACAAACAAAGAGGAGATTCAAGAACAAAGAATATTCTACTTCTAAACCCTTGGAGCCGGCTCACATATATCTTTGCGGACCTACAAGGACAAGATGACTCAATTGAGAAAGGTACTTTATGTTACTTATTAATGATTACTCTAGGATGACATGGGTTACATTCTTGAAAGAGAAGTTTGAAGATTTTGAAAAGTTTAAAGTGTTCAAGTCAATGATTGAAAATAAAGTAGATACTAAAATCAAGTGTTTGAGATCTGATAGAGGAGGAGAGTTTACTTCAAATGAATTTGATAATTTATATGAAAAATATGGAATTAGAATACATTTTTTTGCCCCAAGAACCCTTCAATATAATGGATTTTTATAAAGGAAGAATATGAATATTATTGAGATGGCTAGAACCATGTTGAAAGATTCTAGCTTAGCTAATGTGTATGGGAAAGAAGCTTTGCATACTACTGTGTACATTATTAACAAGGTACAAATAAGAGTGAATCATACTAAGACACCTTATGATATGTGGAATGGAAGACCTCCTATTATGAAGTATTTTATAATCTTCAGAAGTAAGTGCTATATTAAATGAGATGGAGATGATCTTGGAAAGTATGATACCAGAGAAGATGAAGGAATATTTTTGGGATATGCTACAAACAACAAGGCTTTTTGGTGTTACAATAAGAGACTAAACAAGACAGTGGAAAGCGCAAATGTGAAAGTATGTGAAGAATGGGATTAGACTACCCTTGAATTGTACATGAGATTGATTTTGAGATTATCCCTGTTGCTATAGAAGATAAGATAGATCCAAAAGGCAATAGAGAGGAGACAAATGGAGATGAAGAAGAAGATGAAGAACCCAAGCAAGTTACTAAGAACCTATCTAGATATGTACGAAATAATCATTCAAAAGATTAGATAATTGAAGATAAAAACAAAGGAGTTCAAACAAGAAGAGTTGCAAAAGAAAATGAGCAATAAAACTATTATTTTATTTCATTAGTGGAACCTAAATCATATGAGGAAGCAAGTAAAGAGGAAAGTTGGGTAAAATAAATGGAAGAAGAACTAAATTGGATACAAAATAATCAAACATGGAAACTAGTACCCATACCAGTGGACAATAATGTGATAGGAACTAATTGGGCATTCCACAACAAAATAAATGAACAAGGAGAGGTTACAAGGAACAAAGTGAGATTGGTGTGCAAAGGCTATTCACAAGTTGAAGGTATTGATTTTGAGGAATTTTTTTCTCTAGTAGTTAGGATGTAAGCTATACGAATGTTTCTTTCCTTATCTGCTTATAAGAACTTTAAGGTATATCAAATGGATGTATAGTCAACTTTTCTAAATAGAGAACTTGAGAAAGAAGTATGTATTAATAGTTGGATATATTTAGATTGTTAGAAGATCTAGATATGGTGTGTAGGTTGAAGAAGGTATTGTATGGAATCAAACAAGCACATAGAGCTTGGTATGCTAGATTGGATAGATATTTGTTACAACACAATTTCAAGAAAGGTACTGCTGACAACAATCTTTACATTAAAGTTTAAGATAACAAGTTGTTGATTGTTGCTACCTATGTTGAAGATATTATATTTGGAGGAAGTGATGGTCTATGTAAATAGTTTACATAGAGATGTAGAAGGAATTTTAAATGTCAATGATAAGTCAGTTGTCATTTTATCTTGGTCTACAAGTTGCTCCATTAGAGGATGAATTTTTATTTCTCAAGCTAAATATGTCAAAGAGATGCTAAAGAAGTTTGAAATGGAGAACTATAAAATAGTTGCAACACCTTTGGTTGTTGGCTATAAATTGAGAAAATACGACATATCTCTAAAAGTTGATCAAAATAACTACATATCTATGATTGGAGGATTATCATATTTAACTGCCTCTATATCAGATATCATGTAGGTTGTCTGTTTGGTTGCAAGATTTTAGGCTAATTCAAAAAAATCACATGAGCAAGTAGTGAAAAGGATTTTCATGTACTTGAAAGGGACTCCAAATTTTGGTCTTTGGTACAAGAAGAGTGGAGATTTCATGTTGAAAGAATATACATATGCTGATTGAGCTGGAAGTATTGATGATAGGAAAAGTACTAGTGGTGGTGCATTTTTCTTGGAAGACAAGTTGGTTTCTTAGTTGAGTAAGAAGCAAGATTTAGTATCTCTATCTCCTGTAGAAGTATAATACATTGCATCAACATCTTGCTGTACTCAAGTTATGTGGATGAGACAAACTCTTAAAGATATCAGTATGGTATATGATGAAGCTATTCCTATTACGTGTGATAATACCATTTCTATAAACATTTCGAAGAATTCAATAATGCATTCAAGAACAAAACATATCTCAATTTTATATCATTTCTTAAGGGAGAAGGTTACAAAAAAGGAAGTCAGATTGGAGTATATTCCTATAAAAGAATAGGTTGCAGACAATTTCACTAAGGCGTTGGAAAATGATACTTTTGAGTATCTCAGGCAGAAACTAGGGGTTATTACCCCTCCTTTCTCTAACTAGATGCATAGTAGAGGTGCATATTTCTAGGGGGTGACTCAAATCTTATCCTTTATATCTCGAATTGATGCTATTGGTGCTCTTAGGGGGAGTAGTGGAGTATGTGTTGGATAATTAGTATATTTTTGTATGCCTTTTGCCTTTGATGTCTTAAGGGGAAAGATCTTGTTGATAGGGGAGAGATGATTTGATGTGTTCAAGTGTTGCCATCAATGACAAAGGGGGATGCTGTTGGAAATACATGAGTTTGTATGGTTGCCATACATGTTAAAATTGGTTGTTCGGATGGATTTTGGTTCGGATATGCTCCTATTTTTGTCTTTTGTTTGGTGTTGGTTGTGGGAATATGCAGGAAAGAGTTTTTAATGTATGCAGAAAACACTATTTAAATGGTTTTGGATTGCAAAAGTTAGTTGTTACTGTTCTCTAATAGTAAGGGTGTCCATCAAACTAGTTCAAAAAGTCTTTAGTGGCCTCCAGATATGTTGAAGTTTATGTTACAGTTTAGTGGACATGATTGTGTGGTTCATGCAATATTTTTAGTGTGTTTCTTTGGTGGTGTTTCTGTTCCGCAAGAGAGTTATGTTAATTTATGTTTGGTATATTCAATTGTGTTATGGTTTGGTGTGTCTGGTTGGATTATCTTGTTTGGATCATGCTTTTTGATCTAGATATGTATTCGAGGTTGAGTTGGAACATTTTTTTGGGTCTCACCATGGTGTGTGAAGATCCATGTGGTATAATTTGCATTGGAAGATATCTTTTGGCCAACTGATTGACAAGATTTATTGCTATCTACACGTTACATTTTGTGGTGACTTTGGAGGATGTGTTAGTGTGTGTGGATCATTAGATTCATCTTGGAAGGATGTTTTGTGATGTATTTGGGTCCCCTCTTTCTCTTGGAGTGGATTGCCTTTAGTATTTTTGGTCTGGGTGGATTATTTTGTGCAATAATGATTATTTCAGTTATGACCGACCCTCAATTAAGTTTTTGATGATCTATCCTATGTTTAAGGAGTGCAGTTGTATGAGTTGAGTAATGGTGTGCATGGTATTGTGTATAAATTGATAAGAGAATTTGAATATCGTGCAAGTATATTTGAGACTGCAAATGTGCGAAAGTCAGTTTGCGAAGAGCTTTGGAGGTGATACATTCTTTGAGACAATGTGCTAGGATAGTGATAGATGTAAGTGTTAGAGTATTCAGTTTGGGCTCCTGTGGTGTTGTGTTTCTCAATTCTCACAGTTAGAGGCATTTTCCATGATGTTGGTCACTTGATGTAGATGCTCAAGGAAAATTTAATGATTAGGAGATCCTTCTCATTTTAGTTTTTCTATTTTGTTTGTTGTTGATTAACATTGGGTCCTTCAACAACACCTTGTATCTTGCCCTAAAGAATGTTGGATTTACACACTCCAATGAGAAATTGTAGGTGATTGAAGGTATTTCCATTGATGGCAACCTTACAATCATGTGATACCGACAGGCACCGACATTGATAGACTCAACACCGACACACAGTTCACCGACACCGAAAAGGAAGATTACCGACACCCTGGCTAACAGGAATTTTGTATTTAATTGTAAAAACTTTTGTAAGCCGACTTGGCAGATTGTAATATGACTCATATATGTATGAGATCATTGTAGATAATTTAGAAGATATGATAGATGGAAGGATTAATGCAGACATATGCGAATTGTAAGGCAGCTATTGATAAGGGTTTATGTATATTGTAGAGCTTAAACCGATGCTGAATCTGGCATAGTAGATGCTGATCTGAAGCAGTACATGACATTGGATTTGTATAATCCAATTTTGTAAGTCAGTGTGACTTAATTTGTAAATTGAGTAGTGAGCTCTAGGCACTTGGCCTTCCTGCATGTGCAGGTCCCTATTGTAAACAGTAATATTCCCTTATTGGCCAGTAAGCGAATATTGTGGGTCACAAATCCCACCGAGGTTTTTCCCACACTGGGTTTTCTCGTTAAAATATTGTGTTATGGTGTGTCTTTCATGTTGTGGTTATTATTCTTATTTACTGCATTAATTTTGGTTTACTGGTACATAGTTTTAGAATTCTTTTCATGTTATAATTTAAGAAAGTTCTTTTACCGGTCATATACTGATTCGCCCCCCCCTTTAAGTATCTTTGGGAATCCTAACAAAGAAGTGTGCCTCAGTTGTGCAAGTCCTTGTATCTTGCCCTAATATAGTGTTCCTTAGTTTTGCAAGTCTTTTAGGTGAATGTTGCTCCTTGGCAGTAAGCCTAAAACATTGTTAATAATTTTATTCATATTGCGAGTTTGATTCTCACCGTGGTTTTTCTTTGTTTGGGTTTTTCACATAAATCTGGTATTCATATGTTGATGTGTTTTTCAGTATTGTTATAGAATGGTTTAATGTTGTTTATAATTAATCCATTTTGAAGTTCCAAACTAATTCACCCCCCTCTCAGTCCTCCCTTGGGTTCAAAATTACTCTTACATAATAATCGCTCACACTCACACTCACATTCTTATCTTCATGCATTTAAAATTTTTCAAATTCCCTTTTTAAGGTTTATAGCTTGACAACCTTGATTTGATCACTGCCTTGGTAAGATTCTTTTAGAGTCTTCTTGGCATCTTTAGCTATCTTTGTATCTATAATTCTAAGAAACACGCTCTTATCAAGAGCTATTAGAATGTGAAAGAGAGCATGTGAATTCTTCTTCTTAGCCTCAACTATTTTTTCATTGGCTACAAGTGTATTCCAATTAGTTGGCTCTTCACACCATGTTTCCATAATTTCCCATAAATCTATTCTTATCATAAATATCATCATTTTAATACATTGGTAACCATAATTATTTCCATTGAATTCTAGGACTAGAACAGAGTTATCATTTGACATTGAGAAATTTTAATCAAAGTCACTTGTATAAATTTAACAAAAAAGATAACATACACCACTTTTATTATATATAATTTTATAAAGAAAAAGAGAAACTTTTATGAAAGAAACACTCAATACAATAGTAGAAAAGAAAACAAAATTGACAAAAGTTTCCATTCCACTATTGGAAACTTTCTATGGCATGATAAAGAGTTTATTGATCAAATCTAAATTGGAAAATGAAAACTACCACACAAGTTCAAAAACAACGGAAGTGTAGTCAGTTGCAAAGAAAAATTATGGGAGGTCTAATATGTGAACCAATTCTCATTTTAAGCATGAAATCTAAGTAGAAATGTAATGCCCCACCAGGAAACCCCAAAGGGATAAAGCTAAAACATACAAATGGAGTGCAATAATTTTTATTTTATTTTAAAGTTACACAACATTAAGATACAACAAGACATCAAAGATTCAGATTACATAGCGGAAGACATCAACTAACACCTAAAGAGTTTCCCAATGTGATTACTTAATTACACATTTAACTTAACTCACACTAATAAATCCAATAAGCTGATTATCTTATAACAAGATAATTCTTAAACAAGGTTAATTTCTTTCAGAAGATGAAAATATAAATCACAAGATAAGATTCATCCATTAAGATTTATCTTTATCCTTCATTCAAAGTTTTCATTAAAATTTAAGCCATGCATCTAATTTAATAACACACTTTAATTTCATCATAAACTAATGAGTTCTTTCCATGCATACTTAATTTCCTTAACAATAACTGAATGTATTCCATTATACTAAGCTACATTCATTCATGATCCAATTTACTGCATCTAAGAGAGGACTGCATGCATGCATTTAAAATTAATTTAATCTTATCCACTTATACATTCTATCAAAATTCATTCATACATGCTAACACTAAACATGAAACATAAGAACAAAAGCATCACATAACACCAAGATGATCTCGGAGTTCACCCCTAAAGGGCTACATCTCCAGGTCTTCTCAACTGCAAGACCCCTCTGATAATAATAAAGTTAAGAATACATGAGGTTCTCATTATTTACAATCCTGCCATCAAGGCGAAACATAACCAATATACAAAAGACCACAACGGTCAATAAATACATAAACGATCCCTGAAAAGGAAAGGATCCAGCTAAACATAATCGAAGCTAATACAAGGGTCCACTGGAGCATTCACAAAATAAGTCATCGCAACCCAAGGTATAGCATGAAACTAGGTACTCACAAGGGCATAAGCAACATGATGACTCCACAAAAGTGCTCCTATCAAGACAACACGACAACACACTAGTGAACATAGGGACAAGTGTCATCACACAACCTGGTATGGTTACCATGGAAGGTCTTCATAGGTTCCGACCCCATACACTGGGTTACCATAGCAACCTAATCCGAACCTCTGACCCATCCAAGCCTCATGTGGACCCACACATCCTTTCGTGAAGACAAGGATGATGGTTTGCCATTTCAGGCCTTCTCACTGCATGTCGAGTCTGTACTAGCACTCATCCCATGTGTGAGGTATAATTATCTTACTTAGTTATTAACATTCTAATCTACTATTAGGTTATCACTTATTAGACTCACTTTCAATGGGTTACCCAGCAACCACTTTGGGCGCGGCCCCCAATCGAAAGCCACTTTCCTATATGACACTAGACTATATTCAAACGAACTCAAAAACCAAGGAAAACACATGGTCAAGCAAACAGAGTTCAAAATTGGAGGAAACAACCATTTGGACAAATACGACTTCATATGAGGTGCACTAACTGACGGTACTCTATCTAGAGACCTGACCAGCTATGGTCAACCACTAAACATCATTCGACACCCGCATAAAGGATATGACCAATTACGACACCACCGCAAAACAATATTCAAACTCGAAACCGAGGACTGAAACAAGTACCCCAAATCAATCATACGATAGGGTTCAATCAAACAAATCAAGGCTTGCCATCACATAAGAAAAAGCGAATACAGAAATGAAATTTGCATAGGCAATAACTGGTAGATACAATGTTTTACCAAACTGGTTTAAACATCAAATGTCGATCAAGTTTTCTAAATGATCTAAGTTTCCATTATACACTAACAGGAAATCATCATTACCAGGTGAATACAATACCACAATTGCAATAGTACCATTTGTCTATTTCTCAAAACAGAGGAAAAATATAATTAAACCATTTATTTTACTAAATGAAAATATCAGTAACTTAACAATTTTTCCAAAGGATACTTAATTACATTTCCAATAATGCCAATAGCATATCGTTTTAAATTCATAATGTCCAATGATAAAATATCTCATTTTCAATTATTCAAATACTATATTATTTCATCTCTAACATTTGCAGATGACCTATTAACATTCAATTCTTCAAATAGAATATTCCTGAATAAT
This sequence comes from Cryptomeria japonica, assembly GCF_030272615.1. NCBI lineage: Eukaryota > Viridiplantae > Streptophyta > Pinopsida > Cupressales > Cupressaceae > Cryptomeria > Cryptomeria japonica. Next base: position 589,947,461 of record NC_081411.1, on the reverse strand, counting down.
ATATTTTATCTCAAAATTTTTCCAATTAAAGTAATACTCTATCTTTTTCCAAAAAGATATTTTCCCATGATTACAGATCCAAAAATTAAATATTAATTCATATATATTCATTAATCCATGATTAATAAAATATACACAATTAATAATTAATAATACACAATAACCCAATTAAATATTAATTTATATATATTTATTAATCTTCATTAATAAAATATATATTAATAATAATTAATATATTGCACAAATTTCAAACTAAATATTAATTAGTATATATATATATATTAATTTCCATTAATAATATATATTAACAATAATTAATAATTAATTAAAAACTTTATTAAAAAAAACTTTAAATTTAATAACTTTTTTTTTTTTAAAACCTTAAAAAAAAAAAACAAAAAAAAATAGGAGGCGGCGAAAAGGTAGCCGGGCCCACCTCCCTTTCACGGGGGTTTGGGGGCGGCCGTGCCCTAGCTATGGGCGGCGCCCACACGGCCACCGTAAGGGACCCTGTGGCCACCGCAGGGGATGCATCTAGTTGCGGCCGCCACTGGTCGCAGATCCGCGCAAGGGGAGGAGGTAGTGGGTTGAGCCTCCGCTCCCCGCTCCTCCAATCCCCAAAGTAATATATATTTTTTTTCAAACAAATATAAAATTTTGATTTTAAAATAAAAATTGATTTTGTTATGAAATATATTTTTGTTTTATATTTATATTTCTCTCTCTCTTTTTTTTTAACAAACCCCCATTTAAAAAAAAAAAAACTAGTCTCTTCTTGAGACTTAAAATAAAGATTTTCAGAATGATAGAGGTTTTCAAAGTTAGTAAAATTTGTGGAATAACCATCCAAATAAATAATCTTTTTGGGCATAAGGAAGCTCATTTTTCATACAAGATACAAGCAATCAGCCATCTTAACTAATTTCCACAACAGTTCTTAATCTTGGGGCAATCAATGGAGAATTTGAAACCAAAATTGCATGAAGAACATTCAAGCCCATTTTAAAAAAAATTTAAACAATAACCAAATTGATAAACAAAATTCCTACCTCAATAAGCATTCCTGGAAAGGATTTGATGGAGAGCCCCAACCTGCAGCTCAAGAAATCCTTCTCCTTCCAAAATCCCCAAATTTTCCATCCAAAAATATTTTCCAAAAATAATTTTCCCCAAAAAATCCATCTCCCAAAATAATTTTCAAACCTAGGTTAAATGGGAGAAGTTTGACCAAAAATTTAATTTTTGGATTTAAAATTTTTATTTAAAATAAATCACAAAAATCATTCTTTCAAACTATATCAATAAATTAAACTTGCTTTTCAATTTAAAATTGATTTCCTCAAATAACTGAAATTAACCTTTCTATTTCCAAAATGCCAACAAGATAAAATTAATTCTATTTTAATTAAATTAAATCTTTCTTTTCCAACATCATAAACATAATAATTTGACATTAAAATCAACCATTTAATTGAACTTGATACCAAACTGAATTGAGCAATTCAAATTAACGATAATTGCATAAAGAAACCTTGTTTAATTTAGTCCATTAATCTTTAATGCACAAACACATATATAATCACATTAATAGCAAGGACTAATTACTCAATTTTAACCATACACACAAAACACACAACCCAAGAACGCCAAACCAATAGATGACCCACAACCCAACCAAAAGGGAAAACTGATGACAACTGATGATGCTCACTTGAGCACGACTATGGTCAAACGAGGGTGTCATGACCACCTAATCCAACTCTAACGATTGAAGAGGTAAACTCAAACCTGCAAATCTAGGTGGAGGCGAACCTCGCACCCATGCGGTACTGTACCCAAAATCTCCTGCAACCAAGAGTCATACATGCATACATATATAAATTTAATGAAAGCGTTAGCCCGAGATAATAACACGAAATAGGAGAATTAATAACTTGCATACGAATCGGTGTGAAAACCACATTAACAGCTATGCACTAAAATCAAAACACCTGACTATAATCATTATATTATGATAAACTAATCAAGGTGAAACCGAGATTAGAAATTGATTAGGGTAGGGGTACTACATTCTTCCCCCCTAGGTTTTGACTTACTCCTTGAAGTTGCAAGGCTAGATGGAGAACATGTCGCACGCATAAGCCTTGAAACTCATTCAACAAATATTAAATTGCACATAGGAATCTTTTCATAAATAAATGAAACATTATTGCTAAATCCTCTACGAATGCCATTACCCATTGGAAAGATACATCTAAATCCATACATTTCTTATAACATTCTAGGAATTATCTACAATCATAGTAGAGATACAAGAATATTCTCCCTTTCATTACACCGAGTTAATGCATTACAAAGAGGTAAACAACAATTACCATACTCATCTACCAAATATGACAAGAAAACATGCCATCATGATCAATTTCTTTCACCAATCCATCTTTTTCATAAAACTTTATCGCATAGAACTAGCTTCAAAATTTTAATTTCTACAACCAAGTTAACTTTCATGAAATAAGAGCAACGTAAATAACTCAATTGTTTACACTTGCCAGGTATATAAAAAAAAAACCCTTCCAATGACTATGTCCCATAACATAGTGACAAGTTAACACAATTTACTCCATGATTACACATAATAACCATCCACATAACTAGAATGCATAACTCAAAAGGTCACATGTGAGCATGTCAAATGCCCGGTCAAAGATAACATGCACGACCAACATTTCTATGCCTGATCTCATAACAACAATATGATCATAAATATCCAATATCTCACTCAAGGCTCGATGGTGCTAGGCACACCATAGCGGTGCTACCTTCCATACAAAACCTTCGTGAACATCCCTTGTTGAGTAAGGTGGTTATCCTCCAAGAGATAGTCAACACACATAGGTAGGTAGTGGATCCTAGCTGCATCACATCCTCACATACCCCCATCCTCAAGGTTCCTTACGTCTACTTCCTCATACACACTCTACCAAGACCGTCTCATACATCCTTGGAGAGGAATTTCACATTTCAACACAAGACCAACATACAAAAACAATAAGGATAAACCAGTTTAGCCACCAAAGTATAGATGAATAAAGATAACAAATCATCAATTCCAACAGTAAGGCAATAAAATAATCCGGAATTGCAACACCAAATCAAATATGCAAAAGATCACAAGATTGTGGCTAAACCTTCAAAGTCAAAATAAAATAAATTGCTGGTCCCCAAAGGAATAATAAGAATATCACAACTACACAAACATCACTATGTGACTAGCATCTAGCCACCAACGAGGAAGGAAGGAACAATCGCCTAGCCATCGGAGTAGCTCATCATGTGGTGCGACGTAGTCACACTACCCACATGGCATGGCAGTGTACACCTTGACATCACCTCGCATCACGTTGTCACGTGGCATGGCAATACCCCAAGCGGAGAAGACACGCAATGGACGTATCCCACATGGTAGTGTACCTCGTGGAAACAAGCATGCGCAGGTCACGTCCCGCATAGCGACGTATGTATAAGGATACTCACCGTAAGCCAGAGGTATACATGACTAAGGTCCACCCACATGCCCACCAACACATACTAACTGGAAGCTCATGTGGATAAACCTACCTTTCATGAAGACAAGGCAAAGGATCCTCCAAAATACACCAACACTATGCTCAAGAAATGCCATCAAAATGCTCAAATAAACGAAGGAATAGGCTGCCACACATAAACCTATAAATAGATTCATCAAAAGGGAAGGTATTGAGTACACCTTTGATACAGTTTTATAATATAACTATATCATTCCTCGAAATAGTGAAGCTAAAGTCACTTCGCGCCAACATTACTTGTACGCCAATCCATACTTTTCAAGGAATGGTGACTTCGAATACTACCCCTTAACATACTGAATTACCCACAACCCAAGGTTTGGTACTCAGTAGAGAAACAAATAAGCAAAATCACATAAACAGTATGGTTTCCCATACTCATAAGCAACATATCCTCCATGGTTGATTACTTCACCAACCCATGGGCACATATAATAAGCGTTGGATCTTACAATACACATGAATACACCAGTACTACTTTAGTCACATTTACGGGGAGTACTTTCTAGTACGCTATCATCTACTTAAGGAAGGTTTAAATAATGCTTCCCACATGAATAACTGAATCAAGTTTACTCTAGATACAAGTACTGAAATTATTGACAATTCATAATTATATAAGGAAATAACATCATTCCTATATCTTTCTCAAATTTCACTAAGCATTCGTAACTAAATTACTAACTATGCAAATTTATTTCTGAAGCTTAAGACTTTCATCTTTCCATAAGAAGTCCAAAAGCAAACATACAATTTCATATGCGTTATAAACATTCTATTTAAATCAATGCATTCTTCGTAGCATTTCTAAAAATCTTATGATTTAGGCAAAGAGAAGGGAAAGAGAGTTTGATAATCAAACTATTTCCTACAAAGACACAAGATCAACAAGATCACACTATAATATAAAATTTCTCACTATAAGCCTATCATTTTAAATGCACGGTTTTCATTTCGTTATCATTTTAGAAGGATTCCAAACAACCTAACATGATATTTCCAATAATTATGGTTGCAACAGAGTGTTCTAGTTTTCCAAACAACAGAGATCAAAACAGGTAATCTTATCGATGATGCAAGGTCTCTTGAGAACACTCACTTCTATAATACAATACAGACACATATCATAATTTACAACCTATCATTGAAAATCAAATTACGATCAAAAGGTAAGTGAGGAGCTATCACCAAAATAATACATATTAATGAATGCACATCAGACAAGCCTTTCATTCGCACTTTCTAAACATAATAATGTAATTACATATATCCAAAAGCAAGTTCAATGGAGCATTTGCTAAATATATCCTCAATCAAACAGGTTTAATGCAATACATAAAACAATATTTCGTGGAACACATTAATACACTCTCGAAGCTACTATAACATGTTCCCTTTAATACTTCTTTTTACAAACAAAGTAGTTTCACATAACAACTATTTGCATATTAGTGCACATTACTTAAGATATAATTTAATTATGTTACTTCTACTAAACACATGGAGAATTCTTAAATATAAACATACAATTTTCTCCCAACAACCAATATGAACTTTCAACCCAAAGCCATTTTTATTATCTAAAAATACATAAGTGTCATAAGGCTCACACAAGGGTTCAAGAAGTCACACCCTTTCTCTTGCAAAAAGAAACCTCATATAAGAGATAATTACACATATCCCAAACATTTTAATTTCTAGAGAGAGACGAGGAAGGGTGATAATCATTCAATTTTCTATGAAATAAGCATTCAATATTTGCCATACTAGTCCTTCAAGTGGACAACACTAAGCTAGAACATAATCTTAAACGAGCACATTTCGTACTTTCAGATTCAAGACAAGCACTGACCAACCCCAATGGATTAGTCTAAAGATTACAACACTCAATAAGAAAGGTACATACAACTCTCTTTCACAATCTGAGTAATTGTAGACCAAGACATCAATAAGCAAACAAAGCACAATCAATCACTCAAAACACCAACATCAAGAAGGTAAAAACAAGGCGTAAGCACATGCGTTACACACAAGTTAAGGTCTGCTCAATCACTCACATACAAAAGGGAGGACAAGCATGCACATAAGGTCGATACACCTCACACCAACTAAGGGCACAAGCGACACCAGAGATCCCAGTGTTTGCAACATGGGCTCTGACACCAAATGTAATGCCTCGCCAGGAAACCTCGAAGCGATAAAGCTAAAACATACAAAGGGAGTGCAATAATTTTTTTTTTTTTTTAAAGTTACACAACATTAAGATACAACAAGACATCAAAGATTCAGATTACATAGCGGAAGACATCAACTAACACCTAAAGAGTTTCCCAACGTGATTACTTAATTACACATTTATATTAACTCACACTAATAAATCCAATAAGCTGATTATCTTATAACAAGATAATTCTTAAACAAGGATAATTTCTTTCAGAAGATGAAAATATAAATCACAAGATAAGATTCATCCATTAAGATTTATCTTTATCCTTCATTCAAAGTTTTCATTAAAATTTAAGCCATGCATCTAATTTAATAACAAACTTTAATTTCATCATAAACTAATGAGTTCTTTCCAGGCATACTTAATTTCCTTAACAATAACTGAATGTATTCCATTATACTAAGCTACATTCATTCATGATCCAATTTACTGCATCTAAGAGAGGACTACATACATGCATTTAAAATTAATTTCATCTTATCCACTTATACATTCTATCAAAATGTCAATCATACATGCTAACACTAAACATGAAACATAAGAACAAAAGCATCACATAACACAAAGATGATCTCGGAGTTCACCCCTAAAGGGCTACATCTCCGGGTCTGCTCAACTGCAAGACCCCTGTTATCACTGATTAAAAATGGGCTTTTCTTTTCCCATAATTGGCTATTGTTTTTTGAAATTTTGAGTAAGGCGCATTTTCAAATGCTTCAGCTCTGTTTTAGGCCTTAAGGGTTTAGTTTTTTTTTTATTTTAAATCGCCTAATGTCTGTTTAAAACCCTTTGGCTTCTATTCTTTCGTTATTTTATCCACTTAAGTAATGGGTCATGGGATCGTAGGAAGTGTCCCCCCTTGTCGTCTGCCTAGGTGGTCATGTTAATTAATCGCAAAAATTTATGCCTTATGTGTATCCCTCCTAAAGTTGTCGGGCCCAGTAAGTAGTGTGCATCTCGCGGATGGATCTACGACTTTCGCTATTTTGCTAGGCGAAGTTGCGCGTAGTTTAAAACCAGCGAAGTTGCGAAAATGACATGGCATGCCAACTAGGTGGTCTAGTTGATCAATGAGGGTGAGTAAAATGGCGGCACACGGCATAAGCTACAACAGTCAGCAAGTTGGGATTAAAGGTTAAAAGGCGGGTCCTAGAGGTGAGTCACGTCGCAGGTTAGGAGATGACATGGCAGATACAGGTGTCAAGAATTAATCAGAGCCCATGGCTTTCTCTCGGCAAATAAAAAGCGACATGTCAGCTTTGAAGATGACTATACACCAAGTGTTCAAAGTGAGTCAGAGGGTCCACCCCTCCCGAAGCCTATTTAGATGGTTAAAAGCCGATCAACTAAAAAATGATCTAACGACTCGCACTATTTTGCAAGGGTAAGATTCTCATGCTTTATACCCTGCGAAATAGCGAAGGTGAACGAGGACCGTCCATGTGTCGTGATGGATGGTAATGTGTCCAGGGACACGTGGTCTTAGAAGAAAGCCGTGGGCCCGCCAAGGTGGAACTGGCAGTATAAGAGAAAGACACGCGACCAGTGTTGAGTCGAATGCAAAAGGCATTTCAAGGCCAGTGGTTGAGTGCCATGTGGTAGCACGTAGCCAATAGAGAAGCAGGACCCAGCGCGGAGCCAAGGCTATCAGTTAGTGTAACGGTCGATCAAGTTTCTTTTGATCGGACGATCGACGCTATTTCACAGGTGCAAGCTGCCCGATAGTTATGCTTCGCGAAGTTGCAAAAGAGTGAAAAGAAAGAATTGTAGGAACGTTGTGACCCGTTGGAGCGAAAAATATGAATTCTCCTATGAATTTAATTTTGAAGGGACGACCGAAGCATGCTGAATCAATGTTGTAGTTAAGACCCTAGGTACAATATATGATTTCTTATCAACCGGATGAAGATATCTTTTTAAAGAATTATTGCAGAGGAGTGGATGTAGAGCTATCTTCTTCAGGTACAAGCAAGTCAATTCAGTTGTAGAGCAAATTCCTTCAAGTTAAGAACAGGTTTTCTCGTGCTCTTGTGTAGCAATTTCTGTGTGGTGTGTTTCAAATAAGATATTGATTTGTCACAAAATTATCTAGGGGTGGTATTCATTTCATGCATTTTTTAAAATGGCACCTAAAAGAGAATTTTCTGGCAAAATCAATTATTCAGAAAGAAGTATCTGTGATGATTTTCTTGAACAGTTGACGTTGTCAACTAATCAGGCATCGAAGGCAAAAGAATTAGTGCCTAGAGCTCCCCGTTTGAAAATAGGAGAAGGACTGTATGACAAGGGTAACTGGTTGAGAGACCCACAGGTTGGATTGTCTGGGTTGGGGTTATTTAAGGTTGGATTTCGAATGAGAAATTCTCCGGCCCCACAAAACAGTATTTGGGAATTAGATGTTGGGAAATTGGTAGTCCCAGGGGTATTTATGGACAGATTTGTTGACCCAAATTGCACTCAACTATGATCCAGTCACAAGAAGCATTCGGGATATAAATGGAAAAACCCTTATTGAGATTAATTCTGAAGAATTCAGAAATGCTTTTGGGCTTAATGAGTTTACCAATTTTCTAGAACCCATAAATTTCAAATCATTAGCTCAAATTTATAGTGCACAGAGGAATCATCTCAGGAATGGGCCACTCAAGGAATTTTTTGTAAAGATAGGTGGGTTGATAGTTGTAGGACCCAACACAGAAGAGCCCTTTTCATTGAGTATGTTCACCCTTAGGGCTAAGGGAATGTATTGGGCACTTTGCCAAGTTTTGGGAGAAGATGCTGAAGCAAATATGCCCAATTACTACCTGTTAATGATTGCTCGGATTTTGAATCCTTCTCTTGCAATTACATTTGATTATGCTTCTTTCATTGCTGACGCTATCCATGGAGGGTTAACAGGAATAAAGAATGGAAAGGTGGATAGGCCTTTCAGATGGTACTCACTCCTGATGCATTTATTTCTTTTCAAAGGTGGTGATTACTTTGCCAGTGGATTGGACCTTGTCAAGGAGAAAGAAGGAGAAAAGATGCCAGTACAACTATGGAGTACTGTGTTGTCATGGGATAGAGAGTATGCCAGTTTTTTGAAGTTTGACAAATACTTTGCATCTAAGATCAGGACTCTCCTCTGCTTAGAGAACCCAAGAATCCCCAAGGTTCTTTTGGAATTCATAAGACCAAAAGAATTCACAGAGAACATAAAAATTGTTCACAATTGGGGTGACATTTATTTGTATCCAGTCTCAACAGTTTTCATAGTGTTTGGTTTTAGAGGCACCCCATTCTTGCTACCTTATCAGGTCCCTCTCAAAGTGGGAATTGCAGAGATCCTTAGACAAATTGGTGGTGTACAAGAGGCAGAACTGACAGGCAGGGGTAAAGGGACTATTTTCCCTACAGTTACCATAGCCCACCAATTTGTAATAACAAAAGGGGGTTGGAATTGCTTTGAGGATTTTCTCAAGCCTTATCATTTGTCTACTGCAGTATCCAGGTGTGCTGATCTAGAAGACTTCTTCAACGACATGTTTAGAAAGAGAGCAACATGCAGAGGTAGGCCCCATCAATTTCAGTTTCCTGAAGACCTCATCAGAAATGAGTTTGATCTAGATGAGCAGGAGCTGAGGAAAGAGAAATGGGTGGCTTATAAGAAAGCCTTAGATTTCATGCATTAGTTTGATGCCAACTATGACCCATTGTCTAGCTTTTTCCCTCTGGAGGAGAAAATAAAGTTTTTAATTGTTTGCTTTGAGGATGTGATGCAGACCCTGAAGGAGAAGAGGGAAGTTGTAATCAAAGGCAACCCTGCAAAGGCAAGAGTGGTCCTAAGTAGGTCAGCTTCTAGCAAAGCAATCCCTCCTGGTGATTATACACTGCACAAGAAATCTAGCTACAGTGTGCTAATGCCTACAACAGGGGAGCCCTCTACCTCTAAAGGAAAGAGGAAGATACAAGATGTCATTGACATCCAAGAGAGCCCAAAGAAGCAAAGGGTAGGGAAAGAAGTACAATCGGATGCACCTTTGTATTCTCCATCCCAATCCCCTATCCACATAGGAGATGAGCAAGTAGCAGCTGAGCAACTCCTATAGTTAGGCAGTCTAGGGGAAATTGCCTACACTTATGATGAAGTGGAAGAAGGAATGCCAGAAGAACCCCTTGTTGCTGAAATGGACATTATCACCACTGAACTCAAAGGCTAGGAGTGGGATCCTGAGATAAAGCAGGCAAGTAATGCCTTCTTGGCTGACAACAATTTTGTCACATCAGAAGCATTTATGCAGTTTATATGGAAACAGAACATAGATAAATACAATGCTAGATGTGAAAAGAGAAAAGGTGAGCAGCCTAATAAACATCCAGCCCTGGTAGAAGAGGAAATAAAGCAAGAGATGATGGAATAATTCCAAACCATCACCCCCGAGCAAGGGAGAGATATGGTGGCACAAGATGGAGTGCTTATTTTACCCGAGTGGGATATAGCAGATGCCCTAGTACTAGACATAGTGAGGAAGGAGACTAAACCCATGGAGGGAATTACTTTCAGTAAGGATAATGCTACACTCATCATGTGGTCTCTCAAGAGAAATGAGAGTAAGAAAAGCAAAGATACCCCAGGGTCAAGTTACCTTGGTGGGATGATGGTGAAGAGAGTGCAAAGTACAGGGGTAGTGGAAGCTGCTAGCACTGTGCTAGAGATTACAAAATTTAGTGTTGCAGTAGCAGAAAAGGAAGCCAAAGAAAAAGAGATCCTCCAAGTAAAGTTGGAAACAATTTTGAAGGCCTATAATAGTGCTAAGGAGGAGGTAAGAGGTAAGGATAGCATCATTGCTAAGCTGCAGAGCTAGTTGACTGGACAATACCATCAAGGTGAGTCTTCAACACTGATGATCTCCTCTTCTCCTACAAGAACTCCACCTAATAGCCCTATCATTGAGTTTCCACCATCTCCAACACCCTCCAGCTCTCAAATGGTTGAGATTACTCCTCAAGAATTAGAAAATTTAAAACAGGCTCAAGCCTTATATGCAAAGAAGTATGAGGAGAGAGTAAGGGCTACAATTTCCAGTTTTGTAGATACAATGAGTGCCTCATTGCTATATAATAATGTAGGTAAAATTTTGGATATATGGAATGAGCTCAGGGGAGATAAGGCCATTTTGACACCTATTTTTGACAAGTGGAGGCCTAGGGAGCAAGATTTAGAGTTTATATGTGCATCTTATGATGAAGCAGGGGCCAATCTTATCATTAAATCCACTTGTGACATCACTAAAGATTTAGTACAATTAGCAGCAGAGGTGGATAATGTTGATAGGAAAGTTAATTTGTGCAAAAAGGAATATACTGATCAAGTTTTTGAGTTGCTCCCAGGAGTTTTTGCTAGCCCGGATCAACTGAAGGATAAACAAATGTGGCTTAAGGAGATAGAAGCCAAACTGTCAACAAGAATTAAAAGAATTATTGATCTAGATGATGCTTTTTTCTTTGTTATAACAATACAGGAGATAGAGAAAATTAAGGCACATTATAGTTTTCTCAATTCAGAAGTCAACAAAATGAGAAACTCCTGGAAAAGGTTGACCAAAGCTAAGGCTAAAGTGATTAATTTCTCATGGCCAACCGATGATGTGTATAATGAGTGGAAAACTAAGTATTCCACCCATGATCCGGAACAGTTGGAGAGCGCCCCTGAAAAGGTAGAAGAAGTTACAACCGAACAGCCTGTTGAAGAAACTACTGAGGCCGAAAAGAACTTGTAACTATTTTTGTGAAAAGCTTGTAACTTCTTTGTTTTGAAAGAAATGATTGTAACAAACTCTCCTCGAGAAGTCTGAAGCTTTGTGCATCCATGTTGTTATAAATGGATACCAGGACTAGAGGAAAAAGGGATCGTAAAAGGAATTGTAAAAAAAATGCTGCAGAAATTTATCTGAGCTTTTCTGAGTCTAATGGGGAATATTCAAAAACTTCTTGTAATATTTTTCTGAATATAATATCAATATACAGACCATCAGTTTTGAGTAAAGCTTTGTGTCGTCTTCGAGTGTGCTTACAATTTGTTTACTGTTTTCATTCTGAATAATCCAGGGTTATTTTGTTTGAATGGGGTAGCAAGGCTATTTTCAGTAGATGTGTTTGCTGGCTTTTCTCTTTAGGAGGGAAATTAAAGATGCGGGGATCACTCATACCAGTAAATTCTTTGGGAGAAACTTTGAATCTTGATGATCATAGTTTAATTTGGGATGCATAAATTCTTATAAGTGTTAGGCATGTATAAGGATTAATTGAAACCAAGCCAATGGGATGCGTAAAGATATTTTGTTTGAGGAGTATTATTTGAGTTTTAGATGACTCTGTGACCTTGGATAAGGCACTGGTATTGATTGAAGTTGTTTATTGCATGTTTTGTTGATCGAAATACTGAATTTGAGTATAATTTTCATTCCTTTGTTTCAGTTAGTTTCAAGGTGAATAGATCCACTAGTTTTCTGGACTGCTTTGCTGTGGATTTATCTTTTGAAAGTGTGAATTCGGTTCAAAAAGGTATACCTGCTTGGACTCTGAATAAGTCCAAAGTGTAGAAGGTTGAATTAAACCTTGTCATATGTTGTCCTAAGATTTTCCTTCCCCTTAACATCCCTCTTGCACAGAATTTGATCATTTTATTATAAGGGTGTTGAAGTGAGTCAAATTTTGAAGACAACAACCCCTCTGATAATAATAAAGTTAAGAATACATGAGGTTCTCATTATTTACAATCCTACCATCAAGGTGAAACATAACCAATATACAAATGACCACAACGGTCAATAAATACATAAACGATCCCTGAAAAGTAAAGGATCCAGCTGAACATAATCGAAGCTAATACAAGGGTCCACTGGAGCATTCACAAAATAAGTCATTGCAACCCAAGGTATAGCATGAAACCAGGTACTCACAAGGGCATAAGAAATAGGGTGACTCCACAAAAGTGCTCCTATCAAGACAACATGACAACACACTAGCGAACATAGGGACAAGTGTCATCACACAACCTAGTATGGTTATCATGGCAGGTCTTCATAGGTTTCGACCCCATACACTGGGTTACCCTGGCAACCTAATCTGAACCTCCGACCCATCCAAGCCTCATGTGGACCTACACATCCTTTCGTGAAGACAAGGATGATGGTTTGCCATTTCAGGCCTTCTCACTGCATGTCGAGTCTGTACTAGCACTCATCCCATGTGTGAGGCACAATTATCTTACTTAGTTATTAACATTCTAATCTACTATTAGGTTATCACTTATTAGACTCACTTTCAATGGGTTACCCAGCAGCCACTTTGGGCGCGGCCCCCAATCGAAAGCCACTTTCCCATAGAACACTAGACTATATTCAAATGAACTCAAAAACCAAGGAAAACACATGGTCAAGCAAACAGAGTTCAAAATTGGAGGAAACAACGATTTGGACAAACACGACTTCATATGAGGTGCACCAACTGACGGTACTCTATCTAGAGACCTGACCAGCTATGGTCAACCACTAAACGTCATTCGACACTCGCATAAAGGATATGACCAATTACGACACCACCACAAAACAATAGTCAAACTCTAAATCGAGGACTGAAACAGGCACCCCAAATCAATCATACGATAGGGTCCAATCAAACAAATCAAGGCTTGCCATCACATAAGCAAAAGTGAATACAGAAATGAAATTTACATAGGCAATAACCGGTAGATACAATCTTTTACCAAATTGGTTTAAACATCAAATGTTGATCAAGTTTTCTAAATGATCTCTGTTTCCATTATACACTAACAGGAAATCATCATTACGAGGTGAATACAATACCACAATTGCAATAGTACCATTTGTCTATTTCTCAAAATAGAGGAAAAACATAATTAAACCATTTATTTTACTAAATGAAAATATCAGTAACTTAACAATTTTTTCAAAGGATACTTAATTACATTTCCAATAATGCCAATAGCATATCGTTTTAAATTCATAATGTCCAATGATAAAATATCTCATTTTCAATTATTCAAATACTATATTATTTCATCTCTAACATTTGCAGATGACCTATTAACATTCAATTCTTCAAATAGAATATTCCTGAATAATATATTTTATCTCGAAAATTTTCCAATTAAAGTAATACTCTATCTTTTTCCAAAAAGATATTTTCCCATGATTACAGATCCAAAAATTAAATATTAATTCATATATATTCATTAATCCACGATTAATAAAATATACACAATTAATAATTAATAATACACAATAACCCAATTAAATATTAATTTATATATATTTATTAATCTTCATTAATAAAATATATATTAATAATAATTAATATATTGCACAAATTTCAAACTAAATATTAATTAGTATATATATATATTAATTTCCATTAATAATATATATTAACAATAATTAATAATTAATTAAAAAACTTTATTTAAAAAAAACTTTAAATTTAATAAGTTTATTTATTTTTTAAAAACCTTAAAAAAAACAATAATAAAAAACAAGGGGTGGCGAAAAGGCAGCCGGGCCCACCTCCCTTTCATGGGGGTTTGGGGGTGGCCGTGCCCTAGCTGTGGGCGGCACCACCGCTGTGGACGCAGGTCCTACGATGCCCACACAACCATTGTGGGGGACCCTGCGACCACCGCGGGGGTCGCAGCTAGCTGCGACTGCCACTGGTAGCAGATCTGCGCAGGGGGAGGAGGCGGCGGGTTGAGCCTCTGCTTCCCACTCCTCTAATCCGCAAATTAATATATATTTTTTTTCAAACAAATATAAAATTTTGATTTTAAAATAAAAATCAATTTTGTTATGAAATATATTTTTGTTTTATTTCTCTCTCTTTTTTTTTTAACAAACCCCCATTTAAAAAAAAAAACTAGTCTCTTCTTGAGACTTAAAATAAAGATTTTCAGAATGATAGAGGTTTTCAAAGTTAGAGAAATTTGTGGAATAACCATCCAAATAGATAATCTTTTTGGGCATAAGGAAGCTCATTTTTCATACAAGACACAAGCAATCAGCCAATCTTAACTAATTTCCACAACATTTCTTAATCTTGGGGCAATCAATGGAGAATTTGAAACCAAAATTGCATGAAGAACATTCAAGCCCATTTTAAAAAAAATTTAAACAATAACCAAATTGATAAACAAAATTCCTACCTTAATAAGCATTCCTGGAAAGGATCTGATGGAGAGCCCCAACCTGTAGCTCAAGAAATCCTTCTCCTTGCAAAATCCCCAAATTTTCCATCCAAAAATATTTTCCAAAAATAATTCTCCCCAAAAAATCCATCTCCCAAAATAATTTTCAAACTTAGGTTAAATGGGAGAAGTTTGACCAAAAATTTAATTTTTGGATTTAAAATTTTTATTTAAAATAAATCACAAAAACCATTCTTTCAAACTGTATCAATAAATTAAACTTGCTTTTCAATTTAAAATTGATTTCCTCAAATAATTGAAATTAACCTTTCTATTTCCAAAATGCCAACAAGATAAAATTAATTCTATTTTAATTAAATTAAATCTTTCTTTTCCAACATCATAAACATAATAATTTGACATTAAAATCAACCATTTAATTGAACTTGCTACGAAATTGAATTGAGCAATTCAAATTAACGATAATCGCATAAAGAAACCCTGTTTAATTTAGTCCATTAATCTTTAATGCACAAACACATATATAATCACATTAATAGCAAGGACTAATTACTCAATTTTAACCATACACACAAAACACGCAACCCAAGAATGCCAAACAAACAGATGACTCGCAACCCAACCAAAAGGGAAAACTAACGACGACTGATGACGCTCACTTGAGCACGACCATGGTCAAACGAGGGTGTCACGACCAGCTAATCCAACTCTAAGGATTGAAGTGGTAAACTCAAACCTACAAATCTAGGTGGAGGTGAACCTCGCACCCATGCGGTACTGTACCTGAAATCTCCTGCAACTAAGAGTCATACATGCATACATATATAAATTTAATGAAAGCGTTAGCCCGAGATAATAACATGAAATAGGAGAATTAATAACTTGCATATGAATTGGTGCGTAAACCACATTAACAGCTATGCACTAAAATCAAAACACTTGACTATAATCATTATATTATGATAAACTAACCAAGGTCAAATCAAGATTAGAAATTGATTAGGGCAAGGGTACTACAAGAAATTAATCTAAATTCATCTTGTTTACTAAAAAATAGGGGCCCCAAGGCCATACTAAGCATGATGACTACTTTTAGGTACATTTTTTATTCTCATTTTTTATATACTTGGCCAAAACAAGTGGTTGAGGCCATCCCCTTAGAGATGGATTTTGATGCACATACCTAGTTGCCCTTAGAGATGAAATATAGGGGATCATTTTTCCCCTAGATAAAAATATGTTGCCAGGTGTGGGTTGTAGCTTCTGTGACCAAGAACTTCACAATACTATTATTAAGGGATTCATTAGAAGCATAACTGCTAGTTCATCATATGACCAAGAGTTGGAATGGTGCGAAAAATTATTAAAATAAAAAATTTAATTATCAATGTAGTTCAAATACCATACATTACGTACAAAAATAAACCAAAATAATTAAAAAATGACATTTAAATCAAATATTAAAACACATACGATTGTGCACAACTATGTATATATGCACTTGTGCATAGTCATGTATATATACACAACTTATTAATATAATGATGTATAATACATGATCCATGTGTAATACAACCATGCATATATACAATAAATGAAATAAAATCAAAATAAAATAATTTCAAAACTACAATCCAACACATGTAAATCTTATATTGAGCATATTCTGAATCTTTGTTGGTTTTATAATGTTAATGTGGATGGTCAATTCACTACCATAACCTTGTAATTAACTAGATACCTAATTGACATAATTTAATTGTAAAAATGAATGCTTGTGAAATGATGAGAAATAGGTTTGATTCATATATTATCATGAGAATTAAATGAATGGTTAGACTTCAATCTAGATTCTTAGATCGAATTTATGTTTTGGGGGACTAATGACAAGTTGTGGAAATAATGTAATAGTTTTTTAATTATATTATTATAAATCAAATTGACTAGGAAGATAACAAAACTAATTGATATGTTAATTGTGTTGGGTGAAAATTTTGTAAACTAGGGAAGTTCACAAAATTGTGGTTTTAGCCATAGTATGCGAGATTAAATCTCTCCTAATTATAAGGGAAGGCCCCCCTTTTTCTTACTACTCTCTTTAATTTAGAACAAAATACAAACCATGATTTCTAATCTAAACTTGGGCTGTACATCATTCTATTCTCTTTTAGAATAGATGTTATTCTTTTCTCTTTTTTCAGAAAAGAAGTTATAAACTTGAGAAGTTTTGATTAATACAACTTTGAAGTTATTACAAAATAACTTAAAGTATGCTAATGAACAATACAAATAAAGAGAAACAAATTTTTCATAAAGGTGCAAAGTCCTCCATTGCTTCTCCAGGACGAGAAAATAGTGTTCACGCACAAAGTCTTACAATTAATATAATCTTATCTACCTTTTATAAATAACTTTTGTAACCCACAATATTTTACCAAGATAACAAAGAAAAGCAAAAAGTATTTGTATTGATATCTAATTTACAATTTTGATAATGTTTTCTCAAAAATAACAAAATGAAGCTCAAAGTCTTCAAATCAATACTTCGTGTACTAATTGCTAATTCTATTTAACAAGTGCTGAAAACTAACACAAAGTTTACAAAACAAAATTTGATGTACACCTCAATAATATCTTTCCACAAAGCTTTTACTTGATCTAAACAAGACTTTATATCAAGAGTGACATAAGAACACTCTCACCATAAACCACAATGTATTCAACACAAAGTTTGAATGCCAAAACTTCCTTCTTATTTGATCAAATTTGTAAAATAACAATATGAACACAAAGTTTCAATTTTCTCTTCACTTCGGCAAATTTTCTTTGCAAAAGATTAAAAATGAAAATTACAATGAGAAACCTCATATATATAGGTGAGGTGCAATGAGATAATCTAGGAAAACTTAAGCCTAAGTAAAAAAGAGAGTCCTACTTGATTTAGGACTTGTGCATATTCTAGATGAAAAACATGAATATAAAATGACACTTGAGGTGTCCGAATCTAACTGCAAAAAAACACCTACAACTTTTAGAAATATGGAAACTACTAAGTGTCACCAGACACTCCATTATGACCTTGCTTCATGTATTCCTCAAAATTTTGGAGAGAAATCTTCATCTGTTCTTTAGTAGGTCCCTTGGTATGGCTTGTTATGACTTTGACTTGAGTTCTCAAATCTCTGAGGCTCACATAACACTTTTTTTGCTTCTTCAAAATAGATTCCAACTCATCCAAATTGACTTGAATGCCTATTAACTTATCAATTGAAGATATTTAGAAGATTTCTTTGTCCACCTCTTCTCCAACGAGCAAGCTGAATTCTTTGATAATAACATCTTCATGAAGAGGCTTTTGATTCTCATCAAGGAATGTACTGATAACTTAATGATGAATAAATAGTAGCAAACCGGTACTGAGAGGGGGGGTGAATTAGTACAGGCAAAAACACAACCTTAAACCGGTTTGTCAACTAACACTTATGCACTGATAGACAAATAGCAGCACTAGTCCTTCAACAGAGTTCAACCAACAAAACACAGTATAACTGAGACAAGTAAAGACCGATTGACACTTATCTTCTCATATAATCCAACTCTTCATTCCCATTTCACCCTAATACATGAACAGACAATCTACCATCAAAAGATGTACATATTACAACAAGATCAACATGCATCACCACTTACTCATAAAACAATTATAACATCACATGAAGAAAACATCACACATGACACACACATTTTTCATGTGGAAACCCAACTAGGAAAAACCATGGTGGGAATGAATACCCTCAAGCTATTTTAAAACTCTTTAGAAGTCCACTCTGTTAGAAGCCTTGTCCGGTTAAAGACAGATACAATAGGTTCTGTTAGGAACCGATCCCGTTAGGGATCACCCAGTTAAGGGATGGCTACAATACCCGGTTAAGGGTTAAACCCTGTTAAGGGTACCTTGTTAGAGGATTTCAAGAACTCAATAGCTAAAGGATATCAATGACTCAGTAGCTTCGAGTTACCCTGTTAAAGGATTTTCAACAAGCTGGTTAAGGCTACCCTGTTAGGGGATTTCACAACTATTTAAGTGGTTAAAGATCAACAGGTATATCAATGACCTGATAATAGCACTCAATGCTAATGCAAATCCGCTTAAGCTCCTCTTCACCTTCTACACTTACACTCTGTAGATATGACTTCTTTCCTCTAGTCTGGCAAGAATCATGTATCTCTTCTCTTAGATACACACACACACAACTTTTGCCAACAACCTCTGAAAGAATCACAACATCGACCTTATAGGACAACAGACAGGTCAGTAGCATAAACCCTAAACCCTAGACCTGTTAGGTTAAGGAAATCAAACGGTTCAATCCTGACCGTTGATCATACTGTATTGAATGCAACAGTCTTGATCCAATCTCAAGACATTCTCCATCATTCATTTTCCACCGATTTCATGGCGGCTGATAACCCATCACACGTTATCACCGTTTATAGACTTTGCACATTCTCGAGGTAGATAGGAACACTCTTCTTTATGCAAGATCCTTCATGCGCACAAGGCTTACGTGGCAAGACTATCTGTTTTTCGTTATCATGCTAACTTCATCACGTAAAGATCACCGATTGAGTCACATAGGCTTGAGGTATTCCAACCAGAAATCCTGAAGTGGAAACTACCTACCAACCGGTAGTCATACAATGCTTCCATGTGCCGGTTCCCATGACTACATGCCGGTTCACCTTGAATAAATATACCGCTTTACTTTGGCATATATACCAGTTCTCTCTTCATATCACATATTGACATCAATGACAACATACAATATCATTATGTCCTCATACTGGTTCACATAATGCCAACATGTACATGGAAGTGTTGATATTTTTTCAATGATTTCCTTTCCTTTATAATTACATTCCCTTTGGGCCTTTCTCATATACTTGACAATAATTTACAAGGTGTTCATTCGATGTTAGAGAACTTCCCTTTACTGAATGTACATGTCTCTTAAAGGAAACACTCTATTATCAAACAAAACATCTAATTGAAAATATTCTAACTTCAACCATGAGTCGAAGTCCTTCTCTTGTGTTTCTAACTCCTTTGAGAATAGATCCAATGTTGTATCTATCTCAGACTTCACACCCTCTATATTATTGATTAGGACAACTATGGAGCTTATGTGACATGTTCCTTGTCTAAGTATCCTATCCATACACTCACCAACTGATCTTCCTTATGAATTGACTTAGTCAGCCTGCTTGATGATTTGTTCATCAATTGATGAGGTGACTGGCTAAATTATCTCTGATGACTGTTATCTTGATCAAGATATTTGTGAGTTGTTCCACCTGTTTCTTCAGTGTATCCTTCTTTACCTTTTACTCATTATACCTTTCCACAAGATTATCAAAAGATGATTCAGCATATTATATTGTTCCTTAATGAGTCTTATTACCCAAATCAATCCTGTTAATAACATAATTTGTGGGCCGAATCTTGTCTATGTCTGTATTAGAAGGAGGAATCACCATTTCTACATACTTGTTCTTTGACTTATCCACCTTTACCCTAGATAAGGTTTTGGCTTTCTTTGTACCCTTGGGTTTAATAGGAACCAATTGGCTAAAGTCAAAGTCAATTGGGGAGATGACTTGCTTCTTCCTTTTAGGGGTATTGGAAACTAGCCAGGGTGGCAAATGTGTATCATATTCTACTCCTATGGTCAATACCTGAGATACATGCTCTTGATTTTGTATGCTTGTGGTCACAATAGGAGGAGTGGTAGTACTACTGCAGGTGTATTCTCAACAACTAAAATCTTAGGAGGACTATCAATTTCTGACATGAATTTATTAAAATCTTCTAACATGGAGGAAGTCACTTTAGACAAATTTGGAAGGAAAACATTCTCAATGTTATCTTGTGTCGTGCCCAAACTTTTGGGCAAAAAAAAATGGAACAACAAATTTTTTTTGACAACATAAACTCATAAAATAACCTACGTTTAAAATGGAATCAATTAAGTTTTGTCTTAACTAAGATGTAAATAGAATTTGTTTACTAAAGTTGGAATAATTAATTTAATCAATAACGCGGCAATTATTAATGAAGACTGATTATTCCCTAAGAGGGTCATCACAATTTAACTAGTTAATTTAATCAACCTAATTAATTTGCCGCTAATTAAAGTCGAGAGATATTTAAATGTCTCGATTGTATTAAAATTATTCCAGGCTAATTAAAATAATGATAATGTTATCTTAATTTAAAGTTAATTGATTGGGCGCATGCAAATTCACTTTCTTTTAAAATACAATCAATAAGGTTAACAATCTCAGTAAAGATATTTGTCAAATAAAAATAATTTATACTATAGCCAATTAAATCTCCCTAAACCCTCAAATTTTGACTATTAAATAATTTGGCCAATATTGACCTCATAGGCTAGAATTCACATAAAATAATTAATAAAATTTCTCCAAATTAAATTTAACCTAACATCCATAATTAATTCATTATGAAAATTATCTATAAATTATCCTCATTGATAATCCTTGATTAATAAAATTATGCCAATAATTGCGATAATAAATCTATATAAAATTAATCCCCCAATTTAATTATGCCTTGATAAAAGTCTATATTAAAATCAATTTTCTCCATGGTAAAAAATTAGAAGTTAAAATTAATTTCACATTTAGAAATATTAAATGGAGGGGGGATTCTTTTTCAAATTTTAAAAGAATTTCCCCCCTCTTCTTATTTTATTTAATATTTTAATCGTGAACCCTAATTAAGGTTGAGTCACCCCTTTTTACTCTATTTTAAAAACAATGTTATTAATTCATTTCTTTTCTAATTGCTAACCCTAACCCAAATATGGGCTAGGGTTGCATAACACATTTACTTCTATTACTTAAATGCTAACCCTAACCCGAGATTGGGTTAGGGTTGCATATTTCCATTAAACTTAATTCTTTCTTCCCCCCCACTTTTTTTTTGCTAGGTTTTTTTTTTGTGAGTGTGTTTCGTGTGTGCAAGGGTTTGAATAGGTGGCGGCGGCCATGGAGGCGGGGCGAAGGGGGGACCGAGCTCGCAGTGTAGGGAGGCTCCCTGGGCACCACTGTGGATACCCACAGCGGCGGCCGGTGCCGCCCACTGTGGGCACCCACATTGGTGGCCGTGAGCCGTCCACTGTGGTTACCCATAGTGGTGGCCCCGTGCCGACCACTGTGTGTAACCATAGTGGCGGCCCGTGCCGACCACTGTGTTTACCCATAGTGGCGACACCCCCCGCACCATCCACTGTGTATAAACACAGTGGCTCAGCCCCTTGTGCCATCCACTGTGTATATACACAGTGGCTCGACCCTTGCCAGAACATGGTATACCCCTCAATAATTTTTTTTTGTATATTTTTTTTCTCTTTTTTTTGTTGTATGAAATATATATATATATATATATATCTTATAATACATGCATGATTTTTTTTTGAAAAACAACTAGAATACAATGCAAGATTTTTTGTTTTTGTTTTCCAGTTTGCCCTAAATGCACATGTTTTGATTTTTTTAATGCAGCAATTCAATTAAATATATATATATATATATATATATATATATATATATATATATATATATATATATATATATATATATATATATATATATATATATATATATATATATATATATATATATATATATATATATATATATATATATATATATATATATACAAGTTCACATATATGTCTTTCTAAGGTAAAAATATATGGACTACAATAGTTTTAGCAAACTGTTTTCTATTAACAGAAATTGGAGTAAATATTTTTATTTTGTTTTTACTTAGGGCATAATCTATTTCCATTTTCAGATTTATAACCTAAGCAATATGATTGACAGAAGCAAAAATAGAACAAAAACATAATAGATATCTTTCTCTTTCATTTCTTATCTATCTGTATTTCTGGATTTCTCTACTAAGTCTGAATCTGTATATTTTTCTTTTATCACATGACAACAGACTTCCTAAAACTAATAGATTTAGCTAACTGCATTCCTTTTCATTTTAAACTTCTAATAGTTAACTATAAGAAAATGTTATTTTACCTACTTTTATTTTCTGCACTTATTTTTTTGAGTAAATGACAGAAGTAAATAAAATTTACAACAACATTAAAATAGTCTAGAAAACACTTTAAAACTCTATCAATTTGTACAGTGCCAAAACTATTATACTTCAAATGTCTATTTAACCCTTTTTGCATTTGGAAATAATAAATCACTAGGACTAAGTATTTATTTTTATCTTACTAACTTTCCTACTTTTCTACTTCATAATATTCCCATTTTACTTTCTGCATTTTTTTGAATAAATGACAGAGATAAATAAATGACAGTAGCATAATACAGTCTAGAAAACACTTAGAAATATTTAAAAATGCAAAAACTATTATTCCTCTAATATACATTTATCCATCATTTGCAATTTCAACTTAAAAAGATGCATTGCTTATAAGAATAATTTGAATACAATTTGTCAACTTTTACAATGGGTGAAATACCCAACTGGTCTCTCATTCCTAATAGATGAGGACTTAAATAAAATAAATATATTTCTTTTTACAAAATAAATACAACATAAAACTCCTCTTTTACATTTCTGCAACTGAAATACAACATTACATCTCCTATTCTTTTTCTGTAACTAAATAGATTCAGCAAGACCATATCCAAACTTTTCCTTCAATCCCTTCACAAAGCAACCTGCAATACAAAATCTTAAGGATGTGACCATGGAGAGCTCACCTCCCAGCCTAGGCTTACTAGAAGCCACCCCCGAGCTTGGAGAACCAAGACCTAGACAGGTTACACTCAAACAATACAAAAACAAGCAAGGAAAATCTCACATCAAACACATTCCCATCCCAAGGCTGAACTTCATCTCATAATGTGATGTTTAGATGGGTAGAAGTGGACCAAGTACCTTGAGGAGAACTGCAAGATAGTAGATCACAAGCCAACTCATGGCAACCAAGAACACAACATAAGTCCATCTTAACCCAACATCCTTATGACCCCCAAGGCATACATGCCATACTTTCTCCCCTTATGACCCCCGAATGCATAAACAAAACTATGCAACAAGGGTCACATAAACAAACCCTTGAGATCACTCTCTTAAAGAGAGCCTCTCACTCTAAGGCTGTCAAACACCTTCCACCCCCAAGACCATTCTACCCTCCCAAGGGTAAGATGACCTTGGATACTCCCAAAACACAAGAAAATGCATAACAAAGTGGAAGAAGAATCACATAAATATTTTCACAAATACAATACAAGGGAAGGGACATCTACATTCAAGCAATCTTTAAAAAAAAACAAGTTTTCAACATACAAGAAAGAAAATGAACCAACCTTGAATCTGCCAAGGGTTTACTAGGGATAGCTTGGAGAAGAGCAGCCTAATTCCACACTTCTTTTCCTCCACACTTAGCCAAAAATTCTATTCTAAACTTGTTTCAAAAACTGCAAGATCTCATCTGCAAAGATGGAGAGTGGGTGCTTAACTTCCTAAGTCTCAATCTCTTGCCTAAGAAGGCTTCTCACTCTTTCCAACCTCCTGGATAGGGTGAGAGGCTCCCATTGGTTGGTCTTCCCTAGGTCTTACGCACTCCCTAACTAAGGAACCTCAAGAAGAGGAATAAAACGGGGAAGAGGAATGACACATACCAAGAAGGTTATCTAACCAAAGATGGCACTCCTAAAGATGAATTTTGGCCATCTAGGAAAATCCACTTTTTTGGGAGGTTAAACAAATCCTAGTGGGTGGACACATAACCAAATTTGACCTTCACCCATAGGTACCCCATGAGGCCCATTAAAAATGCTCCAAAATTGACTATAAGAGTTGGTTTAACCCTTTGAAAGTTCACCTAAAGTTTGCCTACGGGTCAAACCTGAGTTGACCCTCCTAATGGCTCACTATCCTAGATTTACTTGGGACCTTCAAGGATAATTTGGAAATATATCATTGGTAAAAAAATAAATCTCTCAAAAGGTGACATGACAATGCCAACACAACATACAACATATGTGTCAAGTGACACTACAAAAATAATTCCACATCACAAATACACACATGGCAATTGTCCTCCTGTATGATTTAAACAAATTAATAAATACACTTTGACACACATGCAAACATTTACATTTATGAATAAAATATGATACATACGGGGTGTTGTCTCTCCAAATAGACAACCCCTGGTTTTACAAATGTACATAGGTCTAGGTTTGGTTCTTCATAATGTTTCCATGGTCACATGGATAATTTTCCTGCGCATCTCAATTACACATTAGTATTTCCCAATAGCCTCATATAATATTAAACACATAAATAAGAATACACATCAATCACTCTGCATACAATTGACATCATACAAATCAATTTACCATATATCAAAGCAAATCCACATAAGCAATTATCATAATCCCCATAAATTTAATCCATTCATAAGATATGCATCGTATTTCTAGCATCATAATAAAGTCCTGCAAATAAAATAATGACATACACCATCTCAATGTTATCCTATTCTAGAATCATATAAAATTTTATATCCATAACACATAGAAATGAAGCATCAATATATCAATGTTATCCAATTCCTAGGATCATATAAAGTTCTATATCCATAATACATACAAATAAAGCATCCATAATAGTTCCAACATGAAAATCATTGAAATGCTAGGATGGATCGAGGTAGGGCCTCACATCTTGTTTGAAGTGACTTCCTCCATGTCTAAAGTGGAAGGGATGGTGTGAGTCACTACACCAAGAGTTTTAGATGTATATGAAATGGTAGAACCAAAAGGAATAGGATTAGAAACTGAAACTAGAGGGGGAATTGTACCTGGAGCAACATGAGATGTAGGAAGAATGATTTCTTGCGTCCCTTTGGATTGGGAAGTACTAGGAATTTCTGGTAACCCCTCCTCATCATACTCCTCTTTTTGTTCTTGTTCTTATTCTTCTTGTTCTTCTTCTTCTTGAATCTCTTCGTCGAGAAACTCTTCTTTATCTGTTACAAGCTAGGGTTTCCGTTGTACCAAAATATCAACCTATCAATGCCTGATACAACCACTAGACTTATAGAATCCATAGGAGGCTGTTAAACCATGTCATGAATCCTCGCAAAGGATGCTGGCCCACTACCAACAATCCCCCTCCCAGCATCACTCACTATGGCTTGTGTGATTTGAACCTGTGACCAAGCTGGGGTTTGTGCACACCAAAAGATCAACCTATCAATGCCCGATACAACCACTAGACTTATATAATCCATAGAAGGTTGTTAAACCATGTCGCGAATCCCCGCGAGGGATGCTGGCCCACTGCCAACATTATCTTCATCCCGTGTTTGAGTATCCTAGGCCAAGGATTCTTCTTGACTCTTATCCTTACCTTTTCCAATTGTGAATTTGAACTTAGGGGCCTTTGAAGTTTCTGGATCTTGTTAATTCTTAGTTCTCAATTCAGAAGTTTTCCCAATCGATCCTGCAGTGTCATCATTTGATCCAGTGTGGAAATGTTTTAACTGAATCCCCTTCTATGTAAGCCAGACATTGGTATCGACAATGATATTATGAAATCTAGTCCTAATTCAAATATTTTCTTTTTGGGACCATTGAATAAGAGACAAGGGTGAATCTTCAACCTTATTCTTTTCATACATAGGATCTAGAACATCTCCATAATCTTCAAGATCCTCATGAATATCAACAAGATTTAGGTTCTCAATTTTCTCCATAGTAAGATGATAGTAGATGAGAATTTTGATATCCTCTTCTTTTCTACAATCAATCCAAATATTCTCTAATCGGTGAGCATAAGTTTAGCTTTTATTAAGTTTGTTCTTCATACCTTTGTAGTCAAAATATTTCCTGGCCTTGAAGAACCTCATTGTTACTCTTCTCATCTATTCATCCATGGCTCTAGCTTTGTAGATGGAATTGATTGAATATCTCCCAATAGTAAGAGATAACTTGAAACTAGTCTTATACAAACCATATTGGCATTCATGCACTGCCACCATCTACTGAGCTAGTTCCATGAGTAATTTTTTTTTTGATGGGTACCTAGGAAGCATGAAAGGTTCACCATCAAAACATCCTATTTTGAGATATGTAAAAGTAAACAATTGTAAGAATATGCACCCATATTGGTTCATCACATTTCAAGTTTCATCTGCCACTCTTCTTTTAAAGGTCTTTATCCAACATAGACATAATGAAAAAATAAATCATCATTTGCTCTCCTAAAATGATGTAATCTATTATTGAGAGTCAATTGTGACTAATACTGATATACGTGAATTTGAATCTTGTCTCCTATGGTAGACAACCCTAGAAAATGCCTCATTGAGGCTGCTGGATATACTAGATATGAAGTCATAGAGAACTTCAAAGTGGTGGAAACTTTGGTTAATTGCTCACACAAAGCATCACTTATCTGTTTACCCCAATAGATATTCTTTTTATTTTACCAGATAATATGGATGTATCGATACATCCACTTATGATAAGTATCTGAAATAGGAAGTCCCTTTACTCTACTGAGAAGAGTAATAAAATCATTTACTTCTTCAATGAAGTCACTTCGATGAATAGTCTCAAGACATCTTGCAATAGTGAGACTTAGAGTCTTGAACCAATTATCATTGATGTTTCTCTTGCACTTATTTGATTTGTTGTCATAATATGCTTGTGCTGATTGCATATCAATATTGGCATATTGATGAATATGTGGATGCTTGAAGATAGTGTCAAATAAATCCTCATCCAATTTGATGAGAGTTTTCTTTCCCTCCACATCCTTGAAAAACCTGCTTACTTGATCATACTTATTAGCTAATGCCAACACAAACTTAGGATTCTGTGTTGACATTGGGAAAGCTACAACCAAATGAATGCCACTGTTGATGGTTTCCTCCATTTTTTAATACTGTGGCAGCTATTTGAATCTCTTTAGGAAGTCTCTGAGATCTATGTGCCCTATATATGTGTCCCTAATATTGTCAAAATTAGATAACATAGATGAAGATGGAAAGATCAAATGAGGGTCTTGCTTCTTGAACTTCATTGCTTTCTTGTTTGGTGATGGCTCTGTCATTTGACTATGATTTCAACAACAACATTTGGAAAAGATCATTACCATGCTTTAACTCATTAGAATCACCTTATTATGATTCCAAAAACCCAATTTTGTTGATAGAACAAAAGTTCCTTTGAGTACAAATCAGATTTGTATCTCTGATCTACATGTGTGGGTATCTGGTGTAAATCGGGCTTACAAGTCCAATTTACACTTGAGAGGCTTAAAAAAATAATGGTTTAAATCGGGCTTGAAAGTTCGATTACCACCTAGGGAGATCAAATAATGATAAATGGTGGCAATTGGGCTTTCAAACTAGTTTTGCACGATGTAAAAAGAAAAGGGAAGAATATACTATATTTGGTGTCTGTCAGGGTTATAACCTCGACATGCACCATGGGAAGGAACCATGGTGTAGGTTAGGGGTATGACCTTGACATGCACCATGTAACATGCCTTTAAGAAAAATAAACCATGCGTAAAACTTGATGAGTTAGTGATGATGTATGGTGGGGGTATAACCTCAACATACATAGTAAGGTATGAATTCAGTGTAGGCCGGGGTTATCACCCCACCCTACATCGCCAAAAGTTTTTTGGAGAAATACATGTCAGGGTTACTATAGACACATAGAATTAATTAAATTAATATTTAATTAATTTAAGCCTCTCCACATAATTAATTAATTTAATTTGTGAGTCCCTTTCTTCTTAAAATTAATTAAATCAAATTTAATTAATTTTATCACTATAGTCCAATAGTTAATTTATCAATAAATTAATTATTCCCCCATTTTGTTAAAGTCATCTCAATCATTAATTCTTCTAAATTCCTCTTAGTTAATTAATTCTAATTAATTAACTTAAGTCATGTGATTCCTACAAATCACTTTCTCTAATCTTTATTTAGCCTAATTAATTCTTCCTTAATCATAGTTATCATTATTCTCTAATTTTATATTCATCCACGCATTCTCTCTCCTCATGTCACATCCTCCTAACATTCCCACTTGCACTCTAATCCCTCATTAACCCACCTAATCAATCCCCTTAAATTATTTTCACATCCCTATTCACCTTGATTAGGGATGGATCAACTTTGATCCTTTCAAGGAAATTCAAATTCTTTGAATCTCCCCATGCATCCTCTTCCCAAGGAATTTTTAATTCCTTTTCTCATTTTTAGTCTTCCCACACATCCTCTTATTTTGGAATTTTTAATTCCTTCTCCCTTCTCCAGAGGAATTTTATATTACTTTTCTCTTCCCAATATACTTGGGAGCTCTTCCCCATGTACCTTGAGAGGTGTGGAGACAAGAAATGCCTTTATGACATATCTCTTGGATCTCACACCTTGTCCTCTCAATCCTCTCTCACATTTTCTTTTAATACTAGCCCTCCATCTTAAAATCAATCTCAGCCCTCCATTTTGGCCCTCTCCAATCTATAAATGGGAGTATTTTCTCCTCACAAATTATCCACTTTTCATCTAATCTTATGCTATCCATGTAAGCTTTGAATCCATCAATCATACCATCCTAATGCCAAAATTTTATCTCACTTAGCCAATCCATTTCATCTTACTCAATCACTCAATCCAACCTCTTGTTGTGTAGTGGATAGAATTCCATACCCAATCTAGGACCAATCCAATCAAGTGAGGAAGGGGTGCATTCTTCACTTCACTGAAGGTCTAATCTGAGGAGCAAGAGATTGTCTTCATGAAGGTATAATGATTTTTGGTATATTTGATTATGTGTTTTATGCTTATTTTGATTAAATCTAACCATTAACCCTCTCATGGATTTTCCCTTGGTTCATTATGGCCCCATGTACCTTGAAAGGTGTGGAGACAAGAAATGAATTTATTGCATATCTCTTGAATCCCACACCTTGTCCTCTCAATCCTCTCCCACTCTTTCTTTCAATCTCAACCCTTCATTTCAAAATCAATCTTGGCCCTCAATTTTAGCCTCCTCCAATCTATAAATTGGTGTCTCCTCCCCTTCATTTTCATCCATCAAGTCAATAATCTTATGTTGTCCAAGTGTGCCTAGAGATAATCCACCCATATTATCATAATGCCAAAATCATTCCACACTTAGCCAATCCAATCTTGTTGTGTAGTGGAGAGCAATCACATATCCCCTATTCATGGAGAAAATCAAGTGGAGCACGTGGGCGAACTCTACTTCATCAAGCTCAATCAAAGGAAGAAGTGAGAAGTGAAGGTATAATGGTTTATTTGTGTATTTGAATGCATTGTTTTGTGTTTTTATTTGGTTTATACACTAACCATTAGGCCCAAATTTTCCCCCTCTTCAGTTACAACCACAACATCCGCTATGAAAAATCATGGTGTATGCCGTGGTACTAATCCACAACATGCACCATGAGAAATCATAGCAAACTCACAAAGGGAGAACGATAATAGTGAGCATTGGGATTATAACCTATCATACACCATGAAAAGGTTTAACGCGGTGTATGGCGGGTTATAATCCATGATATTCACCATGATGAAATAGAATTCTAAACAAAATGAAAAAATAAAAGAAAGAGAAAAGAAGAAACATACCTAGAAAAAAGAAGTTGATTTTGATCCTTACCGGGTTTCCACAATCCTCGAAAACTCTCAAATCATAAACAAATGAGAGGAAAAAGAAAGATTAAAAGGGATAATAAGAGGAAGAAAACAAAACAAACTCAAAAACCTCATGCAATTAATTTGCTAAGTCATGCAATAAATGTGCAGTTCGGGTTCATGAGTTCGATTTACATAAAAACAATAAAAAATGGTGTAATTCAGACTCATAAGCCCGAATTGCATCATTTTAAGACTAAAAAGTGCAATGTCAGAGTTAAAGTCTGACTTTGCACTAAAGAGAAAAAGATGGTGTAAGGTCAGACATTAAATCCAACTTTGCACCAAAAGACAAAAAGATTTGTTTAAGTTAATCTTTCAATTTTATCAACAAAACTAAGACCAAGAAACGACTACAAAGTTTCCCAACGACTAATGAGGTGTGAAGAGGGGAAAACATGGAAGGTCATATTCAATGGTTAAATATCAAAATTAACATTCAAAATGCAAAGAAAACCATTCTATACCTTACTAGTCACCTTCTCCTTCGGATTGAGAAATTGATGAAGTAGAATGCACCCTTGACTCCACTTGATTCTGATATGCTCCTTGTTGATATGTGGTTTCTCTCCAATGCACAACAAATTTTATAGAGGGATGGAGGTAAATGAATGAATGCTAATGGATGGAGGGTATGAGTATGGAAGCTAAGTGATTATGATGATGTTTGACTATAGTGATGATGCTTGAAAGGAAATTCTAAGAATATTATGGCAGCATAAGATTACTTGAGCATGAGTTGAAGAATGAAGGGGAGGAGACCTCAATTTATAGATTGGAAGGGAGAGGAATGAACGGTCAAGATGGAAGATGAATCAAGGGTGGAGATTGAAGGAGAGGAGGCACATGGATTGAGAGGACATGGTGTGGAGACCAAGAGATTTTCCATAAAGGCATTTCTTGTCTCCACAATCCACAAGGTGTATGGGGAAGAGATCCTCAAGTACCTTGGGGAAGTAAAAATGAATTTAAATTCCTTGGGAGAGGACAAGGGAATTAAAAATTCCCAAATAATGGATTGCATGGGGAAAGGAAATGGGAAAAGGAATTAAAAATTCCTTGGGAAGGTGAGAGACATAGGAGAATGTGAGATTTTGAAATCCTTGAAATGACCCAATTAGGTGCATTTAAGATTGGAAGGTGAGGAGGGGACAAGAGGATTTATCTATTTATGGCTATTGGTTGACTTGGTGGCTAATCATGGGGATTAGCCACTAGCAAATGATTAATAGAGGTGATTAGGTGGGATAATAGAAGATTAGAAGATAAGTGGATTTGTAGGAGGATTTGACAAGAGGAGAGAGAATAAGTGGAGGAATTAAAAATTAGGAAATAATGCTAAGTGGGTTTCTAGAAGAATTAGTTAGGCTAAATGTGAATTGGGAAAAGTGATATGTAGGAATCACATGATTTAGTTAATTAATTTGAATTAATTATCTAAAGGGAATTTTAGAAGAATTAATTAATTTTGAGTACTTCAGAAGAATAGGGAATAATTGATTTATTTAATAAATCAATTATTGGATTATAGTGACAAGATTAATTAAAATAAATTTAATTAATTCTAAGAAGAATAAAGGGGATCATAATTAAAAAAATTAATTATGTAGAAAGGATAAATTAATTAAATATTTAATTTAATTGATTTTAGACGTCTACATTTTGCCTCTCTTTTATGCAGTGACAAAATTGGCGGTGGGTAAAAGAAAAGAAAAGGATGCCCTTGCGTGAAGACGAGGGTGGTAAATGGCCCCTTGAGAATTTTTTCGGATTTAAAAAAAAAAATTTCAAGAAAATTCTCAAAAAAAGATGAAAATGACAGAAAAAGAGAGGAAAAGGGGGGATGAGAAAAGATAATAATGATGGGATAAGAAAAAAGAGAGAATTGGGAGGAGGGCGAGGAAACAGGGCCATGGGGGGCCCTATTTAAGCCACACGGGGCCCAAGGAAGGGTCATTGTCACATACACCTTTTGAGAATTTAGAGAGCACAAAGCCCTTGGAGAGAAATGGACCGTGTTCCTATGAATGAGCATCATGCTGAGAGGATTAGATGGCACAAGCGACTGACCGAGTATGGCCCACCTGTATGTACCCCGACCCCACTTTGTGATTTAGTAGGTTAGGACATTTATTTGGAGCATTTAATAGGCTAGAAAATTGGCGGGCTAGAGACATTGATTGTCATATCAAAGTCTTCGTGGGGGTTCAATGTCTCCGTAGGTGAGTAATGCTTGCATAGGTGTTGAAAGGGTGAAGAAAGGGGAATTGATGCAAGTGCTAGTGATCGATGCCAACGTAGATGTCGATTGCTGCTAGGGGTCAAAGGAGGGTGGAGACTGTGCTTCGACATCTCCGCCTGTGGCATGACGTATGCACCATGGTTTCAATGTCTCTACCAGAGGAGATCAATGTCTCTTTCGGGGAGGCTAGGGAGGGTAAAATGAGGGATAGGAAGGGGATACAAATGATCAAGGGGGTGCATACATGCCCCTGGGATAGTGTGGGATAGAAATAGGATGGGATAAGCTAGCATAGGGAAGGATAACCAAATTAATGAACTAAATTGACTGGGTGCAAGGGGAGGCAGGACCACTCACATCATGAGAGCACTGGCCTCCGCCCATCAGACTACACCGATAGTTGAGAGAAAATGAGAGAGAGATCTTGAGCACAGTTGACCTAGGGTTTGTTGGGAGATGGCCCAGGATTAGGGCTCACACTGCCATGGTGAAATCATTAGTGGAGCGGTGGGATAGCAGGACATGCACCTTCCATCTGCCGATAGGGGAGGCCACCATTAAATTGTTAGATTTCTGGAGGACCTTAAAGATCCCCATCTGAGGCATGATTCCTGAGTACAAGATCAATGATGTAGATTACTATTTGTGGCAGGTGTACGAGTATGATGTGCTACCTTTGGATGGGACACTGATTAACCTGGGACAAGCTATGCAGATTAGACACATTCTACATCTAGTATTATTTGTACGTGGATTGATCAGCGGTCGCCTGATGTCAAACCTCAATGGCCATGGATTCTCTGTTGGATGGAGCCACTACATGTACTATATGCCAGAGGATGTTGTGACCTACACATGAGGAGAACTGATGCTTGGGAAGATATACCACACTATGCATTGATGTGTTTACCGAGATTACTGGAACCTCAACATAGGAGTTATATTACTGCACATTTAGGTGTGGGAGCACATCGTGGTCATGCGACCACTAGGGAGGCATGATAGGAGGAAACAATTTCCTTTCATGGATAGGTATAGGGGTCTTCTTCACTATCATAGGGTGGGGGCTATGTTGTATTAGAGATGCATCTTTTGATGAGATTATGTTTTTCTGTTGGCACCCATACTTGGATAGCGAGTGATGGTGAGGGGATTGGTAGCTGGCTTGGGAATAGACATTGCTAGTTATTTGGCAGGTTTGTATATGTGATCAAGCACTATGCACCATAGAGAGTGATGATGTAGCTTAGACAAGTATAGGATATAGGTCATGAGAGGTTATATCCATGGATCACATGAGAGGCAAGAGTCTGGGGGCAGGCAATGGGGCTGTTGGAGGTCCGCATCAGCTGGGAGACAACATAGATGGTTCCATGGGATGAGCGACTTCAGGTAGGAGAGGATCTGGGCTGCATAGGTGCATATACCTATCAATGAGGGGCCCATACATCGGGAAGACTCAACATACTAGGTGTGTTGGAGGAGGATGAGCTACAACCCTCAGTAGATGAGGTAGTAGGGGGAGAGAAGGATGGGTTAGGTGATAGAGAAACAATAGGGGGAGGAGGGCGACAAAGGCATAGGCGAGGAGGAGCAGGGAAATAAAGGAGAGGAGGGAGGGGAGGATAGCGGGTGCCTTAAGTAGAGGTACCATTACAAGTACACCCACTAGTAGTACAAATTGGTGAGGTAACCACAGGGGAGGGAGGAGAGGAGGGAGGAGAGGGAGGCCTTGAGTTCATGGATATTCTTGACATACAAGTACAAGGTGAGCAGGTATAGGGATAGATGTTGATGTAGGCATGATGGATTTCCCAAGTAGAGTATGATAGAGTGGTGAGGGAGAGAGATGGTGCAAGGGAGAGAGAGCGAAGATTGGAGGAGGATTTGTGAGGGAGGGATGTCACAAGGGGGAGGACTAGGAGCCTCAAGGAGGAGTTGGGAGTTGAGAGGGATAGGGAAGATACATTATAGTTAGAGGTAGCCCGACTAACCAAGGAGGTAGATAACCTCAAGGAGAGCCTACAGACAACCCTGATAGAGGTCTTAGATCTGCAGTATGAGAGGGATAATTCTGAGAGACTTCTAAAGGAGGTGCAAAGTGGGGATACTATCTCACAGATGAGAGTAGATCTAGAGAGTATGGATGTTGAGGTAGAGACATTCCATGGCCGATTGAGCAGGACAGAGGCAGATTTGGTGAGACTGTAGGGGGAGAGGGATGTGGTGAGATGGATGTTGGAGCTAGTAGGGTTTGTATAGGTATTTGCGTATGTGGTCATAGAACAACAATGGGCAGAGAGATTAGCTCTCGAGGCCCAGTATTATAGGGATTTGTACTATTAGGCTATACTAGGAGACCAATGAGCATCACCCTACACAAAGAGTACTCAGTCGCATAGGACTCTGTCTCTTCAAATTGGCGAGTCAGTAGGGATGAGAGCACCATAACCTCCAGGTGGGACCTCAGGTTCGACAACAGATTTGACATATGATTTTTGACCCTTCAGGTATTATATCATTGTACTTTGATATGACACATTAATTTTTTTATATATATGAGATGCGATTTTGATGACGCATATGTATGTTTATGGAGTCTATTATGGACTTTGATGGACTGTGATTATTGTTTTATTATGTGATGGTTGGTGATTATTATGCGATAATTATATGACATGTGGATGCATATGACTTGACTTTTTTGTGATGCAAGATGGAGGATTATGAGATGTATGTGTTATTTATGATGTTGCTAACATGTTTGTGGATGTAGGATGCATGTGGATGATGCATGCTTATATGATATGCAATTTTTTGATTTTTATGGCTATATTATGATGCAATGTAGATGAATATGATATGTATGTATGTGACATGTAATGATGTGATAAATATAAATTAATTCTTCTAAAAATACAATGCACCTAAAATGATAAATGAATGAATGCTTCTATAGTAAATTTGATAACTAAATGGTATGAATGCAAAAATGCACTAATGCTCCATCTAATGAAAACCCTTATTCAGCCACTAAAAAGATAACAAACCAAAATAGTGTGGCCTATTGATGACTTACATGACTATTTGTGTAAAAAAAATTAATATGTGAATGAGATCCTATTTCCTGCACCTAGGATGAGATGAAAATGTAATGTAATGTGTGTAAATGGGATTACTTTCAAATGTTTTATATTGAATAATGTGATAAATGATTGCGACACTACATGAGATACTAATGTTTGAATGGGATTTAATTAACCTTACATTAGTATTTATTATGATCCTAAAATGTAATGCACCTAAAAATGCAAATGTTAATGAAGATGTGCGATGATAATGCAATGATACGATAATACAACTATATGAAAATGATAAGTATGAAAATGAATAATGCAAATGGATGCGATAATGAAAATGAATGACACAATTTTGATAGTACAAAAAGGTTCCCCTAATAATAATGATGAATTCAAGTGAAATTATTTTTAGAATGTGTCAACCAAAATACAATGATATAGGTCCAGATAGAAGAAAGGAAGAAGTTAATAAATCGAGGTCTTCAAAATACATGGATGAAATGAGTGAATGGATAGAGATGGAGGGATTTGTTTTTGTGCATATATGGAGAGAAACCCTAATTTTTATTTTGCCAAGGATGATCTTATAGGAATCAAGATGTTGTGAAAGTCCAAGGCGTGGACTGACTCTCAGACAATAGGCATCCCTTGCACACAACTGTGTAAACACCTTATAGATGTAGATATAGGGCTATAGGTTCGTAGAAGAAAAACCATCAAACAAACCATACCACAAAGACATGCCCCAATGTACCCCCACCCAAAACATACCAAGATATAGAATGATCTTGGTAGCCGTAGATAGGAGTAGTCGTAGGACAAAATGATGCAAATCAAAGAAAAAGACCAAATCATGCAAAAAAAATGCACAAGGCCAACTGACATCTCTTGCCAAGAGTAGGACTTAGGATTATGGATAAACTTCCAGACGCAAGAAGGATGCATCCCAATGGGGATGAGTGAGTGATGGAACTGAATAGGCAGTAGAACAAGTGGTATGGACATATCTATGCAAAATTTGGTGCTAACTGCAAAGATTTATTTAAGCTCATGTGAATGAGTGCCTAGATGATGCACAAGCCAAGAAGAAGCTTAAGCTCAGAAAGCGAGGGTTAAGCTCAGTGTATTGGGATGAAATCTTAGTGTGATGGGAAGAAATCTCAGGATGGTGGGATGAAAGTGTAGTGTTGTGGGATGATCCTTATTCGTGGCTAGAAAAAACACTCATCATCTCATGACGATAAAAATAACCTTGATATCTGCTGGCAAGGTAGTGAAGGTTTATGTAGTGGCATGGATTGAAGAATGAAGGAGACAACCGGCTGCAAGTGAGGCTAGGGGGAGTGTCACCATCATTCAGATTCATTAAGAGATTAGACGTTCGAGGAGTGGGATGGGAAGGCTTATGCATTGGTGTGGATTAAAGAAATGGATGGGACAATCAGCTGCAAGTGAGTGAGGGGAATGGAATGGTGTGTCACAAGATTGATTTTCTTATACAATCAAGGAGACAACTAACTATAAGGGAAGTAGGGGAAATGATGGTAAATCAACGTAAGAGTCATCCTGCACAGATGCCTTTATAAGTAAAGTTGTACAATCCTCATCATTGCTATTAGCATTCAAGTTTTCATTCATGTCAACATGTGTCAATCATGTGTTTGTGCAGGGCAGATGAAATTGTAGAGGAGTACCATTGATGCCATTGATGTCAATCAGGAAGGTCAACTTGTAGGTTGTAGATGAAGTAGAAGAGATCACAAAGATCAGGTTGTTGAAGAAGACAGTGTTGGTGTAGACTCCCAGAATGCCATATGAAGTGTCTATGAAGTTCTTGTTGGATGTCCTAGTGCTAGGGTTGTAAAAAAAATAAATCATGTATATCGACAAGACTCCACTATGTTATACCGATCAAGTGTTGTGCTGCTGAAGTGTTGATATCAGGATAACTTATACTGATCAAGTGTTGAATAGGTGATAACTGCTCAGGTGGTTGTATCAGAATAGCTAGGCCGACACTGAATCATGAGGAGGAAAGTGCTATCGGCATAAGTCATGCCAATGTTGGGTCATGAGGAGTCTCTTTGGTGTTGTGTAGGATTAAGACATAAATGCCAAAAACAAAGGTAGAGCCACTTATCGGGTTAGCTGACAAAGGCAGCATAACGATTTTGTGTCATACCGATAGTGTTAACTACTTCAAAAATCACTATGTTAGAATAGATATGCCAACCAGGTGACCAAGGGTGTATCGGGGTAGCTACTGAACACGGACTGACCGATTCTTACTATACTGATAGAACAAACTATTTTGAAAATTGCCTATCGGAATACCCTATGCTAATGCGAACACCATAAGATCACATATGAGATCGGGACAACTATTTTGATAGAGGAAAATGAAGAGAAGATTCCCTGGTAAGGTCATCAAAATAACATATACTGATATGTGGAAGGATTGTGGATATGTATTTTCGAAGTAAATTTGTTGATGCAGGTTCAAGTTGAGTCATCGGGATAGGTTTGTTTTGATGGGATAGTATCCAAGTACTAAGCCAATAGTGTTGGTTGTTTTGATGGAGGTTCTCATCGGAGTAACCTATGTTGATGTAGTCTGTCACTGCTGAGTTTGAGTATCAGGATACCTATGCCGATAAAGGTGAGTTGACAATATGATTATCGGTATAATATATTTGATCAATCTAGCATGTTTTCTCTATGCCAATAGTTATGCCTACTCCGATAAGTGGTTGTTTGGCATGAAGTCTTTCAGTTTGGGATAACTTATGCTGATGGAGAGTGTCAACATGGAGGTTGTGGTTCAGGATAACTTATGGTGATAAGGGAAATCAAAGGTGAGTTTCTCATCAAAATAACTTATGCCGACAAAAGGGAACAAAGGCATTTACATGGTCATCAGGATAGCTAATGAAGGCTGAGTAGATGCAAGATGTTAGCTCGATAGTTAAAACTATACCAATAGAGCTCTGAGAAATCGACATTAGGATTTCTATGGTGATGAACATGAAGAAAGATAAATCCAAAAGACACAATAGATCAACATAAGCGTTTATAGTCAACCCGATAGGTCTGCATAACAAGAAGGTTATTCACAACATGAAGTTTGACTAATCTGAGCAGCCCAATTGTCCACATGGACGATGACCAACCTTGACCATTTGACTTGGATGGTGATAATGAAGACATATGGCTTCCAGAGGTCACAAAAAGAAATTAGATTTGTAGATGTCGATGATGATGAAGATTGTTGTCGATTATTTCAGAGTAGGTAGATAGAGGATAGAGGTGCATTAATGGAAAACCTATTATAGGTGATTGTAGGGCTCAAGATGATTGATTGAGGTAGAACCAAATCTGTGGGACAGATTGGGTTTGCCAAATATAGAAAACCAGGTATAGTGAACAATGTGTGAACAAAGGAGATGTGGTCAGTGTAGGTAATCCAATCTGATATAGTGGAGATCATTGGCAACTCAGTACAAAGTCATTCAATGCAGGTGTTTGGTTCAAGAAGGGAGATCAGATCTAATCTTATGAACAAGCGATGAGATCACATAGATGTACGTGAAGAAACTAATCTTGTAGGTTTGTGTGGATAGGTAGCAGATACACATATGACCATGTAGAGAAAGGATAGCTACGAGGCATTTGAGTTGACAAAACTATGAGGACAAGTGACAAAACTGACAGAGAGTGGTATAGAGTGCTAGCTGAGGCGAATGATGATGTGGCTAATGGAACCACCACAAATGACAACTAAGATCAATGGCTCAAGTTCAAAGTCTATGAAAAATATAAATTGGTAGGAGTCTTGTGTGTATAGGAATTTGAATTGCAGACTGGCAAAAATGCAAACTGATTGTATGAATGATTTGCATGTTGTATAGAAATTTGTGGATACCTATTGACATGATAACAAGGCAAACAAGGTTGATTGATAGGTGATGACGTATGATCTAACCGACAGAGTGGAGGTTGGTGTAGTTGATGAATGTAGCCATAAAGAATAGAGAGGTGTGACCTAGTAGAAGAGAGCTTATGAACAAGATAGGATGTGCTATGACTAAATGACTACAGGGTGGTGATGTGTGTACAAAACATAGAGGAGAGAAGTTTAGAATAGAGTAGAGTAATGTAATGAGTATGATAGTAGCAAGCAAAGATCAAAAAAAGGAGAGAACAAATAGTTGTGAGAATATGGTCACAGACAGTGAAAACTCAGAGAGCAGAACGAAGTAGAAAAAAGAGAAAGAGGCAGAAGTATGTGTAGACGAGTGAGTGAGGGATAAAGTGAAACATAGGCAAGCTACCAAAATAGAGCAGAGATATAACAAAAAGAAGAGAGCAAAGACCTAAGAATAGAGAGGGAGAAGAAAAAAAGAAAATAATAGATAAGAAGAGATTAGAAAGAGAGCAGATTAGTAAGGTGTTGCAAAACTTCATTTGCAACAAGGCATATAATCTATATTTATAATTACATTCATTGTAATATTTGAGTGGGTTCTCAGACTAGGGGTAGGTGCTCCTTTGAGTAGAAGCTCATAAACTGTAGGGGTTGGTGCTCCTTTGGGTTGGTGCCCATAAAAGTTGTAACCAGTGATTTCATTGTGAGGCTAGATTGGAGAAGTAGACTCCACCAACTATTCTCACAAAGGTTTTTCCAACATTGGGTTTTCCTTGTACATCTGGTGTTATGTGATATGCCTCTTGTGTGCGTATGTTGATTTGTTTAATATCTCTGCTCATAGTATTGTGATTGAAGTTATTAATGCTTAGATCTTTAAGATGGTAAACATTTTTATTGATTACCACTAATTCATCCCCCTCTTAGTGGTCCATTGTGTTCCAACAATTGCTGGGTTGCAGAATGATGTCATAATATTCAATTTTTATTATGGAATATGGGAATCAGGTGGGTGGGTGAGAGGAAATGGGGGAGGATTGGGGGGAGGGGAGAATCACAGGATGGCTCATGTCACGTCAGAAAATTTGAAATAACGAATCTGACTATTTGAGTCATGTCAATTAATTTTGAATACTTAAATTGATCGTCTCCATGGGTGAGTGCTTGTGAACTACATGTCATATTATTCAATTTATGAAATATGGACATCAGGCGGGT
Source organism: Cryptomeria japonica (assembly GCF_030272615.1). NCBI lineage: Eukaryota > Viridiplantae > Streptophyta > Pinopsida > Cupressales > Cupressaceae > Cryptomeria > Cryptomeria japonica. The sequence continues at coordinate 589,906,147 of NC_081411.1, read as the reverse complement.
GGATAGGGGAATGATATGGTGTGAAGCGCAATTTGGTCACAAACACTATAAAAGTGGCAAAACTGCGAGATTGGGGAGGGGGGAGCCAATTTGTCTGAGTAGACAATGGATCTAGTTTTATTTACCTTGACACCTGAAACTAGGTTTTCACTAAGGTACTTGCCCATAGTGGCGCAAAGTGGTTTTCACTGATGGACGAATTTATTTTTCTTTACTTTTCCATTTTTATTTATTTTTTTATTTTTCTTGTTTTTTTTGTTTTTTTTGATTTTTTGATTTTGAAAACTGGTGCTCTTTGAGGACTAGGCATAATACCTCTTTAGGTATATGATATTCATAGGCTCATCCAAGGGTTCACCTTCAGGAGTGGCCATGGATAGATACTTGATCCATATTTTGCAGTGATCACATATGGTCCAATCCATTTAGGCTCAAATTTGACTTTCTTTTCACGGTCCTATAGATTTCTCTGATTTTCCATAAGCACAAGATCACCAATGTCAAATTCCTGGGTTCAAACCTTCTTGTTATAGCTCAACCATAGGCGGTTTTGATATACCTAGAGGTGATTAAAGGCCTTGAGGCACCTTTCATCTAGCAGTTCAAGCTCTTGTAGCCTGGTGACTCTGTATTCCTCATCAGGGAGGATGTTCTAAAATGAAATCGTTAGTGATGAGATCTTGATCTCAAGGGGTAGGATGGCTTCGAAACTGATGACTAGAGAGGATGCGGTGGCTCCTGTGGGTGTGCAGATACTTGTGCGGTAGGCCTAAAGGGTGGGATGGAGTTGCAAGTGCCAATCATGACCAACTTCATTGACTATCTTTTTGAGGATTTTGATGAGGGTTTTATTTAAATCCTCAACTTGACCATTACCTTGCGGGTAGTATGGAGTGGAAAAATGGTGTTGAATGCCGAATTTATGACAAAGTTCTTTGACATCCTGATTCTTGAATAGTTTGCTATTATCTATGATGATTTTTTTAGGGATTCCATACCGACAGATGAGGTAATTCAGGATGAAATTGGAAATTTGTTTTCCAGTGGTGAAAGTGAGGGTAATGGCCTCCACCCATTGGTGAAGTATTCGATGGTGGTTATTATAAATTTGTAGCCATTGGATGAGGTGGGATGGAGTCTCCCTATGATATCGAGCCCCCACTAAGAGAAGGGACAAGGTGTAATGAATGGTTGCAGATCCTAAGAAGGAGCATGAATTTTTTCACCATGTTTCTGACAAGGGACACATTTCTTCACATAATGATATGCATCGTCTTCCATTGTAGGCCAATAGTATCCCATGCATAAGATCTTTTTAGCCAATGTGAGGCCACTTGAGTGTGCTCCACAAATACCTTTGTGTACTTCGTGTAGTGCCCATTCAATCTCCTCTTTGTCGAAACACCTTAGGAGGGATTCATCAAAATGCCTTTGAAAAAGGGTTTCACCAATGATAGTGTAGCGGGTGCAGTGATGGATGAAGGTTTGTTGTTGGGTTTTAGTGAGGTGGGGTGGGATGAGGTTGTCTTAGAGGTAAGCAAAAGTTTCTTGGTACCAAGGGGATTCAAAACCAATGAGGACACACACCATTTTAGATTTAGGGATGTCATATGACAAAATAAGGAGTTTCTCCACCAAGAACTCACACTTCTAACTATTAGTCGACATTTGGAGGAATGAACCAATTGTAGCCATAGCATCAGCAACACAATTATTCATTCTAGGAATCTGATCAAATTGGATGAGTAAAATGCTGCTTGAGGTTTTCTACCATGCTGTGATAGGGGAGTAGCTTATCATCTTTTGTTTGATATTCATCATTTACTTGCTTTATGATAAGTTGGGAATCACCATAAACCTATAGGTCATTAATCTTCCATTGTATGACAAGGCAAAGTCCGGTGATGAGAGCATCATATTCCACAATGTTGTTGGTGCATGCAAAGGTGATCTTATATGACTTCATGATACAATCTCCTTGAGGTGTCACAAGTAGGATTCCTACCCCCAATCCATTCTTCATGCAGGAGCCATCAAAGTACAACTGCCATTTTGAAGATGTGGAAATAGTCATAATGACACCATCTGGAAATTCTATTATAAGGGGGTGATCACCTTGAAGAGGGGCATCAACCAACTACTCTTCTATAACTTATCCTTTGATTTCTTTCCGGTCCACATACTCAATGCCAAATTCACTCAATAGCATGACCCATTTTGTGGTTCTACCAGTGAGAGTGACTTTGGACAACATGTACTTGAGGGGGTCAATTTCAGCGATCAACTCAGTCTTATTATTGAGCATGTAATGTCATAAGTTTTGTGTGCTGAATACTAATGCAAGGCAAGCTCTTTCTATGGGGTTATAATTGAGATCATACCCTACAAGTGCATGATTGATGTAGGAGATTTCATGCTCTTTTCCTTGATCATTTGTTTGTGCTAGTAATGCTCCCAGTACCACTGTAGTTGCTGATATTTATAGAAGAAGCAAATATCCCTGGATAGGAGCCATCAAGACTCAAGGAGAACCTAGGTATTCTTTGAGCTTATCAAAAGCCTTTTGATAAAGACAATCCCACTTGAAATTGGTATCCTTCCTCCGAAGATGTGCAAATGGGTGACACTTATTTGCTAACTGTGCAATGAATCTTTAGATGGATTGAAGTTTCCCTTGTAGGTTGGGTAGCTGTCTGAGTGTCCTGGGTGGAGGAATTTTCATTATAGCTTTTACTTTTGTGGGGTCCACTTCTATGCCTCCATGAGATACTATGAACCCAAGTAGATTTCCTGATGTGACCCCAAAGACACATTTCTTAGGATTTAGGTGTAATTTATATTTTTGCAATCTCTCAAAAATTTGCCTTAGGATTGGAATGTGTTCACCTATTGTTTTCAATTTTCTAAGAAGATCATCCGTGTAGTCTTCCATTATCTTGTGCAAGAGATCATGAAAAATAGTTGTCATTTCACATTGATAGGTTGTTCCTGCATTCTTGAGACCAAAAGGCATGAATTGATAGAAAAATGTGCCCTAAGGTGTTGTGAATGCGGTCTTGTGTTAATCTTCTTTTGCGATGCGAATCTGGTTATACCTAGAAAATCCATCCATGAGGGAAAGCATTTCATGCCCTACTGTCAAGTCCAAAATCATGTCAATGTTGAGCAAAGGAAAATCATCCTTAGGGAATGCCTTGTTCAAATATCTGAAGTTGGTGCAGATTCTAATTCCCTTAGTGGGTTTGCTAATAGGTACAATGTTGGAGACCCATTTAGGATAATTAATGGGTTTGATGAGGCTAACATCCAACATTTTTTGTAGTTCTACTTTAACTAGGAGGGCAATTTGAGGATGCATCTTTTATAATTTATGCTTGACAGGTTTAGCACTTGGATGAACTACAAGATTGTGTACCACCAAGTCAGGATCAAGGCCTAACATGTCAGCATATGACCAGGTGAAATTGATTTGTGTTTTTTTTAGAAAGCTTATCAAATTTTGCTTCTCTTGATCAGTGAGTGACTTGGTAATGAGTAAATTCTTTGGTGTTTCTTCTATGCCCGTATTGATTGTGTCAGTTTCCTCAATGAGTAGAGGGGACTTTTCCTGTTGTGAGGTCAATTCCCTCATCCTCGACCACCTGATCCAGATTTTCACTTGAAGATGCGTCCTTTATTTTCACTTTTTCCATGTTCAAAGGTGCCTTAGAAAGCTTTTCACCAAGAGACTTCTTATTTTTATTTTTCTTTTCACTTTTGTGACTGAGGGAGTTGAATTGACTACCAAAATAAGCTTCTGGATGAAGATGAATTCCATTGACAGATGTGTGGTTCTCAAGGTCTTGCATTTTAAGTAATTCTATAAGAGCATCGTCATCGACACATAATTCCAAAATAGGTGGTCATCCTTGGTCCTCGTCAATGAGTTTGGGATAGACAAGTTTAAGCTCATATGAATTGGAAGGGATGGCAAGGGTAATGGTGTTTACATGGGCATCATGAAATATGTCATCGAGGTATTCAAAAGGCATTTCATGGAATTCCTCTTCATTGGAATCTTCAAATTCAATAGGAAGGTCTAGTTGGACACCAACGATAGTGATCTTAGATTTTGGAGAGAAACCCAAGCCTCTATTGTACTTATAAGAGATTGGCGAGATGGTTGCCTTTATACCTTTTTCTTTTGGTCCAAGACCATGTCCTTTGTAGCCCATCTTATCTACCATGGTAGATGCTTTTGGATACATCTGTTTTGGGATGTTTGTTGGTTCTTCATCTTCCTCTCGATACAACCAAGAGGTAACATTAGTTTCCAAACTTTCCTCATCAAGTGGGCCCCATTGCTAGAAGGTAGTTTCTTTTCATTTGATAGTAGGTCTATCTTGTTTCTTGATTTCCTTTGGCTTGCCATATGACTTAGAAGAGGTTGGGAGTTGACCCACATAGATAGCATTTTGCAGGGTGTACTCTCCGCAACCATTATCAATGATTTTGACCTTGTTCTCAGGTTCAAATGAGGGGGATGAAACATCAGACGAATAAGATGGTGGAAGCAAAGCATGCCTATTAAGTGGGCAATGGTAAGAGTGATTTCCTTCAATAATTTTGACAAATACTCAAAGGGTTTCAATTCTGCATGAATGGTAATCTCTCTACCATTAAATGAAAATTTAAGGCATTGATGGTAGGTGGAGGGGTCAACTTGAATGGAATGGATCCATGGTCAGCCAAGGAGGATATTATAAGGAAGATCAAGGTCCAAAACTTGATAAGTTGTTTCCACAATAGATGAGCCCACTTGAAGAGGCAATGTGATGGTGCCTTTGGAGACTCTGCATCATCATATGCTTTAATAATGATCTTTCCAGATGGGTCAACCAATTACTTAGAGATTCCTAGTTGTTTGATTAACTTGTATGTACATAGATTCAAATGAGATCCATCGTCTATAAGGACTCTCTTAGCTTTATGTTTCTATATAAGGGCTTCAATATGAAGGGGTTTGGTGTCGGATGGATCATCGACACATGCATCCTTGGATGTGAAAACAAGATGGTGTTGGTTAGAAAGGTTTCTTATGAGAGCTTGAAATTGGGTTGTGTTGATCTTATCAGGGACGTGGGATTCTAAAAGAGCTTTCTCACGGATATCTTTATGAACAGGGGATGTTTTGAAGAGCTCTAGTATGGAGATATGTGAAGGAGTTTTCCCAAGGTGGTCAAGGATATCATACTAGTGCGTGGAGGACATAGGAGGTTGTGGAGGAGGAGGTGTTTCCTAGACGGTTACTCTCCCTCGATGGGTGATCACATTACAATCATTTGAGGGTGCAACTCCTTAAATGACTATCTTTGCTTGAGAGGTTTGCATGGATGATTGAGGAGGAGGGACACCTTGGATGGTAACCATGGTTCTAGGAGGAGGGTCAACTCCTTGGATTGTGATGGTATTCACATGGGTATCAATAGGTTCTATGTGACCTACCAAGGAATCAAAGCCAAATATGTAATTAATGTAGTCATAATTAATATTGTTAGATGATGAGGCCTTGTCCTTACCATTTTTGGGGAATGGGTCATGGTACATTTTAAGCTTATCATTGGAGTTACGAGGTTTTGCAACATGAACCTCAATATCACCCTTATTAAGAAGGTCTTGGATATATTTTTTAAGTTTCATGCACTTATGTGTGTCATGACCATTGATGTGATGGTAGTAACAATATTCGTTGCCATTATACCATCAGAGATTAAGTTGATTAGGATCAAAAGGGCATGTCATTGGGAAGACAATGATGCCAACCTTGACAAGCTTCTAGAAAACAACCTCAATGGGCTCACTTAGTGGGGTGTACTCGCGTTGATTGTTGGGTCGAGGAGGGCGACCTTGGATGAAAGTAGTGTTGTGAGGTTGTGATTGATCATTAGTGTTGGATTGGTTGTGAGGATCATATCAATTGTTGAATAACTTATTGGTAGTGGTGGGATCGGATGGTGCAACGATGGTTTGGACATGCTTGACATCGGTGACCCCATCATTGAAAATATTTTTGTTCTTGGACCAGAATTTTGGCTTGTCATTGTAAGAGGAGAAATTTTGATTTGACTTTTGATAAGGTTTTATTGTTCCATCCTCTAGGATCACGTGCTCTAAAGCTATACCCTTTTTGGAAATTTCCGCAAAGGAGGTTAAGCATTGACAAGTCAATGGTTTGGATAATTTTGGTATTAAGTTGTGTTGAAATAATTCAACCTGATTTGGCTCTGGTATTTTCCAAGGGAATCTTTTAATGAGATGTCACCATCTTTGAAGGAAATTGGTGAAGATCTCTCTAGGCCTCTACTTTGTGTTGCATAGGTCTATCATGGAAGCATCTGTTAGGATTAATGATAGTCCCAAAGATACTGAGAGGGGGGGGGTGAATTAGTATCTAACCAATTGACATAATATTTAACCCTATTAAGTATTTTGCATTCCAAAACAGTGTACCCGTAAAAAATAATTAATGCAATAAATAGGAACAATAAAGACAACATAGAAAACACACCATAACACAAGATGTTTAACGAGGAAACTCAGTGTGGGAAAAACCTCGGTGGGATTTGTGGCCCATAATATTCACTCACTGGCCTATGAATGGATATTACTTACAAGAGGGGCCTGCACATGTAGGAAGGCCAACTGCCTAGAGCTCACTACTCAAATACAAAAGGAAGTCTCACTAACTTACAAAATGGATTATGAGAATCCAATATAATCAACTGCTATAATTCAGCATCTGCTATGCTAGGTTCATTATGGGTTTAAGCTCATACTATAACCATAAACCCTTATACAAAATCTGCCTTAATATCCGCTCATCACTTCTACATCATGTGTCCATCCTATGTCAAAATGATTTACAAGATCTCATACATATATGAGTCTTATTACAATATGCCATGTCAGCTTTACAAAATATATTTACAATTAAATACAATAAACAAAAGTTTGTTCCTGTTAGCTAGGGTGCCGATACACATTCTTGCCGCTGCCGGTGAAGTGTCTGCCAGTGCCGGTGTCTGCAAGTGATTTACCAAATGAATGCTGGGTGGCTGCCTATATGTTGCCAGTAGGTTGCCATCAATGACAATACCATCATTTCTCATTAGAGTGTAGAATGCCAACAATATCCCTCTTTGGCATTGATGGCAACACTCATGAGAAAAATCCAAAAATCTGTCCCAAAAAGTGAAGTCCAAAATTTTACCAAAAATGTGTGCTCCCCCTGAGTAGATGATCTCCTTTGATAACCATTTTTGTTTGTCCCACTAATCCCCCTTTGACATCAATGCCAAAGATATTCAAAAATTGTCAAATGAGTACGAATTTCAGATTGAACTTTGTAACCAGTTGGTTACAATCTGGAATACGTATGCTAATACCAAGTTTAAGCTCTGTATAAATCTGTTGCTGTCCTTCATAGCTGCCTCAGTTCTCTGAATTGTACTGGTGAGATGATGCATATGTTCCTTTGGTGTCTTTTGACCTTGAATTAATGCCTCAGAGTTTTCTTTCCTCGGAGAGATAAGGTTGTCTAACTTAGGACTTAGTTTGTGCTTAAGCTCTCTGGCTTTTGCCTTTATCCTTTCCTTCTTTTTTTCTAACTTCTCCAATTTTTATTCAAATCCAACAATTTCTTGCTCAATAACTGATATAGGTTCAGATGAACCAATGATATTACCAACTATATCATTTATCTCCTTTTGAACTTTGCTAATTTTTTTATCAATGTCAACTACCAACAAATTTTTCTTGCAAGTATCTCTGTACAGTTCCTTATACTCCAAAATTGTTGCATTTAGTGCCGGTAAAAGTGTATTGATGTGTTCCGTGCACTTGTTTATTGTTTCCTCAAAGAATTTTCCTTTTTCCTTTTCCATTTTCTCCTTGAATGTTTTCTCATTTATTTTATCATCTGTCAGTATATTACCAGTAATATATTTAGACAATATGTCTAACTGACCTAAAGAATCCTTTACATTATCTACATTGCATCTGGGTGCAATCATCTTAAGATGGGTATTATGTCATCAATCACCTTATAGGCCAATGCATTACAATCTATTATTTTCTTTATTGAATCCAGAAGTACTCCAGTCACATTAGTAGGTCTAAATTCTGTTAGTGAAGTACCAGATGTCTGGCCAACTACGTTTACAATTTTTGTGCTTCTGATGGGAGTAACAAATTTGCCTGAATTGACCTCTGGTGGATCAGTCTGTGTTTGCATTTCCACTAGAAATGGTTTTGGTTTCTCTGTGATTGCCGATTTCACTACCTCAATGTGTACCTGTGGCTCTGCCGGTTGCTCAGTTTATTTTTCTGTGTTATCCACTGTCGGCGTCTCAGTTACTATCTCTGTAGGTTTCTTAGTGCTTGCATCTATATTATCAATAACCATTCCACTGTCCAATGTTTCCACTGAATGCTCAGCTTGCTCTACTTGTGTCTCAACCCTAATATTATCTGCCTATGTTCCAACCTCAATATTATCTGCCGGTTGCTCAATAACAATACCATTTTTCTTTTCCTCTGTGTTCTCCATATCAACTACAATGCTTACTTCCTGAGTGTCAATATTCATAGTGTACAATATTTCTGACTCAGGGTTGGTATCCTCATGTGGTTTTTCCTTATTCTCAGTAGCCGGTATGCTATCAGTCTGTACCGGTGGAGGGTAAACTAGTCATTGCCCTAATTGCTTCCTTAGTGATTTTGGAAACAAAATCTAGCCAAAAGAATTCTCCATGAACTCTGCTAAGGACAATTCTTACTACCTCCTTAGGAAAATCAAGGATGTCCTAGATTTCCACAAAACCTAAAGTTTCAATTACCTTGTGTTTGGGTTTTACATTTCCATTTTCATCACAAATAACAGTTCTGAACATTTTCAATATTTCCTCTGAACCTAATTCCTCAATATTGTAATGAATATAGATTCAGGGGTCTTCAGCATATGCAACACCATTTGGAATTTTTGAAAAAGCACCTAGGGAATCATCCTGTTTCTCTATCTTAGGAATGATTTTAAAAATGGGCCTAGGGCATTTCACAACTTCTACAATAGTAGGGTTTGCAATAAATTCAAGAGAAGAGGAGGAAGCCATTGATAAATACCTTAATTTGCCTGATAATGGTTTGAGTGCTTGAAAGAGATTGCTTCACTTCTTTGCCTTGGATGCCTTCACTCAGATTTCGTGCTCTCTAAAAGTTTGAATGCTCGGTGAATTAAAAAAGAGAGAAAAACTGATGATTTATAATATCTTTTCTTCGAACAACCACATTAAATGCTTGCCGGTTAAGTGAAACTTAACACATCTGCCGGTAAGGAAGAAATCCATCTTCTTACTATTAACCGAGGGTAAACTTGCATGATTTTCAACTTGTTGCAATACCCTCAAGGGTTAATTTTTAGTTGGATGAAGAGTCTCCTTCTGGTGGAGTAATACTCTATTCTACCGGTGAAGGAATAGTCTCATCAACATTCTGATATGTCTTTCTAATCCATTGTCTTGAAAATTCTTGCTTTACCTCATCAACCTTCTCTTTGCCTTTCAAACTGGGTCCTTTATTGTTTGCCAGTGAAGTCTTGCTTCTACAAAATTTTGCAATATGTCCAATCTTGTTACAAGCATAACAACTCACATTTTTTTCTTCTGAATAGCCTTTCCATATCCTATGCTAGTTTGTGTTCTGCATTGATTAGATAAGTGCCCAAATCTTCCACAAACATAACATCTTATATTCATTCTACAGTTTTCTGAATTGTGACCAATTTTGTTGTATTTGGAACATTGACCGATGGGTGCATTAATGTTTTGATTGTTTCTAGATCTACACTGATTTTCTCTATGACCATACTTGTTATAGTTAAAGTATTTCCCATTAAATTTGTAAGCATTAGGTTGTCTTACCAGTTTACTATGATCATGATTGTTTGCAGTACCAGAATTTTCTCCAACTTCAAATCCAAGTCCATTAGTGTCTCCATTAGGTTTCTGACTTTTCAGCATACCATCAAGTTCTTTTGAACTTTTCTTGAATTTCTCTTTATGTTGATTTGTAGTAGCCAACTCATTTTCCAGAATTCCCTTTTGTTTCATAAGTTTAGTTTTATCATGTTCCATGTGAATCAAATCTGTCTTCAACATATCATTTTCATGACTGAGTCTTAGATTTTCATTTCCAACATCATTGAGTCTCCTAGTCAAGTCATCTTCATTCTTCTTTCTGTCTTCAACGTATTTACAAAATCTCATAGTCATGTCTTGCATTTCATTCCTCAAAGTCATGTTTTCTTGCCTCATCTTGTTTACAAGCTCATTAAGAGTTTCCTTTTCATCATCATCACTCTGCATCTTCTCATGAAGTTCTTTTCTCTTATTTATAGCAATAGTGATATCCTTGAATGAATTCTTGTGCAATCCTTAGATCATCTTCAAGTTTGATATTCTTCAATTTCTCTGCATCATAATCCACAAGAGCTCCTTCTAATTGCTTTCTTAAGTTCTCCATCTGTACCAGTGTCAGAATCTTCTTGAAGCTATTAGACTTTTGAAAATAGAGGACCAGGCTCTAATACCAATTGTTAGGATTAATGATAGTCCCCAACATATTGAGAGGTGGGGGTGAATCAGTATCTAACTAGTTGATAGAATATTTAACCTTATTAAGTATTTTGCATTCCAAAATAGTGTACCGGTAAAAAAGAATTAATGTAGTAAATAGGAACAATAAAGATAGCATAGAAAACACACCATAACAAAAGATGTTTAATGAGGAAACTCGGTGTGGGAAAAACCTCGGTGGGATTTGTGACCCACAATATTCACTCACTGGCCAATGAATGGATATTACTTACAAGAGGGGCCTACACATGCAATAAGGCCAACTTCCTAGAGCTCATTGCTCAAATACAAAAGGAAGTCTCATTGACTTACAAAATGTATTATGAGAATCCAATATAATGTACTTCTATAATTCAACATCTGCTATGCCAGGCTCAGTACCGGTTCAGCTCATACTATAACCATAAACCCTTATACAAAATCTGCCTTAATATTCACTCATCACTTCTACATCATGTGTCCATCCTATGTCAAAATGATTTACAAGATCTCATACATATATGAGTCTTATTACAATATGCCATGTCGGCTTTACAGAATATATTTATAATTAAATACAATAAACAAAAGTTTTTTCCTGTCGGCTAGGGTGCTGATATACATTCTTGCCGGTGCCGGTGTCTGCTGGTGATTTACCCGATGAATGCTGAGTGGCTGCCTGTAGGTTGCTGGTAGGTTTCCCTCAATGACAACACCATAATTTCTCATTAGAGTGTAGAATGCCAACAATCTCCCCCTTTGGCATTGATGACAACACTCATGAGAAAAAATAAAAAATCTGTCCCAAAAAGTCATGGGCACAGATAATACAGGTGCAAATATTGCTGGTTGAGGATGAAGAAGAGGATGAAGAATGGAATTGTTCACAAGGTCACCTTGTAGCAGCCTATTAGGGATGGATTTGTCAATTTGAGGGGCAAGCGTGCCCCTTGGGTGATGAGTTTGACTACAAGCCTTTTGGCATCATGGTTGATGAATTTCTCCATCATGCCTTGGTTATAAGGGTCATTCATGAATGTTTGGACATGTGGAGAGAGGTCAAGTTGATCAACAATTTGTTCCTCTTGATGTGGTAGATCTTGATTGTAGAGGATTTTAGTATTGGGCATTCCAAAGTCTTCAGCTGCCATTTTCACCCTTTGAGCACGAGCTAAGACCATACACATGTGACCTTAGGAAGTGAAGATTGATGTGAGAAAAAGTGATGATTAGACTTAAAAATTTTTTGATGTTGATTTGATTCAGATTGAAATTAATTTGGATAGGGTCCTTTGATTAGGACAAGATTGATTGGGTTCAGATGACACCTTAGATGATGTGGAATTAATGTGAGCCACAAATGAGGTGACAACTAGGCTAAGTGCAATTTAGACCTTAGGATTAGGATTAATTGATTATACCTTCTCCTACATGGGATGAACTTGTGTTCCCAAGCAAAATAGGGCCAAAGGATTAGGGTTTTGATCAACCCAAATGATTAAGCAAGGGTACTTGGGGTAGATTCTTTCCCAACCACAAAAGCCAAATGATGATTTATTTAAGATAAGGTCTAAATTAAACTTTCACAAATATGTGAACCTTTGGATGAGGTTGATTTGTTTGATTGATTGATTAGGATAAAAAATGATTGTTTGATGAGGGATTGATTGAATTTGATTATGATAAGTCCCTAGAAGATGATTGAATGATGAATGTGTGAGCAAAAGAAATGGATTATGGAAAAGAAGGTGTGGTGAAAGGGAAAGGTTGCCCTAGGATGACTCAATAGGTGATGGGATTCCCAGGAAGGTAGAACAATTTAATACAACTTCTCCTATTAATAGATTGTGAAAGATGTGGCCTTTGTTGAAAAGAACGTTCTCTTAGAGATTCTTCATCAAACTCATCATTGCAACTACAAAGGTAATCACAGAAGCGATGCAAAAAGGTTCTATGTTTCAACAAGAGTTTGCAATTGATATATATATGAACTTGTTACGCTTGAGGGTTTACTTCAAACTAGGCTTATTCTTCTTGACTTGACAACGAATTGACCTCTTGGGATGCTCGGTTGATGTAGGCATGAAGGGAATTAGTGGATTGGGAAATGATTTGGACTTTATGCAAATTTGGATGGTTGTCAAATGTTTGGGAAATGTTTGGAGGTTGGTGATTGTCAACTAATCTTGGCATGAATATATCAAGCAAAGCATACACATTGGCCAAGTGTAACGCTTCAATAATTGAGTGTAAAAGTAATGGGGCCCTAGATTAGCCCAAATAGATTTTACAAGTTTTGCACAAATTAAGACACAATTTTAAAACATATGACCTAAGGCTGGAAAGTGGAAACCACTTGATAGGCCTCTCGCACAAGTGATACCTCACTCAGGTGGACAAATAGAGACTTTGGTAGCACTAGCCCCCCCTTATAGTGCACTCACTTCTTGGGCATACCAGATTCTCTTACCCCAAAGATCTGAGGATCTATGATATGGTGAATTTATGTCTCATCCTAAGTGGGTACATGAGAGGTAACTTTGGGGTATGATCTGTATCCCTTGCATTATCAAATGTAGGATTTTGGCTACTAAAACTGGTGTCTAGTATAATTTTTGAGGGATCACCAATCCAATGATGGATTCTCGAAGCAAGCCACTTAAGGCTCTAACTGAGCTTATCAGTGTAGGGATGGCCCCCACATACATCGAATACACTCAGCACCTCAGCTGCCTAACCAACTTATTTATATAGCAGCTCAAAAAAATCAACTCAAGATCACACTGGGAGAGTTGATATCCTCAACGTGTCCCAATTCGAAGTATTCTTGTAGGGTGATGAAATCCCCAATGAAAAATACCCCTCTCTATAAAATAAAAAGTGGGTGTTGTTGATTGCTCTTTCCCTTAGACCCAAGATCCGCGAAGGCAAGGGGAGAGGATAGTCAAACACAACGGCGGGTCCACCCAGAGAAGTGTGCAAGCGCACAAGACATGGAAGACACTTGTAAATTTTAATCCCACATGTATATGTTTTCTACACTAAAAAAAATGCAAAAAAACAAACTATACTAGTGGTAAAAATTAACTTTGACAAGTGGTGTTGCAATGAAAACTGTTAGTAGTTTGATATTAAGGCCTTGGACAAATGAGAAACCTACAAAAACTAAAAAATTGGATCAGTAACACATAAATACTAAGGTAGCAGGATAGGCATAGATGCCAAAACGCTTGCGCAGATGTTGAAGAGTCTACGCGTAGCCTATCAGACAAAAAGTGGGAAAAATTGACAAAATAAAAAATAAAAAATTTGAATTCAAAAATTGTCACAGTGCAGATGTTGATCCTGAGCGCAGATGTTAAGCATTTGCGTAGACGTCAAAGTAGAGGAAATTAAATGCCGAAAGCTACTTGAAATTTGAAATTTGAAATTCAAAACTTAAGAAGGCTTTTCTACCATAGCGCAGGCATTGAAGCAGTGCACAAACATTGATGCGTCTGTGCAAGTGCTGATGCGCTAAAAGATTGAAAGACCTAATTAATTTGGTCAAAAGATTACCAAAATAGAAAAGTAAACTAACAATCTAACTTGTTTTTTTTTGTTCTTTTTAACCCTTTTGTGATGTTTTTGTTTTTTTTAATCTTATAAAGAAAACAATAAACTTAATTTTAAACTCTAAAATAAAGTGTCAACAGACACTAGATGGAAACGTCGAAGGACAATGCATGCGTTGAAGCACCAAAAACCTGCAAAAGGCGGTTATCAAATTTGAAATTTTATCGCATATGTAGTTTCTTTGCGAAGGTGTTGAACCAACAAAGAGGATACGTTGGTTTGCAGGCACATGCATCGAACCAGGACCTACAAACTAAAAATCACAAAAAATCAAAATTTTGATTAGAAATTAGGGACGTGGGTCCCACTGGGCGTGCCAAAATGAAGAGGGGAGAACATGTAAGGTCAGATTCAATGGTTAAATATAAAAATTAACATCCAAAATGCAAAGAAAACCATTTTATACCTTACTAGTCACCTTCTCCTTTGGATTGAGCAAGTGATGAAGTGGAATGTACCCTTGAATCCACTTGATTTGGATGTGTTCCTTGTTGATATGTGGTTTCTCTCCAATGCACAACAAATTGTATAGAGGGATAGAGGTAAATGGATGAATGCTAATAGATGGAGGGTATGAGTATGGAAGCTAAGTTATTATGATGCTATTTGACTATAGTGATGATGCTTGAAAGGAAATTCTAAGACTATTATGGAAACATAAAATTATTTGAGCATGAGATGAATAATGAAGGGGAGGAGACCTCAATTTATAGATTTGAAGGGAGAGGAATGAATAGTCAAGATTGAAGATGAATGAAGGGTGGAGATTGAAGAAGAGGAGGCACATGGATTGAGAGGACATGGTGTGGAGACCAAGAGATTTGCCATAAAAGGCATTTTTTGTCTCCACACTCCACAAAGTGTATGGGGAAGAGATCCTCAAGTACCTTGGGGAAGTAAAAGAGAATTAAAAATTCCTTGGGAGAGGACAAGGGGATTAAAATTTCCCAAAATGGATTGCATGGGGAAAGGAAATGGGAAAAGGAATTAAAATTTTCTTGGGAAGGTGAGAGACATAGGAGAATGTGAGATTTTGAAATCCTTGAAATGACCCAATTAGGCACATTTAAGATTGGAAGTGGAGGGGACAAGAGGATTTAGCCATTTACGGCTATTGGTTGACTTGGTCACTAATCATGGGGATTAGCCACTAGCAAATGATTAATGGAGGTGATTATGTGGGATAATAGAAGATTAGAAGACAATTAAGATTTGTAGGAGGATTTGACAAGAGGAGAGAGAATGAGTGGAGGAATCAAAAAGAAGGAAATAATGCTAAGTGGGTTTCTAGAAGAATTAATTAGGTTAAATGTGAATTAGGAAAAGTGATTTGTAGGAATAACATTATTTAGTTAATTAATTTGAATTAATTAGTTAAAGGGAATTTTAGAAGAATTAATTAATTTTGAGGACTTCATAAGAATAGGGGATAATTGATTTATTTAATAAATCAATTATTGGATTATAGTGACATGATTAATTAAAATAAATTTAATTAATTCTGAGAAGAATAAATGGGATGATAATTAAATAAATTAATTATGTAGAAAGGATAAACTAATTAAATATTTAATTTAATTAATTTTAGACATCTACAAGGTGGACTAAATAACTTAAAAAATGAACTCTTAGAAAAATGAGTGAATTTGAAAAAGATTCATAGGGGTTGTCCAATTTTTGCTTCAAAATATAAAATAAGGATAACAAACTGCTTGCATGAATGAGTTATTTTAGTGCATGAGAGATTTAGGAGTTATTTACATGCATAGAATAGTCAACCAATTATATGAATGCTTGAAGTGGGCTTGATTAATGAGTGAGATTGAGAGTAAGCCCAATTGAAATGATGAGACTTGGTAGTTGTAGACACTTAAATTTGACTGATTAATTTAATTAGATTGAATTTCATTAGTCATTTGTATTAATTAAATAATCCAATTTTTTTAATTAAATATAGCATCCCGTTTGGCTAAATTAATTTAATTAATAAAGACGTCCCATTAATTGATTAACCTTTTAATTAATTAATTCCCCTTAAACCCTTCTTCTATTAAATAAAATAACATAATTATTTAATTTAGTTCATGTCACCCTTTTCTTCTTTTATTTAAATTTAATTAATTCAAATAATCCATTTTAGTCACGTCTCCTAACCTAAACCCCCATCTAACCCTTTTCCTAAGTCTAACCCATGGGTTCTAACTAACCCTATCCATGTAACCAACCTCATCCTTTCTAACCTCCCCCCACACATGTGTCCACATTCCTAAATATCTTTAATATTTGGAAAATATATTTTAATTTTGGGTGGCCACCTCCCACAATTGACATGTGTCTTTAAGGACACATGCGACTCCCCTCCTTGACACTTGTCTTTTCCAAAGACACTTGTCATTTCTTGTTGAGCTTTGATGACAAGTGTTGAATCCCATTCCACATGACACTTTGAGGCATGCCACTTGTCCTCTTTGAGGACAAGTGTCTCATTTTCAAATCCTCTCATCTCCCATCCAATTTCTATTTAAACCTTCCCATTTCTATGCATATCATCCACTTTTTCATACTCATACCCTCATAATGCCAAAATAATTCCTCACCTTGCACATCCATTATTCATCCACCACATCTTGCATCAATCATCATGGAGCCAAATCGAGAATCCGCAACATCATGAGAACACATCAAATCAAAGAACTATAAAATTGAAGCTGATTTTGGTTTGCATTTGGTTCATTTCATTTGTTATTTCCAATTCCATTTTCATAATGCTCTTATCTTGAGTGTTTGATGTAATTTTGTGTTTTCTTTGGTTGATTAGTTTAGATTTCAATCTTTTGTATTTTGCGCATGATTGTCACTCACACATTTTTGGCACACTCGATTTTCCCCCTCCATGGGTCATTTTAATGTTCTTTTATTGTTTTAGTGATTTTTGATTGCAAATTTTTGATACTTGGTGGCAAAAATGTGTTTTTAGAGGTCGAATTCTTCTATGATGGAGGTCATTTCATCACCGAGATGAGTTTTGTAGTCCAACAGGCTCGTGGCCAACTACAATAGGTTCGCTACCAACTTCAGTGAGAAAATTCTCGCCATTTCGTCTACAGGTATAAATTTTTTGATGTTTTTCGTACTCTCATGCATTTGACCTGATGATTTAATTTCTCGATATTTTTTCTCTTGGGTTTGTTTATTTGTCATTTTGAAGTTTTAGTAGTATAGAGGGTTTGCAGGTAATTCCAACAGGTTCACTGTTTAGGCATTCTATCTTTGTTAGGCCTTTTAAAACTACATGTTTCATTTCATACTTTAGCGGGTTCACAACAAACTATAACGAGTTTGTAGTTACGTATAGTGGGTTCCTTGTTGAAGTTGTAAGGAAAGAAAGTGCGCAAATATGCTTCTCTAATGTCAATTTGTAGGGGAAAACATGATAGTGTTTACAAATTTTCAACTTTTACAGGATACGACACAAGCATGAGCATAAACAATTAAACAAAACAGAGATAGAACACACAAAGTTAACATGGGAAAACCCTTTCGGGAGAAAAACCCACCACCAATAGAAATTAACTTTATTAACAGTATGTCAAATACAATAAAGTCCAGTCTGTAGAATTCCTTCACTTTGTCAAACAATCATTCCAGACAAAGAAAAAGCCGGGTCAATTACAGTAAAAAAATGCTCAACAACTATTATAGTTCATCAACCTTACATTGGTTTGCATTTTTCTTCTAATACCATACAGGTCAACCGTTACACCTGCGCGAGATGGTTGAGAAGTCAAACTGTCCCTATCAGTTTGAGTTCATGGAAAACCATTTATCCCACATGCATCTGAAAGTCGGGTCAGTGCGTATTCATATACATTGACATGAACTTCTAATGTGACCATGAGCTCATCTTTTGGACTTTGGTTCAAAGCGAGCATCCGTGGTTGGTCTCTACTCCATCGGCTATTGGACAGACCACAAATACGTTGCTCCGATCTCCTGATGAATGAGTAGATGACTCCACTAAAGCGGCTCCAAAATAGGTCGGCTCCATTGTCTCATCAGAATAACACTCCAACAGATAGTCCCAAGCTCCCGATGATCCCCGATTGCCGAAGACGACTCCATCGGGTCATCAACAAGACAACCAAACTAGTTACCCTGATCTCTGATAACACTGAAGTCGACCAAAGTGGATCCATCAGGTAATCGACATAGCAATTAACAGGCTCCTTCGATAGCCGATGACATCCCAATCACTGAAGGCAACTTCATCAGGTCATCAGTATAATGACCAAACAACTATCTCGATAGCCGATGCTACCTGATGACCGATTCTGACTTTGTCGGGTCATCAGGATGAAATCAAAACTACTTCTCTGAGAACCCAAAGAAAGAGGAGACATTGGCAAAGGTTATACCGATAGATGTTCCATCGGGATAGGTTACTCTGATCAGCCCGATCAAAAAATAGTACAATGTCAAGTGAATTTGAGGCACACATTTCCAACAAACTCCCACTTGACGAGGAATTCACTGGACGATTACCATTTCAGATGCTACTAAGAATCATGGGTATCAAGACCCACAAAATTAGAACAACACCTAAACTTGTGAGTTCTCACCGGTTTTGTCAAGGCATCTGCAACATTTTCCAGAGTGTATACCTTGTTAAGAATAACTTTTCCATCTTCCACCATGTCACGAACAAAGTGATACTGAACATCAATATGCTTCGATCTGGCATGGAAAGTAGGATTCTTTTCTAGACATATAGCACTCTGACTGTCACTCCAAATTTCAACCCGCCCTACATCAAAACCAATATTTGAGATCAAACGCCTAAGCCAGACAACTTCTTTACAAGCATGTGTGGCCGCCATGTATTCTGCCTTTGTAGTAGACAAAGTGACTACAGGTTGCCGCTTGCTCATCCAACTAATTGCACCACTATTCAAGACAAAGATATATCCACTGGTGGATCTCCTGATGTCAATGTCTCCTACCCAATTAGAATCCACATATCCACAAATTCTTAGAGTCCTCTTTGAATCAAATAAATTACCATGATAACACAAGGCAAAGTTTGAAGTTCCCTTCAGATATATGAAAACTCTCTTTACAACATCCCAATGCAGTCTTCTTGGGTTTGACAT
Organism: Cryptomeria japonica; assembly: GCF_030272615.1. Taxonomy (NCBI): domain Eukaryota; kingdom Viridiplantae; phylum Streptophyta; class Pinopsida; order Cupressales; family Cupressaceae; genus Cryptomeria; species Cryptomeria japonica. The sequence goes on along the minus strand of NC_081411.1, from coordinate 589,886,733 downwards.
AAATCTACTTAGTACTCCCAGTGGTTGGGCAATGTCTGGCCTTGTACAGACCATATCATACATCAAACTACCAATAGCACTTGCATAAGGGGTGTTCTTCATGTCAACAATCTCTTTTGGATATTTCGGATTGTCAAGTACAAACAACTTAGTTCCCTACAAGATGGGAACAACCTGTGATTTATAGTCAGACATATGAAACCTGTCAAGAACATTGGTTATATATTTTCTCTGGTTGAGCCAAAGTTTCCTCTTAGATCTATCCCTTTTGATCTCCATTCCCAGAATGTAATTTGCTTCTCCTAAATCCTTCATCTCAAATTTTATAGATAGCTAAGATTTTAAAACTCAGATCATACCTTTTGTATTTCCTATGACCAACATGTCGTCTACATACAAAGCTATGATAATAATATTATCACCTTCAATTTTGTAGTAAACACAATGATCAACTTTTGACCTCACAAATCCCAAGGACAAAACAAACGTATCATACATTTGATTCCACATTTTGGGAGACTGTTTCAAACCTTACAGAGACTTCTTGAGTCTGCATACAAATGTTCTTTACCTTTTTCCACAAAGTGCTCAGGCTGAGACATATAAATTTCTTCTTCAAGATCACCATGAAGAAATGTTGTCTTTACATCCATCTGCTCAATATCCCAATCATATGCTGCTGCAAGTGACAAGATAAATCTGATAGATGTCAGCTTAGCCACAAGAGAGAAGATCTCTCCATAGTCAATACCTTCCTTTTGAGAATACCCCTTTGCAACCAATATTGCTTTGTATGTGTCAATGCTACCATCTGAACCATACTTCTTTTTGAATACCCATTTGCAACCTACAGGCTTTCTGCCTTTAGGCAATGGCACCGAATCTCAAGTTCCATTTTTATCCAATGATGACATTTCATCATTCATGGCTTCCAACCAGTAATTTGAATCAGGCATCTTAATAGCTTCTTTGATAGTCCTAGGCTCATCAATATTTCCAAGTAAAGCATAAGCATAATTAACATTCAACATAGAGTGATGGTACTTATTAGGTGTATACCTATCAGGTTGCCGCCTCTCTCGAGTAGATCTTCTCAACTCTGGTGTTGAGGCTTCTTGAGGTTCAACAAGAGGCTCATCATCATGTTATTCTTTAGAACTACTTGAACTCTCCTCATCTTCAGGTATCTCTGGAGATTCTTCCTTAGCTGGAGGAATTTCAACCTCAACTTCTCCTTTCTTTCCTAAGTTGTGATCTAGTGACATAGGTTTCAGCTCATGAAAAATCACACTTCTGCTGTACATAACCTTACAAGTCACTGGATTCCAAAGTTTGTATCCTTTCACACCAACTCCATAGCCAATGAAGATACATTTCACAACTTTGTTATCCAATTTAGATCTATTAATATCAAGCACATGAGCATATGCCTCTGCACCAAAAACATGAAGGTGCCTTAAAGAAGGTTTCTTACCAAACCATGCTTCCATAGGTGTTTTGTCAACCAATGCTGAAGTAGGAGAATGATTTAGCAGGTAACATGCTGTAGCAACTGCTTCAGCCCAAAACTTTTGTTCCAGTCCAGCTCTGCTCAACATGCTTCTTGCTTTCTCCATTAGAGACCGATTCAACCTTTCAACAACTCCATTTTGTTGTGGAGTGTAAGGTACAATCTTATGTCTCTTAATCCCATGATCAATGCAATACTTGTCAAAATCTGCACTACAGTATTCACAACCATTATCTATTCTTAAACATTTAATCCTTCTCCCAGTCTGATTTTCAACAAGGTTCTTAAACTCCTTAAACCGACTGAATACTTCTGATTTACTTTTAAGAAAGTATACATAAGCCCTTCTAGAATAATCATCTACAAACGATACATAGTATCTCAACTTAGACATAGAAGGAACATCTACTGGACCAAACACATCAGAGCAAACATAATCCAGAATACCAAAAGATTTATGAGAACTAGAATAAAACTGAACACATTTATGTTTTCCATATATGCAATGTTCGCAGAAATTGAACTCAAAACTATAATTATCTAGACCTTCAACTAGACTCATATTCTTCAAGGCTTTTAAACCTTTTTCAACTATGTGGCCTAACCTATTATGCCAGAGCATTGTTTTCTCAACAGGAAGTTTAGCTTCCAATGAATTAGCATTATGCATCATTACAGTTGTCTTAATAGACTTTTTCAGAGATTTCATTACAACATATAGGTTCAACATTTAACTTATACAATGTACCAATGTGATCACCCTTTGCCAAAACAATGGAACCCCTAGTCATCTTGCAACCACCAGATACAAAAGTAACTTGTACTCTAGCATCATTAAGTTTACTTACAGAGAGAAGGTTTCTTGCTAAACCTGGTATATGAAGAACTCCATTGATCCCCTTCACTCTACCATTTGGGAATTGAATTTAATTCTGCCTCTTCCTACAATATCCAATGGAGAATCACTAGCCAAGTATACCTTTTCACCAACATATGGTTCATACTTCGAGAACCACTCCTTGTGGGAGATCATGTGAAAAGATGTGCCAAAATCAACTAACCAGGTGTCATCTGAGGTAGGCACTGCCAAGGCTGCTACAAATGTATCTGCATCACTATGAGAAGATTCAGTGTTAGAATTCTTCTTCTTCTTCTTCTCCTCCTTGCAATCCTTTTGGATATGCCCTTTTTGTCCACAGTTCCAACACTTCACCTTGGATTTCTTTTCTAGAGGTTTTTTTCTCTCTTGAGACTTGGACTTGAACTTATTTCCTTTCTTCTTGTCTTTGTCCTTCGGTCTACCTCCAACAGAGAGTGCATCTTTTGTCGCCTTAGAAGACTTCTTTCCTATTTCTTTTGACAAAAGAGTATTAACCACAGTATCCATCTTGAACTGGGTCGTAGTACTATCGATAGCCATCACTAAGTGTTCCCAAGAGTTAGGCAATGAACACAACAAAAACATGCAACGTTCTTCTTCCTGGATGGACACACCAACAAAAAATTAACTATACAAGAACCATGTTGAATGCTTTCAAATGGTCTGCCAAAGATGTTCCTGCATCCATCTTCAGAGAGTACAACTTCTTCCTTAAGAAAAGTTTATTCACCAGGGACTTGCCTTGATAAATGTCACCCAACCTCTTCCACAAGTCACTCATAGTCTTCTCCTCATGAATGTTCAACAAAACATAATCAACAAGACATAATCTGATTAGTCCCCTTTCCTTTTGGTCGGCTAAGTCCCTATCCTCTTACCTCATGCCTATAGGTTTCTTCCTAGACATAGAAATCTAGAGATCTCGATCAACCAACAAATCCTCCATCTTGAGTTTCCCTAACTCGACCCATTGAACTTCTCCATGTCTACGCATCCAGAAGTGCTCGCCATCTCAACCTATAAAACAAACAAGTAGACACTCTGCAAGATCTCCCATTGAAAAAGAACTGACATAAAAAACCAATCATACCCAACAAGGATAACATAACTTGGCCAGGCTCTGATACCACTTATAAGGAAAGCAAGTGCTACGCTTCCCTAATGTCAATTTGCAGGGGAAAATAGGATAGTGTTTACAAATTTTCAGATTTTACAGGATATGACACAAGCATGAGCATAAAAAATTAAACAACACAGAGACAAAACACACAGAGTTAATGTGGGAAAACCCTTTCAGGAGAAAAACCCACCACCAACAAAAATTAACTTTATTAACAGTATGTCAAATACAATAAAGTCTAGTCTGCAAACTTCCTTCACTTTGTCGAACAATCATTCCAGATAAAGCAAAACTCGAGTCAATTACAGTCACAAGACACTCAATAGATATTACAGTTCGTCAACCTTACATTGGTTTGCATTTTGCTTCTAATACCATACAGGTCGATCGTTACACCTGCGTGAGATGATTGAGAAGTTGAACTGTCCCTATCGGTTTGAATTCATGGAAAACCATTTATCCCACATGCATCCAAAAGTCAAGTCAGTGTGTATTCATATACACTGGTAGGAACTTCTAATATGACCATGAGCTTATCTTTTGGACTTTGGTTCGAAGCGAGCATCCACGGTCGGTCACTACTCCATCGGACATCAGACAGACCACAAATACATTGCTCCGATCTCCCGATGAGCCAGTAGACGACTCCACTAAAGTGGCTTGAAAATAGGTTGACTCCATTGGCTCATTAGAATAACACTCCAATAGATAGACCCAAGCTCCCGATGATCCCTGATCGCCGAAGGCGACTCCATCGGGTCATCGGAAAGACAAACAAACTAGTTACCTCGATCTCCGATAACACCGAAGTTGACCAAAGTGGATCCATTGGGTAATCGACATAGCAATCACTAGGCTCCTCCGATAGACGATGACATCTTGATAACCAAAGGTGACTTCATCGAGTAATCAGTATAACAAAAGAACAACTATCCCGATAGCTGATGCTACCCGATGACCAAAGACGACTTCGTCAGGTCATTAGGATGAAATCAAAACTACTTCTCCGAGCACCCAAAGAAAGAGGATACATTGGCAAAGGTTATACCGATAGATGTTCCATCAGGATTGGTTACTCTGATCAACCCAATAAAAAAATAGCACAATGTCAAGTGAATTTAAGACACATATTTCCAACAAAAGTCCTATCTTTGTTAGGTTCCTAGCACTACTTTTTACATTTTATACCATGGCGGGTTTGCATCTAAGTGCGACTTGTTTGTAGTTTACTAGGGTGGGTTTTCTTTGTTAGGCTTGGGTTAATCATTTTTGTTGTCGGGTCTGTGAGGTCAAGTCCCATACTATAGCTAGTTTGCTGCCTACTATAGCAGGTTTGAGTCCTAGTATGGTGGGTTTGTAGTTTATTGTGGTAGGTTTGTAGTCTGTCTGTGTAGTCGAATGGGGTTGCACTGTGTTTTAGCTGGTTTGATGTCTCTATTTTTACTGCCTTTTTTACAAAATTTGTATTTGACCAGATTGTTGCTAACTCGCTAACTTTTGGCTATTTGGTTGGATGTTCACTAAGGTTTGTGTAGCTGTAGTGTGTGTCAAAGACCCCATGCTTGTAACAACTAACAATTTATTGCAAGATCATCAAAGTGGTGTGACGTGTTGAAAACATCTTTTTTCCTTAAATGTGATTTAATTTGCATCATGTTTTATTGATTAACTTAGTAGCACACTTCAATTTCATAAAGGAAAAGAACAACTATTTTCCATGCTTGACACACTTATGCATTTGTAGAGTGTACCTATTGCTAACACAAACTATGCTCTCCCTTGACTCTCATGGTCCTGGGTGCAAGAGAAAAGTGTTAGCGATGCCAAGCGTGGTCAAAGAAACACTCTTCTGAAAATAGGGACTCTAACATCATTACTCATTGAATGAAGTGCCTACTATACCACCCACCCAACCTAATTATATCTTGATTTTACTTTTCTAGGTAGAAGGGCATGTCTCCTGAGTAGCCGATAAGGCCCAGTTGAGAGGGAACGACCCAAGCGGTACTCTTTCAGCCTACTATATAAATATTTGTGGTTTTGGTGAAAGAGATAATCACTTGGTGCCACTGTGTTATACTGATGATTTCCCTTAGTATCTACATGCAAAAACCCTCATGATCTTGATGAAAGTCAAATTCCCTTGGTGCTTGTGTGGTAGATGTGTAAAAACCTATGTTCTATAGGCTAGGATATCTCTTAAATGAGCTAGCTACCACATGTATAGCCACCAGTTTACCTTGTAATTTCCCCCACTACGAACCATGTTTTAGTAGCCCCAATCCCTTTTTATTGCTAGTGCAAGAGGTCAGACCTTCGAAGCTAGCCCAATTCATATTGTTCATAGTTGAGACATATGTCCCCCAGTTCATAAGATCTTTGAATCTTTGGGGTATGAGATTTCAGTGTGCTCTATAAGTGTGTGCCATGGTGGGAGAGCCAACACCACCGAAATATCTATCTATCCATTGTTTTTCAATATTTGGAGAAATCTAAGTGGGGATTCAACATATAGTATCACATTTACATCCTAGGATGCATGTCTAATTCTACATTTTGTCTCGTTTATACTTGTGGAACATCTTGGGCTAATCTAGGCCCCCTTTATCTTAGTTATGTCAAACATTGTGTTTTTCATGCTTGATGTGCTTGTGTCACAAATAATCTTTTGCCAAAATTAGTCTAAGTTATCAAACATCACAGTTCACCTGGTCTTAGTTACTACAGTCCTATAATGAGTTTACTTCTTGGTATCGTAGGAATGTCTCTATTTTTGAGCTAGATTGACTTACTTAGCATAGTCATTCATTCCAACTCTCACAGGTTTGCTTCTAGAATCCACAGATTTTATCTTTACTCTGGCAAGTTTGCATTGTGTTTCACCTCATTTCTCAGTTGTCTAGTGTGGCGGGTTCGCACCCAACTCTAGTGAGTTCATGCCCAACTACAACGGGTTCACTGTTCTTGTCACTTGCCATTTCAGTCTTTGAAACTATAACAAGTTGTACCTAGATATAGCGAGTTTGACTCTTATTGTAGTGAGTTAACCTCTTTCTCCAACAGGTTCTCTCTTTTGGTCTCGTTATGTTGCCAAAATTTGTATGTGGCGGGTTTGAACTTTATTTCATCGGGTTCGCTCCTATTTTACTAGGCTAGAATTTGTTGGTTTGTCAATTCATCACCCAATTTTTGCCAGTAGTTGTCTTGGTCATCATTATTTATCTCAAAACAAAATTATTGATTACCTTGTCATCATTCATATTGCATCACGTAGATTTCATCACCATTTGCATGTTCTTTCTAAAGTCAAGGATAATCTTTCTACCTAAAATCAATCTCTCTTTTCCAGCTAAATTGCATTATCAATTAACCATTTCTATTAACCTCATTAATCACTTCATTCTCTCATCTTACACTTCTTTTCATGCTTCAATTCACCAGTTTGAATCTATATAATCCTTCCGATCTGAGTTATCTTAAATTGCAATATAGTCTGCGTATTTTGTGTGATAGTCATTTATCAACTCTTCGACTATATCATGTCTAGAGTTTAATCTTTACTTTCATTGTGATCTTATCACCTCGAGCTAGAGGTTTGACTCACATTGATTTATCTTGTTGCTTGAGTGCATTCACTTGAGTAACTTCAGTGTCGTATTGCTTTCTTTAGACATCGTGCAATTGCAATTTGAGTGCTACTCTTCCAGTCAAGCTGTCTTCAAACTGATCATCACTTCCATCCCCATTGCTTCTTATCAGCTAGATTGAATCAATCAATCAATCCAATCCTTGACTTTAGAGTTTCTATTTCATCACTTATTTCATTTCATGATTCATGATCATCACTACCCAATCTTGATCTTGACAAATTATGGAGCAACAACCTTCTTAGTTTGGATTCAGATTATCTAACCCATAATTGAATCATGATTTGGGTGTCACCCCTATTGTGTCAGGAAATATTCCTATCAGTAATGATCCACTTATTCCAATTGTCCCTAATGATAGAATGGTCAATCAACCTGATGAAAGATACTCCCAAATCATTCTCGTTGACCAATTCCTTTCGAATCCTGATAATGCTCAAATAGTTGAGGAAATCATAGAGTCACAAAAGTCTCATTTTCACTAACATGGTTTCCCAAGGCATGACTATGTCATCACTTGTGACTGCTAGTCCATAGAAACCTCTTCAACAACAGATGCCCTCATAAGAACCCCTGTCATTATTTATGGTCCCACAACAAACCCAACAACCAAGAACACCACCATTGCAAAGTGCCCAACTTGTGTCAATCAAAATACCACCTATGGATACCCTTACATGGTATTATCAACCATTTTATACTAATTTGTCAGGACTTGTACCATCTCCACTCTTAGGAGGGGGTATCTACATGCATCGATTAATGTGACATCCACACAACTTATCACATCACTTCCCTTGATGGCTCAGATGCCCATGACCTCTAGTGTGGTTCACATTACACCATTCCTTAATCCGGTCACTTGATCTATAAACATGTCTTCCGCATAAGCGCTGACTTGGACCATGAGAATGCTAGGCTATCCACCACCATCTGTGATAAAAACTATGACTGGGAGCATGAGTTACACAATACCATCATCATTTGCTGCCCACTTGTGCAGTCCATGCCACAAGTTGTTAGTGGCCCATAATATCAACCACAAATGACATCACAACATGTCATCTTGCAACTGTAATTCATTTACTTTCAAGCACCACCTTCCTCATACGTTGTAACAAATACTCATCAGTTACCGGGTGGTGTTAATTTGAATCCTCCTTTGTGCAATAGTCAATCCAATGTGCATCCTAACTAAATCAGGGGCAGTTATCTTCAAATTGGCACTCCTCAAGTCCAACGATTCCCAAATGTGTAGTAGAAACAACAAAATATCGCTCCACAAAAAAATGTTGTGACGTACTCATAACCACCTTAATATCAACAACAATCACTTGTCCAACTATATGTTTCTATCTATCAAAACCAACCACAAAAGTCAAATTATCTTCATTCACATCAAGTGGAATATCAGGTAGCACATTATCAATTAGCTACACCATCTCCTGATCCTTTTCTAGTGAATACTACATGGGAAAAAATGAAGGCAACTCTTAAAGCCGTACAAGATAACAACTCTGAATGATTTTTCAATTCGACAAACTTTGTCCTTACCCATTTGACAAGTTCATAATGTTAATGCCTTTCCCCCAAACACTTTGAGATGCCAAGATTCAATAAATACAAGGGGAAAGGTGATCCATGGCATCATGTCAAAGAGTTCTTTATGGCTTGTCAGGAGGTGTCACAATGCAACAATTATCTTCTACGACTGTTCCCTAAAAGTATCAGTGGACCTTATTTAGAATGGTTTTCTAATTTTCCATTTGGAACTATCACCACGTTTGCACACTTTTTAGAGTGTTTTGTGGCTCATTATAATTATAATATAGAGAACAATATCTCTATGCTTGACCTGTGTCAAACCAAGCAAAAAGGAGGTGAAAGCCTTTTAGACTATATTCAAAGATGGAGATCCCTCATTGACCGTCTCCAACACATAGTCTTAGACACTCAATTGGTCCTGGTGTTCATTAGAAATCTCCATCCAAATCTCACCTATCATATATGACTAAATTGCATGAGCACTTTCAAGGACATCATGTCTAAGGGGCAGTCAGTAGAACAAGCTTTGATCGATGAAGGAATCATCAAACTCTACAAAGAGTATTCCGATAAGCCTAGTCATGAAAAACAAAGGTATTGGAACAATAACAAGAATGTTGTAGGTGATGGGGTCACTGATTCAAAGATAGTATAAATGATCATGGCTGCAAAGTCAACATCCCCATAGACATATGCTAATCCCCACAACAATCGTATTTCAATCCTTCTCCATTCATGTCAACTCACCACCTCCAGTTTACCAATATCCTCGAGCATAAATAGAAAATTCACAAGCTAATAGGATGAATGTAATCACTGTATCTCAAGCTCCTCCTTGTCAAACTGGTCAAAATAGCCCATGATGCCAATTTATGCCCATGGCGGAACCACTAGATGTAATCTTCAAACGCATGGAACAACATGCCATGGTTGTATATCCTCAAACACAACCATTCAATGAGTCCAATCCTAGGCTTGATTGGTATAAGGATATGAAATACTGTGCCTATTGTCACATTAAGGATCACAATACAAATAAGTGCATGAAGCTCAAACACCTAGTTTAGAACCTCATTGACCAGGGTAAGATCGCCGTTGACCTTGTCATGGGAAAATTGCCCAAGGCTAACCTCGACAAGTAGAAAAACAATCTTACTAAACATCAAGGGGAATCTAGTACATCTAACACCAGTCAAGCCCATACAACCAACACCATTAATTATAATAAAGTGCCATTCAACTATGGTTGTACAATAGGTTGTATCACTCAAGTAGAGGATCATGTCAACATGATTCATGTCACGGGAGCTGACACTCAGTGTACAGTAACCACCAAGAGAGTTCACATGTCATTACTTGGGGTCCTCATGCCTAACACTACCCTAGTAGCATAAATGTCTACACAATATAACATCATTGAACATATAGGGAAAACCTTTGCACAGATCTCCATCCTAGATTTACTAAAAGCCTCACCCACTTATCAGGATACCCTTACATGAACATTGCAAGAGGCTCGTGTCCACAACAATATAGATCCTACATAATTCCAAGCCATGGTAGCACGCTTGTCCTCCATGTACCACCTTATCTTTATGTAATTGATGCCATGGTCCCTAATCCTGATCATATTCATCTGTTAAACATTGAAACCATCATCAAACACTATAAGGTAAAATGGGTAACGATTGATAATGGTTCTGCCTTCAACCTTTGTACATTGAAATTTATTACTCAAGTGGGGTACATTATTGTAGATATGAATAATCAATGCATCAAAATCAAGGCATATGATAGTGCTGAGAGAAGTTCAGTTGAAATGATCAATCTCGCAATTCAGGTGAGCTCGGTAACACAAAGCCCATCGTTCCATGTCGTTGATCTTGACTTGCCATTCAATATCGTCCTTGGTCACCCATGAATCCATGCCATGTAGGCCATCCCTTCCACTTACCATCAATGCCTTAAATTTCCATACCAAGGCTGTGAAATCACAATCCGTGGTGATGCCCAACCATTCAAGTATTGTTGTTCTCTCAAGGCTTCCTCACCATATTCTTGTCATTGTTGTTGGTGCAAAATAATAGATATTCACATAGCATGGTACTCAACTTAGAGACACAAGTTTTCACTGAGCAACTATCCAAACTCCATTACTTTGACTCATCCATCTATCAATCTAAGGACATGTAACTTGAAATGGGACTGCAAAATATATGCACTAAGAGTATCTAGGAACAAGCCTATCTTATTCTAGGAAAATATGAGTGATAGATAAATCTTTGTAGAAAAGGAAATTGCTTTAAAATTATGAATCAGAAAGACAATGCTAACTTCTATTACCAAAAAGTAAACTCTTTTAACTTATGCAAAAATAACTACTCAGCTCCGTCGTGGCTATAGGAACAGATACAATGTAACAATCTATGGCTGCAGGAGCGAATAATGAGCGGATTAATAGAATAAAAATAAGTAAATTGAAGGACAAAGTACATAATAGAAAATTTAATAGAATCCTCACCAAGTGGCCCCCCTTGGGTGAGTCTCCTAAAATGAGGGTTACAACATAAACTAACTCATCGAGCTCACACACCCATATCAAACAGCATAAGTTGCTTCAGAAAATAGATATTATTCTTATTCAAAAACTAGTTCAACAACATAAAATTACTTAATAAAAAATCAAGAGCTAACTATTTAAGGAATGAGAGGGGGATTTATAAAATTCATCCTCCCAACAACTCCCAGAACATTTTCGCTACTTCCCAATATCTAGGTGGAAGATTTTATTTAAACTTTATGAAATATAAGAAAACAAAGACAATTAGGACTCAACCTTTTCTTTGAACATTTGTAGATCTTTCTTATATATCCTCTCACATCTGTCATGACCAAAAACAAAATTCATTAATGGATCAAGACTAATATGCATATTCCTTAATGAATTTTGTTAGCAATGCTTGGGTCATAATAGATCTTTGAAATCTTCTCGCCCTGCTATCCATCCTTTGCCCACATTGCCATGTTGTTATGAATGAAGCCCTGTTCCATCACAAAGATTGTTTCCATGCAACTCCAACACACATATTAGAGAAATAATTCCATCCACTTTTCATGACCACTCATTTGTACACATTTATAAGTCACATAAAAATAGTAAATACTCATAATTGCATTCATAAAGTTCAGGGAATTTTTCAAGATAAAGGTTTCCAACTATAGGTGACATGATTATCAAAATAGGTATATAAGGTTGGCTAAAGTATGTTTATAAAGTCCATCATCAAAATATAAGTCTTACAGATAGAAAAATGTTTATAAAAGAAACATAAAATTATGGCTCATCATACCCCCCAACTATATCATTCTTCAAAGACTGTGCAAATTCCAGAGCTACATTGTCATCATAAGTATGTAATTTCAGAAAATAGTTTAACCAACCACAACCTCTAAATAAAGGTTCACAATCCTGATCATTTAATATTAGACTATGCTGTGTAGGTTCTCTTTTCATCTGAGGACCCCCCAATGACTATAACTATTACTACAAGAAAAACTCTTCTAATATAACTCCAATTATGAAGCTTTCTTCTCCCAAATTCTAGGAGAAAAAATTATATATTAAGAAAAAATTCCCAATTGTAATAGAAAACGTTTTGCAGAAAAATTAAATGAGAGAGCTTTGCACAAACTTAGCTCAGAGAAAATTTAAAATTTTGCTAAAATGGGAATAGACTGAACTTTATTCATTGGTGAGTAAACATTTTTCTAAAATTAACCCAACACTCGACTTGAGTTATCATACCTATTTGATATTAATCCTAATAATGACAATATCTTATATCATACCTAGCCCCCCAACTAAAGTTAGATGCAAGTGTCCACACATGCAGGAAAGTAGGATAGGGGAATGCAATCACAAATATTTATAATTAATGAAATGACATAAATTATGAAACAAAAAGAATATAATCATGAAAGTGATGAAAGTACTTACGTGACTAAAAAATGATTGCAGAGTGCTCACAAGACTATTGTCACGTGTGATGAAAGAGTTATTTTTGAAATGTTCAAATAATGAGTGTGGTTGCGAAACTGAAGTGAAAGATAAGAAATATGTATGAAATGTAAATAACATGGAATGGATCTAAGAAATCAACTCCACATGGACATGGAGTTGTTTATTATGATTAATTATAACTTATGATCACTTAGACAGTGGACCCAAAGGATCACCATCAATGGCTGCAAGAGTGTTGTGTATGTCTTCAAACTATTGCATAAACTCCTCCTTAGTATTGGGTTTGTGGTATAGCTGAAGTTTGTGGCCATTGAATAGCAGTTTGAAGCATGCATTGTCAATAGCTACTAGTTTGATTGCACCATTATCAAATACTTGTTCAATTTCATATGGACCAAGCCATTGTGTTTACAATTTACCTAGGTTGTCTTTAAATTTGGAATCATAAAGTAAAGCCCAGTCACTTGCATGAAAAGTTTTAGTTTTAATATATTTGTCATGCCATTTCATTCTATGCTATTGGATTAAAATTGTATTATGTAATGCTGATTTCCTTAATTTATCCGGCTGATTGAGGTGCAATATTCTATCTTGCTATGCAGTTGTCAAGTCTATACCCAACTCTATTGTAGTACCTATATTTTTGTGCTCAAACTCTACAAGCATGACTGTATGTTTACTATATACCAACTCAAAGGGTGTAAACCCTATAGTTTTTTCCCAAGATATTCTATAGGCCCAGATTGCCTCTGGAAGGTGATTTGCCCAATCTTTCTTATGTATTGCAACTATTTTTGTTAATATGACCTTAAATTCTCTATTAATCACTTCTAATTGGCCATTGGCCTGGGGATGATAGGGTGTATACTTTTTATGCCGGATATTATATTCTTTCACCATAGTAGCAATCAAATTAGATATAAATTGTGCACCTTGATCTGTTACAAGTTCTCTGGGAACTCCATATCTTGTAAATATATCCTCATATAGGAACTATGCAACCTTGTTGTCTCTTGTATGCTTCATTTCTCTTACTTCAACCCATTTGGTAAGGTAGTCTATACAAACTAGGATACATGATTTCCTGTTAGATGGGGGATCAATTGGACCAATAAAGTCCATACCCCATTTGTCAAAAGGGGTGACAACTACCTGTGGATGCAGTGGCATCTCATCTGACCTTGTTGGGCGGCCCATTTACTGACATCTATCAAATTTACTTGTATAGTTGATTGCATCTTTATGGAGAGTAGGCCAATAATACCCTGTATTGAGTATTTTCATTGCTGTTCTTTTGGCTGCAAAATAACCCCCAAAAGTTTCATCATGGAAAACATGAAGAGTGTCATATGTTTCATCTTCCCTTATGCACCTTCTCATCACATTATCTAGTCTCGTGTAAAACAAACATCCATTGAACCAGGTATATGGAAATATTTTCTCAATAAAGATCCTCTTATATTTTGGGGATAAGTATGTAGTCATCTTACTAGTAACCAAATAATTGGCTATATCAGCATACCATGGTATGTGTACAGTGACAGAAAATAGATGTTCATCCGTAAAAGAATCATCTATTATAGGCTCATTAGGCTGATGTGTAGGTCTAGACAAGAAGTCAACCACAACATTTGCTTTACCTGGCTTATCAATGATAGTAATATTAAACTCCCGCATTAGAAGTAACCATCTTACTAGTTTGCTAGAAATAACTAGTTTGTTCATGAGATACCATATTACTGAATGATTAGTATAAACATATACTTGGTACCCTGTGATATAATTCCTGAATTTGTTGAGAGCATATATGACAGCTAACATATTCCTCTTTCTTACAATGTAATTTAATTAAGCTCCTTGCAGATTCTTGCTTATGTAGTAAACTGCATTTTCAATGGCTCCTTCTTTCTTAACAAGAATTACTCCCACAACATGGTCAGAGGCATCAATATAAATATGAAAATGTAGGTTCCATTTAGGTCCTTGGAGGACTGGTGCTTGAGTGAGGACAATTTTAAGCTTTTGAAATGCTTTATCACATGCTGGTGTCCATTGAAAGTCCACATCCTTTAATAAGAGACCATAGAAAGGACTTGCAATGGTACTAATTTTTTTGACATATCTCCTATAATAACCAACACGTCCCAAAAAACTACGCACATCTCTTCGCTTTTTGGGATTGAAAGAGTTTGAATTACCTTAATTTTATCAAGATCTACTTGAATTCCTTTAGCGGAGATATAATGACCTAAGACCACTCCTTCTTGCATCATGAGAAAACATTTCTCACTATTGATAGAAAGATTATGATCTTGAATTCTTTGTATAACTTTAGATAGATTATAAAATGCCTCCTAAAACTCATCACCATTTGTGGTGAAGTTATCCATATAGATCTCCATGCAATTGTCTGAGATATTTGCAAAAATGCTTAAAACTACTCTTTGAAATGTTGTTGGAGCGTTACATAGTCCAAATAGAAGTACATAGTAGGAATAGGTTCCCCATGGATAGGTGAAGGTGGTTTTGTCATGGTCCTCAGGTGCAATTTTAATTTGATTATAACCACCAAACCCATCAAGAAATGAAAAGTATTTCTTTCTTGCCAGAGAATCTAGTACCTGATCAATGAAAGGAAGTGGGAAATGATCCTTCTTGGTAGCCTTATTCAATTCTCTATAGTCTACACATACCCTCCATTTTCCATTCTTCTTTGGAAGAATTACCAAAGGTGAGACCCATTGACTGTTTGAGATGGGGTAGATAAATCCTTCATCTAGTAGCTTTTGTAATTCAGTCTTGACAATTTCCCTAAGAGCTGGATTAATTTTTCTCTAAGGCTGCCTGATTGGTTTAGTAATCTCTTGGATATAGATCCTATGATTACACAGTTTAGGATCTAATCCTACCATACCAGTGTAGTCCCAAGAAAATGTAGTCTTCTTTTCTTGTAACAATTCCTTCAATGACTGCTCTTGCTTTGTAGAAAGTTGACTATTTATAATGAGTTGCTTTCTAGGTACTATTTGAATCCATTTAGTCATTTCTTTCATTGAAGATTCATTCATAATAGGTAGCTTCAATTCATGGGGTAGAAAAGTATGAAGAAGTGCTGGAGTAATAAAATCAGATATTGGAAATAGTTCTTTTGATGAATATTCAGAATTGTCAGCAGTACCTTTCATTGTATCCCCTTGTGCACATGTATTATTTAATACTTGCGTGAAGATTTGGTCTTCATCATAGAGCTGGAGAAGAGGATCTCTATCAAGAATCATCAGTTTGACCACAAACTTGGCATCTTCCTAAGGTTCATCACCTAAGTTAGGCCAGATGAAGTGCTCTGATTCCTCATGTGGTTGAGCAGGTGGGTAAAGTGTGAACTTCTTTGTACTATCTCCATTGGAAATAGTCATATATTTAGACCTACACCCAATGTAAGCATCTATAGTAGCCAACCAGGGTCTTCCTAGAATATCTGGATATCCCCCTAAGGTATCCTTAGGAGACAGAATCATAAAATCAACTAGGTACTCCCAAGAGTCAAGAGTTACCACAATGTCTTCTATCATACCATCCGACTTGACTGTAGAACTATCAACTAATTGAAGGAATGTATGAGTAGGTTTAATTTTGGCCAAATTTAGGTTTTGCATTCTTTGGTCATTAAATTGATAGAAGCTCCTAGGTCTATGAGAGCATTTTGAACCATAACCCCATTTATCATTATTGCAACTACTAGGCTACCAGGGTCTGAGTACTTAGGCATGATTACTTTTCCCAGCATAATGCCAGCTAGTTTACCCATGACATGAACTATTGTAGGATCCTTTTTCTTCCTACTAGGTTTCTTCAAACAAGCCTCTCTAATGGCCTTTCTATATATAGGTATATCGTTAATTTCTTGGAAGAGAGGTACCTTAATGGAGACTTTCTTGAGCTGATCTAAGAAATCAAATGTTGGGTCAAGGATAGGCTTTGATTGAGATAATCTTTGAGGAAATGGAGGATCTGGATCCTTAGGTTCATCAGTTGACAAAGATGGAGTAGGTTCAACTAGTTCTTCCTCTTCATTGGTTAACTCTGTGATTACTAGAGTAGCTGGTGATTGCAAAATTTTCCCTGACCTAAGATGAAAATCACTAATATTAACTAAATATGCAGGGTATTGATTAAATTTTGCTAAATATGCAAGTTTTTGCTGTTGCTGTGGTTTATTGTTGGGATTAGGTACAGGCTGTGTAGGTATTTGAGTAGGTCTTGGTGGGGCATTGTCAGGTGGCGTAATAACTGGTTGGATAGGATGTGGATTAGGATTATTAGGCAATTGATGTCCTCTCCAAGGTTGTTTAGACCAATTAGACTGCTAGGGCCGCTAATTTCCTTGAAACGGATGCTAGTTTCCTTGAGGTGGCTACCATTGGGTTTGAGGTTCAAACTAGGAATTTGGTTGATAGTTCCATTGTGGGTTTCCATAATTACAAAAGTGAGGAGGATATTGATTTTGCCACTGATTACTAGGTGCATATGAATATGGACTATTGAAAGATAAAGCATCAGGTGGCATACCTTGTCTTGGAACCTAGGGTTTCCTTTGAGCTACAAAGAAAATTTGGCATTCATCATCCTCTACTAGTGGAAATTTGGTTGATGGATTTTGTTATCGATGCTGGCTAGCTTCTTGCATCTACACTCCTTTTTCCTCTGTCTGTAATGAGGACAAAATTCAGACAATATTGTTTATGCGACATTGTGCTTCTGTTTGGCCTGAAGAGTGTCAATTTGTGTGGCCATATTGTTGATAATATCTTGTTGAAAATCTTTGAGCAGATTAGTCAACTCCATTCTTGAGGCTCCAGATGTGGCTTTATTTCCTGATGATATATACTTGTATCCTCTGGGCTTTCTTAATACAACTCTTGAATAATTCTGCTAGAGTTGTTGTATGTCACTCCATGTATCTTGAGTAATATCACCTCCTCCCATGAGGTTGAGAGAATCAATAAATTCTTCATTAATTCCCCTTAAAAGACCAAATTTTGGGAATCTTCAGTCAACTGATTATGTTTGGATTTCTTCAAACTGAAGAGAAACCTTCCTACATAATCTTCTAGATACTCCTCATCTTTTTGCTGCATCCTGATTATATCATCTCCCCTCATGCCACTTCCTCTATAGTAGTCCTTGTATTTGTTAATAAATTTTTCTTTCATGGTATCCCAGTTAGTCACAAAGTCTTCTACTAAGGATATAAACCAACAAAGAGCATAATCCTTCAAGGTGGATAGAAACAACTTAAGTCGATGTCTATCTATGGTGTAGTCATAGCTTCTGCATAGGACATCAAATTCAAAGAGAAAGATGTCTAGATCTTCTATAACAAGGCCATAAAAGTGAGGGAGAGTAGTAGGAGGGATGTTTTTTAGATTGACATTGACCCCTTGTGGTGGAATAGGAAATGAGAAGGCTAGGTAAGGAGGTGGGGGTGGATTGTTACCACCACCCCCACCACCACTGCCCATGCCTGCCATATTGCCTTGTTAAATTACTAATGTAGAAAATGAATTTTCTTTAAGTGGTGGTTCAGGTGGTGTAATGTGGTTATCTAGGTCTACAAAGAGTTATACAAAATGATCAAGCTCTAGCTCGGTGTTTCTAGGTGGATCTTCTTCAAAGTAGCCCAGGTTAGGAAGGAATCTCCTAAGGGGATGTCCTCTTCTATGCATAGAGATATTGGAAAATTAACATTAGACCTACATGAATGACATGAATAACTTATTCTACTCTAGGAAGTAAAGTACTACTAATATAATGACTGGACAAGTGAAATCCTATGTTCTCACAAACTTTCAGTTTTTCACCATCCCCAACAATGATGCCAAAAATGTTGGTGCAAAACAATATATATTCACATAGCTTGGTACTCAACTTAGAGACACAAGTTTCCTCTGAGAAGCTATCCAAACTCCATTACTCTGACTCCTTTATCTATCAATTCAAGGACATGTAACTTAAAATGGGATTGCAAAATATATGCACTAAGAGTATCTAGGAACAAGCCTATCTTATTCTAGGCAAATATGAGTGCTAGATAAATCTTTGCAGAAAAGGAAATTACTTTTAAATCATGACTCAGAAAGATAGTGATAACTTCTATTACCAAAATGTAAAATATTTCAACTTATGCAAAAACAACTACTTTGCTCCGCCGTGGCTATAGAATAGACACAGTGTAACAGTCTATGGCTTTAGAAGCGGACAATGAGCATATTAATAGAACAAAACTAAGTAACTTGAAGGATGAAGTACATAATAGAAAATTAAACAAAATTCTCACCAAGTGGCCCCCCTTGGGCGAGTCTCTTGAAATGAGAGTTACAATAGAAACTAATTGATCGAGCTCACACACCCATATCAAAACACCATAAGTTGCTTCAAAAAATAGATATTCTTCTTATTCAGAAACTAGTTCAACAACATAACATTACTTAATACAAAATCAAGAACTAACTATCTAAGGAATGAGAGAGGGATTTATAACATTCATCCTCCCAACAATTCCCAAAACATTCGCTCCACTTCCCAATATCTAGGTAGAAGCTTTTATTTAAACTTTATGAAATCTAGGAAAACAAAGACAATTAGGAATAAACCCTTTCTTCAAACATTTGTAGATATTTTCTATTTATCCTCTAACATCTATCATGACCAACAACAAAATTCAATAATGGATCGGGACTAATCAACAGATTCCTTAATGAGCTTTTTCAGCAATGCCTGGGTCATAACAGATCTTTAAAATCTTCTTTCCCTGTTGTCCATCCTTTGCCCACGTTGCCATGTTATTATGAATGAAGCCCTATTCCATCACAAAGACTGTTTCCACACAACTGAAACACAAGGATTAGAGAAATCATTCCATCCACATTTCATGACCACTCATTTGTACACATTTACAAGACACATAAAAATAGTAAATACTCATAATTGAATCCTTAAAATTCAGGGTATTTTTCAAGGTAAAATTTTCCAAATATAGGCGATATGATTATCAAAATAGGCATATAAGGCTGGCTAAAATATGTTTATAAAGTCCATCATCAAAACATAAGATTCTTAAAGATAGAAAAATGTCTATAAAAGAAACATAAAATTATGACTCATCAATTGCCTAGGAATCAACATTGGAACTTCCCAAGCCTCTTTTTCATCCTCATACATTGGCCCTAATACCATACTTGCTTCTAAAAAAGAGAAAAATTCCATCTCATCCTCCTCCAAACTCAAGATCAACAACGCTGGTTGTGGTGAATATGCCCTATAGGGTACCTTCATAGTAGGCGCGCTACCTCTATATCTACATGCTCATGGGAAACCTACTAAAAAGTAGAAAAAGAAAGAACACGTTAAAAAATGTGACTCCATCACATTCCAATCCCATGGTAAACTCAACCTTGAGGTCATAGAAGGAGATATTAATCAGTGGCTTTTTAGAGTTGTCTCCGTAGATAATGATACCCATCTCAATCAGTTCAAAGAGAAGTATCCCGTGGCTCACAAATTGGCTACTCATAAATGGGATTATCAAGGAAGAGGGATATGACATGAAGAAAGTGGAATATGAAGACCTATTGATCAAACTCCCAATGTTTGTTATCAAGGGCTTGGTTTTGGACATCCCTCCCATGAAACGTCAACTTTGGTTAGCACTACCATAAAATATTTCAATTGATATCGAAGACATACTTGAGGAGGTTGTTAAATAAGAATACGATGATATAGATGGATCCTCTACCTTTGGTACATCCAACCTATTTGACACATCCATTCCCCTCATTGACCTTCTACTTCACCACCCTAAACTCATTGATTGGGGCCAAACTATTGCACACCTAGACATGTTCCAAAATGATACAACGCTCTTGTAATTCCTAGGGTCAACTGAATGTGCATCAAACTGCCATCCTAAGCATAACACAATGTACAAGTTGGATCCTCAAGGTTACTTTAGGGAAGAGGGTATCCTTAACCACAAAAGCGAAACAAAACTAAAAGATCAAAAGTCTCATGGTGAAAACATTTCTAAGGCACATATAGACCATAAAATAATATAAATAAAGGGTGTATCTTCTGGTGAAAACCTCTTAGAGGCACCAAAATATGAAGACTCCTCTCTTCCCCTCATTGCTACACATGTTCTTAAAAGATCACCAATTCTTATAGATCATACCGAAGAGATAAATTTGGGAACAATGGAAAATCCACATATCACTTATGTAGTTGCCTCTTTATCTGATGATGAATTTCAGATTTTCTTTGAGATCCTTCATAAGTGGCCCATCAACTTTGCATGGTTTTATGTAGATATGCTCGACCTCGATCCTAAACTAGTAGTCCATCACTTGGGAGTAGATCCAAAAGCTAAACTAGTTAAATAAAAACTGTGTAAGATGCATCCCAAAATTGTACTTTTGGTCAAGGCAGAGTTGGAAAAACTATTAGAGGTCAAATTCATTTGATCTATTGATTACTTAGAGTGGATCTCCAATATGGTACCTGATGCTCTACAAAAAGGATTAGAAAAACCTGTGGTAATGCAATACATGCAAGAACACAAGGAACACAAGTTAGTGTTAACAACCAAAGATTATTCTAAACAGGCATATCAAGAGAGATACTAAAAGCAAAATAGTACATTTGACAAAGAAAACAAATGCAACAAGGCATCTCCAAATGCCTTCCACCATGCTTGTGGCTCATCCTCCCTTGTTCCTCTCCTCTCCAAGTTTCCAAATGAGTGTAGCTCTCAACAACTTTTTACACTATGGATGTCTTATGAAGATTTAAGATTGAAATGCTTTAAACTATGCAAATACCAATGTAAACAAAAGCTAAAATGAGAGATTATCTAATTAGCTAGTGTTAAATTTAAGCCAAAAGAGTGAATGTAAATGGTTATACTAAAATACTCTCTCTAAAAATGACTATAAGTTAAATGCATACAATTTTTCAGGATCATAGCTAAAAATACTAGATGCTTGAGGATTTGACAATGAGGAATGTGAGCTCTATTTATAGGTAAAATGGAGCAATGGATGAATGAGATTGAGTAATCTCAACAAGGGTCAGGATTGAATGGTTTAAGATCCATGTGAGGAATTTCAACCCAATCCCAGGATGACAAGTGTCAACATGAGAGGGGTTGAGGGGAGAGGGAAGAAGCATTAAATGCCTGATATGACCTGAGGGTTAACTTGGGAGGTAAGGTTAAGGTTGAGTTGAATGAATAAATTTATTATTCAAAGAATAATGCCTTTATCCAATAGATAAACTCTTGTGAAAGAGTTAGTGAGGATAACCATGGTTAAAGCAATAAATGCTTGAAGAGACCCATGGGTTGAATGAGGGCTGAGTTTAGAGGTAAAGTCTCTAACCATGGGAGAAAGTGGATTTAACCATAAATGGTTATGTAAGAGCCATTAATGGTCATGTAATAGCCAATAGTGGTTTGAAAGACTTTAGGGGTTATCTTGTTGAACACATAAAGCATTAAATGCTTTTCAAAGACTTTGAAGGCTTTGAGAAGTGACTCCAAGTTGCTTAGGAATGTGACAATATTTAGGGGATGGATTAGGATAATTAGGAAGGGGTTAGAAGAGTCTAGAAGGGGATTTAGGATTGCAAGTGGATTTGGTGGGTGAGGGAAAATAGGATTTAAATTTCAGGAGAATGCATGTGGGGGGAATTTAATGATTTAAATAAATGTTTTAATTATTTATTTAAAAGAGGAAAGGGGATTAAATTAAATAAATAGGATTTATTCATTTAATTGATTGTTAATTTGGTTTAATGAATTAATTAAAATAAATTGAATAATTTATTTAATTAATAGGAGAATGTTTGAAGATGAATTAATTAAATGTTAATTTAATTAACTGTTGGCTAGTGGGTTTATTAATCAAATAAATAGCAAATATTCATTTAATTAAGATGGACATATTTATGTGACTACAGTACCTATTTTCAAACCTTATGGTGCTATCAGAGTATGTACAAACTTCAAGGACCTTAATAAAGCATGTACAAAAGATGATTTTCCACTTCCCAATATCGACATTCTTGTTGATTTGACAACGGAACATGAAATGCTTTCTCTAATGGATGAATTTTTTGGATATAACCAAATAAAGATAGAATAATAAGATCAACATAAAATAGACTTTACCACTCTCTAGAGAATTTTTTTTTACTAGGTCATCCCTTTTGGTCTCAAGAATGTAAGCTCCACCTATCAACGTGCCATGACAGTAATTTTTCATGACCTTATACACAAGATAGTGGAAGACTATGTGGATGATATACTAGGTAAATACAAGACAAGAGCAGAGCATCCAACTATCCTCAAGCAGACATTTGAGTGCCTGGCTAAATATAAGTTGCACCTAAACCTTAAAAAGTGTGTGTTTGGAGTTACATCAGGTAATCTCCTAGGATTTATAGTGTCCAGGCGTGGAATTGAAGTTGATTCCAATAAAGTCAAATAAATATTAGAGATGCCTCCTCCTTGAACATTATAAAGTATACGTAGCCTATAAGGAAAGTTATAATCTATTAGATGTTTTATTTGCCAACTTGCGCAAAGTGTCATCCATTTACGTATCTCCTTAGAAAAGGTACAAAATTTAAGTGGGATGCCCAATTCGAGCAAGTGTTTGATAAGATAAAGGAATATATGGCTCATTCTCCCATTCTAATGCTCTTATATATATCAGCTACTCCAACTTATGTGGGGGTACTTCTCACCCAACATGATGATCAAGGAAAATAAATTAATTTATTTCATCAATTGGACCTTGGTAGGTTATGAGATAAATTATTCTCCCATGGAAGAAGCATGTTTAGCTATTGGCTTTTGCTTGCAGAAGCTCCGACACTACATGTTAAGTCATACTATCAAACTCATATGCAAGATTGATCCCCTATAGTACTTGTTATCAAAGACAACAATTACTGGTCATATGGCTAAATGGGTTATGTTTCTCAATGAATTCGACATTTAGTATGTAGACAAAAAGGATATCAAAGGAAAAGTCATTGTAGACCAATTATCCAAGACACCCTTGGTTGATGCTTACCCATTGGTCACAAAATTCCTAGATGAATATGTATGCACTATAACAACACAACCCCTGGAAAAATCTACTTTGAGGGATCTCACACTCACATTAAAGGAGACAATCACCCTAGTACCATGACATACACACATATATTAAAGATGATACCCTTCCATCTAACATATCCCATAACGAATGTTGAAACCTCATCCGCTGTTGTGCCTAATTCACCATTATAGGAGACAATTTGTATTGTCATGGCTATCATGGCATCCTTGCTAGATGTTTATATTTGAACAAAGCTAATCTTGTTATTGAAGAAGTACACGCTAGAACTTGTGGCACTCATTTGAGTGGATATGTTCTTGCCAAATAACTCTTAAGAGTGAGGCATTACTGGCCCACTATGGAACATGATTGTTGTGAATATGTCAAAAAGTGTGTTCCTTGTTAGTGGGAAGGAGACCTAATTCATGTTCCAACTTAGGATTTGTAGCTGATAAAAACACCATGGCCTTTTTCTACATGGGGCTTGGACCTTGTTGGTAAGATACATCCTCCTTCCTCACATGGACACAAGTTTATCATTACAACTATTGAATATTCCACCAAGTGGGTCAAAGCCATCCCTATCACCCTTACCACTGGTGTCCAAGTGTCTAAGTTTATCCTGTATCAAATCATTTGGCGCTATGGAATTCCCTCCACCATCATTACTAACAATGGAACTCCATTTAAAAACTAATATATGCATGACCTTTGTTCCACATTCCACATCCAACATTGTTGGTCTACTCCATATTACCCTCAAGGGAACAACCAAGCTAAGGTAACCAATACAACCCTACTCCATATCCTCAAGAATATTGTCAATGAAACTGGTCATGACTGGCACCTCCATCTGAATCCCACACTTTGGGCTTATTGCATGAGCATCTGAACTCCCACTAGAGCCATCTTGCATTTCCTTGTCTATGGTGCAGAAGTGGTGTTACCATTCGAGGTTGATCTACCATCATTGCACATATCCTTGAGGGAGTTTATTTTTGATGAAGACTACAAAGTGGCAAGGCTAGCTCAGCTTTATCTTCTTGACGAACAAAATTTGAAGGTCTATGATCATTTGTAGATCTATTAAACTCAGCTTAAAAGACAATATTAGAAGAGGGTTTTCCCTCATGAGTTTCAAGTAGGTGATATAGTCCTCTGAGAAAATCCATGAAATCAACAGGACTAAGAGAAGAAAGGAAAGTTTGTAGCTAATTTGTTAGGCCCATATGTGGTAACAACAAAATATGGTTCAGGGGCATATCAGTTATCCACTCTAGAAGGGGAGCCTCTCAATGGCCTCCTCAATATCCTTTACCTGAAAAGATTCTAGATGCCTAGTCCATTGTAGTGTACCTCATATTCAAAATCAGAAAAAAAAAAATTAAAAAAAAAAGGAAAAGAATATAAAAAATAGTAAAGAGAAATAAATTCATCCTATGGTGAAAATCACTCTTGGTGTCGTCAGACATGTGCATATGATGAAAATATGGCAAAAAGTGCTATATGTAAAGGGCATTTCCATTATCTTTTCATCTTTGCATCCACCTTTCCATGGCGTGGTATCTATCGCTACCTATCGTCATTTGAATCTCCATCACATCCATTATTTTTCCATGTGGTATCTCATGTTTCCTGCATCCCCTCATCCATAGCTCACATCCATAAACTCCACCTTGTGCTTCACTTGTCCATAGTTGGTTGTACATATCTTTTCCGGCACTTGGTTCTTCATGCATAGTGTCATGTTCATCTTGTACATTCTCGTTTCATTCTCCTTGGTTACCTTGTTAGTTGTATATAGGAGTGCCTTGTATATAGGTGTCGCTATACATATCGGCATGTCCTTTGAGATCATATCCCATCGAATCATTCTTAAATAATTATCCTTCAACATCTTTGCTATCATGTCTTTATCAAGTCCTTTTTGTTGGTTAGTCTCGTCGATCCCTCATCTAATCATCAGTCTGCACAAAATGTATCCTTCCACTAGTTAGACAACATTATCAATCCTCTTCTATCAGTCATCCTTTGGAAAAATATATCTGAGACACTCATGTTGGATTTGAATCTTTTTGATCTCTGTTTATCATTTTGGATCTCCTTTTGTTTTGTTTCCTCTTGGTTGCCATGATTCTTTATATCATGGTGTGCTAGGAATAATGATGCAATGGGTGTGATCTTGTTGGTTTTGGTTTTGCTTGGCTTTTTTATTTGGATGTTCCTTTCTATACCCTTATGAGGTTTTGACTATCTCATATTTCAATGGGGCATGTCTTTTGCTTGTGGTTTTTCTTTTGCCATTTCCTGCAGTGTTCGTTGTAACTCAGAGTTGTGTCAGATTAACCTCGCGTGTCTATTTATATGTGCCGGTTCATGCATTGGCTGTGAAATTCCACCTTGGTTCCTTATACCCTAGTGACTCATGTACAAGGGTAATCAAAATAAGTGCTCACTACATGGCATCCCATTTCAAAGATTCTCACACTACATGGTCTTTTCATCTGCATTGCATTGCATTTGCCTTATCCTTTTCGATTTCTTGGTCTTAACTTAGAATATGCGCACTTCCCCTAGTTCTTCTGTCCATATCACCATCCTTGACTAATATTTATAGAGTATTTTTTAGCTCATCATCTCACATCTTGCATCACATAGGGGTTAGCACATAATTCATGTATCCATTATGCATCCATACATCCATGTCATCACATAAACATACATATCATATCATAATCATCATCATACCATCACATTCTACATCACAAATCCATCAGTGCATATCATACAACATCATATCATACATCACATCATATATTATAATCATTCATGTAGTCTCATCATATAGTATACATCACATCCTTCATCACAAATATGGTAGTCTCATAGCATGTGCATCCATTCATCATAAGTCATACATCTATGTATCAAAAACATAAAAGTACCATATATACGGACCAATACAATATCCATAATATATATGTGTGTGTGTGTGTGTGTGTGTGTGTGTACATATACATATATGTCTATATATAGACATATATAGATATATATATATATTTATATACATATATGTATATATATATACATATACATATATGTATATATATATACATATACATATATGTATATATATATACATATACATATACATATACATATACATATACACATACATACATATATAAATATACATATACACATATACATATACATATACATATATATATACATATACATATACACATATACATATACATATACATATACATATACATATACATACATACATACATACATACATACATACATACATACATATATGCATATACATAAACATATATATACATATATGTATATATAGATACATACACATATATACATATACATATACATATACATACATACATACATATATATGTATGTATGTATGTATATGTATATGTATATATGTGTATGTATCTATATATACATATATGTATATATATATTTATATATATAGCTATCAAAATGTATATATATATATATTGTTGGCAACAACAATGAAGGAAAATTGAGAGGGGGGGGGGGGGTGAATCAATTTTCTGTATCTATATATACATATATGTATATATATAGCTATCAGAATGTATATATATATATACATACATATATATATATATATACATATATATATATACATATACATATATATATATATATGTATATGTATATATATATATATATATATACATAGACATATATATCTATATGTATATATATACATATACATATACATATATATATGTATATGTATATATATATATGTATATGTACATATACATATACATCTATATATATGTATATGTATATGTATATATATGTATATGTATATGTATATGTATATGTATATGTATATGTATATGTATATGTGTGTATATATATATATATATATATATATATATATTGTTGGCAACAACAATGAAGGAAAATTGAGAGGGGGGGGGTGAATCAATTTTCACTTGATCTACAAACTTAATCACAAAAAAAGATCTGATAAATTGTAGCAATAAAAAAGATATGAAAATTTATAACACAACACACAACACCAAGATTTTGACATGGAAAACCAGGTTAAGGGAAAAACCATGGTGGGAACGTACCCACAATAAGATGATACTCTACAGTAGTATGTGAAAATATTACATTGGGGAATGCACACACATTTAGGCACACTACCTAGAGCTCACTGCTCAAAATATGATAACCCAAAAGGCTACAACCCTCAAGGAAGTCTCATTGACTTACAACAAGATTCAGACTGCAATCTAGAAGGAATGAATTGCAATAATAGCATCTGCAAATGCCTAATGACAGTTCTGGTTAAGCACAATTGTCTACTTTGCAACACCAATCTTTTCTCAATACATCACACTGAAAAATGAATCCTTGATCACACATATACTTCTCTTTGATAATTCAAACACCACCTCTATGTCTAAATTACATGACAATATCACCTATTTATACAATTCATCAACCTTGACAACAAGGTCGGATAAACCCTCAACTCACAATTACAAAATTACATCACACGATAAAAAGATCGACCACCAGACCAATATAATGATATATATGACATAAAATGGTCCTAAAACAAATATCCAAATGCTCAACACCATCAGAAATCATGCCAAGATCAACGGCAACACGCTACACCACCGGAAATCACGCCAAGATCAACTACAACACGCTACACCACTAGGAAAATTGTATAACACGAAGACTATCATTGATTAAAAAAAATCACCAAGAACTTGCACAATGATCAATGTAGATCACCCATACAAATAGGACATAGTTAGGAAACACCACCAAGCACGTTAGAGTCATCAACAACAACTGCACCAACACCACTTATCAAATCTTCATTGATCAACATCTGAACTTCAAGAACACTCAAACAAAAATAACTATCACAAAGAAAGATGACTTGTGGAGTACCAAATCATGAACCATCTGCAATGAAGAAACATAAGACCATCCCAAACAATCTCCCAAAAAATCAGCTCAAGATCTGATCATACTGGAATATACTGGAGGAAATACTGAACTCTATAAAGCACTAATAAGAAAAACAAACTACAAAACCAGATCATATGCTATGATCAATTAAGCTTCCCAGATCATCAAAAACCAATACAAAAGAATATAGTGATATTATAAATACTCCATACACCAAACCATAATCCCAATAAACCAATCTGCAATCACTAGAGCAGGAATATGTTGACATCAATGACAACAACATATCCTAGCAGCAACAATGTCCAACACACACACACACACACACACACACACACACACACACACACACACACACACACACACACACATATACATACACACACACACACACACACACACACACACACACACACACACACACACACACACACACACACACACACACACACACACACACACACACACACACACACACACATATAACTGTTAGAATGTATGAAAAAAATAACATGTACAAGTGTATCAATATATACATTGTATGGTACATCATCTCTAAAAGAATAAAGTACATACAATGAATCAAAGAATGGTGATTACCGTGCATGCTCAAAAAAATGCATGGGGTTTAAAGAATAAATATAATATCTGAATGACTAGATCCTATGTATGGTACATAAAAAATAATCATCTGCATGCATGCTCGATGACATCCTTGGTAGCTAGGGGTGCATCCCTCTTATGTAGGAGCTTGTCCCTCTTAGCCTGTAGCTGGACCCTAGCCTACTCTTCTCTATCCCTCTCTTGATGCAAGTTATCCCTCTTTGCAGTCACTATTTGTAGTCTCTAATCTACTCTGGTGACTGCCTACTCAAGGGACCGAATCTGTGTAGTTGGATTTGGAGGTGCTGTCGACCCCTCTCCCCTATCCTTCCTCCTCTTCTGGTGAGGCTGTATCTATCTCAGAGAGGTCTTTCCTTGTTCCCATCCCTGTGTAGGTACCTATGTGGGTGTGGGTGTATCCACATCCATAGCCTCTTCTCTATCTCCTCTGGCTCCTCCATCTTCTCCAAATCCCTTGGCCCCTACTTCTCCTCCATCTCCTCCTCCCTCTCCTTCTATGGCTACCTTGGCTTTGGTCTTGACCACTGCCTCTGCCACTCTATTAGCCCTCCTCCTGGATAGCTGATACTGTCCAATATTGCCTCACCTATCCCATACTTGCACCATCTTGACATTGAGGGGTGCCAATCCTACCCTTCCCACAACCCCCAACCTATGCTAATCCCACCAAGTCTGATATGTAGTCGTGACCTGTGCATTTGCTGGTCCTTTCTACAGGTCCCATGGTTCTAGGGACAACCATGTCCACTCTTGTATGAGCCTTGTCCCATCCTACAACAAGGGACCAAACTTGGCCACCCTCTCGCCACTAACTCATCAGAATCTGTATTGTGCCTCAGGTACATCATGTACCTGACTGAACTATCTCTATACCTGATTTGGCCTATATCTCTCTATGAAATACTCCCATCTCCCAATGATGTAACTTGTAGTAATCATGTATGGGATATGCCTCAGATCCTTGGGCCAAGTTGCTATAACCATGTATGATCTCCATGTGATCATACTGAGATCCAATCTATTCAAAATCACCCTCCAGTAATCCACATTGTCCATCACCTCATAATGAAGCAGTGCCCCCTAGATGTTGACCAAGGGTTGTGCTGGATCTTACTCCTGTCGACTAACTGGATGTGTGACAATAATGTACTCCCATGCCCACACCTATAGTAATGTCATGTAACTGAAGGTCTGCACTAGGAGATATACAATATCATGGAGCTCCTTGTATAGCTCCACTAGTACCAGTGTCCCCCATGCCATGGGTTGACTACTATCGACTACATCAGTTACTACCTAAATCATGTCCAAAACTATGGATCTACCACCTTGATTTGATAAGATATACCCACTAACAAGGGAACAAACAAAGAAGTATATTCTCCTCTCGGGTGCCACATGTGCTAATGCCTTCTCTAAAGATAGTTGTCCATGATGTAAAGGTACATATATACCTACCAAGAGTGTAATAGCGTCTTCCTGCTCAATACTCTAAGCTATGCCCCTGACTCCTCATATTGGTAGACTGTAAATCAAATACACATCCTTGGCAGTAACTGTGATCTCTCTAGTTGGCAGATGGAAAGTCACCGTCTTGTTCCTCCACTGCTTAATGTGGGTTGTTAGCATGGTCATGTGTGATCTGACGTGGGTAATCTGCACCATGTAGCCTAACCTGATGGCATCGATCTGTGCCCACTATGCGGCACTAAGCTTAGTTCCAATCCATATTACTACTGAGCATCTCTCTTGTCTCACGAGGATGTCCATGCTCCACTGCAAGTCACAAAGCATCTCACCAGTTTTTTTGGTTTCCTTTTTCTTCTAGCCTATCCCCTTCACCTCTTGGTGAATTTCTTGGTCTCCCTTTTCCCCCAAACCCATTGTTGTTTCTTTAACAAACCCTCTCCCTTTACCCCAGTTTGGTGGGTTCGCAAACCTGCCAGACTTCCCATAGCGGGAATGCATTCTTGCTATTTTATTTGCAATCTCACCATCACAAGATTGCATTCTTGCCAATCCCATGCCCTCCTCCTCTTTCCCTACCGAGTTCGCATTCCCTTTGTAGAGGGAGTGCAAACCCGCACTCAGGCCAACCCCTTATAATCCTAGGGGATCTCGCGGTCATGGGATCGTGTTCCTTTGGGACCCTAACACAAACCTTCTGGACATGATCCAGTGGGAACCTATTTCCTAGCCTAAATATCAAGTATAAAGATGGTTTTCAATTCCTACCTTGTGGTCCGGAGCCCAATGTCACCTGACGCTTCTGATTACATACACATGGTGCCTTGGTCATCCCTAATCCACCATCTCCTCCATGCACACTAATAGCTCTCAAATGGACTATATGCTCATAATTATCTCTCAAGAGCTCCAAGTTCTCAATATCTTAGTGCACAAATGATCCCTAATTCCTTCCAAATTTGGTAATATAACGTGCCCAAACTGCCCATTTTGATAGTCTGAGGCCCTCCTAGACCTTTTCTAGCACATCTTCTTCCTATGGTCTCCATTTTAGGTATCGTTTTCACTCCCTGATGCTTTTCCTCATTCCCTTCCTTCTTGTCCACTGAGGAAAATTTTCTTTTGAGATGCCACTCAGGCCCCCGTTTCCCGTGCACCTTCTTGAGGGGGCACCCCTTCCCTTGTCCTTTGTCCATCATCAGTCCAATCTAGGGCATCCTTTTCTCACTCCCTTTTATTCAAGTCGTAAGTGTCTTATTGTCTTTGCACTGATTCTATTCTAGCACGACTGCAAAGGGGGCAAAATGGAGACACTTAAATTTGAATGATTAATTTAATCAAATTGAATTTCCTTAGTCGCTTGTATTAATTAAATAATTTTACTATTTAATTAAATATAGCATCCCATTTGGCTAAATTAATTTAATTAATAAAGCCATGTCCCATTAATTGATTAACGTTTTAATTAATTAATTCCCCTTAAACCCTTCTTCTACTAAATAAAATAATATAATTATTTTAATTAATTCATGTCACCCTTTTCTTATTTTATTTGAATTTAATTAATTCAAGTAATCCATTTTATTCACATGTCTCCTAACTTAAGCCCCCATCTAACCCTTTTCCTAAGCCTAACCCCTGGTTTCTAACTAACCCTATCCACCTAACCAACCTTATTATCTCTAACCTCCCCCCTCACATGTGTGCACATTCCTAAATATCTTTAATATTTGGAAAAGATATTCCAATTTTGGGTGGCCACCTCCCAAAATTGACATGGGTTTTTGAGGACACATGCCACTCCCCTCCTTGACACTTGTCTTTTCCAAAGACACTTGTCATTTCTTGTTGAGCCACTTGTGAGGAGAAGTGTGAAATCTCATTCCACATGGCACCTTGAGGCTTGTCACTTGTCCTCTCTAAGGGCAAGTGTCTCATTTTCAAATCCTCTCATCTCCCATCCAATTTCTATTTAAACCTTCCCTTTTCTATGCATAACATCCCCTTTTTCATACTCGTACTGTCATAATGCCGAAATAATTCCTCACCTTGCACATCCATTATTCATCCATCACATCTTGCATGAATCATCATGGAGTGAAATCGAGCATCCAGAACATCATGATCACACATCAAATCGAAGAACTATCAAATTGAAGTGAATTTTGGTTTGTATTTGGTTCAATTAATTTGTTATTTCCAATTTGGTTTCCATAACGTTCTTATCTTGAGTGCTTGATGGAATTTTGTGTTTGTTTTGGTTGATTAGTTTAGATTGAATTTTTTGCACAATTTTCACTCACACAGTAGTCAAATAATTGAGGTGGTATTTGCTAATTAATTAATTAAATTATTGGTGTACAAGAGGTGGAAATTAATATTAAATTAATTTATTAGTGTATAATGTATGAATAAATAAAGAAATAATTAGATACATATGAATAAATGAATGTATAAATATATGGATAATTAATCTATTAAATTGATGAATTATGATAGCCCAATTTAATTAAATAATTAAAATTTATTTAATTAAATTATCCAACCTTAGGAATCCTAGTTGATGAATAGTGTCAAGGTGACAATGCGTGTCTTAAGTGATGAATGGATGATTAGGTCCTAGGATATATAAATGAATTAATTAGGCGATAAGGTGAATAGGATGGAATTGTGAAGTTGAGGACAACATTAATTAATTGTCTACAAATCCTATATATTGAAAGTGAGTATTTCATATAAAGTGTAGACACATAAATTCAACTCCTTGAATTTATCACCAATTCAAGTTCACCTTAGCCTTTATCCATCTTCTCATAAGAATTAATTAAATAATACATTTAATTAATTATTACTTCCCTTCTTAATTAATTTTAATAATTAATCATGTTCTTTAAACATTCTTCTAAGGTTTGATTAATTTTAATAAGTCAAACCTCACCTTAGCCAAAAATCCTAAATTCCTCTGATCTAGATTAGTTAATTAACTAGTTTTCTTGATTCCTAACCTCATTAGTATTTCTTCTAATTTTAAATTCATCCTAACTAATTAAGTCCACAAGTGACTACTCATCTTAAATTACTTGCGTGCACAAGTCATTTTCCCTCTTTCAACTCATCCTTTGACCAAATATTTTGTTTGGTGCTCTCACATGTGTGAGAGTGTGCTTCCCAAAACACTTTCCCTTTTCTTTTATTTGTCATCTCCCCCCTCTTACACCTCTTTCACTTTGCCACTTTGTTTCCACATGTCATCTCCTTGTTCTTTCCAAGATGTGCTCACATATGTGTGAGCACACCTTTCCCTTTTCCCCATGCCTAGTGTTATTCCCAATGTCTCCACCTTGTGACACTTGTCACAAGGATAGGCCTTCAATCTGACTCAATACCTCTCATGAAATCTTTGACCTCCATGCCACTTTACATTTTGACCGTCCATTCTTCCATAAAAAATCTCTAAATTGGAGCCTTCTCCCTTCACAAATCATCACTTGCCATCCTACCATATTTATGCCAAAATCATCCTAGAATCCTCACATTGCTATGCCGTTTGAGAGCAATCTACATATCCCAAATGGAAGAGAAAATCAAATGGAGTAGGGTGCATCCATTTTGGCTTATCAAGAAGGAAATGAAGGTATAGCTTGCGTTTAGTGTTTGTCTTTGTGTTCAATGCATTAGTTAGCTTTTTATTTTAATTGATTTCATTTTGGCACACCCATTGGGATCCTTGTCCCTTAGTTACTAATCCATATTTGAAGTTTTTAAGAAGTTTTTACGTCTTAGGTAGTAGATCAACACCTGCATCTATACTTTGGCATTTGCATAGTCCAGTGCATGTGCTCCCAAATTGACATCTCCACTAGCATTAAACTAATATTTGTGTTCCAAGATTTGGCTAATATTACAAATTTTAATTAGACTAATGAGTTTTAGTTAACCCCTGCTAATATTTTATGTTTAGAAGGAAATGAAGGTATAGCTTGTGTTTAGTGTTTGTTTTTGTGTTCAATACACTAGCTAGATTTTTATTTTGAATGCTTTCATTTTGGCACACCAGTGGGACCCACATCAGTTAGTTACTAATCAAAATTTTAATCTTTTGTGAAGTTTTAATGTCCTAGGTATGAGATCAAGACTTGCCTTTGCACTTCAACGTTTGCACTGCCATGTTTGTGCTCCTAGATTGACATCCCTAATAGTATTAAACTAATATTCATGACTTGCATGATTTGGCTAATAGTATAGATTTTAATCAAACTAATTAGTTTTAATTGAGCCCTTACTAATATTTTACGTTTCTCACAGGTTTTATTGTGCCTCACAAGTTTGTTTGTATGTTTTTTAATGTGGTTTAGGTATTTTAGCTAAGTTGTTGCAAGCCTGCAGATCAACATATGTGTCTACAGATTGACGTCTTCATTTATCAACATCTGCACCTGTACTTTGGCATCTCTATGCTTGCAAATCTAACTTTTTTTTTTTTTTTTCTATTTTTTTGCAATTATTTATCTTTTTAGTTTTGTTGGTTCTATAAAGAAAAATAAAAAAGAAGAAAGAAAAAAAAAATATTAGAAAATTGAAAACTATAGGAAATGTTAGTTTTGTTCAAGTGTATGTCTACTTAAGTTAAATCTGTTAGTTTGTTTAATTTTAGCAAATTGATGTTTGCGATTGTAAATCGACATCTATGTTAATCGGTGTCTGTACTATTCTTAGTAGTTTTATTTTTTATTTTTTTGACCTCTAATAATTTGTACAACTTGATCATGCCAATCAAAGAGTATTTTGACAACTAGTGACCTGTGCTTTTGCAGGTTCACTAGCCAAAGTCTTATTTTTTTATTATTAGTTGTAGCTGCATTGAAGTAGATTAGCTGGTAAATTAACCCTTGTTTTCATGTTTGGAAAGTGGTTGGTGTATGCTCTCCCATTGTGTGAACTTGGGTGATCACAACCATAGCCACTTTCATTTTGTTTAGATTAGATCCTTACCATATGTGTATGTGTCTTCTCCCCTCACATTTGTGGATCCCGGGTGTAAGAGAATTACCATACTTTAATTTTTTATATTTTATTAGGAGGCCTGCTTGGGGATTTCATTACCCTAAGGGACTACCTCAACCATTTGAATTAGAGGGGTATATAAAGGGGCGATAATGAAAGTTGTAGCCCAATCTATGTCACATCGTAATTAGAAAAATATTGAAGTCTGGGTGATACCAAGATAGGGGTGCAGGACTCATTTGAGTGACTTAACTGATGTTTTTGACCCACATTTGTGGCATACTAGTGATCACAGTTTGGTCCTCACATACCTTGCATATATAGAGGAATCAATAGAGAGATTGTATAAACCTAGAGCCTTTGGTCATTATAATTGTGGTTCACTTTTGCTAGAGAGGGAAAGTGATCACATTGTATCTCTATGTGATAAAGATTTTACTTTAGGCAAGGCTTGGTCTCCAAGGTAAGAGGTGTATGGTGGTCCATGAACAAACATTTGTTGGTATTATGGATGTATTGCATTGGTTTTGTCATTGATGTCAACACTTGTCAACACTTATCCTTGTGGAGATCTTTGGTTATGTTCACCGACATGTTCAGTGACTTATGCATAGTCACCAGTATCTGGTTAACCGATAGGTTATATTGTTCATCGGAACTGAGGATGATCTATTATCATCTGGAGATTACCTGGTTATGTCGAAGACATTGTTTGGACACTTGGTTTTGGTGATTTGATTATTGGTACAATCGAGTTTGCATATTTTCCGGTAACAACAAATATGCAAACTCGATTGTACCAATAATCAAATCACCAAAACCAAGTGTCCAAACAATGTCTTCAACATAACCAAGTAATCTCTAGATGACAATAGATCATCCTCAGTGCAGTAATTGTAGGTCCCGAAGACAACTGAGAGGGGGGGAGGGTGAATCAGTTGTCTAATAAATTCAAACCAAAATCTTATTAACAAACTTAGTGCTTAGTACTGGTAATACAGTTAAGTATGCTGGTACATAGTGTTAACAGAAAATTGCTATACCGGTAAGAATTAATGCATGAAACATAAACATAAAGTCATCCACAACACATGACACAAATATTTGTACGTGGAAACCCTGTAAGGGGAAAAACCACGGTGGGAAACCTTACCCACAATCAGATGATACTACTACAGATAGTAAGTGTACAAAGAGGGGTCTGCACATGCAAAAAGGCCAACAACCTAGAGCTCACTGCTCAAACACAAATGGGAGTCACATTGACTAAAGTTGGATGGTTAAATCTAATGAGAATGTACTGCACAAAATAGCATCTTCATATGCTGGATTCAGTACCGGTGTAATGCTGATATGCTTTTACAAAAACCTAACTTCACCTTCAAATGATGTCTTCATGTATATCTCTACTTGATCTCGCATATACCCTTCCTTAAATTTTTTTGCATTCCACACTTGATCTTACAAATAAGATCTTACATTTATACCATACCCTAAGACCAATTTTAGTAGGTCGGCTCTACAAGATATTACAATAAAACATTTTACAAATAATACAATATTCGATGCAATAACCGATTGAACATGTCGGCTTAATGCATTTACAACAATAATAAATCATCTCCATGGCGTACCATGCTGATCTAGAAAAGATAAACCTGTCGGTGTAACCCTAGATAACCTGGACCTATTTGTCGATAAGAGAAAATATGCAAATGAGAATATACCAATGATTATTGCTTCAAAGAAAAGTGTCCACATGATGTCTTCGACATTACCAAGTGTATTCCATGTCAATGCAGGTATCGGTGAACATTATATCCTATTGGTTAACCATATACCGGTGATTGTTTGAACAGTTACTGATTGCCGGTGAATGTTGCTGGATCTCCAAAGTAGGTGAATTTAGCAGGTGTTGACATCAATGACAAAACCATACCAAAATACCAACAATAATCTCCAGGTGATTGTTAGGACCCGGAGGCAACTGAGAGAGGGGGTGAATAAGTTGTCTATTAATTTCAACCCAAATATAACTTAACCAAACTTAGTGCATAATACCAGTAAACCAAACTTTAATGCCGGTAGACAATTTAGTAGTTAATAATAGTACTGGTAAAGTTTAATGCATGAAAAGAAAGACAAATAACATACACAACACATAACACAGTTATTTGTTCATGGAAACCCTGTAAGGGGAAAAACCATGGTGGGAAACCTTACTCACAATCAAATGATACTACTGTAGATAGTATGTGTGTACAAATGGGGTCTGCACATGCAGAAAGGCCAACTGCCTAGAGCTCACTACTTAATCACAAAATGGGAGTCACACTGACTACAATTGGATGGTTAAATCCATTGATAATGTACTACTCAAAATGGCATCTTCATATGCTGGATTCAGTACCAGTTAAGATTTGATTATCTTCCTCATACCTTCCTTGAATCTTCAAATAATGTTTGCATGTATAGCTCTGCTTATATTTGCATATACCTTATTAGAATCCTTTTTCACACCACTCTACTTAATCTCACAAATGAGATCTTACATATATACCAAAACCTAAGACCAAATGTGTAGGTCGGCTTACTAAGATATTACAATTAAATAAATTAAAAATGAATCAATATGTGATGCACGATGTTAGCTCAATGCATTTACAATAATAACCAATCAATAAAACATCTCTATAACATGTCGCGCTAATCTAGAATAGATAATGCTTATCGGTCCATAACCTAGACCTATTTGTCGGTAACTGCAAATATGAAAAATCGATTGTACCAACAATCAAATCACCAAAACCAAGTGTCCAAATAATGTCTTCGACATTACCAATTAATCTCCAGATGATAACAGATCATCCTCAGTGGTGGTGAACAATATAACCTGCCGGTTAACTCAATATCGGTGATAGATCAAAGATACAAATTTAAGAAGAATAGAGACAAATCATGTTACTTGTTAGGCCCAATATGGAAAGCTAATGTACTGAGAGGGGAGGGGTGAATCAGTACTCCAAATTTTTTCTTGAATAATAACCTTACTGTTATGCATAAATAGAATAGTGCAGTAACATAAAATAAAGTTAAAACAAATAGATAACAATCATACATGATTCACTCCATAACACAAATATTTTGGTTACGCAGAAACTCTTGGTTAGAGAGAAAAACTGCGGTGGGGATGGCACCCACAACTTTACTACTGTAATAATAAAGAATTCTCGGTTAGAGCTACATTTAGCTATTTCTGATAGCATACCTTGTTAGGAGTAACAAGATCTGTTAGATCTACCTTGCTAAAGGATTTTACAACATTTATTCTGAATGCTGCACTTGGTTAGAGGCTTTACAATTTATAGACTTGATTAGAGTCTTTTACCCTGTTAAAGGTTTCTCTTTCAATCTTCACAATATTACAACAAAATCATTACAAATATCTGCAACTTTACATCTAAAATGTTATAGCAGATTCTATGTTCTCAGAATAGATTACCTTGCTTATAGCATACCTTGGTAACCCATATAGTAACTCAGTAAACCCTTCTGTTTACTCTGTTCTTTGACTGTTCTCTGAAAACATTCTCGGTGACCTCTGTGCCTCTGTAACAGTCTTCTTTTTTTCATACATACACTTCACTTATGCTGTATAAATAGATCTCTTAAAACGGTGATCCAATTCATTGCTTCGATCTTACAAACAAGATTCCTCGAATGAATAACTCAACAAAATATTTCATTGGTTAGATTGTCCTTATAATCATACACAATCTTCTGGTGCAATTTCCAATGTAATAACGGTTAGATGTGCCTTGATCTTGTAACATGTTTTAATATGCATGTCCAGGTTCAATGTATCTGGTAACACGTTTCACTCAGTGTATGTCAACTCGGTGTGTCATCTTTGCTGCTCGGTAGTTTCAAAAAGATACTCGGTAGATAGCTCGATGTATACTGTGTTCTGTGACTGCTTTCCTCTTTAACCGACTAGACTGTGCATACCGACTTCTCTATGTGTACCGACTGCATGATTCGGTAGTGCTAACCGACTAGAATATATAGTATGACTTTGAATACAAAAACCAATGGCAATTTGATAACTAGTAACAATCTCCCCTTTTGACATTAGTTGAGATGTTTGACAAAAACTACTTTCAAAGTCATAACTCAAAAATCTATATACTTTGCAAAATGACTATACTTAACAGTAAATACAATAGTCAATGAAATAGTATATTCCGATATACTCCCCTTATCATTATATTGTACATAACTCTAATTTTGCATGCTCGGTTCTATGCTTGTGTATTCTACATACTCTGCTCGGTATACTCCCCCTGTATATAATACTCTGAATACTGTATCAAACTGTATTACCAAAAGTGTATCTCCCCCTATATAGTATCACTCCCAAATATATAGTATTACTCCCCCTTTTTGACAAACATCAAAAACTTAATTTCCATCCGGGGGTGGTAATTGATCAAAAATAGATTTATACTTCTTCCGGGCGTCGGTGAGTGCGACAGAGAGTGCATCCTTTACACTTTCCATTAAAGAATTTTGTGCTTGAATATCAGCCAATAGTGATATTAAGCCATCAAGAGTGCTTCCCTCTTGTGTAGTAGATAGGCGTGTAGCTTTGTTAATCTATTCTTGAATTGATGAAAGATGAGGAAGGAATAATGTCTAGAGTGTCATTATATCCATCTAGATCTTATGCTCTTCATTTTTGAGTTCTAACTATTGAGCCATGAGCTATTGAAGCTTGGTATAAAATTTTTGAACTGAATTGGGCTCTGTGGTCAACTTATTTGAGAGATTGGTGATCTCTTTTTCAATTGCATCAATTTTATTCTTGATATCTTTAATGAATATGGAAAATGTGCAAAGTTTCTGAAATAAATAAAGAATATGCTTGAGTTGAGGGGACAACTCAGCAATGAATTTGACAAGTTTGATTGTGCCAATAGCGAGAGCTTTTTGTACCTCTTCAATCATTTTTGCAGTAAGCTCCTTCTCTTTGAGCTTGCTCAGGTACTCAGATGCATCAACTCCAGATGTTTCTATTTGAGTAAGGAGTTCATCCAGTTGAATGTGGATGGCTGCATCGGTTGACACTATAGCTGTAGGTAGCATATCTGTCAGCAGTGTCTTTACCTTCTGAAGTACTTTATTCTTATTTTGAATGGCCATCTATTTTTCTTGTTCGGCCTTTGCTTTGCATAGTTCACCAAAATCAATAAGTGCTTGCCCCTTTAATTTTGAGATATCCACATTGGGCAACACTATCGGTTTAGATAAATCAACTTTAAAACTATGCTTTTTCACTTTCTTCTCTTTACCTTTGGTCGGTTGGACCAAGACAATAGCTTGTGAGGATTGCTAACCTCCAGTAGGTTGTTCAGTAGATGCAACACTTTGGTCGGTACCTATAGCTTCTATGGTGTCTTTGGGTGTCTCGGTACTGGGTGTCTCAGCTGCTACATTTTTCAGTGCTCGAGGGTGCTTGAGAGGTCTTTTCTTGAGTTGTACCTTCTCCCGTTGCTTCAAACTGGTGACCTTCGGTGCCTTGTGTTGTATCCTTAGGAGCTTCGATTGAGACAGGTTGAGTGATCGGCAGATAAGGCTGAACTTGTACTAACACAGATTCACTAGATACAAGTTTTGCATATGTAGTGCCTTTGATCATCTCCTGCTCCTGTTCTTTTGCATCCATGACATCTTCATCAATTTGAATAGTGTCAGCCTGGTCTTGCTTGGTAGCGTCAGGACCGTGCTTGGTGACATCAGGATCTTGTTCGGTGACATCAACAATTTCAACTTTAGATTGTTCACCGACATCTTTTATTTTGAAGACTTCCTGCCATTTTTCTTTTGTTTCAATTTCTACATCAATGTATAGCCCATTCATCAATTTTAAGGCTCGCTGTTTGACAAGAAATTTAGAATTGTAGGTTGTCAGATGCTCCTTAATCTCTGTGACAGACATATCAGGAAATAGATGGACTAGACTTCTTTCTCTAATTTGTTTCTCTGAGTCCATTGCATATTTCCACCTGTTATCAATATGTAAGTATAGTTCACTCATAAGTGACTTAACTAGTTCTAATGGAGCTAGCTGAAACTTTAGAAGTGTACAGATGACAGCTTCTTCAATTTGTCTCTTCTCATCATTATTCCTAGTCTCATACTTGACATATCTAAAAGAACCAAATCCACCATATTCTTTTAGATTTGCACAAAAGTTTTCAACACTATGTATATTTACCTTCTTGCTTTTGACAATCTGGAATTTGTTGGCATCCTCAGATTCTATATCACTAGACTCTT
Organism: Cryptomeria japonica; assembly: GCF_030272615.1. Classification (NCBI taxonomy): domain Eukaryota; kingdom Viridiplantae; phylum Streptophyta; class Pinopsida; order Cupressales; family Cupressaceae; genus Cryptomeria; species Cryptomeria japonica. Next base: position 589,844,410 of record NC_081411.1, on the reverse strand, counting down.
TTGCCAGAATGAGTCTCCGAGTAGATTTCTTGTAGTTCTTGGTTACCTTGGGAGCAGTAACACTCTTTTGTTTCTTATTCGGTGATGCAGCTGATGCTCTTGTATTTGGCTTCTTTGTTGGTGGAGTTGGTAGTGCCTTTGAAGTGTCCAGTTTCTTTCTTTTCAATACTTTACCCTTAGGCAATTCAGTGCTCAATGTTATTGTTGCCTCTTGAGCTTCTGATTCCTCTTCGGTAATGGTAAGAGTACCTTTGATAGGGGTGGAGGAAAATTCTTCTCCGAATTTCTTAGATAATGCCTTAATCATCTTTGTAGCCTTTCTTGTAGCTTTAGGTACTACAATGCTCATTTTCACCTTTTCCTTAACTTCTTCATAAGTTCCATATCTCAGTTCGGTAGCATGCCTTGGTAATGTGAGATATGCATCAATTTGCTATTGTGTGATATCAAAGTCAATCTCATAACCCATTGGTGGCAAAGATTGAGTCCTTGGTTCCACAACATTCACATAACAGTAATCAGTGTCTACCTCAAAGCATATATCATCCTTATATTTCTCTACCAGCTGGGGTGGAATTCGGTACCTATTTTGCATCTTCTCTTGAAATTTGTTGAAGTAGTCATCCATGATATCATTGAAATTATCTCCCAATTTCTTGATAAAGTCATTAATTTGATGGGTGATTGGTCGGTGTAGCTCCCAAACTACTTTACCGACTGATGGAAAGAATTTCTCAAAGTAGAAAAACATGCATACAAGAAGTGAACCAAACTTCAGTGTATTTGCCGAGTTGTTCTTCTTCGGCTTCCTTATTGTGTTCAAGTTCTCAAACAAGTTTTTCAACAATACTTCACATAAATCAACTTTCATTCCCTTTTTCACTATTTTATAGGCTAAGTCAAGTGCTGCATAGGATACACTATTTTCCCTTGCTGATTGGAAGAAACAATAACCAATTACTCTAATTGCAAACTTAAGTTCTGCATCAGTGACATTGTTCAATTTCAGTCCTCGGTAATCAGATTCTACTCCAGTTAAACTAATTAACTCCTTCTGTGATATCATCTTCTGTCCTCGTGCATGATCATAGATAGGATAACCGGTGATCACATGAATGATTTCCTTAGTGATTTTGAATGGTTGCTCCTCTAGCCACATAAAATCATCGTGAACTCTGCTCAAAACAAACTTAACCCACTGGGGTTTGAACACACGGGGATAGGCTAGGGCTTCAGTTAATCCCTTGATTTTGATATGCTCATACTTGCTATCCATTTTGCCATTAGTACATAGCTCATCATATGTGTCACTTATCTCAACATGACCGAGTTCTTCAACACGACATTTGGTGAAGAATCTAACATCTTCGAATAACAAGACTTGATCTAGGATGAGTGAAAAGGCAGTTTTGTCATCCGGTTCAGAGGCGACTTTAGGAGTCAAAGAGTATTTCAGTGAGGGCTTCTCGACATTCTTGACAACTATGGGAGCTTGGATCTTGGGTTCCATTTGTAAATTTCAGATAAAACTAGCAAACTATCCTTAGGGTTTGACAGTTTACAAACGACAGACGCTTCACACTTAGTAGCTAATAGCAATTTGACAAGATTGGTAAACTAGCTTAACAGTGTGATGAGATTTGATGTAAATACCTTGGATTCACTTTGAATGAGGTTTGATCACCTTGATTCGCTTTGCTTTGCTCTCTTGAAAACTTGGTGAATGAAAATGACCACGAAAATACCTTTAAGTACACAAAATACCTTATCGGGCTCCGTGTGGGTTAGGTCAAAACATTAAATGCACTCGGTTTACCCTTAACCTATTTACTCCCTTTTTTTCGTTTTAACCGAGTAACCAAATTTCCTTCATTTACCAACTTGACAGGCTTCCTGTATTCACCGACTTGACAGGTTTCCTGTAAAGTACTTTTGATAGAATTTCAAACTTACTAATGCATCTTAACTATGTAGATTTTGGATTTAGTACATAATAGAATAGGAACTGTTATGATTTTAACCTTTAGAGAATGCAGTCCCTTCATACCTTTGCTGATTAATTTGGAATAGGTGCACCTAACTCAGTAGGTAAGGTGCTTTCTTCATTTGACACAATTTCCTTCTTTTTCCAAATCATCTTTAATTTTTCTTTTATCTCTTCAGTGTCTCCTCTAGGTTGATCTCTGCAATCTCCAGCTAAATGTCCAACTTTGTGACAATGAAAACGTGCCATACCAGGATTTATCCATGATCTTCGGTTGTTCATTCCAAACCTTATAAAATAGTTGGCACTTATATGTCCATATCTTCCACAACATTCACACCATATCCTTGTATTGTAATCCCATGGTACTGCTGCATATTGTCGGTAAGGATTTGTGTGAGTTCGGTAACCTCTAGCATTTGCTCGGTGTGTAGATCACATGTAGTTCTTTTGCTTAAGCCAGCACCTCTCGGTACTATGTCCATATCTATTGCAGCTTTTACAAAACCCTTTGAATTTTGCCTTCTGATAATTGTTAACAGACTTTGTCCTACATTGATTAGATGTATGACCATATTTATTGCAATTGTAACAATAACCATTTGACTTAGTGATATTTGGTTGCTTACCTTTTTTGATTTGGCATATGTTGGCAGTATGACCTTGATTTCCATAGTAGTAGCAAATAGGCTTCTTTCTTTTGATGTTATTCCCGTTTCCAGCTTGCTTTGATGATTCTCCTCTCTCGGTAGTATGAATTCCTTTCTCGGTAGATTCTTTTCCTTTGTAGCCGAGTCCTGCATCTTTGTTGGGTCTTCTTGTGTTCAGTTGCTCATGCAACATCTTTGATGCTTTGTAACTTTTCTTCAATGTTTCTTTGGATTTTTTCTCTGTTTCAAGTTCATTGGTCAACCTTGATACTTCAAGTCTCAAAGCTTGGTTTTCATCATTCTTCAGAATTTCTTCATGATGTGCATAACCTAGTTGATCTGTCATATTTTGTTGAATCCCAGTTAACCTTGTGATTTCATCATTCTTATCAAATACTAAGACTTCAAGTTGTTGTTTCTCTCTTTGTAGATCTCTTGATTTATCCTCTGCTGTCCTTAATGCATCTAGATTTTCAATCATCTGTGTACTGAAATGTTCATGTTCTCTTTTCATTTCTTTTAGTTGATCAGCCAATGCTTTGTTCTTTTCTTTCAATACTCCAATCATTTCTTCAGTTTCTTCAGATATACTGTTCTCAGATGATGTCTTAATTTGTTCCACTAACTCTTGAGAATCCTACAAGTCATCAGATAATCTTCTTCTTACTTTCGGAGATTTTTGCATTTTCCTTTGCATGTCTGCAATCACTTGATTTGCATGATCCAACTCTTCTTGCAGATACACAATCCTCCTAGATTGTTTATAGCCTTCCATTGATAAGATCTTTCTCTTTAGGTAGTTAAATCCTTTTCCAAGATTCAAGCTCTGATACAATATCGGTGATAGATCAAAGATACAAATTTAAGAAGAATAGAGACAAATCATGTTACTTGTTAGGCCCAATATGGAAAGCTAATGTACTGAGAGGGGAGGGGTGAATCAGTACTCCAAAATTTTTCTTGAATAATAACCTTACTGTTATGCATAAATATAATAGTGCAGTAACATAAAATAAAGTTAAAACAAATAGATAACAATCATACATGATTCACTCCATAACATAAATATTTTGGTTATGCAAAAACTCTTGGTTAGAGAGAAAAACTGCGGTGGGGATAACACCTACAACTTCACTATTGCAATAATAAAGAATGCCCGGTTAGAGCTACATTTAGCTATTTCTAATAGCATACCTTGTTAGGAGTAACAAGATCTATTAGATCTACCTTGCTAAAGGATTTTACAACATTTATTCTGAATGCTGCACCTGGTTAGAGGCTTTACAATTTATAGACTTGATTAGAGTCTTTTACCCTGTTAAAGGTTTCTCTTTCAATCTTCACAATATTACAATAAAATCATTACAAATATTTGCAACTTTACATCTAAAATGTTATAGTAGATTCTATGTGCTCAGAATAGATTACCTTGCTTAAAGCATACCTTGGTAACCCATATAGTAACTCAGTAAACCCTTCTGTTTACTCTGTTCTTCAACTGTTCTCTGAAAACCTTCTCAGTGACCTCAGTGTCTCTGTAACAGTCTTCTTTCTTGCATACATACACTTCACTTATGTTGTATAAATAGATCTCTTAAAATGGTGATCCAATTCATTGCTTCGATCTTACAAACAAGATTCCTCGAATGAATAACTCAACAAAATATTTCATTGGTTAGATTGTCCTTGTAATCATACACAATCTTCTGGTGCAATTTCCAATGTAATAACGGTTAGATGTGCCTCGATCTTGTAACACGTTTTCATATGCACATCCAGGTTCAATGTATCTGGTAACACGTTTCACTCGGTGTATGTCAACTCGGTGTGTCATCTTTGATGCTCGATAGTCTCAAAAAGATACTCGGTAGACAGCTCGGTGTATACTGCATTCTATGACTGCTTTCCTCTGTAACCGACTATACTGTGCATACTGTTGGGACTATTTAAAATTGAGTAAAGTTTATAGGCCCCATTTCAAAATTTTGCTCTGCATGTTAGAAAAGCACCTAAATGAGTTAGTTTGAATGGCCTAGTTGGAGAGAGGGAAAGTGGAGCCGGTTGATTTTCAGAGGGTAAGGCTCGGGATTCATGTCCCACACCTTTCATTTGGCCTATTCAGTGATGTGAAACTTTCAGAATTCAATTTGGATAAGTTTATGAGGTACCCATTTTGAGGGGTGAGCTGAAAGTGCATTTTAGGCACAAATGCAGATTTTATTGAGTAGCCTACTTTGAGCGATTATATCTTTTTCTCTATTGATCGTCATGGAGAATTTAAAAATGGATTCAATTTTATGCATAAATGTGAGTCAGTCTACAAAATTTCAGGTCTTGACGAATCCATTTGCTCAGTTTTCATAGCCAAATCCGTTTGCAGTTTGTGTGTTTTGGCAAGTCCCTGTTTCGATAGCTAGTCGGAGCCCTATTTTGCACAAGTGTAAAAATTGCCTTAGTAAGCATCATGCCATAATGTTTGCTCCAGGTTATTACTGGTATAAATGATGAGCTACGTTTCAAATTTCAAGCCTTTATCAATCCGTTTGATTGGTTTTCAAAAGGATTCATTTAGCTATCATTTTCAGTTATCCACACCTCCAGTGTTATATCAGTTAATGTAACCATTTTTGTGAGCGCGCTGTTTCCATCCTGTCAGTCTGGTGATTGAACTAAGAATTCAAAGATTTAATATGTACTTTAAGGTACCTATGTTCCAAATTTGAGGACCTACGGAGGTCGCTTGATATTTTTGAGAAGGGCGTCATGTGTTGCCAGGACATTGACTTCATCAGGTCCGCAGTGTCGAAAAAGCTAGTTGGGCATTTTCAAAAATTAATATCTCTTTGCTTGGGACTTGTCTTGAGAAATCGTTTGGTAGAATTCATCCTTGTATATCAGAGTACACGCCTGTCAGATGGCGAGCTCCAGAAAGGTGTTTTGACAGGTTTGAAAATTATGTCTTCGCAATTAAATGCGAAAATTGTGGCGTAATTACCTGAAGGTTGTAAAATGCGGATTAATGATCCAAAAGCGATGCCGATCATTTCCAAAGGTATGTTTGAGGTCCGTGAATCATTCCAGGGGTCAGTTGCATGAAAACGAATTTGTTTTTAGTCGGACCCTCTTTGGGGCTCGACCTGGCTCATGCCTGTGCCGTATTAGTTTATTGGTGACTTTGTTCACTAAGAGATTTTTAGAATATCTAAATGTGGATTATAATCACGAGGCATGTCATAAGAGTTCAAGATGTTATTATGAACTTCAGGCAATTTCAAATTGGCGAGTTTAGAGCCAAATCCTCCTTCAGCGACAGAGAAGAGACATTAAAAATGCAAATGCACTTGGCAGCCGTGGTGTTGAGAAGACCATTTAAAAGTTTTAAATCAAATGCATTGGCATGTGGAAATTCATTAAACCTTTCAACCAAATGTAATTTGGGAGGTTGAAAGCCAAATTCCACAACCTTCCCAACATTCTCCTTGTTGTGTGTGATGTTTGGGAGTGCATTTTAAAACTCCAAGCAGGTGTATCTCCAACATTTCCCCTTTGATGAAGCAAATGGTAAAGGCATGTTTGCCAGGCATAAATCCAATTCCAAAAACAATGCAAAGTCTCCCTGCACAAATGAGAAAGGGGCAATTCAAAAACAATTAGCAGCAAATAGCAATTGGCTGGAGGAGAGGCAAATGAAAAGAATAGAAATATTTTCAATACAAATGAAATTTGGCAACCAATCTTGTTTCCTCCTTGCTGTGCATGGATGTTTGGAAGGCATTTAAAATTCAGCAAAAGCAATAGCAAGCCATAAACCCTCTTCACGTGGCAAATGCTGGGTTGGAGTTCAATAAATAACAACCATTGCAAACATTTAATGTTCTCCATGTGTGTGGCATGTGAAGACAATAATTTGAAATAAAATTCAAAGTGCAAATCAAACAAAGAGACCCCCCCAGCGATGGTTTATTCACAACAAACACCAATGCAATTTCCATTGGCATATTTGCCCAGATTAATGTAGTCTTCCTTGTGCGTGGCTGGAGAAGGGGTTGCAAGTTTAAATATGTTTGAAGAGAATGCAAATAGCAGCCAAGTGGTCTCATGTTTGGCCTTGGATTCATTTACTATCATATCTGCCATTGTTAAACTTTCTATACTCATCCAAAATACTATCACGCTGCTCACCATTTTCACTGTATGTTTTATAATGTAGTGGGAACTGCAATCAAGATATTGAAGGAGCGTGGCTATGGTGTATTATGAACCAAGTTGGAGATTTGGCAGGTTTGAATGCCAATCTCATATTTTCGATGTTTTTCCTCATTCTTCTCTGCTGGCGGTGGTGGTTGACCAAGGCCTTGTAAGCTCCAAGCAATGCATTTGGTAGTTGCAGAGAAAGCCTTCAGAAAATGTGTTCCCAGGCTAAAAACATTTATCCCACATGCTCTAGGAAGTGGTTCTTTTTTGTATTTAAATGCAAAACCTTACAGTAGTAATATGTCTAAGCCATAAAGGATTTTGACGGATGGTGCCTATGGGTGCCCAAGGTGGGCCCACGCGTGAGCACGGATCCCAAGGTGATGGAGGAGGTGATTGAGCGGCAACCAGGTGGACCCCACACAAGAACGCTTCCCGAGACAGATGGGCAAATTTTGCAGAGAAAGGTCAGCTTAACTAGTGAGTAGGTTGTAGAGGATCCAACGAAGCGCGTGATTTCGTAGGCCGAAGATGCACACGAGTTACACCCTGCGAAGTTGTGAAAACGGTAAAGGTCGAGCAAGTTTGATGGAGATCAATGGCTCACGCTATTTCACGAAGGCAAGATGAACGCCCGTTAGAGCCTGCGAAATGGCAAAATGAAAATGGCAAAAATGCAGCAGGTTAACCAGTGAGCATGTTAGATCAAGATCGATGGCCTGCGCGATTTCGCGACCTGAAGATGCACGAAAGATAAACCCTACGAAATTGCGAAAGCCAGGTGGCACACAAGTGGCAGGTCCAGTCAGCGGTCCAGCAGGCAGGTCCCGGTGAGGTGGCGATGACGTGGTGCAAAGGTGGCGATGATGTGGATGACAAGTAAGCAGACATGTGGTGGAGTGACGAGGTGTCATCCTAGGTGGCACCCAGTGGACACCATTAGCCAATCAGATCCTGCCATGTGGCAAAGCGTCAGGACCAAATGGAGGCAAAAATCAAAGTTAAAATCAGTAAATGATATAGTTTAAACTATATTAAAATTTAAAAAATTTAAATGATGGATCCATGTTGAGGATTAATTCGCCCAGGGTCTAAATTTTGGCCAAAATATAAAGTGCTATATATTTTTAGAAAGCTCTCGAAGTGAGGAATCCGATTATGGGGTTAATTTTGACAAGTGTGGGATATTTTGGAAGCAGTTTCCACAGGAGTGAATTTTAGTTAGAGAGGAGACACTTGGCAATTTTCAGTTGCAGATTTGATTTTCTTCCCTCTCCTTCTTATTCCCAATTCTTCTCAGTTGTAATGGTTCCAAAAATTGGAAAATGCTCCAGATTTGATGGCTTCCACTTTCTGAATATCATGACCCAAATTTTTAAAGGCTTTTGGTTTTGTTTCAGGGCATAGATTTCAGTGCATTGTTGTAAATGTGGTTTTAGTTGCACGTCTTGCTTGTGTCAGGCATGGGTAAATTCCTCACAGTATTGTCTCTAGGTATGTATTTCATTATCATGAATTGAATCCTCAAGGAGGATAAGATTTGTCAATTTCAAGGAAATTGTGTGATTGTTTATAGGTATCCTTTAAGGAAGGTTTTAAACTCTGTAGTTAGTCATAAATGATGAAATATATTTCCAGATCTGATAAAATTGTGAATGAATCAAATAGTGCATTAATATAAGGTATTGATGCATGAATATCTTGTTTAAGGAAAATAAGCTTGCATCTATGATTCATATTTGTAGTTCTGTCTATGACTCTGTTGCCCAATGAACAAGGCACTGGTCTTGCAAGTTTGGGGATGTTTTCAGATATCATTTTAAAAGATAAATCTAATTTCCCTTTATGTTTAGGGGTGTTTGTGTTCCATTCTTTCCAAGCTCTATTTCATCCTATTGTTTGTACAGATCTAGCCAATCTATAATGTTTCCTAACATGTTGAGCTTGTGAAATGATCTATCTGCTTAGTGTTGATGTAGTTATGTGTCTGTAATTGTACTATTTAGTGCATCAAAAGGGTGTCCCCCCCTAGGTCTAGCAGAACCTAAAGTGCAGGAGGATCAATTAGGGTACTATGTTATGTTGTCCAAGCCTTGATGTGTTTCATAGACTAAAATTGGCCATTTCATAGAAAGATTTGCAGATGTTCTTGGGTTATCACTTTTGGTGAGCAACACATACCGACTTCTCTATGTGTACCGACTGCATGATTTGGTAGTCCTAACCGACTAGAATATATAGTATGACTTTGAATACAAAAAATAATGGCAATTTGATAAGTAGTAACAGTTACTATGCTGATGAAGGAGTTACTGATGATTCTGAGGAAGAACCGATAGACAATGGATGGTCTTTTGTTGCAATAACAAAATATCAACCAACACCTACTGTTCAACTGGTAGAGCAGGCCCTGTCAGCTAAAATTGAAGAAAAGGATGAATGGATCATTGATTCCGGATGTTCACATCATATGATTGGTGATAAGAGTAAATTATTAACCTTTTAGGAATACAATGGAGGTCTAGTAAGATTTGGAGATGACAAATATTATTTGATTAGAGGAAAAGGGAATATATCTTTTGATGGTAAGCACAATATTGATAATGTTTACTATGTTGAAGGCTTGAAGCATGATCTTTTGAGTGTTTGTCAATTAGTTGAAAAAGGATTTCAATTACAATTCAAGAATGATAAATGAAAAATCATGAATAGATCTGGTTTGGAAATTGCAATCAGTAATCAGACTAGAGGTAATATCTTTCATTTGAATAACAATGAGAAGACATGCTTGATTGCACATATTGATGAAAGTTGGTTATGTCATAAGAGATCATGGCATGTAAATTTTGATTGCATTGTGAAAATCAGTACACCTAAGATAGTAAGGGATTTATCGAAGATTGTTAAACCTCACAATCCGGTATGTAGGGAATGTCAATTTGGAAAGCAAGTTAAAGAAACTTTTAAGAGTATTCCAAAAAAATCCAATAATGTTCTTGACTTAATTAATACTGATTTATGTGGTCCAACAAGAACTAGAAATTTACAAGGAGATAGATATTTTATGCTAATCATTGATGATTATTCTAGAATGTGTTGGGTTACTTTTCTCAGGGAGAAATCAGAAGCTTTTGGAAAATTCAAACTATTCAAGATGATGGTAGAGAATGAAACCGGTAAGAAAATCAAATATTTGAGATCAGATCAAGGAAGTGAATTCACATATAAGGAATTTAATACATTCTATGAAGTGAATGGAATCAGAAGACAATTATCAACACCTCGGACACCCTATAAAAATGGAGTTGTGGAAAGGAAGAACATAACTATTTTGGATGCAACTAGAAGCATGATATCAGAAGCAAACCTACCTCATGTGTATTGGAGAGAAGCAGTCAATACAACTGTTTATACATTCAACAGAGTTCACATCAAAGGTGAAACCGGTAAGACCCCTCGTGAACTATGGTTTGGTAATACTCCTACTCTTAAATATTTTAAAATATTTGGAAGCAAATGTTATATTAGGAGAGATGATTATATTGGCAAATTTGATCCTAGAGGTGATGAAGGAATATTTCTTGGTTATTCATCTAAGAGCAAGGCATATAGATGTTTTAATAAGAGATTGTAGAAAATCATCGAAAGTACAAATGTGAAGATTGATGAACAGTTTAGAAGGTCTATAGACTTTGAATCGGCAGTTGAGATAATCACAAATGAACCTACAATGAGTACACCGATATAAAATCTTGATCCAGTCACACTGACATCATTTGAGTATTCCACAGTGACTGAAGAACAACACGTGAATACACCCAGGTATGTAAGATTGAATCACTCTAAAAGTCAGATAATTGGGAATAAGTATCAAGGAGTTATGACTAGAGGAAGACTGGAACATGAAGAGGTATGTCTAATTTCTCAAATTGAACCAACAACTATTAATGAGGCAAGTGAAGATAAATATTGGATTAAAGCTATGGAAGATGAATTGGAACAAATTGAAAAGAATAACACATGGGCATTGGTTCCCCGACCTAAAAACAAAAATGTAATTGAGATTAAATGGGTATTCAGAAATAAACTTAAGTGAAGATGAAATTATTTCTAAAGTTTTAAGAGCTTTGCCACCGACATACAAAATGAAAGTAACTGCTATTAATGAATTGAGAACAATGCCTAATGCATCAATATTTAGAGATACTTTGGTTGGAAAACTTTCAGCTTTTGAACTTGAGGAATTTGGTCCTATTGCTACAATTAAGATAGATTTGGCTTTCAAAGCTTCATCATTTGCATCATCATCATCATCATCATCTAAAAAATCTAATTGGAAAGCACTCTATGCTAGAGAACTTGAAGAAATCAGAAGAGAGAATGAAGAACTTGAAGAGCTTGAAGCACTATTTGCAAGGAAAATGCCTAAAGGTCCAGTTGGAAGTAAGTATGAAGGTAAAGCACCATTTAAATGTTTTAACTACAATAAAATTGGTCATATGACATCTAGGTGTCTTGATAGACATGCAAGATTGAAAGAAGAAGCTAAAAGAACATATAAGCCTAACCTTGAATACTAAAGAGTAGATTGTAGATATATTTACTAAGCCTTTGCCTAAGGAATCTTTTGAATATCTAAGAGAACAACTTGGAGTTATACCCTCACCGGTAGAAACCTAGATAGTTGGAGCATGGCATCAGACTGACATAATTAACAAAGAAATATTTTTTCTGGCTTTGATGAAGGAGAGATACTTCTCAGGGGGAGTAGATTGAATAAATTTGTTTATAGCAATTGGTATTTGTAACAAGTTCTATGAACTGATTGTATTTGGTTTTGCATTGCTTTGGAATTTGATATCAAAGGGGGAGAGATATCTATGGAAAAACACATTATCTTTTGGGGGAGAGATTGTTACTCTCTGTATCTGTATTTTGATGATCTCTTTGGGAGATTGTTGGTTTTTGGTTTTTGGCATTTCTACTTTGGCACTTAGATGGTTTTTCCATCTTGTGTTGCCATCAATGCCAATGGGGGAGATTGTTGGTATTATGGATGCGTTGCATTGGTTTTGTCATTGATGTCAACACTTGTAAATACTTATCCTTGTGGAGATCTTTGGTTATGTTCATCGACATGTTTAGTGACTTATGCATAGTCACTGGTATCTGGTTAACTAGCAAGTTATATTGTTCACCGACACTGAGGATGATCTGTTATCATCTGGAGATTACTTGGTTATGTTGAAGAAATTGTTTGGACACTTGGTTTTGGTGATTTGAATATTGGTACAATCAAGTTTGCATATTTGTTGTAACCGGCAAATAGGTCTAGGTTATGGACCGTCAAACTTTATCTATTCCAGATCAGCATGTCACGTTATGGAGATGATTTGTTACTATTATATATGCATTGATCCGACATCATGCATTACATATTGATTCATTTGTAATTGATTTAATTGTAATATCTTAGTAAGACGACCTACACATTTGGTCTTAGATTTTGGTATATATGTAAGATCTCATTTGTGAGATTAAGTAGAGTGGTATGAAAAAGGATTGTAATAAGGTATATGCGAATATAAGCAGAGCTATAGAAGTAGACACCATTTGAAGCTTCAAGGAAGGTATGAGGAAGACAATCAGAGCTTAACCGGTACTAAATCCAACATATGAAGATGCTATTTTGAGCAGTACATTATCATTGGATTTAACCATCTAATTGTAGTCAGTGTGACTCCCATTTTGTGATTGAGCAGTGAGCTCTAGATAGTTGGCCTTTCTGCATGTGTAGACCCCATTTGTATACACACACTATTTGCATTAGTATCATCTAATTGTGGGTAAGGTTTCCCACCGTGGTTTTTCCCCTTACAGGGTTTCCACGTACAAATAACTGTGTTATGTGTTGTGTATGTTATTTGTCTTTCTGTTTCATGCAGTAAACTTTACCGATACTGCTAAACTGTCTACCAACATTAAAGTTTGGTTTACCAATATTATGCACTAAGTTTGGTTAAGTTATATTTGGGTTGAAATTAATAGACAACTGATTAACCCCACTCTCAGTTGCCTCCGAGTCCTAACAACATTCTCTAGCTATATTTTAATGGTAATATGGCACTAAGGAGATGGACTTCATCATTCTTATAGAGTGGGGGAAGATATCAACCTTGTGAGTCCACAAGTATAACATAACCACGTGCACTTAGGAATTGTGCAAAGAGTTTGGCATGTTTTCATGTGTAAAAGCACTAAAAGTCAGCCCAACAATAACTTTTGATAGTTAAGAGTTGATCAATGTGTTTTCTATTTTCATCTGCTACCAAGAAAAGTAACCAATTTTCATTCCAAAATATTCCAAAATAGTCTAGTCCGTCCTTTAGTGTCTTCGTCTACACTTTGGCACATATGCTTGCAGATCCCCCTTTGCACTTTTCAATGCATACATATGGGAATCAATGCTTGTGCATTGGATTTTGATGCTTGTGCTTTGTTTGAAAATTTCCAAAAATATTTTGTCTAGTTGTCAAACCCCTTTCTACAGAACACTGTCTATGTTGATCAGTGCATTCGACCGGGTTTCAACATCTTCGCCTTTGATTTTTCGTATTTGCTATCTACTAAACGTGAAAAGTACAACCTATCCAAAGCTTCAAAAATATATAGTAGCTGACCCTAAAGATACCATCAATGACCCTAAAGATACCTATCAAACCTATCATCACCCATAATCTTAGGTTAACCTCTCATTGGTTAAAATATCTTTTTCACCTCCAATGCTTTCATCCAAAAGTGTTGTCCAACCTTAGCCTCAATAATCCCTCCATATCTTTAGATCACCCTTAGGAAATTATAATCCCATAATTTCCTTAAACCATCCTTACAAATACCACAACCCTCACCTCCACAAAAATTTCTTTTCCCCAACCTTGATTTTTCACCTAAGAATACCAATCAAAATCAAAGCCAAATCCTCCCATCAATCAATTATCCAAAATCCTAAATCCACCAAGGTCAAGATTTAGTAAAAGTTTGGTTATATCCTTATCCCTTGCAATCTCTAGCTAGTGTAGTGCTTAATAACTTGCCTATCTTAAGTACTATATATCTAGTTAGCCCTAATCATTTAGATTAATTAGCTTAGGAACTTGGCTCTCCTAAGTTAGTTACATTCAAATATCCCTTATCTTATTTTTCTTGGTAAATTTCCTATCTCAAGTAAAAGAATATAAAATACTAAAACAATCCCCTTTGTTAAGGATATAGACATTACAAAGCTTATTTTGACCTTAGTTTATCCAACAATCCTCTCATCCATTCATCCAAAAGTATTTCGAAAATCAAAATCCCAAAATCCTTAATCCAAATTACTAGTCCGAAAGTTTAGGTTGTCCACCAAAATCCAATCCTTCCAACCTCCAACCTTAGGTAGCCTCCAATCCCAACCAAGTCACCCTTAGTTTCCTCCTAACCTTAACCCATTCACTCCCATTAACCTTAGACTAACCTAACCTTACATCACATCCATATCAAACCAAGTCTACCTTTCAAATACCTAAACCTACCAAAAAATTTGACCAACCCCAAATCCAACATTCCACAACCTTCAGTTAACCACCAATACTCCAAGGTCATCATTGTACGGTATACACAAGGTCTCAAAATAAGAAGCTCATGGAATCAAAGACAAATGGACTTCGTTATGGGATACCTTGAAGTCCTCCACAATCACCATATTTACAATATGAGGACCAAATACTTGTGGATCAACCATTCCTACAAGATGAGTATAATCACAAAATGATCAAAATGCCATATAATTCAACCAATACTCTTGTAAAGTTGAAAATTGAACCCTAGTGATTCCCCACCTAGGAGAGAGAAAGGAAATCACTAGGATGATTTTCACTTGGGAGATACTTTACATTCAAAAGAGGGGTTGAATCCAATAGATCCAAATCTAAGGGAAACAAGGATGCAAATTCTAAGGGGATTACAAGTGTTGGAATGTAATTTGCCCTCTTTTGTAAGTAGAAGAGTTGACTTGTTGACTATGCAAAAAATGAAGACAAAATGGGTGAAATAAGGAGCTACCGATTTGGGATCGCGTTGTAAATTTGGATTTGAGATATTTAGACTGATATAGATCTACCCTGCGAATTTGGAGAAAAGTCACCGGGACCTTGTTCAAAGTGCACATAGTCCTCCAAAAAATCTGCGAAATGAAAGGGGTTTTTCCGTCTTTGCAAATGAATCCCAAACTTGCAATTACAATTGTGCACCTACAACCTACACATAGATAAGAAGATAAGAAGGGTTGTGGATAGGGGTTTGCCTTAGTCAAACCCCAGTTGAGGAATCAACCTTGAAAGAAAGTAATTACAAATGCTTAAATGTAAATAATGGAAATGTATACCTTGTAGATCTGCAATTTGTTGATGATGATTGCTTTGCTTCTTGAATGTAATCACAAGTGTTGCATGAAATGACATGTAACATGACAAAACCCTAACACACACATATGCTTGCAAATGAATGTTGTAATGTTGCTCCAATGGATGAATGAAGAAGACACATGAAGAAGAAGACTTGATGGATGCTTGAAGACTTGAATGCTTGATGAAGACCTTTCACTTGAATTTCGCCTATCATGTATATCATGTATATCCTATCTATGCAAATGAGAGGATCAACTGCCCTTTTATACATGCTTTAGAATATTAATTCATCTCACCAAAGGCTGACATCGGGGGATTTGGAATCCCCAAATGCAGATAGGACTGGAGGGACCTATCTTGGGGCCACCCTAAGAGGGGGGGCAGGGGCGCCATACCCTTGTCTTGCCTTATCTTGCGGTCCGGATAGGGTCCTGAGGCCATCTCAGGGCTCAAACGGGAGAAATTCAAGGGTGAAGGTGTAGAAAGGGGTCTCAGTTAGGAAGGAAGATGCTGTCGCCAAGATGAGGACCTCAAATATGGTTAAAATTGTTAGGGTCACAATTTTACGACACTACATTTAGCCCCCAATTTAGTTGGAGTATGGCTTACACCAATACTGCCGGTAAAGTAGAAGAAAGAGAAAGATGAAGATGAGAGATACAAAGAAATACCACAGGGAGTATAAGACATCACTAATATTGAGGAACAAAGCCCCCAATATTAGGTATTAACTCACTCAAACATATGCAAGAGAACACAAAACAAAAAAGGAACAAGACACAATAAAGGAAAGACACAATACCACAAACCAACTAGCCGAAGAGACCTTAATATCCAAATTTCTCAACAACTAATTGAAACACAAAGACAAATGCCATCACATAAAAATGAATGATCACATAAAAGAGCAAAGATGACATCATCCATGAACCATCAGTAGTAAAACTATGGGTTCATGAGAGGAAGGAGAGAGAGGACATGAATACACACTTTGGTGATCCATGGAGAGAAGGACATGGAAATCTATCCCCCCAGAGTTTGTCTAGGTGATCCATGTAAGATAGGAGAGTGAGAACACCGTTAGTTCCACCCAACCTCATGCATGTGTGTACAAGTGAGGTTTAAAGTGGTTCATAGGAGTCTATGCCTGAGTACACTACAACCTGTATAAGATGTATAGTACAAATGTCACGAAAGGTGTGACATATCACTCTAAGAGTCTATGCTCTGGTTCCAAGAATAATCACCTTGCATAAGAGAAAAGTTACATCATCTCGCTCTAAGAGTCTATGCTCTGGTTCCAAGAATGACCCACTGTACAAGGAAAAAGTGATGACATCTTGCTCTAAGAGTCTGTGCTCTGGTTTTGAGAATGACCCACTGTATGAGGAAAACCAGCATCATCTCACTCTAAGAATTTGTGCTCTGGTTCCGAGAATGACCTACTATACAAGAGAAAAGTGAAGACATCTTTCTCTAAGAGGCTACCCTCTAGTTCCAAGAATGTCCCACTGTACAAGAGAAAAGTGATGACAACTTTCTCTAAGAGACTACCCTCTATTTCTAAGAATGTCCCACTGTACAATGCACGAGAGAAGTATGGTACAACGAAGAAGTGTGGGTGCCTTAAGATGTCAACATATTTTAATGTTGATATCTTAAGAAAAGTAGAACAAGGATACCTACCTTCAACACAAAGAAGATATCCATTATGCAACAATATCATAGATCCAAGAAAGAGAAAGAATACTCTTCAAGCAAGGATAAGATAGTTGAAAAGAGATATCTTTCTATAAGTGTAAAGGAGATCCTTGGAGGAGAAGAGATATTTGCTCAAAAGACATCTACCTCTAAGAGGAGTTGTCTTAGACAAATATAGCATCTTCTAGAATGAAGCGCATAAGAGAACAAGAATTCAATCCTTCCTCCTATTGGTAGGTGAAAGGGATTCTTAATGAAGGATGACTCACTTTTAACCCAATGGGGATGGGTGAATTCATTATAAATGTACATTGCCAAGTGTGACAGAGGTTGTAGTCAAGGACTTACACCTCTTGTATAAGAGAGAACCCTTGAGTGAACAACAAAAATTCCACACAAGGATTGACATCAAATAATAAAGCTCACACCATCCAAAACATAGGAAATAGTGGATCCTTAGAGAGAGAGAGAGAGAGAGAGAGAGAGAGAGAGAGAGAGAGAGAGAGAGAGAGAGAGAGAGATAATTGACCCCCAAGTGTAGGACAATGAGAAGAATTACACAACCTCTAGAGAGAGACTACTCATAAGAGATGTACCATTTCAAGAAAGGAATACATATTAACCAAGGAACATACATGCGCTTGCATGAAGGATAAGTCCATTCAAGAAAGGACATCAGGTTATGAATAACACAATAGAAGAGGTAATTTTCAAAGAGAGAGAAAGAAGACGAAGAAGGTTCACAAAAATTTCTCTAAGGAGAGATTGCTCAAAATAGACGCACCATTTCAAGCAAGGAGAAGATCCCACTCATAGAACAAACATGCGCTTGCATGAAGGAGATCTCCATACAAGAGAGGACATCAAGTTTATGAATAATGTACTTTATAAAGAAAATAGTGAAACCTTAGAAAGATGAAAAGGAATATCCTTTCCCCCCAAGCATAGAGGCAAGAATAAATAGACTATTATGTTTCTCATTAAGTATGATTGCACCTGAAATTATACCACCATGAATGACAAGGAGCCCCCAATAGGTAGGATAACTATGTCACATAGTGAGGAGCAACATAATAGGATCTTAAATATTATTTTAAATGATTATGATGAATATGCCATTCATTGTCAGATGTTATTTTTAACATGCCTGAATCAATGTAATGTTGTATTTGTGTTTTCAAAGCTTGACACTCATTAGTAGAATGGCCATGGGTTTGATGATATTTACAAAAAGAAGAATTTTGAGAATGTTGTTTATGTTTTCTTCTTCATTTAGGAGAAAGAGGAGATACTAAGTTGGAATTTAGAAGATTGGTCAACAAATTTTCTTGTTGTAAAACAAAATTAGAATGAGAAGGTGTGGATTTACAAGACAATGGAGAAGAACATGTGGACAAAAGAAAGTGTGATTTCTCGTGACATTGTTGCTCACATTCAAGCATTAGTCCATTGCATCCATGTGTATGTTAAAAAGAGGGTTCACTCTTAGGGGGAATTGGATTTAAGTTTAAAGAGGCCCAATCAATTTCAAGATTTGTGTTAAGAGAAAAAAATGGAATATGAAATTTAGGCATCTTATATTTTCTAGAAAAGGTAGGAGTGAAATGTAAGGAGCCCCAATCATCCTCTAAGAGTTCTTCTTTAGGAAATTATTTTGTAGGAGATGGTGTATTTGAGTGAGTTGAAGAGAGGATTGTAGGAACTTGTTGGCATATGTGCAAAGTTTGATAACATGGTATGATTGTATGTTGTCATTGATGTCAATATGCTGAAGTGTAAACCGATATATTGAAGTATGCAAACTAGCAAGTGAACTGGTATGATAGTATGAAATGGTATGTGCACAAAGTGAACCAGTATGTTGAAGTGAACCGTTATATGCAAAGTTTGTATTGGGGTTTCATTTTATATGAATACCAGTTGATAGTCTCAGCTTCAGGGTTTCCGGTTGATGTATTCCAAGTCTGTGTGATTCGACCGATGACATCTTGTGATGAGTTAGCATTGAAATGAAGATCATATCATGTTGCCACATTAGCCTTGTGCACATGAAGAAGATTGATTCTATCTACCTCAGGAATGTGCAAAATCTCAGTAAACGGTGGAGAGTGCGTGATGGGTTATCAACTTCCAGAAGTGGTGAAGAATGAAAGATGGAGAACGTCTTGAGATTTGTTCAAGATTGTTTTACCCTATGTAATGTGATTAAATGGTCAGGTTTGGACCGACTGTATTGTTAACCTAGATGCTTAGGGTTTTAGGTTTTGGCTACTATCCTAATCATTGTCTATAAGGTCGATGATGATTCTCATTTGAAGTTGTTGGCAAATGAATGTGTGTGAAGTGATTCTTGCCAGAACGAAACAGTGAGTAGAGATTTGCAGAGTGTGATTGCAGATGTAAAGGAACTGAAGTGGATCTGCCTTGGCATTAAGTGCTGTTATCAGATTAGTGTATTACGTGTTGACTTCTAACCATTTCAGGAGATGGAAAATCCCTTTACCAGGTAGCTTTAACAGGCTTTTTGTAAATCCTTTAATAGGGTGACTCAAAATCATTGAGTTCTTTAAATCCTCTGACAAGGTAACCTTTAACATGGTTTTAACCTCTAACCGGGTATTTAGCCATCCCTTAACAGGGTGATCCCTAGCAAGATTGGTTCCTAGTAGAACCTATTGTAAGGTCTTTAACTAGACTATGCTCCTAACAGAGCAGACTTTAGAAGAGTTAAAGAACAACTTGTGGGTATTCATCCCCACCATGGTTTTTCCCAGTTGGGTTTCCACGTGAAAAATAAGTGTGTTATGTGTGATTCTTTTTCATGCGATGTTTGAGTGTTTTCTGTTAAGTGGTAAAAGCATGTTGATCCAGTGGTCATTATACTTCTGATGTATTACTTGTTTAAGCATATGGGTGAAGTGGAAATGAGATATTAGGTTTTGTGAAGATCTTAGTGTTACCGGTTTATGTCTTTACAGTCATACTGTGTTTTATAGGTAGTGCCTTGACTTAGATCGATGATATTGTTGACTGGTTAGTGCAGTCTTTGCAGTTTAAGTTGTTTGAGAAATTTTTTGTCTATACTGATTCACCCCCCCTCTCAGTATCTGTTGGGTATTTACTATTCATCATTATTCATCAATTGGTATCAGAGTGTCCTCCAGGTCCTTTGTGCTATAAGCTTAACCGATTGAGGAAAAGATCCTATTCTAATGATGAAGAGGGAAGGTCCTAAGTTCAACAGAGGTAACTTTAAGATATGGAAGGACAGAATGAAGATATACATTAAAAGCATGGGTGCTCAACACTAGAACTATGTTGAGAATACTTATGTTGTCCCTACCGGTACTCTCACCGATGATCAAAGAAGAGAAATTCAAGAGAATAGGCAAGTCATGGAAGCTCTTATCAGCAGTCTATCTGATATTGAGTTTATAGATGTTCAGGATAAAGACAATCCCAAAGATGTATGGGATACTCTAGAGTCTATCTATGGTGGTGATGAGCATGTGAAGTAAGCTAAGGAAGAAAGCCTTAGAGGTAAGTTTGAAGACATGCAGATGGTTGAAGGAGAGACCATTCAACAATATAAGATAAGGATTAAAAATGTTGTTGGAGACATCAAGAGTGCAAGAGGTACAATGGATGATTCCACCATTGTTAGCAAAGTTTTGAGAACCTTATTACCAGTCTATGCAATAAGGGTTGCCTCTACTCAAGAGTTGAGATCTATTGACAAGACAAAGGTATCCCTTGACTCCATTATTGCTAAGTTGACCACATATGAGCTAAATAGTTGTGATGGTAGTGTCAAGAAGACTGAATCAGCCTTTCGAGAATCTATTGTACTATCTAGAAAGGGAAAAGAAGCTGGTACCGGTTGTGAGCCTAGACAAAGTAGGGATATGGATGATGAGGATATCCTAATGGAATTTGAAGCTCTTCTTGCTAAGAGACTTCCTGAGGGAACTGGAAAATACAGAGGTAAGCTCCCTTTTAAATGCTATTCTTGTAATAGGACAGGGAACATTGTTGTGAACTGTCCCAATAGTGACAATAAGGACAAAACAGAGAAGTTCAAAAAGTTCAAAGGAGGAAATAGGAGAAACTGTCTTGTTGCAGTTGATGAAGATGTCACTGATGATGAATCAGAAGATGAAGAAAGCAAAGACATAGTGTTTGTAGCCATTAAGTAAGATGTGTCAGACAAGAAGGCTCTTGTCTCCCACTTTGATAATTCTAATGAGTGGATTATTGACAGTGGTTGTTCTCACCACATGACTGGTGGCCGAAGAAATTTTATGTCTCTGAAAGAGTATGATGGAGGTGTAGTCCAATTTGGTAATGATGAGCCATGTATGGTGAAAGGAAAAGGGTCCATCTCTCTAAATGGAAAGAGAAGTGCTGATAATGTGTATTGGGTAGAAGGTCTCAATCATAACCTTCTGAGTGTTTCCCAACTGAATGATAAAGGACTCACTCCGGAATTCAAAGATGGAGTATGCAAAATAAAATGAAAGAGTGGTGAATTGATGGCCACCGGTATGTAGACCAAAGGTAACTTATTTTAGTTAAATATAAATATCAGTCAATGTTTAATGGCTAAGTTTGATGACAGTTGGATATGGCATAGGAGACTCTACCATGTAAATTTTGATAATACTGTGAAGGCTAGTAAGATCAAGGCAGATAGAGGATTGCATGTGCTGAAAAAACTGGAGAATCCTTTGTGCAGAGAATGTCAACCGGGGAAAATGTCTTCCTCAACCTTCAAAGGTAAATCTTTCATAGTAGATAATTTACTTGATCTTGTACATACTGATTTGTGTGGTCCTATGAAAACTAGGAGTGTTCAAGGAGATAGGTACTTTATGATTCTTACTGATGATTGCTCAAGAATGATGTGGGTCACATTCTTGAAAGACAGGTCTGAAGATTTTGGAAAGTTTAAAGCCTTCAGAGCACTAGTTGAAAAGGAAAGTGGTAAGAGGATTAAATGTCTTAGAACTGACCAAGGAGGTGAGTTCACTTCTAGTGAGTTCAATAAGTACTATGAAGAGAATGACATCAAGAGGCAATTGTCTGCCCCCCGGAATCCACAATAGAATGGTCTAGTAGAAAGGAACAACTGGACTATAGTTTAAGTAGCCCAGAATGATGCTGATTCAAGGGAAGGTTGGTCACACTTTTTGGAGAGAAGCGGTGAGCACTGCAGTCTACACTATGAACCGGGTACTCATCAAGAAAGGTAAGGATAAAACTCCTTATGAGTATTGGACTGGTAAGACTCCAGTAGTAAGATACTTTAGAGTGTTTGGTAGCAAGTGTTATATTAAGAGATTTGAACACCAACACAAGTTTGATGCTAAATGAGATGAGGGAACATTCCTAGGGTATTCCACCATGAGAAAAGCTCTCAAGTGTTTTAAAAATAGGACTCAGAGAATTGTTGAAAGTATTAATGTTAGAATTGATGAGACCACTGAGAAACCAGAGGAAACCGGCAGTGAGCGAGTGATAGATGAACTAGAGGTAACCTTCTGGGAACCAGTTGCAAAACAACCAAGTACAAGTAACAATGCTCCTACACCAGTAGATGTTGATGTAGATGAAGATGAAGATGAGGATGAAGAGGAAAAGAAAGAGGAATCAGTCAAGATCATTCCTAGGTATGTAAATCTGCATCATGATCCAAAGCATATCATAGGAGATAAGGATGCAGGAATTCTTACAAGAAGAAAGGTCAGAGAAAATTCTTGCATGATTTCTGAATTTGAGCCCAAAACATTTAAAGAGGAACACAAAGATGAAGACTGGATTAAGGCTATGGAAGATGAACTTGATTAAATAGAAAAGAATG
Source organism: Cryptomeria japonica (assembly GCF_030272615.1). Taxonomy (NCBI): domain Eukaryota; kingdom Viridiplantae; phylum Streptophyta; class Pinopsida; order Cupressales; family Cupressaceae; genus Cryptomeria; species Cryptomeria japonica. The sequence goes on along the minus strand of NC_081411.1, from coordinate 589,821,577 downwards.
GTACACGGTCTTTGGTACCTAGACCTGAGCACAAAAATGTTATTAGCACCAAATGAGTTTTTAGAAACAAGCTGAATGAAGATGGTATAGTGGTAAGAAACAAAGTAAGACTGGTATGTAAGGGATATGATCAAGAAGAAGGAGAAGACTATGGAGAAACCTTTGCTCCAGTAGCTAGATTGGAAGGAGTTCAAATGCTTCTTGCATTTGTAGCCTTCAAGGGATTCAAAGTGTATCAGATGGATGTAAAATCTGCATTCTTGAATGGAATACTTGAAGAGGAAGTGTATATAGAGAAACCAAATGGGTTTGCCCTATCAAAAGGTAGTGATATGGTATGTAGGCTACACAAAGCCTTGTATGGATTGAAGCAAACACCTAGAGCATGGTATGAACATTTGTACTCCCATCTTGTGAAGATTGGATTTGAAAGAACAAGTGAAGATAACAATATCTATTTGAAGTCAGAAGGAGATCAAATTATGATCTGTGAAGTGTTTGTTGATGACATAATTTTTGGTTGAAATTACAAGATGAACCATGCGTTTGCAGATGAGATAAAGAAGGAATTTGAGATGTCACTAATCAGAGAGATTAAGTTCTTCATTGGACTACAAATTCAACAAATGAAAGATGGTATTTTTATCACTCAGTCCAAGTATATCAAAGAGGTGTTGAAGACCTTTGGCATGGAAGACAACAAACCGGTTGGTACACCTATGATGACCGGTTGTAAATTGTCAAAATAAGATATCTCAGCATTGGTGAATGAGAAGGAATACCGATCAATGATTGGTAAGTTGCACTATGTAGTACACAGCAAACCGGACATAGAACATGCAATGGGCATTGCCGCACATTTTTAGAAAAGTCCAAGAGAATCCCACTTGGTAGCAGTCAAGCAGATTCTTAGTTATCTGAAGGGAACTATAGATTATGGATTGTGGTATCCATACAATAATGATTTCAATCTCAAAGTATTTACCAATGCTGATTGGGCTGGTAATGTGGATGACCGGAAGAGCACAACCGGTGGTGCATTCTTTCTTGGTGGTAGACTAGTCTCATGGATGAGTAAGAAGTAGAGTTGTATCTCTCAGTCTACAACAAAAGTAGAATATGTAGCAGCATTTATGAACTGCACTCAGACAATTTGGATGAAGCATGTATTAAGTGGTTTCAAAGTCCCTGTATCTAATTCGGTGAGTATATTTTGTGACAACATAAGTGCAATTAATATTTCCAAGAATCCGGTATTGCATACTAGAACCAAGAACTTTGAGCTCAAGTATCATTTCTTGAGGGAGAAAGTTCAGAACAAAGAGGTTGTATTGGAACATGTTTCTAGTAAGGAGTAGTTATCAGATATTTTCACCAAGCCTCTATCGAAGGCTACATTTACCTATTTAAGAGGTGAATTAGGGGTGCTACCCCTTGAAGAGGTGAACTAAAGGTATGTGCTCCACATCAGTCAGATATTGCATTGTCAAATATTTTTCAAGATTGATGTGTTGAAGGATGCTACTCCTTAGGGGGAGCATCATAGTAGATCATGGATGTTTGTGCCTCCACTTTGGCATTGTTGTCAAAGGGGGAGAAGATGTGAAGCAGATGAGATATCTACAGTTTTGAAGACATATTATATGGAAGAAGATGTAGAGATATCGTTGTGTATTGCCATCAATTGCAAAGGGGGAGATTGTTGGCATATGTGCAGAGTTTGATAACATGGTATGATTGTATGTTGTCATTGATGTCAATATGCTAAAGTGTGAATCGATATATTGAAGTATGCAAACTAGCAAGTGAACCGGTATGATAGTATGAACCGGTATGTGCACAAAGTGAACTGGTATATGCAAAGTTTGTATTGGGGTTTTAGTTTATATGACTACCGGTTGGTAGTCTCACCTTCAGGGTTTCTGGTTGATGTATTCCAAGTCTGTGTGATTCAACTGATGACATCCTATGATGAGTTAGCATTAAAATGAAGATTAGATTGTGTTGCCATGTCAGCCTTGTGCACGCGAAGAATCTCCTTGAGGATCTTGCATGAAGCAGATTGATTCTATTTACCTTGGGAATGTGCAAAATCTCAGTAAACAGTGGAGAGCATGTGATGGGTTATCAGTTTCCAGAAGCAGTGAAGAACGGACGATGGAGAACGTCTTGAGATTTGTTCAAGATTATTTTACCCTATGTAATGTGATTAAATGGTCAGGATTGGACTGACTGTATTGTTAACCTAGATGCTTAGGGTTTTAGGTTTTGGCTACCGACCTAATCGTTGTCTATAAGGTCAATGATGATTCTCATTTGAAGTTGTTGGAAAATGAATGTGTGTGAAGTGATTCTTGCCAGACTGGAGCAGTGAATAGAGATCTGCAGAGTGTGATTGCAGATGTAAAGGAACTGAAGCGGATCTGCCTTGGCATTAAGTGCTGTTATCAGATCAGTGTATTACCTGTTGACTTCTAACCATTTCAGCAGATGGAAAATCCCTTTACCGGGTAGCTTTAACATGTTTTTTATAAATCCTTTAACAGGGTGACTCAAAATCATTGAGTTCTTTAAATCCTCTGACAAGATAACCTTTAACAAGGTTTTAACCTCTAACTGGGTATTTAACCATCCTTTAACTGGGTGATCCCTAGCAGGATCGGTTCCTAGCAGAACCTATTGTAAAGTCTTTAACTAGAATAGGCTCCTAACAGAGCAGACTTTAGAAGAGTTCAAGAAAAACTTGTGGGTATTCATCCCCATCGTGGTTTTTCTCAGGTGGGTTTCCACGTGAAAAATAAGTGTGTTACGTGTGATGCTTTTTAATGTGATGTTTTAGTGTTTTCTGTTAAGCGGTAAAAGCATGTTGATCCCATGGTCATTATACTTCTGATGTATTACTTGTTTAAGCATATGGGTGAAGTGGAAATGAGATATTAGGTTTTGTGAAGATCTTAGTGTTACCAGGTTATGTCTTTTACAGTCATAGTATGTTTTACCGGTAGTGCCTTGACTTAGATCGGTGATATTGTTTATCGATTAGTGCAGTCTTTGTAGTTTAAGTTGTTTGAGAAAGTTTTTGTCTATACTGATTCACCCCCCCTCTCAGTATCTGTTGGGTATTTACTGTTCATTATTATTCATCAAAACTAAGAAAGCATATGATGCTTCACTTATGTTCTCATCAACTACCTCATTAGTATAAGTGTAAGGCACAACATGATAATCAAGAAGAATTTTTGGTTTCCCAGGAGCATGAATGGAATTGATTTGATTTTTGTTAGGCTCTTGATTTTTGGGAGAGAGAGCATTATGATAAGAAATAATATCATCCTCTTGTTCTAAAGTATCTTTATGTTCAAGACACTCATTAGGAAAAGGACTATCATATGTAATTAATTCTTCATCTTTTGAGGGAAGATCGTGAAAAGAAGGTATGGTATCCCTAGGATAAGTAGACATAATATCATCCTCTTGCACCAAATAATCCTTGCGAGGGAGGTACGTTTTAGGAGAAGAAGGAAAATAGTTCTCCAAAGATTCATCTTTAGGAGGAATCTTTGAAAGAAATATCCATATTCCCTTTTTGCACCAATGTGCTCTCATTAATGAGATCAATTTTGGGAGAGGGTAAATCATAGGTATGAATGAAAGGGAGAACTAAATTATCATCATATGCATGAAAGGGAACATTATGACCATCTTTAATGTAACTTGAAATTGAATTAGCAAAATAAGATAAGAACTCCATATGCACTTATGATCAAACAAGAAACTCATATGTCATAATGTTCACCTCATACATGCATAGAAAAATGAATAAAGGAGGGAAAGTGGAATTTTAATTGCAAATTTGAAATTGTGAAATTTGAAACTTGCAAAATAATTGAATAATTGAAAATTCTAGGAAAAATGATTATTCAATTAAATGAACAAATTGATTAAAAGAATAATAATGCAACCTCTTAGGAAATTAAAATTTAAAATTAGGATTATGTAAAAAATAACCTCTTAATTTTAAAATTATCCAAAAGAGACTAAAATTGGGGCCTATTGAAAAACCTCTTAATTTAAAAAATTGAAAGTTGTTGAATTGAAATTTTGAAATTTAAAATTAGGGTTGTTCTGAATTAACCACTTAATTTTAAACTCTATCTTGAAAATTGAAATGTTGAAAGTGGAGATTGTTTTTGATTTTAGAGGGATCAAAATTTGACAAAATCAGCCATTTTTTTGGATTTAAGCAAATGAATACAGTCATAACAGTCTCCCAAAATTTCGGGAAAAAAGCCAGGGACCATGTTGAAAGTGCACACGGTCCTCCCAACTTTTTGGGAAATTTTCAAGGATGAAAGCTACGATAATTTGAGAGCTAACCCCAAAAAATTGTTTGATTTTACAATCTCTAGATAAGTGAAATAAAGGTGTGAATGTTGCAATAGGACCCTATCAGGGTTTTGAGAAAAATGAGGAATTGAATTACAAATTTGAAAAAGGTCACACCTAATAGATAAGGCCACCTTAGATGATGTTTAGAAAACTGAAATTGTGGGAAAATGATAGAGATTTGCACAAAATTCAATTAATTTTGAAAATTAGGGTTTTAGGACCTAACCACTTAATTTTTAAATTTTGAATTGCGAGAAAATGAGGGAAATTGAAAATTTGAATTTTAGGCAAGAAGACAAGTCTGACAACAATGATAAATCTAAAAATTGAAGTAAGATCCAAATTTTGCACAAATTCAATTTAAAATCTAGATTTTTTGTAAATTGCAAGAAAATCAAACATTCAATTTTGAATTTGCTTTCGACCTTAGGAGGTTTAAAAATTGATAAAATCAACCAATTTTATGGATTTAAGTAGAAAAATACAGTCAATTCCATCTCTCAAAATTTTGGGAAAAAAGCTAGGGACCGTGTTGAAAGTGCACACGGTCCGACCAACTTTTATCGAAAATTTCAGGGATGATAGATATTATAATTTTATTGCAGAATCCAAAAAAAAAGAGATGATTTGGAGATGTCTAGATCAATCAAATTGGTAGTCAAAGGCCGAAAATAAAAGGATTTTAAAAATTAAGGTTTTGTTGTTTAACCACTTAATTTTTAGAATGAAAAGACAGATTTGAATTGCAATTTTGAAATAGAAATCAGATCTGAAAGAAGCACCCAAAATTCTATACTTCACAAGCTTAATTTCCTCAAAATGAAAAATTAGGGTTTTTATGCAATTAACCTCTAAATTTTGCAAATAGATCAAACCTAGAAATGAAAATTTGAAATTCAGGTTGCAATTATTCAGATCTAACAAATAAGAAATCACAATTAAGATGTAGGGCATTGGGTTCACCAAAATGTAAAGTGGAAAATTGAACCCTAGCGATTCCCCACCTAGGAGAGAGAAAGGAAATCACTAGGATGATTTTCACTTGGGAGATACTTTACATTCAATCCCTCAATTGAGTCCACTAGATCCAAATCCAAGGGAGACAAGGATGTGAATTCTAAGGGGATTACAAGTGTTGGAATGTAAGTTGGCCTCTTTTGTAAGTAGAAGAGTTGACTTGTTGACTATGCAGAAAATGAAGACAAAATGGGTGAAATAAGGAGCTACCAATTCAGGATCGCATTGTAACTTCGGATTTGATATATTTAGACCGATGTAGATCTTCCTTGAAAATTTGGAGAAAAGTCACCAAGATTGTGTTGAAAGTGCACACACTCCTCCGAAAAAATCTGTGAAACGAAAAGGATTTTTCCATCTCTACAAATGAAGCCCAAACTTGCAATTACTGCTACACACCTACAACCTACATAGAGAAAATAAGAGAAGAAGGGTTGTGGATAGGGGTTTACCTCAGTCAAACCCCAGTTGAGGAATCGACCCTGAAAGAAAGTAATTGCAAATGCTTAAATGTAAATAATGGAAATGTATACCTTGTAGATCTGCAATTTGTTGATGATGATTGCTTTGCTTCTTGACTGTAATCACAAGTGTTCTATGAAATAACATGTAACATGACAAAACCCTAACACACACATATGCTTGCAAATGAATGTTGTAATGTTGCTCCAATGGATGAATGAAGAAGACACATGAAGTAGAAGTCTTGATGGATGCTTGAAGACTTGAATGCTTGATGAAGACCTTTCGCTTGAATTTTGCCTATCATGTATATCATGTATATCCTATCTATACAAATGAGAGGACCAACTCCCCTTTTATACATGCCTCAAAAGATTAATTCATCTCACCAAAGGCTGACATCGGGGGGATTTGGAATCCCAAAATGCAGATAGAACCGAAGGGACCTATCTTGGGGCCACCCTAAGAGGGGGAAACAGGGGCGCCACACCCTTGTCCTGCCCTATTTTGGGGTCCGGATAGGATCTTGAGGCCATCTCAGGGCTCAAATGGGAGAAAGTCAGGGGCGAAGGTGCAGAAAGGGGTCTCAGTTGGGAAGGAAGATGCTGTCGCCAAGGTGAGGACCTCAAATATGGTTAAAATTGCTAGGGTCACAATTCTATAACACTACAACTCTATCCTCTTAGAGTTGATCCAAAATGGGGCTAAACTTCCATAAGGTGTTGACATTTCACAATTCACCAACTCATCCCAATTAGAAAACCCCATAGAAGGTACATCCAACAAACCATAGCCTAATCCATAATATTTTTAACCCATATTTGCATAGAAAGATACCTTCAAATACCAAACACACAAGCACTCAACCAACCATAACTTATACACCTCTAAAGAACACAACCAAATTCATCTACACTAGTCTTCCACCCATAACAACCATATATACATCACAAAATCCTAATACGCATGTCAATAGTAATACCCACACTAACACCAACACATCTTCTTACCATTACATATAATTCACACAACCTACTTCAAGCCACATGCACAACATGTCCAACCCACATAACACCCATAACACATACATACCCTTCCATAATCAACAAAAACATAACATTACCACATCCAATCTTGCCCAATAATTACAAGCTATGAAGGAAATGATTCATGACTTATGGACATGGCATTCAAAAAAGAGATACACATTTGAAGAGATATGTCCTTATCCATATGGAAATTCAATCCCCATGGTCCCTTATCCTCCAAACTTTGATATCCCTAAATATGACAAATACAATGGAGAAGGTGACCCTAAATAACATGTCCACAAATTTTTCATGACTTGTCAAGAAGTCTCCTAGAGTGATGTATATTTAAAGAGACTTTTATCAAAAATTTTATGAGGTCAAACACTTGAATGGTTTGCTAACCTCACACATGGTTCTATATCCACTTTCTAATAATTAGTGGAATAATTTGTTACATATTCTTCATATAATATCGAACACAAAATAACCATGATAGACTTGTGTAACACCAAGCAACAAAATGGGGAAACCTTTGATAGTTTCTTTCAACTATGGAGACACCTTGCTAGAATATTTCCTTGGTCCATCCCTAAAGAATACTTGGTGGCCATGTTCATCCAAAACTTACACTTGAAAATGTCCTTTCAATTGCAAATTCTATTTCTCAAAAAATTTTAGGAGGTCATTAAAAAAGGAGTACCTATGGAAAGAGAACTTATTAAAAAAAGATCAATCAAGCTCTATCAAAAAGACTATAATGCTTCCTCATCCAATGATAAACCTATGTTTTGGGCCAATAATAAAAATGTTGTTAATGATGGTGTGACTGATACCAAACATGTCCAAACTATCCATATTCCATCAAATCTACTAAACAAACCCAATCAACAATGTAACACCACCCAACCAACCCATCAAAAAAAAAATATGCTAGTGTCACCATCCCACAAAACCAACGTCAGAAAAACAAAAAAAAATCAAAATGTGAGTACACTCCTCTTTCCAAACCCATTGAGGTTTTTTTTTTAAAAACTAGTTCAAGCCAAATTGGCCCAATACTCGATTACCAAGCCATCCGATGAAAACCAACCTAAACCCGCATGGTATAAAGACAACAAATATTGTGCATACCATTGCATAAAAGGTCATGATACAAAGAAATGCATGAAACTCACAAATTATATTCAAGACCTTATTGATAAGAGTGAAATCAAAGTTGAGGGTCATAAATCAAACACATCTAATTCCCAAATTAATATTTGCAATGACCCCCTTCCTAAATATGTTAAAGAGAAAGCCTCATCATCTCAATCAGCCACACCTTATTATTATATATACCAACACCCTTTCAGCCTTGGACTCCCTCGTCATGCATATTGAAGAAGTGGATAATTAGGTAGCCACCATTACCATCAAAGGATACAATTGAAATGTAACCACTTTAAAAAGAAAACTAACTATCCAAGGAGCTTCCCCTTCCTCTTCCACAATACCTACATCCGAATACGACCTCCTCGATCATCTTGGTAAAAATCCCGCACAAATATCCATCCTTGAGCTACTTCACACATATTCTATTAATAAATATATTCTTTAAAAATCCTTGAGTCCCATGTTCTTGATGACATTTATGGTTCCCAATTCCAAACTCTTATAGGGAACCTTGCCACACAACACCATCTTGTCTCTACCAATAAAATAATCCAAAATATCAATTCATCCCATAATAAATATTCATATTGAAGCTCTTATCCACAAACATAAAATCAAATGATTTCTTATAGAAGTTTTATTTGTCTTGAATTTATGTACATTAAGATTAATAAAACAATTGGGATACCTCAATGATATCATTGGTTCACAAACAAAGATCACAATAAAAGTTTATGATGATGCTGAAAGTGTATCCAAGGGCACTATCAAGCTACCACTCCAAGTTGGTCCAATTGTGGTTGAGACTAATTGTCATGTCTTAGACCTTGATCTCCCCTATAACATACTTCTTGGAAGACCATGGATCTATTCCATGCAATCCATCCCCTCCACCTACCATCAATGCTTAAAATTCCCTTCTAGTAGAAGAGAAATCACCATTTTGAGTGATCCTAATCCCTTCCAATATTGTAAAACTCTTGAAGGGAACATGCCAACCATTGTCCACCTAATAATATTGCTTCAAAATCTTCAATTGATCCAAAAAAAATTGCCTCATCCTCTCAATCCACTCAACCCAACATTAAGGATAAGATAGTTGACAAAGGATGTAGAGAATATGATCTTCACAATGTACTATATGTTGATCATCTCCCTCCTCCAAAATATTATGAATACCCTCAATAATTTGACATCTAGAAAAAGATAGTGGTACAATGCAAAAATACTACCTTTCAACAAGGGGGTCCATTAGATGAAGAAAATCTTGAAGAAGATGTCACCACTTGGCTCTATAGAGAAGAAAATGAGGAATCTGTTGATATCCCTAAGGAAAAGTATCGCAAAGCATTCCCTATTGTTGAACAAATGGGATATCAAGGACATGGAATCAGAGTTAAAGAACAAGGCATAAAAGAACCAATCCCACCAATATCAAATCCAAATAGTAGAGGCTTGGGTTACTTCCCAAAACCTAAGTTGACCCTTGTTGGTGCTCCACAAGCTGTTTTTGATGGCGAATACATTGAACAGGAGTTTTAAAAAGAACCTTTAAAATACCTCACCCAAATATTCTCTACCCGCATTTTCACTATCACATCCTCCACCAAACTCCAACTCGTGGACCTTGAGATAATTGATTGAGATCAACAAGGACCTCTCGACTTAGACATCTATGAAAATGATGAAGCTATATTAGTATTGCTGGAAAAAAAAGATTTAGGAAATCAAAAAAAAGTATATGACATCCAACTCAATGAGCATGTATACTTTGGTAGTCAAGTCAATTCCCTCAGCTGTCATAAAATTGAAAAATCAAACAAAGAGTCACCTAGTGAAAACCTTAATAAGGTGCTGTCAAACATAGGAAAAGTAAAAACAAAAGATGTATCTTCTAGTGAAAAACTAGATTAGGCATTGGAAGATGAGGAAGTTGACTTTCCTCTTAGAATACCTCCACAACAAGAAAGATCCTCAATTATCATTGAAGAAATTGCAAAAGTTAACTTGGGAACCTTAGAGAGTCGTAAGATTACATTTACTTCCAAATAACTTAGTGATGAAGAGAAGATAAATACGACAATATTTCTCCAAAGTGTGCAACAAAATTTTGCATGGTCTTATGGTGATATACTAGGATTTGATCTCGATCTTGTGGTACACCATCTTGTAGTTTACCCAAATGAAAAACCAGTTAAGTAGAAGTTAAGAAAAATGCATCCACAAATAGCTCTCTTGGTCAAAGTAAAACTTAAATAATTATTGGACATAGGATTCATAAGCCCCATTGACTATCCAAAATGGGCCTCTAACATTGTACTAGTTGGCATACCATTTGGGGGTATTTGTATTTGTACAGACTTCAGAGATCTTAATAAAGCATATCCTAAAGATGACTTCCCATATTTTAACATTGACATCGATATTGACCTCACAATAGGACACAAGATGATTCTCTCAGTTAGGATTCCCAAAGATACTGAGAGGGGGGGGGGGGGCGTGAATCAGTATCTTGTCGATTTACAGATTTTCTGATCTTACTAAACAAATTGCATTCTAAAATAGTGTACCGGTAAACAAGAATTAATGCAGTAAATATGAACAATAAGCACAACATAGAAAGCACACCATAATACAAGATTTTTAATGAGGAAACCCGGTGTGGGAAAAAACTCGGTGGGATTTATGACCTACAATATTCAATCACTAGCCAATGAATGGATATTACTTACAATAGGGGCCTGCACATGTAGGAAGGTCAACTACCTAAAGCTCATTACTTAATTACAAAAGGAAGTCTCACTGACTTACAAAATGGGTTATGCAAATCTAATATAATGTATTGCTTTAGTTTAGAATCTTTTATGCTAGGTTTAGTACTAGTTTAAGTTCAAACAATAACCATAAACCTTACTCCAAAATCTGCCTTAATATTCACACATTACTTCTGCAATAATCTTCCCATGTTCGTATCTATAAATGATCTACAAGATCTCATACTTATATATGAGTCTTATTACAATTCACTTTTTCGGATTACAAAAAGATATTACAAATAAATACAAAATGCAATAAACAAAATCCTGTCGATCAGGGTGCCGGTAATCATCTTTGCCGCTGTTGGTAAATTATCTGCCGATGTAGAGTCCACCGATGCTGATGCCATAGGATTGCAAGGTTGCCATCAATGAAAATACCTTCAATCACCTACAATTTCTCATTGGAGTGTGCAATGCCAACAATCTCCCCCTTTGGCATTGATGGCAACACCCATGAGAAAAATTCAAAAATATCCAAAATTTGAAGTCCAAAAATCTTACCAAAATGTGTGCTCCCCCTGAGAAGATTATCTCTTTTGTCCATTATCTTTCTCATCTCTACTACTCCCTCTTTGAAATCAATGACAAAGGTTGTCAAAAATGTCAACTAAGTGTAGTTCTCAGCTGGATCCCTGTAACCGGTTGGTTACAATCTGAAATAGAGCTGCCAATACAAAATTCAGGCTCTTAGTGAACCTTTCATTGTCCTTTAATGCTGCTTCTATCCTTTTTATTGTACTGGTGAGTATGTGCATTTTCTCTTCTGGTGTCTTTAGTCTTGGAACAAGAGCCTCTGAAATCTCTTTTCTCAAAGAGATGAGGATTTCAAGTTTCGGACCAAGTTTGCATTTTAGTTCCTTAGCCTTGAACTTTATTCTTTCCTTCTCTTTTTCAAAATTTTCAATTTGCTCCTCAAAACCTCCTATCTTCTTCTCTATAACTGATATGGGTTCTGATGAACCGATGGGATTATCAACAATATCATTTATTTCTTTCTACACTTTACTGATTTTCTTGTCTATATCCATTGTCAAAATATCAGTCTTACATGTGTCCTTGTACAACTCTTTGAATTCCATTATTGTTTTGCTAAGTGCTGGCAAAAGGGTATCAATGTGTCCCATGCACTTCTTTATTGACTCATCAAAGAATTTTTCCTTTTCCTTGTTCATTTTCTCACTGAATGTCTCCTCATTAATCTGATCAACTGTCAATAAGTTGTTGGTGATATACTTAGACAATGTTTCTAATTGGCTCAAAGAATCTTTATTGTCCACATTGCTCTTGGGTGCAATCAATTTTAATAAAGGAATTGTATCATCAATAGCCTTGTATGCAAGTGCATTACAATCTGTTATTTTCTTGATGGAGTCCAATAATACCTTTGTTACATTAGTTGGTCTGAATTTTGTCATGGAAGAACCAGATGATTGTCCAACTACCTTAACAATCTGCATTTCGTCGGTGTGAGTAACCTCTTTGCTTGTGTTGTCCTCTGATAAGTCAGTTTGTGTCTACATCTCAACTAGCAAAGGCTTGGGTTTCTTAGTTGTTGCCAGTGGCATTGTCTTTATCTCAAACTTTTTCTCTTCATGTTTCTTAGTGTGTACCTCAGTTTGTTTCTTTGTGCTTTCTTCTGCTAGTTTCTCTAATGAAGTTTCAGTATTTACTCCCAGTTTCTCAGTATGCACCTCTGAACTGTCGACTGCCGATGTCTCTAACTCTGTGGGTTTTTCAGTGTGTACACCATTTACCATTCTAGTACCAAGGGGATCAACTGATTGTTTAGTATTTGTTTCAACCCCAATATCAATATTTCCAACTGTATGATCTATATGTGTTTCCATTTCAATATTCTCAGCTGGTGGCTCAGTAGCCACATCTTTCTTTTCACCAGTGGTTTCCTTATCAACCATAATATTTACCTCTTGTGTATCAATGTTCATTGTATATAACACTTCATAATCAAGATTAGTGTCCTCATGTGTTGATTCCAACTCAACATTATCAGTAGTCAGTGGTGTATCAACAGTTTCAATCGGTGAAGTATCAAAAGGAGGTGGGGGTAAATTATCTGTCACTTTTATACTTGGAGGTCCACCTACCTTGCCTTTACCTTTGTCCTTATCCTTTTGGTAAACTCTGAAAGTTTTGGGTCATTTGAGCTCTTCTTGCTTTTCTTTCTCCAAAAAAAGATATCCTATTTATCTGCTGTCTCTTCAGATATTTCATTTACTCTGCCAGGCATTAAAGCTTCATGTCAGTGACTAGTGGAAAATACAGTCCTGTTTGCCTCACTTATCAGTTCATCAATTTCTTTTGTTGATTTCACTAGGTGAACTGCAAGTAGTTTTTCTATCTTTATCTTCTTATCCAATTCCACAATGGCTAATCTCTTTACATCTAGTCTTCTATACAAGTCACTTGGTAAATCATCTACAACTTCTATAAAAAATTTCTTATATATGTCTAAGTGTAGAATGACACCATTTTCTATGCTTTAATTTTCTTCATTGGTAAAAGTACTATACAATTTGCTGACATTAGATAAGTTTCCATCATCCGTTATTTCATTCAAAAGATTATTTAAAGGAGGAATAACCTATTTTTCCTTCTTCTTCCTTGGTGTCATTTTCTTTGTTGGGGGCCTTACTGCCTGTTGTTTCCTTCTTGTTCTCTTTGGTGTAGGAGAGGGTACCGGTGAAGGTTTTCTTTTCCTTTCTACTCTCTTAAACTCAGGTGGGATTTCACTGTCAGATGAAGTTCCAACCAGTGAAAGATGAGCTTCCGATTGTATCCCTTCTAGGTCACTTTCCTTAATACCAGTGATATTCAATATATTTTCCTTAATCTCTTTGGCCTGTTTTGTTTCTTTTCTAATATATTGTTCTCTTTTCTTCCTTTGTTTAAGGGTTTGTACCTTTCTCTCAATGGTTTCAACATTTCCAAATATTTCCTCTTTAGGTTCTCTAGGGGCTTCAAGTAGGGCTTTAGCATATGTCTCAATTATGTTTTCATCTGCCTCATAACCCATTTCTATCATGCAAACAGTTCTAGGAACCACTGCTTCCATCTAAATTTCATCTTTCTTTATAATAAAACATATCTCTTTCTGATATATGTCAACTATGCTCTGAGATAGTCTTTCCCTTGTTTTCATTCTAGCCTTAAATGCTTGGAAGTGTTCTATTATGTTGTTTTCCTTGTCACCTCCCATGTTGGTAAAGATATCCAAAAGTTGTTTGCCTACTGGTATATCAAAACCAAATTCTTTTCTACCTATACCGGGAACTTCCTTAGTAATGTATAGCATTAGGCACACAAGTAAATTACCAAATCTGAAAGTACCTTTCTTGTCACCTTTAATTTTCTTTAGGTTGTCACTTAGTTCATCCTTTAACCTTTCACATATGTCAATCTTAGTGTTACTGTTCACCATGTCATAAGCACTCTTGATACATAAACTAGAAATAGAGTTTAATCTGTTAGCATGTGTAGTTTTGTATCCTAGTATCATGCTAATGAATTTGAAATTTATATCTTTTACATCATTGACTCTCAAGGATCTGCTATCATGGGTTGCACCGGTTAGGGTCATCACAATGTTGTTTGGAACTTTCTTAGTTTTGTCAGGCCTACTACCGGTGGAAGGTAAGCTAGTCACTGCCCTAATTGCTTCTCTTGTAATCTTGTGGATGGAGTCAAGCCAAAATAATTCCCCATGAACTCTGCTAATTACAATTCTCACAACTTCCTTAGGAAAATCAGGAATGCTAAGTATCTCCACAAAACCTAGGGTTTCTATAATCTTGTGTTCCGATTTCACATTACCATTCTCATAACAAATTACAATTCTATACATGTTCATAATCTCATCAGCACCAAGTTCCTCAATATGAAAATGTATGTATATCCTAGGATCTTTAGCATATGCAACTCCTTTGTGTATTTTAGAGAATGCTCCTAGGGTATCATCCTGCTTCGCTATTTTGGGTATGATCTTAAATACAGGCCTAGGGCATTTAACCACTTCAATTATAGTAGGGTTTTCAATGAATTCAGGTGTAGAGGAGGAAGCCATTTGATAAATACATTAATCTACCTTTAGGTTTGAATGCTTGAAATATTTTTCTTCACTTCTCACTATGGATGCCTTCACTCGGGTTTTTCATGCTCTTAGGAAATTTGAATGCTCGGAGAGTGAAAAACACTTGCTTTATAATGTCATTTCCTCCAGCTACCATAATAAATGCCTGTCGGTTAAGTGTAAAATTAACTCATCTGCCGGTAAAGAAGCATTTCATCTTCTTACCATCAACCAAGGGTAAAATAACATGTTTTCAATTAGTTGCCATACCCCCAAAAGATTATCTCTCAGTTAGATGAAGAATCTCCTGCCAGTGGAGTGATACTCTGTTCTACCAGTGAAGGAATAGCCTCATCAACATTCTGATATGTCTTTCTCATCCATTATTTTGAAAATTCTTGCTTTACCTCATCAACCTTTTCTTTACCTTTCAAACTGGGTCCTTTGTTATTTGCCGGTGATGCCTTACTTCTACAAAATTTTGCAATATGTCCAATCTTTTTACAAGCATAACAAGTCACATTATTTTTCTGAATAGCTTTTCCACAGCCTATGCTGGTTTGTGTTCTTCATTGATTAGATAAATGTCTAAATCTTCCACAAACATAACATCTTACATTCATTCTGTAATTTTCTGAATTATGACCAATTTTGTTGCATTTAGAACATTGACTGGTGGGGGCATTAGTGTTCTGATAGTTTCTAGATCTACACTGATTTGCTCTATGACCATACATGTTACAGTTAAATCATTTCCCATTAAATTTGTAGGCATTAGGTTATCTTACCAGTTTACTGTGATCATGATTGTTTGCAGTACCGGAGCTTTCACCAACTTCAAAGCCAAGTCCATTAGTGTCTCCATTAGGTTTCTAATTTTTCAGCATATCATCAAGTTCTTCTGAACTTTTCTTGAATTTCTCTTTATGTTGATTTGCAGTAGCCAACTCATTTTCCAAGAAATATTTCTGTCTCATGAGTTCAGTTTTATCATGTTCCAAGTGAATCAGATCTATCTTTAACATATCATTTTCATAACCGAGTCTTAGATTTTTATTTCCAACATCATTGATTCTCCTCACCAAGTCATCTTCATTCTTCTTTCTATCTTCAATGTCTTTACAAAATCTCATAGTCATATCTTGTATCTCATTCCTCAAGGTCATGTTTTCTTGCTTCATCTTGCTTACAAGATCATTAAGAGTTTCATTTTCATCATCATCATTCTGTATCTTCTCATGAAGTTCTCTTATTTTGTTTCTAGCAATCGTAAGATTCTCCTAAAGTCCTTGAATGATTTTCTGTGTAGCCTTCATATCATCTTCAAGTTTGATATTCTTCAACTTTTCTGCATCATAATCTGTAAGGGCTGTTTCCAATTGCTTTCTCAAGTTATCCATCTGTACCGGTGTCAGAATCTCCCTCAAGCTGTTAGGCTTTTGAAAAAAGAGGACCAAGCTCTGATGCCAATTGTTAGGATTCCCAAAGATACTGAGAGGGGGGGTGAATCAATATCTTGCCGGTTTACATATTTTCTGATCTTATTAAACAAATTGCATTCCAAAATAGTGTACCGGTAAACAAGAATTAATGCAGTAAATATGAACAATAAGCACAACATAGAAAGCACACCATAACACAAGATTTTTAATGAGGAAACCCGGTGTGGGAAAAACCTCGGTGGGGTTTGTGACCCACAATATTCACTCATTGGCCAATGAATGGATATTACTTACAATAGGGGCCTTCACATGCAGGAAGGCCAACTGCCTAAAGCTCACCGCTTAATTACAAAAGGAAGTCTCATTGACTTACAAAATGGATTATACAAATCCAATATAATGTACTGCTTTAGTTCAGCATCTGCTATGCTAGGTTCAATACCAGTTTAAGGTCATACAATAACCATAAACCTTACTCCAAAATCTGCCTTAATATTCACACATTACTTTTGCATTAATCTTCCCATGTTCGCATCTATAAATGATCTACAAGATCTCATACTTATATATGAGTCTTATTACAATTCGCTTTGTCATCTTACAAAAAAGATATTACAAATAAATACAAAATGCAATAAATAAAATCCTATTGGCCAGGGTGCCAACAATCATATTTGTCACTACTGATAAACTATCTGTCGGTGTAGATTTTGTCAGTGTTGGTGCCATAGGATTGCAAGGTTGCCATCAATGACAATACCTTCAATCAAGTACAATTTCTCATTGGAGTGTGCAATGCCAACACTCTCTTATGAATGAATTCTCTAGGTATAACCAAATTAAAATTTTACCTAAAGATCAACATAAAACAACCTTTATAACACATTGGGGAAACTTCTGCTATCAACTCATTCCTTTTGGATTGAAAAATGTTGAGGGTACATATCAACGCTTAGTGACTATTGTCTTTCATGACCTCCTTCATGATATCATGGAAGATTATATAGATGATCTCTTGGGAAAATCAAAGACTAGAGAAGGACACATCACTGTACTCACCAAGATTTTTGAGAGACTTAAGAAATATAAAGTGTAGCTTAATCACAAGAAATATGTCTTTCAAGTCACCTTTGGCAAACTTCTAGGATTCATGGTATCAAGACATGAGGGATTGAATTCGATCTTGAAAATGTCAAAGTTATACTTGAAATGCCTCCTCCTAAAAATCTTAAGAAATTATGTAGTTTACAAGGAAAGATTTAGGCCATCCACCACTTTATCACCCAACTAGCAGATAAATGCCAGTCGTTTGCTGACTTGCTTCGCAAGAAAACTAAATTCTAGTGGGATTTCCTATGTCAAAAATATTTGAATAAACTTAATGAGTGACTTGCATTACCACCTATTTTTATGCTTCCTATAGAAGGTCAACCAGTCTCGTTGTATGTTTCAACAACAACAGTTGCCTTGTGGGTACTTTTAGCTCAAGAAGATGCACAAGGCTAAGAAAGATCTATTTATTATATTAGCAACACTTTACTAAGATAAAATATACACCTATAGAATGAGCATGTCTTGAACTAATATTTATTACTCAAAAACTTAGACATCACATTCTCAATCACAAGACAAAGCTCATTGCTAAGATTGATCCACTTAAGTACTCTCTAAAGTATCTTTTACAAGAAGAACAACTAAATTGGTCATGATCTTGAGAGAAATTGATATTGAAGATATGAATGGAAAATAAATAAATGGACAAGTAATAACTGATTAGTTAGCCAAGGCTCTAGCACAAGTAGATCATATCCTCATCACTAAGTTCCCTGATGATGCCATGTTATCCATCACACTATAACTCAATATAAATTATACTTTTATGGATCTTATACCTAACATGGCTCGGGGCCAGGTATCTCATTTGTTAGACCACAAGGGGATTACATACTAAAGTCCTACAAGATCACTTTTACTTGCACCAACAATATAGAAAAATATGAACCCCTCATCGCAGGTCTTTTTATTTTCATCAAATATAAGATCATTGATCTATATGTCTATGGTGATTCTGAATTAGCCATCAAACAAGTCAATGATGAGTGTCAAACTAAGGATGACAAACTTCTCCCCTACAAAAGATTGGTTGAAGATTTCAAGTAACCTTTTACTTCAATCTAGTTTGAGAAAATTCACTAAGTAAACAATAAAAAAGAAGAAGCCATGAAAACCATAGTCTTTATTAGAGATGCCTAAAAAAAATCATACACGTGAGTTTCTAGTTGAGAATCTCTTAGTTCCAACCTATGATATTCCTGAATAAAAAATGGTATGCAAAATTGTTGGTCCTGATTCCCCTTGGTATCAAGATATTTACACTTCCATAGAAACTCCACCTAACATTGCCAAAAACCAATAGAAAATCTTCATTTTCCATTCCTCCCACTACACTATCCTTGATGATACCCTTTATCAAAATAAATTCAATGGAACCCTCTTACAATTTTTAGACAAGGATCAAGCTCAAATAATACTATGCGAGGTACACAAAGGTATTTATAGGGCACACTCTAGTAGTCTAACCCTTGCAAAGAAGCTGCTTATAATCGGTTATTATTGGCCTACAATGGACCAAGATGTCTACCACTTTGTGAAGAAATACCTACCATGCATACAAAATGACAATTTAATACATGTACCATCTCAAACATTACAACCAATTATTACACCTTGGCCCTTTTCTCAATGGGGGCTTGATCTCATTGGTAAAATCCATCCCACCTCATCCAATGGTCACAAATTCATAATAATTACAATTGAATACTTTACCAAATGGGTTGAAGCCATACCTCTCATCTATACCACTAGAAAACAAATTGCAGAGTTCATCCTTAACTATCTCATATGTCGCTATGACATTCCTTTGGCTATCATCACAGATAATGGTAAACCTTTTATAAACCAATATGTCCATGAGATTTATCAAGAGTTCAAAATCCAACACCACTTCTCCACCCCTATTATCCATAAGGAAATGGTCAAGATGAGGCTTCAAATAAAAACCTTATCAAAATCCTCAAAAAGACAATCAATGAAGTTGGCCATGATTGACACTTACAACTCAATCCCACCCCTTGGGCCTACTACACCAACATTTTGACACCCATCAAAGCTACTCTATATTCATCTTTGGTTTTGAATTCATCCTACCAATCAAGATTGAGATGCCATCATTAAGGGTTTCACTTCAACAAACTTTCCCTAAGGAAGAATATTGGGTCACATGACTACAAGATTTGCAATTTCTAGATGAGAGGTGCCTCAATGTCGGAAATCATCTTAATACATATCAAAACCACCTTCACCTTA
Organism: Cryptomeria japonica; assembly: GCF_030272615.1. NCBI lineage: Eukaryota > Viridiplantae > Streptophyta > Pinopsida > Cupressales > Cupressaceae > Cryptomeria > Cryptomeria japonica. The sequence goes on along the minus strand of NC_081411.1, from coordinate 589,801,812 downwards.
TTTACATCAAAAAGGTCAAATCCTGTGAGTTTGAAGTTGGTGATCTTGTGCTTAGGAAAAATGAAAGAGATCTTCAAGATTGAGAAAAATGGAAAATTTGAGCCTAATTAGTTAGGGCCCTTCATTATCACCACCAAGTATGGATTAGGGGCCTATGAACTTGCTACACCAAAAGGAGAACCCTTGGATAAGCCTATAAACATCTGTTGGCATTACTGATATTGATAAAACTGGTTAATCCAGTGAATCGATATATTAGCTGAGATTTGTCATTAATGACTAACACTGACCGGTGGAGTGGTGTATCTCAGTACCAAAGGTGATGGCTTGCAAACAACATGGAAGTAGTATTAGAGATAGATGATCGAGGTTCAATCAGTTCAAAGGAAGACAAAATAAGACAATCGGTCTATCATTCAAGAAGATCAGTGTTAAGGTTAGATCTTCAAGTTGGTTATTCTGATGATGATGTAGTCATAAAAGGTGACTTAGGAAAGAAGGTTTGAGGTCCTATGTAAACCAGAACCTCATTGGTAAACATGAAAAGAGGTTTGATGGAAGTATTCAAAATAGGTAGCAAATGATGAACCGGTAGTGAAGAGGGCAGTGGCATACCGGTAGGCCGGTGAAGCATAAGGAAGATAGGTGGTCATCGTAAATCTAGGAGCGGTGATCAGTAACAAAGTTACGATGGAAAAAGGTGAGTTGGTTAGTTTGTGATAAATCCAAACTAAAGGTTAGTGAAGTCAACCTCAGTCATCATGTAGTTAAGCCATGATTTTTGTGAATTTTTTGGTTCGTATTTAAAAGATAGAACACGACCCAGAGATTGGTGAAATTATGAGTTGCAGAGGCAGATATGGATGAGTTACTGGCGAGATTGATGGAGAGTGCGTAGAGAGAGTGGAGGAAGATTTGGAAAGATTTAAATGTCAAGTCTATCAAGTGTTAGGTGTAAACTGATTAAGGAATCAGTGGGTATGTGTTGGAAAAATATGGTATAAAGGTTTTTGGCGAAAACCAAAAAAAATTGACCGAAAAAATTTGTAATGTGCAAATCATGTGAGAGGTGATCCAATGCATAGAGTGAAGAGTGAGGAAGTGCTCAGTGATTTAGCAGAGAAAAGTGTGTGTGTGAAGTAGACCGATAGAGTGCAGAGCTAAGGGTATGAGCAGAGAACCAGTGTAGTGCATAGCAGACACAACCGATGCAAACAAACTATGAGATTCATTGTGATATTATCAAAATATCAGTAGCTATTCCAGTAGATCAACCTCCTGTTGCTTTCTAACCATTGCAACTCAAAATCCCTTAACTGGGTGGACTCTAATAGGTCTTGTTGTTTAAATCCCTTAATCAGGTGTCATCTTGATTGATGATTTAAGTCCTTTAATCAGGCTACCTTTAACAGGGTAAAGGCCTTAAAGGCCTAGATTCAAATCCCTTGACCGGGTGGCACTTAATAGTGTCTATATAAATCTCCTAATAGGGATGGCTCCTTATAGGGCATTCTTCAGAAGAGTACAAATTTTGTGAGCATCAACTCACACCATGGTTTTATCCCATTTGGGTTTCCATGAGATAATTCTTGGTGTTATTATGTATCTTTTCATGCATGCATGTTTTCTTGCAATAACTATTTGTATTGATGAATATTAAGTTAGTGCAAACTTGAGTAAAAGGGTTTTAATTCTGTATAACCGGTAGGTGACTGATTCATCCCCCTCTCTCAGTCACTAATAGGGACCAAAAACATCATCCATCTCAAAATATTTTATACATAGTCCTTGGGTACCTATCATAATTTCTAAAAAGCAAAAAAATAAAAAATATCAAAAATCCAAAAACAAATGAAAAAAACACAAAAATAGTAAAGAAAAAAATAATTTTTCCATTAGTGAAAACCACTTTTGTGGTGCCATGGGCAAGTAACTTGGTGAAAACTTGTTTATAGGTGCCATGTGTATATAAGCTTAATCCACCATCCATTTGGATACTTATTCCTTACTCATTCCACCTCACACCATCTCCCACAAATGGTACTTTTGTTTTCTACCAACTCTTCACTCAACTACCATTTCACCATCCATCCCCTAGTCATTCCATATTTGTGCAAGAGTTTTTGGCCTCCTTTCATCCTCTTCATTCACACATCACTTCAAAGACCTTTTATAACATCGCTTCACTCCAACTTCATGAGATGAACGGTAATCTAAATACTATAAATAAGGATCAACCTAGTACACAACTTAATCCCATCACATTGAGCTTCCCACTAAAATGAGCTTACTTGTCTTATGCGCATTACAAATACACACTAATGGTGCTTTACACAAAATTAAACTTGAGACCTCTTTGAAAACACTTCGTAGCCACCATGTTACATATCTTCACCATATACAAATCAATCCATACCCATAGGAATCTGTATCCTTCCCATGACCAGACATATTATCCAATTCATTGTCCCATGTCTTGGCAAGATGTGTTGGTTGCGTGACTTGTTTGTTGTTTGATCGTTTGCATTAATTTTTTTCTTTTGTCTTATGACTGCACCTAGTTGGGGCTACCTAGATATTTCTATATCTTGGTGTGTCCTAGCATGTGTATACTAGGACATGGTTTTCATTGTGTGACATGTTTGTTGGTTATATTTTACATGGTCCAACAAGTTTAGTTATAACCTTTAGTATGACAACACAATTATGATGATCATTCTTTTCATATACCCACCAAGTCTCTACCAAAGGCTTGTGTGAAAGGAAATCCTCATATGTACCATCTTGGTTATGTTTGAAATTGCATGTGTCAATATAAACTATTGTTTGAGAGTCTAGTCCATACAAATGAAATTATGTCATATTGACTTTTATAACTAACGGTGCATAATCTCCTTTGCAAAATAAAAACTAAGATTTATCTCCAAGGCTAGTGCAAGATCACGGGGGGCCAAAAAGTGGCGATGTGAAAAAATAAGCCTTTTCCACTCGCCTTACAATGTGAAAATCCATGTTGACTTTTTGCTTGGCCCGGGTGTCAATACACCTTGGAATGGTAAACACCTAGGCAAATCGGATATCCAAGAATATCGAATATCCAATTTTTATAGGTAATTTTAAATTAAAAAATAAATTATATATTATATAATATATAATAATTTATTATATATTATATAATATATAATAATATATTATATATTATATAATATATAATAATATATTATATATTATATAATATATAATAATATATTATATATTATATAATATATAATAATATATTATATATTATATACTATGCAATATAATGTAATATAATATTACATTATATATTACATAGTATTTAATATAATATAATATTATATAATATAATATAATAATATATTATATAATATAATAATATATTATATAATATAATATTATATAATATAATAATATATTATATAATATAATATTATATAATGTAATAATATATTATATAATATAATAATATAATAATATATTATATATTATATAATATAATATTATATTATATAACATTATAACTATAAAAATCGGATATTCGATAAAATCGGATATCCGATTTCTTTGAGACAATAAAAGTGGACCATGACAGCCCGTGGGTTATTTTTCACCCACAACCTATGCGAATTCTATCAAATCCGATATCTGGTTGGACTCGATATCCGATTTTGTGACCGAAATTTGCAAAAAAATCTAATAAAAGGTAGGATTTTTATTGTTTTTCATCATTTTCATTCAAATTTTTGCATTTTTTTTAATGTTTATTTGTTTTTTTCATTCAAAATATGTTTTTTTCATGAAACCTAGGTTTTCTAAATCAAATACAAAATTGTTCAAATTTGTTAACTAAATTCAATTGTTTACATTCAATTAGGTTAAAAATGGGGGATAACAGCGAAAACATTGATTAACCACAATCGCAACCACCAAACCCTCCTGCACAAAACCCTCCTTTGCCAACCCCCTCTCAATTCAAGATTTAATTGCACAAAATTTGAACCAATTGAGGGGGATTGCAGATGTCTATCATAGGATCCCTTGCCTGAACCCAATGTTTGATCCCCTCATGTCCATCATAAAGTGTATAAAACATGTCACTGAGGAGCACAATGCCGCTCTTTTGTGGTGAGATTCTATGAGGGAACAATATGCATATGGCTTGTACTATAAGGAGATCAAGGATCTCGAGATATCCAAAGATGCTATCGCCGCATTATTTGTGAATCCTCGCATTGGTCAACTCATAGACCCCCAAAAAACAAAAAATTCTATTAAATGGTGCACAAATGATGATATTGTGAAATTTTTTTGGGATCATTGGTGGATGGTTTTCGATAAACCACCCAAAAACAATCTTGATTTCCCCTTATACTTCATCAAAAAATTGTATGTTGAGTTTGTTTTAGGAAAATATGTGAACTACTTTGACATCCAACCTTTCCAGGGTGTGGGTTTAGGTATGCCCCAAAATAGACTTGGGGCAGTCAGAGTAGTCCAGGGCCCATATGTCCCCCCTCCTCTTGTTGATCCCCCACCTCCAGTGCAACATCCAGATATCATCTGTGAGGTGGCATCACATACCATATCGAATATTCACTCTTTGAGTAGCCTTTTGGTTTCTCAAGCTGGGGCAGTAGCTCAACCTACTTTTGATGGTAGCGGTGCATCTGGTGGTGCTGGCATGTCCTCCTCAGCTCCACACATTTGCGTGCCCAATAGTTGTGTCATGTGTGGGCACCTATGCTTGGGTCTACTTGGACAACCTGTTGATCCTTCTGTGCACACTGTAGATTATGAGGTGCATGAGATGTACGATGCACCAGATGTTATGATAGGGATTGGAGGATACCCTGGAGAGTCCTCGCATGCTAGAGGCGAGGATGCACCTTCATCATATATTGATGATGTAGTGGTAAGATTTGTATTTTCACAGTTCATTCTATATTTTAAATGAATATTTATAATCTAGATAATATTAAGTACTAATTTTTATTTACATGGTCTATTTAATAGTTGATGATAGAGGAGGAGTTGACACAGATCCAAGAGGGCACCTTGACGACCATTTCATTGGCCTTGATAACTTTATGGTACATATATTATTGCACCTAGTTGTTTGTATTTTATTGTACATACATGCTCATCATTTACATTGGTATTAATTAGATTATGTAGTAACTTGCATGTATATCTTATTTTACTCTTGTAGGGCACAAGTAGTGCGAGTGTGGGGTTGTGCGATTCAGGATCTGGTAGTGCAACTGGAGACAAGGGAAAGGTAATTGAATGCAAACATGATTGAATGAATATTTTAAATAGCTTATAATAATTATACACATCTAGACATAGATTGATAGTTTCACATACTTGTTGTGTATATGTATAGAAAATTCTTGGCTTCACATCCTTGTTGACTACACCCACTATACCTGAAGATGATGAAGAAGAAGAAGAGATACCTCGAGTACATGTGTGTTTATTTTATTTTGTGTTTAGTAGATATAATTCATTATTATCGTTGAAAATTATATGCTAACTTGTATCAATGTCATGTTTGTGAACATATGTAGGTTGTGTATGGAAATATTGAAAACATACTTCCTCTACCGAAGACAAACATCAAGAGTCCTCCAAAGCCGAAGAGAAAACGTGGAGATGAGGTTAACAAGAATAGTTCAATTATAGTTCATTTTTATGTTAAATTTTTGAATGTGAGTTATATAATGTAACTAATCTTAATCGTGGTTTGTTTTTTCTTGTGAAGGATCCTTCAGAGATGAGTAGTGCGGTGAAGAGGATCGATTTTGATGATCCATTAGTAGCTTAGGATGTTATAGATAGTTTTGGGATGCTTACATGTCTAGTTGGCATGTATATTTTGTATATGGACATACATTCATGTATATATACATGCATTTTGTTTGAGTTGGCGTTTATGCCATATTTGTGTATGGACATACACTTGTAATCATTTGACATTTTCATATATACAAAATTTGATATTTGATCATATAAATTGTTTCTCATGTGTGCATGGTGTTATCATTTTAAACTTGAATCTTCAATCCAATAATTAACAATGGTTAATAATGGTTATCTAATGAACAATACAATTCATTTCATTTCATCGTAAGTGTTGTTTGTATAATCTTCAGATTATATATAATTCATTTCATCTAAATCGTAAGTGTTAAATTTGGTTGCCTTTGGAAACTTCACCAAATTTAATGACCTCTTTTCTCATCAAGCCTTCACGAGGTCAAATCTGGAAGACAAGAGTTTTGATGGTTTCTCAATGTAAATAAGGCAAAATATAATTTTTTTTTATGTAATAAGGTCATCTAGACCAATATTTGTTATGTATAGTCATAGGTTACTCATATTGGCAAAATTGCTCAAGATTGTTCTGCTCATAGTGATAATGAACCATTGGTTCTGACATGTCTAGTTTTTCAATCTTACCCTATGCATGCTTCTATTCCTCCCCCCGCTCAATCGAATACTCAGGGTCATACCCTACCGACGTTGTCCCTTGAGCACCCTAAGTGCTAAAAATTGTCAAACTTTGACAGGCCCTAACTCAGAATTTGTGGCACCTACAAATGATCCATTTGAACCTATGGGGCCATGAGAGGGGTCCCTAAAAAATGCTATCTTGTTTTTTCAAGATTCCCTATGGTTTTATTAGGGTAACATTTTTTTAGTTGGCAAAAAAATCGTCAGTCTCATTCAATCAAATGTTGTTGCATGGCCAATTTCTTGTTCTGCTCATCGTGATCATGAGTTGTCAGTTTTGACATGTCCAGTTAGGCATTATTACCCTATGCATTCTACTATTCCCCCCCCCACTCGGTTGAACGCTTGGGGTCATACCCTACCGGTGTCGTCCCTTGAGCACCCTAAGTGCTAAAAATTGTTAAACTTTGACGAGCCCTAACTCGAAATCCATGATACCTACGAAAAATCCATTTGAACTTACAGGGCCATGATAGGGATCCCTACAAAATCCTATCTTAGTTTTTCAATATTCCCTATGGTTTTATTAGGGCAACATTTTTTCAATTGGCAAAAAAAATCGTCAGTTTCATTCAATCAAATGTTGTCGCATGGCTAATTTCTTGTTACGCCCATCATGATCACAAACCATCGGTTCTAACATGTCTAGATAGGAATTATTACCCTATGCATTCTCCTATTTTCCCCCTCCCACTTGGTTGAATGCTCAGGGTCATACCCTACCAGCGTCGTCCCTTGAGCACCCTAAGTGCTAAAAATTATCAAACTTTGACGGGCCCTAACTCGGAATCCGTGGCACCTGCAAACAATCCATTTGAACCTATGGGTCCATGAGAGGGGTCCCTAAAAAATCCTATCTCGATTTTTCAAGATTCGCTATGGTTTTATTAGGGCAATATTTTTTCAGTTGGCAAAAAAAGCGTCAGTCTCATTCAATCAAATGTTGTTGCATGGCCAATTTCTCATCTTGCTCTTCATGATCATGAACCATCGATTCTAACATGTCCAATTAGGCATTATTACCCTATGCATTCTCCTATTGCCCCCCCCCCCCCCCCCCCCACTTGATCTAACGCTTAGGGTCATACCCTGCCAACGTCATCCCTTGAGCACCCTAAGTGCTAAAACTTGTCAAAATTTGACGGTAGCACCTCCAAATGATCTGTTTAAACCTACAAGGCCATGAGAGGGGTACCTACAAAATCCTATCTCAGTTTTTCAATATTTTCTATGGTTTTATTAGGGCAGCATTTTCTCAGTTGCTGAAAAAATCATCATTCATTCAATCAAATGTTGTCGAGTGGCCAATTTCTTGTTCTTCTCATCGTGATCACGAACCGTCAGTTTTGACATGTCCAACTAGGAATTATTACCCTATGAATTCTCCTATTTCCCCCCCCCCCCCCCAACTCATTCAAACACTTGGGGTCATACCCTACCGGCGTTGTCCCTTGAGCACCCTAAGTGCTAAAAAATGTCAAATTTTGATAGGCCCTAACTCGGAATCCATAGCACCTACAAATGATCCGTTTGAACCTATGAGGCCATGAGAGGGGTCCCTACAAAATCCTATATCATTTTTTCAAGATTCCCTATGGTTTTATTAGGGAAACATTTTTTCAGTTGGCAAAAAAATCGTTAGTCTCATTCAATCAAATGTTGTTGCATGGCCAATTTATCGTTCTGCTCGTCGTGATCATGAACCGTCAATTTTGAAATGTCCAGTTAGGCATTATTACCCTATGCATTCTCCTATTTCCCCCTCCCCCCACTCGGTCAAATGCTCAGGGTCATACCCTACCGACATCTTCCCTTGAGCACCTTAAGTGCTAAAAATTGTCAAAATTTGATGAGCCCTAACTCGGAATACATGGCACCTCCAAATGATCCGTTTGAACCTACGAGGCCATGAGAGGGGTCCCTACAAAAGCCTATCTTGATTTTTCAATATTCCCTATGGTAATATTAGGGCAGCATTTTTTCTGTTGGCAAAAAATCTGTTAGTCTTATTCAATGAAAAAATATATATAAACAAGCATTACACTATAGACATATAATGATCATCAATATTTTCATGTATTTTATACACATAATTACCATTATACTTGCATGTGACATCCATGAATGAATATGCAAACATGATTTTTCATCATTAACAATACAACTACACCAATGTACTCATGTACAAATACATTTTATATCATCAATATAACTAAACCAGTTTGCTCATGGACATCGTATATCATCATAACAAAGTTACATCAATTCACATCCATATACAAATACAACATCGACAAAAACTAGAATGTGAAGAATGTGGGTCGTTGGAATCCACAAAATGGTCCACAAGGCTCTTTTTTATTTACAAAAATCGGATATCCGATATAATCATTTATCTAAATATCCGATTTTAATGCATAAATTTGGGGGTCCCAAAAATAATTCCCGCTGCCCGCATTTTTTTTTTACTATTGCCACATTAATGGCAGTGGTAGAAATCGGATATCCAATTTTAGTACTCATATTTTAGAGAGAGAGACTAGGGAAGGGGGAGAGAGAGAGATTAGGGGAGGGAGAGAGAGAGAGAGATTAGGGGAGAGAGGGGGGAGGGGGTAGGGGAGAGATAGATTAGGAGACAGAGAGAGATTAGGGGAGAGAGAGAGAGATTGGAGAGAGAGAGAGAGAGAGAGAGAGAGAGAGAGAGAGAGAGAGAGGGGGGAGAGTGAGAGTTTAGGGGAGGGGGAGAGAGAGATTAGGGGAGGGGGAGAGAGAGAGATTAGGGGAGAGGGGGGAGGGGGGTAGGGGGAGAGAGAGATTAGGGGACAAAGAGAGAGAGGAGAGATTGGGGGGAGAGAGAGAGAGAGAGAGAGAGAGAGAGAGAGAGAGAGAGAGAGAGAGAGAGATTGGGGGTGATGGGTCATATGACCCCTTAGGACCCATAACGACCCAATACGAAGTCATAAGGGGTCATATTGTGTCCTAAGGGATCATATGGTGTCTTAAAGGGGTCATATGACATAATGTCATATGACCCCTTAGGACACAATATGACCCATAATGATACAATTTGGTGTCGTAAGGGGTCATATGGTGTCCTAAGGGGTTATAGGACATAATATGACACCATAGGACCCATAACAACCCAATATGGTATCATAAGGGGTCATATGTTGTCCTTAGGGGTCATATGGTATCCCATGACCCCTTAGGACACCATATGACCCCTAACGACACCATATGGTGTCATAAGGGGTCATATGCCCCATAATGGCACCATATGGTGTCATATGACCCATAATGACATCGTATAGAGTCATAAAGGGTCATATTATGTCCTAAGGGGTCATATGGTGTCTTAAAGGGGTCATATGAAACAATATGACCCCTTACGACACAATATGACACATAACAACACAATTTGATGTCATAAGGGGTCATATGGTGTCCTAAGGGGTCATAGGACATAATAAGACCCCTTAGGACACCATAGGACCCATAAAAACCCAATATGGTGTCATAAGGAGTCACATGGTGTCCTTAGGGGTCATATGGTATCCCATGACCCCTTAGGACACCATATGACCCCTAACGACACCATATGGTGTCATAAGGGATCATAGTGTGTCATAAGGTGGCAAGATGAACCATTATTACAATATAAAAAGTAGTGCCAATATTGCTTACAAAAATTTAACATCTAAGGGATCATATGGTGTCCTAAGGGGTCATAGGACACAATATGACTCCTTAGGACACAATATGATCCCTTGCCCCCTTCTCTCTCTCTCTCTCTCTCTCTCTCTCTCTCTCTCTCCCTCCCCCCTCTCCCTTAATATCTCTCTCTCCCTCCCCCCCCCTCTCTCTCTCCCCCTCCCCCTCTCCCCTAATATCTCTCTCTCCCTCCCCCCCCCCCCCCCCTCTCTCTCTCTCCCCCACTCCCCCCCTCTCCCCCCTCTCCCTCTCCCTAATATCATATAATAATTTATTTATAAATTAATATATTGTATATTAATATATTATATATTAATATATTAATAAACAATAGATTAATTATGTGCAAATTCAGTTATTGATTTTACTTATTAAAATAGGATATCCATTTGTACTGGATATCTGATTCTATCATATATTCAATTTTTGTTGTACAAATTTCAAATTTGAAATTTTGGCTCGGGTTTTCTTTGGGATTTGGCTTGGAAGTGACAAGCCTAGAAAGTCAACTAAAAAAACATGTTTTTCAATATTCCTTGATTTTCCAGACTTTACATTGGTGGCTGACAACTTTTTTTATAGAAAAAAATGATAAAATGAAAAAGGGTTTTTTAAGGACGTTCTCATCTTTCCAACAATATAAGGCTTGTCTTATTTCAACTTTAATAAATAATTATTATTTATTTTCTAATTGAATTCTAACAAAAGTCTTGACGATAGACTAATTGAAAAACACTCATAACTTTCAAATGGTATAACATTTTTTGAATCCTAAACATGCGTCACATCCTATGCTTTGTCTACTATAGGGAAAAATTAAAAAAAAAAAAGAATTTCATAAGGTTTTGACCAAGTTAAGGTGGTCAGACGTAGGAGTTTCTGAATTTCTGAAAAGTTGTAGTAAAGAAATCATAAATAATTATTTACTTTATAAAAAAATATGTACCACATCCGGACATGAGTCTAATACTTATATTATAAATCTTATAAAAAAATATTATGATTTGATTGTGATTAGGGTGGTCAAACATACGCCTACTTCTTATCTTTTTCCTAAAATTTTAGTACCATTGCATTGAAATTAAAAAATTTCATCAAATAGGATTTTTTTTTTCCAAAAACCAACTAGTATCTTAGAAACTACATTCAATTTTCTATAGATTCTCTTCTTACATATTTTAAAAATTATATTCACAACTTATTCAATTTTTCATGTCAAGTTGCATAACTATGATTTTCTGAAATTTCATTACCAATTAAGGGCCTATTTTGGTACATCATGATCCTGCACATACCCTCCATATAAAAGAATAATAATCATTATTTCCTAAGGGCCTTCCATCCAACCTATCACACTATCTTCCTAGATACATACACCATCCGATTTACCTAAGGCTCCAATTTATTCACCTATTCTTTCTCTTTCTTTTTCTCACTATGTACTATGACTTATACTAAATTTTTTTTCATACATTTACATTATGCATTTTTATTAGGTCCATTAGGTTGTCACATTTGGATTAGAATGGTGAATAATATACACTTTTTAGTCTAGAACAAACCCCTTTCCTTTGTTCATCGCTCATTAAATTTGCATCCATTTAGACTAGTTATCATTAGCATTCATTCTCATCAAGATTCATTATCATTAGTTACATGTTTTGTTAAATTAAGTTCCTTTAAAACATTAGCATCCTTTAGGCCATATATTATTTCATTACATCCATTTCAAGCATTAATTTCCCCCTACTTAGATACATTATTTTTCAAGCATTAATATCTCACGCGCACTCTCCTAGTGACAATAATTATCCATTACTCTAATTTATATTCCTTTATTAGTACACTATGCATTCATTATCATTACACCTTTAGATTCATTTAGGTACATAACCATTAAATGTATTTATACAATACCATACACATAATTTCATATCCATATTCATCTCATCCATACAACTATAAATATCCATATACATCTCATACATAAGCCATAAAAAATATCATACATTTATACATAACACATTACCCTACATCACAATACATTTGATCCATCCACACACATCCATCCTAGATCATACACCGTTAGAATCACCTAGATAACATAGATCAACATATAGCACATGCATAAATATAGGTATATCTATCTATAACGTCATAAATTGTACGCACTTGCTAAAGCAGTACAATTTAACACCTAGTTTAGCACCCGCTTTCGCGCAGTTGCATTTTGCATTGCATTTCCCCTTTAGCACTTAATTAATCAAATTAATTAGGTCTAAAGGTTCTATTTCATCATTTTCCACATCATAAAGCCGGGCCCTTTCATTAAAGCGTGCCCCTTTCATTTTATTCCTCCAATACATCACTTAATCAAAAACCCTAATTAGGCCCTATTCTGAGCTTGGGGGCTTGATTTCGGGGGTCAAAACATCTCGAAATCACCTGTAACTTCGGGATTCTATCTAAAATCATCATATCTGACGGCCCTGAAAATTTGGTGAAAAGTTGTCGGGATCGTGGCACCCGGAGTGCACATGGTCCCGGACATTTTTCCCAAAATTTTAGGAGCACGATCCAATCATAAAATAAAGCTTAACCCCAAGAAATTGGCGGGATATTCAATCTCTAGGTCAGCCAAAAGTTGGAATTAAGACCTAGGGTTTCATACATAAGAGCTCTCTTTCTTCATTTGAAGGGATCTGATTTTTGTTTTCAGGAACCTCATATGCAGCGAAAGAGCAGATCTTTGAAGACTTCAACAACTTTCAACATCCCTCTATCAAGCATTTATCAAATCCATTCATCCATTTAGGGCTTGGAAGACATTGAAGAACAATAGGAGATTACCGACTGAAGATTGGCTTGTACCTCTCCCTTGGGGGTTGGGTATGATTTCATGTTGTTTTCACGTCTTTGCATAAGCTTCAATATATCATTTATCCATGCTTTAGATCACTTTGCATCTTGATTTGGAGCATTTACATTATCATTTACAAGCAATTAGGGTTTACTTTCTAGGTTGCTCTAGTTTGCTTACTTGCATTTTAGATCTTGCACACACACAAGGTCTGCACACACATTACTTTTACAATACAACTTGGCTATTCGTGGAGGTGGAAATCACCGAAGCGGGGGTTTGACTAAGGCAAAACCTTATATAGCCGCCCAAACACCTTTTTCAGATATAAGTGCAGGTTTCGGGACTCGAACGACGCCGCAGGTTGCAAATCCGGGAAAAGCAGGTCGAGACAGTACCCCACACCAAATTGCAGAGCAAAAGACCAGGACAGGGGCATGGGGCGCCCTGGTCCTGCCAAGACAGGGGCACTAGGCACCCTGGTCCCTGGGACAGGGGCGCTGGGCGCCCTGGTCCTCCTGACAGACAACAATTTTTAGCAGTTCAGACAGTTTTCCAGGTTGCAAAGTGGCAGTTTCAGGTGCAGTTTCAGGTACAGAATCGGGACAGTGGCGCCCGCGCCCCCGTCCTGAACATTTTCACTCAGATTTTGGCTCCAGGTACGCATCTGCATTCTTATTTTGTGCAGCTTTCCATTGTTTAAGTTCAATTCTGCAATCTTGTTATTAGTTCATACTTGCATTTTGGGGTTAGGAATTGAACTTGCATAATCTTACCTTTCAATTACAACAAAGGAATAGAAACCCTAATAGGTAGCCCGTGGCTCTCTCTTTCACCAAAAAGAAGTAGCCAATTGTGCGATACCTCTAGGCTCTTTCGTATTCCGTAATGTGTGACAAAAGGTAGGATTAGGACATGTTAGCCTAGTCTCGCTTTTTCCCCCACACATTTTGGTGAACCCGACGTGAACCTATCATTGCTTCTTGCATTACATTTGTTAGATCTAGATCTAGATTTAGTGTGTTTTCATTTCATTTTCATTAAAAAAAAATAAATAAATAAAAAAAAATTGTGTGTTTCTTTGCTTTGTGTGTTTAAATTTCATGCAACTTTTATTTCAAAATGTCAGACTTTTATTTGCAAAATGTTCATGCTTATGATGATTATTATGAGTATAGCCAAGATGAATTAGATGAAGCTTTAGATGAGTTTTTGAACCCTAAAGATGCTAAACCTTCATTTTACCAAAAAATCATAAACCTTGTTACTATGCCATTTCGTTGTGATGAGAAAGATAAGTTGAATGAGTCCTCTCAAGGGTACATTCCTATCAACTCTTCCACTGAATCTAGTAACATGGCTGTTTTCAATAATCCCCTCTATGAGGAGATGTCTCCTTTTGAATCAAAAGATAAACCTTTTAATAGATATGATCATGCTTTGTTGGATGATGCTCTTGATGACTTTGTGGCTTTATCGAAATCTCTAAACAAGAACAAGACTTCTAAATTGGTTAACATGATAAACTTGAATGAGCATAATAAGCCTCTCTTTGAAGTCCAAGGTGCTTGTCCTTCTCCCACCTTTCAAGTTCCTAAATCACCTCTCCTTACTGTCCAAGGAGGGTATGATTCCTTTATTACTCCAAATAAACCTATCATCACTGTGCAAGGAAGAAAACCTACAAGTCCTTATAATTATGCCAAGCAATTAACTAGAGAGAGTTATCATGCGGTTGCCCATACTTATCATACCAGAAATAATAGGCAGCCTAGTCCTCCTCCTGTTATTCTAGTTTCTCTTCCGAATCCTCAACCAATTCTTCCGCAAGCTCCACGTATTTCACAAGTTCTTAGTAAGGAATATGATCTCATAGAACAACTTAAGGCTACCCCTGCTAAGATATCCCTTTGGGATTTGATTCAAACTTCTTCTGCTCGTCACGGAATGTTACAAGATGCTTTGAAAGATTTGAATGTTCCTCCATCGAATACATCTAGTAATATAGCATCTTTGGTTAACTCTATGATGAATCCTAAAGCCCAAATTGTGTTTACCCAAGATGAGTTTCCTACTAGTGAAATTCAACATCAATATGATCCCCTGATGATTGTGGTTATCATGAAAGACACTGCTATAAGACGAACACTAGTAGATAATGGCTCTAGTCTCAATGTGTGTAGCATTAATCTTTTGCATAAGATGAATGTGGATACATCTCTAATTGAGCCTGACTCTCATCCTATTCGAGGCTTTGATAATGTGGCTAAAACTTCATTAGGTATTATCACCTTACCCCTCACAGTGGGGCCTGTTACTTTGCCTACTCCTATCCATGTTATGTCGGGAAATCTAACATACAACTTGCTATTAGGGAGACCTTGGATTCATAGTATGCAAGCTATCCCCTCTACATTGCATAGACAAGTTAAATTTATTTATAACAATAAGACATATACCTTGATAGGTGATACTAATTTCCAAGCTTGTTTACAAACATCTACTTCCAAAGGGGGTTCTTCTAAGCCATCCTTGTCTAGTGATGACTCTTTAAACAAGATACCTATCGATGAATCCTCGCTCTCTGATGATCAAAATTCTTTGGATGAGTCTGGAGCTCCTGAAGAAGACTCTTCTCGATTTGAAACTACACATAAGAAGGATTTTGATCCTGAGAAGATTCTCGCAAACGACGATTGGGGATCTCTTGATTTTAATCCCACCTTTGTAGGTGAATATAAGGTTCCTTCTAGAGAGCTTAAAGCTGAAAAGAAGGAAGAAGTTAAAAATCAATCAACACTACCTGAACCTATGAGTAATAACTTTGTGGCCACTTCTCAAACTTCTTCTCCCCGCACTTCCAATTCTGAAGGGTCTGATTCTTTGTCTTATGAAAAACCACCTTCTCTGTCTGAAACGGCTGATCATTATGGTTGTGGTTTTCACATTTTTGCTAAGCATGGGTATCATGGAAATGGTTGTGGCGCTCATGAACAAGGGATAAAGGTTCCTCTAGAGAATAATCTTCACAACCATGCCTTTGGACTTGGCTATAATCCCTGTAAACGCACTAAAGCTTCTAGAAGACCATGTATTAGTGTTAATACTATTTCTACATCTCTATCAATGCAACACCCTGAGTATATTGATGAAGATCCTTCGTGTGCTTGTGCTTTGGATGTTTTTCCTACCGATGATGCTTTAGCTGAGTTTTTAGGAGCATATGATACTCTTCCTCGTTATCATCACAATAGGGGACTCCCTTATTGTTTGAACACTGAAGCCTATTTTGGAAAAGAGATTGATAATGATGAGATTGTGAAAGAATTCCCTCAGCTAAAGGATACTCCTCAACAAAGTAATCTTCTCATAAGTGACACCACTAATGTTAAGATGGATCCTTGCAATGAAGAAAAAGTTATTAAAATTGGAAAATGTTTGGATGAAGAGGAACAAAAACAATATGAAGATTTATTGCATGAATTCCCCGAGATCTTTGCTTGGACATACTCTGACATGCCTGGTATAGATCCTAAGATTGTTACCCATAATATTGTCTTAGTTCCTGATGCTAAGCCCGTGAAACAAAAGATTCGAAAAATTAATCCTAAGGTGGCTCTGCTTGTTAAGGCTGAGATTGAAAAATTATTGGAGGCTGGATTTATCCGCCCTATTGATTATTCCCCATGGATTTCAAATATTGTCTCTGTGGCTAAACCAGATAATAAAATAAGAATGTGTACCGATTTCCGAGATTTAAATAAGGCTTCTTTAAAAGATGATTTCCCTCTTCCAAACATTGACATGATAGTTGATTCTACGGCAGGACATGCCTTGTTATCCTTCATGGATGGTTTTTCAGGATACAATCAAATTTTCATTAACCCTCAAGATCAATTCAAAACCGCTTTCACCACTCCTTGGGGTATGTTTTGTTGGATAATGATGCCTTTCGGACATAAAAATGCCGGCGCAACTTATCAACGAGCGATGACCCTTATCTTTCACGATTACATGCATAAGATTTTAGAAGACTATGTTGATGATGTTTTAGCCAAATCCATTCTTCACATAGATCATATTAAGATCCTTCGTCAAATATTTGAAAGGATTCGTAAATATCACATGCGCTTGAATCCCCAAAAATGAGTTTTTGGTGTGGATAGTGGAAAACTATTAGGATTCATAGTTTCGCATCATGGGATTGAGGTGGATACTAAGAAAATAGATGCTATTGTCAACATGCCACCTCCTAGAAATGTGTCTCAACTCAAAGGCTTACAAGGAAAGATTCAAGCTATTTGTAGGTTTGTATCTCAACTTGCGGATCGTACTTTTCCTTTTACTCAACTTCTTAAAAAGAGTATCACTTTTCAATGGAATGAAGATTGTCAGCAAGCATTTGAAGATTTAAAAATGTATTTGGCTAATCCTCCTATCCTTCGACCGACCGAACCTTCTAAACCTTTCCTTCTTTATACAGCTGCTTCCTCTCATGCTCTTGCAGCATTATTGGCACAACATGATAAAGATGGTAAGGAGTGTCCGGTTTATTGTATAAGTCGTACCTTACTCGATTATGAGACCTGATATTCTGCGATAGAAAGACAATGCTTAGTCTTGGTGTTTGTGACTCAGATTTTGAGACATTATCTCTTAAACTCAGAAGTCCACGTCATGGTAAAGTTTGATCCGTTGAAGCATCTTTTCTCTAAAACTGATTTATCAGGACGCCTAGCTAAGTGGGTTATGATGTTAACTGAATTTGACCTTAAATTTGTTTCACAAAGGGCAATTAAAGGGCAAGCATTGACCGATCACTTAGTTGAGGCCCCTTCACCTTTCTCCTTCCCTAACCCTGAGTCTTTTCCTGATGACTTCATCCTTTGTACAGAGAAAGATGAAACTTGGGAGTTATACTTTGATGGCTCTAAGTGTCGTATGGGATCGGGGGCAGTTGTTGTTCTGATTTCTCCTACAAAGAAGTCCATTCCCTTATCTTACCGTCTCAATTTCTTATGTACCAATAACATTGCTGAGCATGAGGCTCTTATAGAAGGAATAAAGGCAGCTTTAGCTTTGAATATAAAACACATACATATTTTTGGAGATTCTCAACTGATTATAAGACAAGTAACAGGACTATATCAAGCAAAACAAGACAAATTATCACAATATAAAGACCTTGCTATCTCTTTGTTACAAAAATTTGATTCTTACACCATAGAACCTGTTCCTCGAAAAGATAATCGACATGCGGATGCAATGGCATGTGTGGCTTCTCTTGTATCTTTAGAGGACCCTGTGGTTGATCTTAAATTTGTTATTCACAACCTTACTTCTCCAGCTATTGTAGATGATTCCAGCCTGGTGACATGTTGCGACTTCATAGACTCAGATGAATGGTACTCGCATATCGTAAGATACTTGACTAATGGTACCTTTCCTGATTCCGCCAATAGAAACACCAGGGCTAGAGTTCGCAAGTTGTCTGCTAGGTATATCATTCTTTCTAATGTTCTTTACCGAAGGGGTTATAATGGTCTTCTCCTTCGCTGTCTTAACAAATCAGAAATCCCTATTGCTCTTGAAGAGGCGCATTTAGGTGCCTATGGGGGGCATTTTGGAGGTAAATCCTTGGTTCAAAGATTACTTTGTATGGGATATTATTGGCAAACTATGCAGCAGGATTCTTTTTCATTTGTTAAGAAATGTCATCAATGTCAACAACACAATAATTTGATTCATGCTCTGCCCAAGAACTCCGTTCTCAGGTAGCCTCTTGGCCTTTCTCTGCATGGGGGTTGGATCTCATTGGTAAAATCTCTCCTCCTTCATCTCAAGGACATACTTTCATAATAACCGCAACAGATTACTTTACAAAGTGGGTAGAAGCTGTTCCTCTTCGCTCCACTACAGCTGAAGTAATTTGTCGATTTCTTCTAGAAAACATTATTTCTCGATTTGGGATACCTTCCACTATAATCTCTGATAATGGGACATCATTTAAGAATAAAGACGTGAAGCAATTCCTCGAGAAATATCATATCAAACATCGATTTTCTACACCATAATATCCTCAATCAAATGGTCAAGCCGAATCATCCAATAAAATAATCGAACAAATTCTTCGCAAAACCGTGAATAAGCATGGTAAGGATTGGAGTACTCAGCTAATCTATGCTCTTTGGGCCTACCGAATGAGTGTACGAATTGCCACAGGAACTACTCCTTATAATCTTGTTTATGGTGCTGATGCTATTATGCCTTTAGAATTAGAGATTCCATCACTTAGAGTTTCTCTCAAAGGTATAGTAGATGATGACTCTTACAGAGAACAAAGACTTCAACAGCTTGAGATGCTTGATGAACAACGTATAAATTCTCTTGAGCATATTCAAGCGTATCACAAAACTCTACAACGAAGCTATAATGATAAGGTTATTCAACGTTCCTTCTCAGTAGGTGACATAGTCCTCTATGAGAATCAACACAATGTGAATGCCTTACCTGAAGAAAAGGGAAAATTTAGTCCTAATTGGCTTGGACCGTATATCGTTATTGAAGATTATCGATCAGGTGCTTACAAAATAGCGGATGTAGATGGTACGCCTCTTAAAGACCCTATAAATGCTATGCACTTGCGTAGATACTATGTTTAATTCCTCATTCCTTATCATTTATCTATTTTCTTTCTCACTTCTTCAAAATTGGATAATATGTCAGCATATCTTTGTTAGAGCAAATAGAATTAAATGATGTTTTGTTTAATCTATATTGCTTCGTTCCTGACAAGCATGTTTCTTTACTTTATGGTTTGTCTTGAATTCATTTATGTAAATTGAAAAAGATTTACATTTTCATTATGTTGACATATTATACAATGTTTTTATGTGTTAAGTTGAATCATGTCATGTTGTGTTTAAATTCAAATTAAATCACATTAGCTATATGATTCATAGGCTTAATACATACTTTCTTCCTTATCATCAATATAGTACTTGATCAAATATTTTAATTAAGTCACACATGTATCAATTTAATCATGGAGCATTGAGAAATAAATCACATGGAAATTAAATTTAGAACATACATGTACATCTACCAAATGTATTAACTTTAATCATAATACGCATTGTTTAGGCATTAAAGATAACACGTTTGAAACAAAGAAGCATGTATATATATATATGTGGATCAATATACAAAGGTAGGTCCCTACACATCCAAAATGTGACCTACCCTACATCATAAAATCATCTTCTATCCCTAGGGCTGGTGGCTGGAGAGTGGCAACTAGATGCTCCCTCCTGATCCGGCCATGCAGGTGGACCCATAGGCGTATACTGTGATATAGATCGTGAATGGCCTCGAGAGGAACTCCTATGATCCCTATCCATAAGGATAGCGCGATACGAGGTAGCCTCGGTCTGAGCTGCTGCTAGATCACGCTGTGCTCGCTGAAGGTCCTCTGATAGAGCCCGCTCTCTCTCCCTCCATATCTCTACCTGTACTCGAAATGGGGAAAACAAATCATCATGCCGACCCGCCTTCCCTTGAGGTCTATAAGCAACCTGTGAGGAACTAGGGATCTGCACTGTCGTGGAGATATCTGTCACTGCTTGCTGGATCAGGGAACGCCACTCTTGCACATTAGCTGTAGCAGTAGAACAGATTTTGTGTTAGTACCATTTTATATCATCAAAACATCAATCAATCAATATAAACCTACTATACTTGGATCTCCCTCACGCCAGTAGGGATCGTGATATGGTAGCATCTGTGACTGGGAACTACTAGGCTCCCCACGCTTGAACGATCTGTGCGCAATAGGTGCAGGTCTCCATAGCGCCTCGTGTTCCCCCTTTTGGGAAATAACGGGAGGATCTAAGGCTACGGTATCATCCCCTGAATGGTGAGGAGCTGCATCTGTCTCCTCCTCATCATCTCTATCCTCCTCCTCCTCGTCATCCCCATCCTCATCTGCATCCTTGTTCTCCTCATCATCATCTCTCTCCTCCTCATTGTCATCCTCGTCCTCCTCCTCCTCGGCACTAGGCTGATCTCCTATAGGCGGATCAGGACCTCCTGCCTCCTCATGACCCTCTCCCTCCTCTGGCCCCTCCGATCTGGATCCCTGATCCTCATCTCGATCTCCATGCCTCCATGGACCTGGATGGCTTGTCGGGTGATCTGGTGGAAAGATAGACCTTGGGTATGATCTCACAAACTAGGAATGATACCCGGGGTCTGCAGCATAATCAGTAACCACATCCTGATCGGACCCCTCTATATCTGTGATCTCGATATCATCTATCGTCGGTATCGCTACTGCTCTAGGTCTAGGAAGGACTCGTGAGTGTCGAGTGTAGATGGGCACATCGGCTGGGACACACTACTCTAGCCCGAACTGCCTCCATACTCGGTCAAAGTAGAATGGGACTATGATGTGTGGATATCGCCCTCTCAGTTGGCGGTTCCTCTGTAGGCATGCTAACTATCTCTCCATCCCATCCCATCTGTGCATCCGCAGATATGGTCTCCACACGGTCACCTCAGCTGTCAATCTGTCAACCATCACTCTCCAATACAATAGATCTCCAAATCTCCACTCGCTGGTAAATGGATAAGCAAATACCCTAGGTCGCTCGCTAGCTGCACTCATCGGATAGCCGACAGGCCTGGTGCATGTAAATTGCTCAAATATCCACACCTGCAGAAGTGTGCATGTCATCAAGCTGCAACCCTGTCCGAAAACATACTCCTCGAGGTTGTGATAGAGATGTGCAAGCATACTCCGACCCCAGGCATATACTCTCCTGTGTCTCTCCATGGCCCTGATGCACCACGTGAGACCCCCATGCATGTGTGTACCTCACCCATTAGGGCAGACAGCTAGTGCAATGATGGCTATCATAAGACGTCTCATGAGGGGCACCTCTCCTATAGGATGTAAGAGCCAACTGACCATGATACGACCTCTCGTCTCACTCGGCATGACTCTCCCTATGCAATATACCTGCTCCCTCTGATAATCCTCTACTAACCGATCGGTCGCATATGTCACGGTAGCTCCTCTGATTGGTAAGTGAAGAATGCGGTACACATCCTCAAGTGTCACCGTCATCTCCCCTACTGGAAGCTGGAACATGCATGTGTCAGGATCCCATCGCTCTATGAGTGCCATCAGCATCGCGGGATGAAATTGAATGGCCGGCATAAGAATCATAGACCACAAACCTACTATCGACAATGTGTCTCTCTCTGCCTGAGTAAGTCAGGGAATCTGATCTCGCAAACTGCGAAGAATCTGCCCCGCCATGTGCTCTCTCATGTACGGGAGACCCTGCATCACAAAAAACATAACTATAATCAGTACTCAATCATCAAAAATCATTCATGCAAACTGTCGAACATCGTATGCTAACCCTGGCATCTCTCACCAAGTCCTGATTGGGACCATGGTGCCTTGTTAGGGACCATGGCGCCCTGTCAGGGACCATGGCGCCCTGAAGGGACCATGGCGCCCTGAGGGGATCATGGCGCCCCACAGGGACCATGGCACCCTATGTGGGACCCACGGTCGGGTTCCAGGGCCCGCAAACGATCACAAAAAGTCAAATGCAGAAAATCAAAAGTCAAACATTCAGTCAACTCACCTCGTCCAGTGGCTCGTCGTCGATCACGGTCTGTAGCATGATCTCAATCCTCGCGGGATGCTCCGGTCGTCGTGAAGGCATGATGATGGCTATGTGGGCTCCGCTACAATGAACAGTACTCAGAATCAACAAAGTGACAAATGCAAATGTCTCTTTCAAGGTATATACGTTCATTCCTTTACCTTTACTTTCAAAACCCTAATTTTCCTCTTTCACTCATTTCATCATAACTTGAGTTTGGGAGATGCGATTTTCGAACCGTTTGTTGCATAGGAATCATATTTTCATTCCCCTACTCTCGAGATGTTCCAAAAAGTGCTCTGATGAAGCCTTTTCAGTGAACATCCCTCATCAATACTATCTTACACAATTTGTCGTAAGTAAACATGTCACCCTGTTTCACCTCCCTAATAAGCAAGCCGAAACAGGGGGGGGCATATAGCTACTCACAAATTTCATCACCTTCCTTAGTAATCATTAGGTGATTTTGTGATCTAACGTGTGTTTTGTAGGGTGCGGTTCCTAACTGTGTACTGCAGATACCGCTGGGGGCTTCGTCCGACAACTTATGGATATATCCTTTTTCAAATGATGTTTACTTTCTGTACTTTAGCTTGCATATGCACGTAGTACTCATATGACCGCTAAAGTGGGGGCTAAATGTAACGTCATAAATTGTACGCACTTGCTAAAGCAGTACAATTTAACACCTAGTTTAGCACCCGCTTTGGCGCAGTTGCATTTTGCATTGCATTTCCCCTTTAGCACTTAATTAATCAAATTAATTAGGTCTAAAGGTTCTATTTCATCATTTTCCACATCATAAAGTCAGGCCCTTTCATTAAAGCGTGCCCCTTTCATTTTATTCCTCCAATACATCACTTAATCAAAAACCCTAATTAGGCCCTATTTTGAGCTTGGGGGCTTGATTTCGGGCGTCAAAACATCTCAAAATCACCTGTAACTTCGAGATTCTCTCTAAAATCATCATATCTGATGGCCCTGAAAATTTGGTGAAAAGTTGTCGGGACCGTGGCACTCGGAGTGCACACGGTCCCGGACATTTTTCCCAAAATTTTAGGAGCGCGATCCAATCATAAAATAAAGCTTAACCCCAAGAAATTGGCGGGATATTCAATCTCTAGGTCAGCCAAAAGTTGGAATTAAGACCTAGGGTTTCATACATAAGAGCTCTCTTTCTTCATTTGAAGGGATCCGATTTTTGTTTTTAGGAACCTCATATGCAACGAAAGAGCAGATCTTTGAAGACTTCAACAACTTTCAACATCCCTCTATCAAGCATTTATCAAATCCATTCATCCATTTAGGGCTTGGAAGACATTGAAGAACAATAGGAGATTACCGACTGAAGATTGGCTTGTACCTCTCCCTTGGGGGTTGGGTATGATTTCATGTTGTTTTCATGTCTTTGCATAAGCTTCAATATATCATTTATCCATGCTTTAGATCACTTTGCATCTTGATTTGGAGCATTTACATTATCATTTACAAGCAATTAGGGTTTACTTTCTAGGTTGCTCTAGTTTGCTTACTTGCTTTTTAGATCTTGCACACACACAAGGTCTGCACACACATTACTTTTACAATACAACTTGGCTATTCATGGAGGTGGAAATCACCGAAGTGGGGGTTTGACTAAGGCAAAACCCTATATAGCCACCCAAACACCTTTTTCAGATATAAGTGCAGGTTTCGGGACTCAGACGACGCCGCAAGTTGCAGATCCGGGAAAAGCAGGTCGAGACAGCACCCCACACCAAATTGCAGAGCAAAAGACCAGGACAGGGGCGTGGGG
Source organism: Cryptomeria japonica (assembly GCF_030272615.1). Taxonomy (NCBI): domain Eukaryota; kingdom Viridiplantae; phylum Streptophyta; class Pinopsida; order Cupressales; family Cupressaceae; genus Cryptomeria; species Cryptomeria japonica. The sequence goes on along the minus strand of NC_081411.1, from coordinate 589,777,229 downwards.
TGCCCTGGTCCTGCCAGGATAGGGGCGCTAGGCACCCTGGTCCCTGGGACAGGGGCGCTGGGCGCCCTGGTCCTCCTGACAGACAACAATTTTTAGTAGTTCAGACAGTTTTCTAGGTTGCAAAGTGGCAGTTTCAGGTGCAGTTTCAGGTACAGAATCAGGACAGTGGTGCCCGCGCCCCCGTCCTGAACATTTTCACTCAGATTTTGGCTCCAGGTACGCAAATGTATTCTTATTTTGTCCTTGTGTTTGTAGCTTTCCATTGTTTAAGTTCAATTCTGCAATCTTGTTATTAGTTCATACTTGCATTTTGGGGTTAGGAATTGAACTTGCATAATCTTACCTTTCAATTACAACAAAGGAATAGAAACCCTAATAGGTAGCCTGTGGCTCTCTCTTTCACCAAAAAGAAGTAGCCAATTGTGCGATACCTCTAGGCTCTTTCACATTCCGTAATGTGTGACAAAAGGTAGGATTAGGACATGTTAGCCTAGTCTCGCTTTTTCCCCCACACACTATCATATGCATACCACTTTCATCAAACCATGTTAGGCATATGTATCATTGGCATACTATTGGTGGTACATATAAAAATTTCCATTCTATATGTCACCTTATGGAGTCATGTCCCTAACTGGTCCTTTGGTCACGTTGTGTGCTTTGAATTCTCCATGTAATCCAATCTTCGCTATTTTCTTTAAGTTTCATTATGTTGAAATTGAACCTTGAACTTGAACCTTTTTTTGTTCAAGGTTCAAAGTTCAATGGGCGTCGTATTAAAAGTTTATTTTCCCACGCGACCCTATAATTCTTCTTTAGTTTTTGTCAGTGTTTAGCATTGGTTGAACCTTGAACTTGAACCTTTTTGGTTCTAGGTTCAAAGTTCAATATTTGTCATGTTTATGTTTTTGCATTGCGGTTGTTCCTCAAGGTTCAAAGTTCGGTGTTTGATTTCTTGTGAATCATGTGACTTTTCATGAGGTGGCAGTGCGGATTTTAAGATATGGTGGATGGTGGCAGAAAAGGGGAATTTTTCTTTCTTAATAATTTGAAAGCTGTCATTTATAGCAAGTATGGCATGGGAATCCGTGTTTTTAGATATGAAGTGAATTGTTATTAAATGCATACTCATTTGTGATCATTTCAGAGTGATGTTGCATGAGTGAAGTGATGAATAAATGATGAACAATTAGTATGGTGAATAAGTACAGGCAAAAACACTTTTCCTGAATCGATTTGGCTGCCAACACTGAACTTTGACTGGCAAGCAATAACACCGATCTAAATCAAATTACTACCGGTAAAACACAGTGAGAATGTGAAAGACATAAACCGGTAACTCTTATCTTTCCACACAATCTAATACCTCATTTCTACTTCACCCTTATGCATAAACAAGTAATATATCATTAGAAATATAATGATTGCTAGTTCAACATATTTTACCAGTTTGACATAAAACACTAAACCATCACATGAAAGGAAATCACACATGACACATTGATTTTTCACGTGGAAACCCAACTAGAAAAAACCATAGTCGGGATGAATACCCACAAGTTGTTCTTGAACTCTTTTGAAGTCCGCTCTGTTAGGACCCTAGTCCAGTTAGAGACTTTTACAACAGGTTCTGCTAGGAACCGATCCTTCTAGGGATCACCTGCTTAAGGGATGGCTAAATACCCGGTTAAAGGTTAGAACCCTGTTAAAGGTTACCTCGCAAGAGGATTTAAAGAACTCATTGAATTGAGTCACCCTGTTAAAGGATTTACACAAAATCCTGTTAAAGCTACCCGGTTAAGGGATTTTCCAACTACTAAAATGGTTAGAAGTCAACAGGTAATACACTGATCTGATAACAACAGTCAATGCCAAGGTAGATCCACTTTAGCTCCTCCTCTTCTGCAATCACACTCTGTAGGTATCAACACACTTCTCTGGTCTGGCAAGAATCAAGTATCTCTTCACTTGGATACACACATAACATTTGCCAACAACTTCAAAATGAAAAACATCATCGACCTTATAGGAAACAGATAGGTTGGTAGCATAAACCCTAAACCCTAAGAATTTAGGTTTTACAATCCAGTCAGTTCAATCCTGACCGTTAATCACACTGCAACAAATACAACAATTTTGAAAAGATCTCAAGACATTATCCAAGGTTCATTCTTTGCCACTTCAGGAAGCTGATTACTCATCATGCACTCTCCACCATTTACAGAGACTTCACACATTCTCGAGGTAGATAGGATCAATCTCCATGCAAGATCCTCAAGGAAATCCTTCACACACACAAGGCTAACATGGCAACACTTATATGGTCCTCATTACAATGCTAACTCATCACAAGATGTCATCGATTGAATCACAGAATCTTGGAATGCATCAACTAGAAACCTTGAAGCTGAGACTACCAATCGGTAGTCATGCCAAATGAAACCCTGATACAAAACTTCCATATACTGGTTCTCATTCCAACATACCGCTTCACCTTGAACAAACATACCGCTTCACTTTTTCACAAATACCGGTTTACTTCATCATACCGGTTCTCTTGCTAGTTTTCTTACTACAACATACCAGTACATACTTCAGCATATTGACATCAATGACAACATACAATATCATCATGTCATCATGCTCTGCACATATGCCAACAATCTCCCCCTTTGGCATTGATGACAATATACAAAGATATCTTTCTACTTCTGTTTCACATCTTCTCCCCAATACAACAAATATCTTTTTTGCTTCACATCTTCCCCCCCTTTGACAACAATGCCAAAGTGGAGGCATACACATCTATGTTCCACTATTCTGCTCCCCCTAAGGAGTAGCATCCTTCAACACACCAATCCTGAAAAAGATATATCAATGTAAGACCTGACTGATGTGGAGCAGACACCTTTAGTTCACCTCTTGAAGGGGCAACACCCCTAATTCACCTCTCAAATAGGTAAAGGTAGCCTTCGGTAGAGGCTTGGTGAATATGTCTGCTAACTGCTCCTTACTGGAAACATGTTCCAATACAACCTCTTTGTTCTGAACCTTCTCCCTCAAGAAATGATACTTGAGCTCGAATGCTTGGTTCTAGCATATAAAACTAGATTCTTGGAGATGTTAATTGCACTTGTGTTGTCACAAAATATACTTACGGGTTCAGATATAGGAACTTTGAAGCCATTTAATACATGCTTCATCCAAATTGTCTGGGTGTAGTTCATAAATGCTGCAACATACTCCGCTTCTGCTATAGACTGAGAGATATAGCTCTACTTCTTACTCATCCATGAGACTAGTCTACCACCAAGAAAGAATGCACCACCAGTTGTGCTCTTCTGGTCGTCCACATTACCAGCCCAATCAGCATCTGTAAACACTTTCAGGTTGAAATCATTACTGTATGGATACCATAATCCATAGTCAATAGTTCCCTTCAGATATCTCAAAATCTGCTTGACTGCAACCAAGTGAGATTCTCTTAGGCTTTTTTGGAACTGTGCAGTAATGCCCACTGCATGTGCAATGTCCAGTCTACTATGTACTACATAGTGCAACTTACCAATCATTGATTGATATTCCTTCTCATTTACCAACACTGAGTCATCCTCCTTTGATAGTTTACAACTAGTCACCATCGGTGTACCAACCGATTTGCTGTCTTCCATGCCAAAGGTCTTCAATACCTCTTTGACATACTTGGACTGAGTGATAAAGATTCCATCTTTCATTTGTTGAATCTATAGTCCAATGAAGAACTTAATCTCCCCTATAAGTAACATCTCAAATTCCTTCTTCATCTCATTTCCAAAGTCATGACTCATGTTGTCATCTCCACCAAAAATTATGACATCAACAAATACTTTACAGATCAGAATCTGATCTCCTTCTAATTTCAAGTAGATATTGCTATCTTCGCTTGTTCTTTCAAATCCAATCTTCACAAGATGGGAGTGCAAGCATCCATACCATGCTCTAGGTGCTTGCTTTAGTCCATACAAGGCTTTATGTAGCCTACACACCATGTCACTATCTTCTGATAGGGCAAGCCCATCCAGTTGCTCTATATACACCTCCTCTTCTAGTATTCCATTTAGGAATGCAGATTTTACATCCATTTGATATACTTTGAATCCCTTGAAGGCTACATATGCAAGAAGCATATGAACTCCTTCCAATATGGCTACTGGAGAAAAGGTTTCTCCATAGTCTTCTCCTTCTTCTTGAGCATATCCTTTACACACCAGTCTGGCCTTGTTTCTTACCACTGTGCCATCTTCATTCAGCTTATTTTTGAAAACCCATTTGGTGCCTATGACATTTTTATGCTTAGGCATGGGTACCAAAGACCATGTACCATTCTTTTCTATATGGTCAAGTTCCTCTTCCATTTCCTTGATCTAGTCTTCATCTTTATGTGCCTCTTTAAATGTTTTAGGCTCAAATTCAGAGATCATGCATGAATTTTCTCTAACCTTTCTTCTTGTAAGAATTCCTGCATCGTTATCTCCTATGATATGCTTTGGATCATGATTTAGATTTACATACCTAGGAATGATCTTAGTTGTTTCCTCTTTCTTTTCTTCTTCATCCTCATCTTCATTAGGATCAACATCTACCAGTGTAGGAGCACTGTTACTGGTGCTAGGTTGTTTTGCAACCGGTTCCCAGAAGGTTACTATCAGTTCCTCTCCTACTTGCTCACTGTTGGTTTCCTTAGGTTTCTCAGAGGTTTCATGAACTCTAACATTGATGCTTTCAACAATTCTCTGAGTCCTATTGTTGAAACATTTGAGAGCTTTACTCTTGGTGGAATATCCTAGGAATATTCCTTCATCACATTTTGCATCAAACTTGCTCTGATGTTTACTCCTCTTGATATAACATTTGCTACCAAACACTCTAAAGTAGCTTACCATTGTTGTCTTACTGGTCCAATACTCATAAGGTGTTTTATCCTTACCCTTTTTGATGAGTACCCGGTTCATTGTGTAGACTGGAGTGCTCAGCGCTTCTCTCCAAAAAGTGTGAGCAACTTTTCCTTGGATCAGCATTGTTCTGGCTACTTCAACTACAGTCCGGTTGTTCCTCTCTACTAGTCCATTCTGTTGTGGATTCTGGGGGGCAGATAATTGCCTCTTCATGTCATTCTCTTCATAGTACTTGTTGAATTCACCAGAAGTGAATTCTCCTCCTTGATCCAGTTCTTAGGCACTTAATCCTCTTACCGCTTTCTTTTTCAACCAGTGCTCTGAAGGCTTTGAACTTTCCAAAGGATTCAAACTTGTCCTTCAAGAATGTGACCCACATCATTCTTGAGAAATCATCAATAAGAATCATAAAATACCTATCTCCCTGCACACTCCTAGTTTTCATAGGACCACACAAAACAGTATGCACAAGATCAAGTAAATTGTCTGCAGTGAAAGATTTGCCTTTGAAGGTTGAGGAAGACATTTTCCCTAGTTGACACTCTCTGTACAAAGGATTCTCCAGTTTTATCAGCATAGGCAATCCTCTAACTACCTTGATCTTAGTGGCCTTCACTATATTATCAAAGTTTACATGGCAGAGTCTCCTATTCCATATCCAGCTATCATCAAACTTAGCCATTAGACATGTACTGATATTTACATGTAGCTAAAATAGGTTACCTTTGGTCTGCATACCAGTGGCTATCAGTTCACCATTCTTTCCTTTGATTTTACACACTCCATCTCTGAATTCTAGAGTGAGTCCATTATCATTCAGCTAGGCAACACTCAAAAGGTTGTGTTTGAGACCTTCTACCCAATACACATTATCAGCACTTCTTTTTTCCATTCAGAGAGATGGACCCTCTGCCTTTTACCATACATGGTGCATCATTACCAAAACGAACCACACCACCATCATACTCTTCCAGAGATAGAAACTTACTTCGGTCACCAGTCATATGGTGAGAGCAACCACTATCAATAATCCACTCATTGGAATTATCAAAGTGGGAGACAAGAGCTTTCTTGTCTGACACATCTTCCTTAACTGCTACAAATACAATATCTTCACTTTCTTCATCTTCTGATTCCTCATCAGTGACACCTTCATCAACTACTACAAAACAATTTCTCCGGTTTCCTCCTTTGAACTTCTTTAACTTTTCCTGTTTGTCCTTATTATCACCATTAGGATAGTTTACAACAATGTGTCCTATCCTATTGCAAGAGAAGCATTTCAAAGGGAGCTTACCTCTGTATTTACCAGTTCCCTTAGGAAGTCTCTTAGCAAGAAGAGCTTCAAATTCCATCAAGATCTCCTCATCATCCATTTCTCTGCTTTAACCACTGGTACTAGCTTCTTTTCCCTTTCTAGATGGTGTAATAGATGCTCTAAAGGTTGATTTAGTCTTCTAAATTCTGGCATCATAATTATTTAGCTCATATGAGGTCAACTTTGCAATGATGGAGTCTAGGGATACCTTTGTCTTGTCTATAGACCTCAACTCCTGAATAGCAACAACCCTTATTGCATAGACTGGTAATAAGGATCTCAAGACTTTGCTAACAACAGTGGAATCATTTATTTTACCACTTGCACTCTTGATGTCTCCAACAACAATTTTGGTTCTTATTCCATATTGTTGAATGGTCTCTCCTTCAATCATCCACATGTCTTCAAACTTTCCCCTAAGGCTCTCTTCCTTAGCTTGTTTCACATGCTCATCACCACCATAGATATTCTCGAGAGCATCCCATACTTCTTTGGGATTCTCTTTATTCTGAACATCAATAAACTCAATGTCAGATAAACTGCTGATTAGGGCTTCCATGACTTGTCCATTCTCCTGAATCTCTCTCTTTGATCATCGATGAGAGTACCAGTAGGGATAACATATGCATTTTGTACATAGCTCCAGTGTTGAGCACCCATGCTTCTAATGTATATATTCATTCCGTCCTTCCATATTTTAAAGTTGTTTCTGTTGAACTTTGGACCTTCCCTCTTCATCATTAGAGTAGGATCTTTTCCTCAAGTTGTTAAGCTTACAACATAGAGGACCTGGAAGATGCTCTGATACCAATTGATGAGTAAATGATGAACAGTTAGTACCAAACCGGTACTGAGAGGGGGGGGTGAATTAGTACAGGCAAAAACATTTTTCCTGAACCAGTTTGGCTGCAAACACTGAACTTTGACTGGCAAGCAATAACACTGGTCTAAATTAGATTACTACCAATAAAACATAGTGAGAATGTGAAAGACATAAAACGACAACTCTTAGCTTTCCACACCATCACATGAAAGGCATCACACATGACACACTGATTTTTCACGTGGAAACCCAACTAGGAAAAACCATGGTGGGGATGAATACCCACAAGCTGTTCTTGAACTCTTTTGAAGCCCGCTTTGTTAAGAGCCTAGTCCGGTTAGAGACTTTTACAAAAGGTTTTGCTAGGAATCAATCCTACTAGGGATCACCCGATTAAGGGATGGCTAAATACCCGGTTAAAGGTTAGAACCCTGTTAAAGGTTACCTCGCAAGAGGATTTAAAGAACTCATTGAATTGAGTCACCTTGTTAAAGGATTTACACAAAATCTTGTTAAAGCTACCTAGTTAAGGGATTTTCCAATTGCTAAAATGGTTAGATGTCAATAGGTAATACACTGATCTGATAACAACACTCAATGCCAAGGCAGATCCACTTTAGCTCCTCCTCTTCTGCAATCACACTCTGCAGGTATCAACACACTTCTCTGGTCTGGCAAGAGTCAAGTATCTCTTCACTTGGATACACACATAACTTTTGCCAACAACTTCAAAATGAAAAACATCATCGACATTATAGGAAATAGATAGGTCGATAGCATAAACCCTAAACCCTAAGCATTTAGGTTTTACAATCCAGTCAGTTCAATCCTGACTGTTAATCACACTGCATTGAATAAAACAGTCTTGAACAGATCTCAAGAAGTTCTCCAACGTTCATTCTTTTCTACTTCAGGAAGATGATAACTCATCACGTGCTCTCCACCATTTACAGAGACTTCACACATTCCTGAGGTAGATAGGATCAATCTCCATGCAAGGTCCTCAAGGAAATCCTTCACGCACAGAAGGCTAATGTGGAAACACTTATCTGGTATTCATTACAATGCTAACTCATCACAAGATGTCATCGGTTGAATTGCACAATCTTGGAATGCATCAATTGGAATCCTTGAAGCTGAGACTACCAACTGGTAGTCATGCCAAATCAAACCCTGATACAAAACTTCCATATACCGGTTCTCATTCCAACATACCGGTTCACCTTGAACAAACATACCGTTTCACTTTTTCACTAATACCGGTTTACATCATCGTATCGGTTCTCTTGCCAGTTTGCTTACTACAACATACCGTCATACTTTAGCATATTGACATCAATGACAACATACAATATCATCATGTCATCATGCTCTGCACATATGCCAACATGAAGAGTAATGATGACAATTTGTGGTAATCATGGGTAAGATTTTCTTGGCTATTTTAAATTGAGCAGTTGTCTTGTCGATATTATCATTTATGAATAAGTTTTAAGAAGAGTTTTTGGAGCGGGAGGAAAATAGACTGCGATAGGGGTTTTGCAGATGACAAAGGAAGGTATGTTCAATGACTTTCCTAATTGCTACAGTTTTAAAAAGATCTGGGTATATTGTTTAGCTACTTGTTTCCATTTGACCTATTTTCTTCTTTGTCTGGGTTGATTGGGGAAAGATTACGGGTTAAGCATGAGGTCTACTTTGCCTACATTAATGAACTCTTCTTCCCTTGTAAGTTCCTTACCAGAGCTGGCTGATACAGCTCTAGTTCAATTAGATTTAGATGTTTTCTTAGAAAGAGTAAGGAACCCAGCTACTGATTCTATGATGAAAGATATTGCACAAAGTGGTTTATTGGAAGTGGACGAATTTCCCATAGTTGCCCCTTGTCCGGAGTTGGTTTTAGAGTGTATGAATCACCATGATAAAGTTAACAAATGCATTAGGAAAAATAATGGAGAGGTCCTGTTGTCTATTGATAGAGAGATAGTAATGGTTGCCATGGGTATCCCACATCAAGAACCCTATGAGGATTGGACTATTGGTAAGTCTTATGGGGTTTATTCTGAGAAGAAGTAGTATTACAAAACCATTATTGCACGGAATTGGATTTGGAAGTTTCAAAAGGTCGGTTCAAGGTTGCCAAGGCCATTAACCCGAGAGCATCTGATTACTAGAATTAGGGATTTGGTAATAATGTTGAGTAGAGTTAGGGTAAATTCACACTCCTTCTAATGGGAAGACTGGATGTATTTCTTCATCCAAGTCACTCTCGACAAAAACCGATTCATTGACTGGGGCATCGTTATTGCAGAAAGGTTGTATGAGGGTTTGAGCAATTACCTTGGGATGTCAAATTTCTATATGTCTTCATATTTGTTATATATGCTAGCTTGTGTGAGGGAGTGGCCTGGCCTGTTCCATGCAAAATGGTTTCAGGGTATAAAGATTTATGAATAACACCCCCATTTGACCCAAAAAGGACATGTTGATAATTACCTTTGCTGGAATGACATTTTTGCTGGGAGGTTGACTTTTGAGTTATAAGATAATTTGCATAGAAGAATATCAGTAGAAGAGGTTGAAGTAATAAACATCTATGGTAGCTTCTTTACTCAATTTAATCACTTCACTTACATAAGGGTTGGAGGTTTTAAAAGTGAACCCTTTAGGCTACCTAGATATGTTTCAGACTCCTGTGTTTTGATTGAAGTTTCCAGGCAGCTAGCCTATGTTGTAAAGGATTATGGTGAAGATTCTGGCATAAGTGGAATTTTTCCTATCGATTTAGGCCATTACAATTGTAGGTCTATTTCCAATGCACTAAATCTTGAGTTAGAATTTAAGAGATTTCATTTGAAAACCTTTGTGAAAAGAGATAATTTTGACAGTAAAGGTTTTATTGCTCATTATGTAAAAAAGATAATGCTCGATCAACATGTGCCCCAATTGGAGGATTATTGGGAAGTCTGCCCAAATGAATTTGAAGTGAGAAAAAGGAGTTGGTCTAGGTTAACTCTGAAACAAATTCTTGACATAAAATTGCAAATGGATACCTCTGGTGTCACTATTGATAATGAAGATGTACTGGATGCAGAATTCATGAGATGGGTACACATTGAACCCCTTCTAGAAGTTGACTGGAGTAGAAAGATGGAAGATAGCGTACAAGCATGCACTTTTAGTATAATTCGTAGAACACAGAATTGGCTTAGGAGTTGCAGGTTTCATCCGGCAAAGGCAACCTTTTTAAGAAACAAGAATGGAAAAAGGAAGATTGTAAGAAAAACCACTGTTTTAACTAACATCCCTGTTTCTGTTGCAGGAAAGAAGAAAGACAAGATTAAAGAAGAAAAAATTGACTCTGAAGCTACACATTCCATTGGTGGCCGAGTGACCAAGTCAAGATACAAGAAGAATTTTCAGCCACCTGCCACTCATCTTATTCTTGATTTGGACACTGAGGAAGTACAAGGAAATATGACAACCCCTATTTCTGATACTAACAAGGTCCTAGCCGATTTTGATGTTGCTATCCAGGATTCACAGGTGCTTGATGTTTTGTCTAATGCAGATGATGATACATTGTCGCCTTCAAGAGGGCCTTTGCCCACACAATCCAAAGATCTGACTGTGGCCCCTAAATGGTTAAGTGATTCTATTACCAAGAAAAGAATTGTGGTGCCTATTTTGGTGTCAATGGAAGATGTCGTGAGTAAATGTTTGGGAAGAGCCACGAAGCCTAAGAAGCTAAAAATGGAGACCATGATTGGTTTTGATGAAGGCACAAAACATTGGACTACAGACATTGCCAAACCTACATCTGATAAGGATGCTGCCACCATCTCAGAGGCTGATTATACTATTGAGTGAGTTGATTTGGGGGTAGGAACCAGAGCAGTTGATGTGAAACATTTAGAGACTTCAACCAAAAGGATTATCTCCCGCACTTGGAAGGATGAAAAGGATAAAGTAGAGTTGAAGTAGAGTTTAGTGCAAATGGCTCAATACATTCATGCTCTGCAAAATAGTCTACTGCCATTGTCCTAAAGATCTATTCCCTTTAGTTCAAAATCCCCTAGTAATCAAAAGTTCATTGATGAGGTTCAATGAAACAAGATGATTGTAGTGATTTTATCTGAGTGGCTCACATCGATTGTGCATCAAGGAACTAATTATATATCCGATTTAGTTCAAATTTTCAAAGATGTTAATGAAGTTACCAAGGAATTGGATGCCGACTTAATCTCATGGCAAAAAGAAAAGACTAAATGGGCGGTGATTTCAAAGCAAATGTGTGATATTCAGTGCTATGGCTTGATGAATTTTCTTGCCAAAAGACAAGTGCCAGGGTTAAATGAAGATATAATGTTCATATGCAAAGAAAGCATAGAGTGGCATAACCAAGTCATCGAGCAAGGTCATAGTGAATCTGCCAGTCTACGAGGCAATCTAACAACTCTAAGAACAACCATGCAAAAGGATTTGTGCTGTGTAGATGTCCAGTTGCTTAAGGAGGATAGCCAGACTTTGGAAGATACAAGAGAAATGATCAATCAATTCAGCAACCATATTAAGAAAATTAAAGTCAAGAAATCCTTAGCTGTGGAAGATTTTACGAAGATTTCCAAAGTGGAGTCAATGCTCATAGTTTGCCTAGATCACTTGGATTCACCTAGGGATAAAGTACAGATGGGGAAAAGAAAGAAAGAACTCTAGAAGAAAAGGGTAATACATATCATCCTGCCACATGTAGAGGTAATTCAAAAGTTCTCGAAGGTTCATCGGGAGTGGAGCACAGCGAAAGTGGTTATGGTGTCCATCTAGAATAACAACCCAGGAAATCCGACTGAAACAGAATCAGCGACATGACTAGCACTGCTGGCAGTTGTTTGCCAGCAAGTCTAATTGTCTCTTATTTTTAGTTATGCAGTTAGGGTAGTTTCTCATTAACTCTTTTGATTTAATTTTACCTTTGGTCAAAACTATTGGTCTGGCAACCTATTTATAAGCTTTGTAATGACTTTGATGGGGTTCACTAAGTTTTTGAAAAACTTTTTTTTTTTAATTAATTTTAGCTGAAAAAACTTTGTGTATGTGGGAGGTTGATGATAATCTATAAGTGAAATTCAAATGACAGTTATCTTTGACTTCAAATCTGTATGTTTGGTGTTTGAAATTTGATTTCTGTGAGAATCTATTTCAAGAAAGGATCTGTTATAGCTTTCTATGTATGTAGAAAATATCAGTGGAATTCATCTTTTAAGCTTTTCATTTTGTTTTAGTGTACATGTGAAGTCTATTGGATTTATACAAATAATTATATATGAATCAATGCTTGCATTCATTTGGTGTTGACTGGTGAATGCAATTACCTTTCTGTGCTTTCTGGTGAAAAGTATAATACTGGTTGTGTGTAATTTGGAGCTGATTGAATATCTATTAAAGGGAGCTATACCTTAATTCAGAGGTTAATCAATATGATGATTTTTCCAACTATTTGGTGAAATTTTTCTTTCATTTCTTGGGCTAAAGAGTATAAAAATTAAATAAATTGTGAGAGACAAATATGTTTACCAACACATACATATCATATTCATCCATAAAACCATAATGCATAATCATCAACCATCATAATAATGTCCATATACACACACAATAAATAATGACCACCCAAACATGTACACCTCATATATACATCAAAAAAATAAAGTCATAGTACAAAAGTGTCATCAAAATACCTCATAGGGTAAAACATGGTTGTCTCCATAAATGGGCCTAACTAGTACTCCCACCCTTTGATGGTGAGGGTCCTACCCATCCTAGTCCTGATTCTATTTGTGGTTTATGAGGTTCCCTCATCCTCAATGATGCCCTCAAAGCCTCTGATCTACTCTATCTTGATATGGTGCTATCGACATAAATCAAAGCCCTCTATACTATGATCAATGGTAGATGATATAAATCCATAAAACACTATGCCTCTTGGATCAATCGCTCTGCATATCTCCAGGTGGCTAATGTATCTGTAAATACCTATGCTAATCCCTATCTTGAGAGAATATCCCTAGTGGTGTCCCACTCTCCCCTCAACTGTGTCACCTTCACCTTTGTCCTTGCCAATAATTCTTAAGCTCTATCTAACTCTGACCTCATAGCCCCCATCTCCTAGATCAACTCTCCCTCCCACATCTCCTATACCTTCTCTTGTACCAAGTCCCTCTCCACCCTATATGTATCTTTATCGTCTATTGTTGTGTCTAGAGATACCTATAGGCTATTAGACCAAGCTCTATGCATATCTCACTCTTCTACCACCAAGCCATGGGCAATCTATAGGCTCTTTGCATGACCACTCTCCATATCCAACTCATCCTATAATGTCATTGCCTTGACTCGCTCCTCATCTCTTGCCCAAAACAAAATCTCCCTCTCTCCCCATAGCTCCCATGTAATTGGTACCTCTCCTAGCGTCTCCCTAGGCCCTACCATATGTCATCTTCTCTCCTCATGTGATACATGTATCTCCTACTATACTTATACCTATCCCCCCTATGATACTATACTCCCTACTATGGTGGATCCACTCTCATTGCCTGTACCTACCTCCCTTAGCCTTGTCTTCTCTACTTGGGTTTTGTGCCTCCATGTGTCCTTATACTTAGCCTACTCCTCCCGCCTCTACCATCTACACATTTTCAGCTCCTACACCCCCTCCTCTAGCTCCCTCACCACCACCCCCATCATCTCATCCAACTATCTAATCTACTCCTGCTTCTCCCTAATTATCATCTAATACACCTAGAATCCTCAATCATACTAGCTGATGTTGTGCCCAATCTATGACATAAGCTGGTGTAACTATAACATCCTCTGTATTTTCCCACTAGTCCCATGGAATTGCTTCCATAGCCAGCCAAATGGATCTTGACCATAGGGTATCTACATGTGTCCCCATGGCCCCACCTCCCATGTAACTCAAGAATGCACCATATCTTGACCCACCACATCCTATCTTAACCCACACTAGCTCTGCACCTGGTATGATAAATAATACTTGATGACATGTATTGTCCATCCTATTAGACAACAAGTCTTTTGGGTGTACGCTAGATAGTATATATCCTCCCACTTGTAGAGCCCCTCCCCAATCAATCTCTAGTTAACTTAGTTGACCAAGGTTGACTGTATTAATAGATGCAAAAATTCAATAGGATGAGCTATGTTAGATGGATAGATTAGTGAGAAAAGTAATTAAACTTGGTTATGGAAGCATTTTACCTTGCGGTGCATAGTTTGATGTGTTATGGATTTAGATCCTATAGGACCCACTGATTTGATAATCTTGATATGACGTATGTCATCTATATCTGAATTTGTAGGACTTTATTATGATGTTATAAATTATGATGCATGCCTTATGAATGGTTGTAATTTAAGTGGATTATGATAATTGCTTTATATGGATTGCATTGTTTTATGGTAAACTGATTTGTATGATGCCAATTGTATGCAAAGTGATTGATTTGTATTCTTATTTATGTGTTTAATATTATATGAGGCTATTTGGGAATTACTAATGTGTAATTGAGATGCATAGGAAAATTATCCATGTGACCATGGAAACATTATGGAGAATCAAGCCTAGACCTATGTACATTTGTAAAACCAGGGGTTGTCTATTTGGAGAGACAACACCCCGTATGTATCGTATTTTATTCGTAAACATAAATGTTTGCATGTGTGTAAATTGTATTTATTAATTTGTTTAAATCATGCATGAGACAATTGCCATGTGTGTATTTGTGATGTGGAATTCCTTTTGTAGTGTCACTTGACACATATGTTGTATATTGAGTTGGCATTGTCATGTCACCTTTTGTGGAATTTATTTTTACCAATGATATATTTCCAAATTATCCTTGAAGGTTCCAAGAAATCTAGGATAGTGAGCCAGGATGGTCAACTCAGAGTTGACTAGTAGGTAAACTTTAGATGGACTTTCAAAGGGTTAAACCAACTCCTAGAGTCAGTTTTCGAGCATTTTTAATGGGCCTCATGGGGTACCTATGGGTGAAGGCCAAATTTGGCCATGTGTCCACCCCCTAGGACTTGTTTAACCACCCCAAAAAGTGGATTTCCCAAGATGGTTGAATTTTATCTTTAGGAGTGCCATCCTTGTTTAGATAACCTTCTTGGTATGTGTCATTCCTCTTCCCCATTTCATTACTCCTTTTGAGGTACCTTGGTTAGGGAGTGTGTAAGGCCTAGGGAAGAATAACCGATGGGAGCCTCTCAGTCTATCTAAGAGGTTGGAAAGAGTGAGAGAAGCCTTCTTAGGCAAGAGATTGAGACTTAGGAAGTTAATCACCCACTCTCCATCTTTGGAGACTAGATTCTTGCAGTTTTGAAACAAGTTTTGGAAGAGAATTTTTGGCTAAGTGTTGAAGGAGAGAAGTGTGGATTTGGGTAGCTCTACTCCAAGCTATCCCTTGTAAACCCTTGGCAGAATTAAGGTTGGTTTAACCTCTTTCTTTGTATGTTGTAATTTTGGTTTGAAAGATTGCTTGAGTTTGGTTGTTTTCTTCCTTTATGTTTTATTTATGAAGAAATATATGTGGTCTTTCACTTGTTTTGGTTAAGAATTTTATTTGTGTTTTGGGAGTATTCAAGGCCATCTTACCCTTGGGAGGGTATAATGGTCTTGGGGGTGGAAGGATTTTGACAACCTTAGAGTGAGAGACTCTCTTTAAGAGAGTGATCTCAAGGGTTTGTTTATGTGACCCTTGCTGCATAGTTTTGTTTATGTATTTGGGGGTCATAAGGGGAGATATGATGGAATGTATGCCTTGGGGGTCATAAGGATGTTGGGTCAAGATGGACTTGTGATGTGTTCTTGGTTGCCATGAGATGGCTTGTGATCTACTATCTTGCAGATCTCCTCAAGGTACTTGGTCCACTTCCACCCATGTAAAAATCACATTATGTGATGAAGTTCAGCCTTGGGATAAGAATGTGTTTGTGTTTGAGATTTTCTTTGCTTGTTTGTCTATTGTTTGAGTGTAACCCATCTAGGTCTTAGTTCTCCAAGCTCGGGGGTGGCTTCTAGTAAGCCTAGGTTGGGAGGTGAGCCTCGATGGTCACAACCTTAAGACTTTGTAAATGCAGGTTTGCTTGGAAAGAAGGAGAAGAGAAGCTAGGAAATGCTACCATCATTATTTGTTTTAGGTGCAAATGGAAATGTAATTATTTATTTGAGTCCTCATTTAATAGAAATGAGAGACTAAGTGGGGTTTTCCCCCTTTTTGTAAAAGCTACTAGGTTGAAAATGAAAGTATTCTCTATTTCATGTTTTATTAAAAAAAAAGTGAAATGCATTCCTTTATTAAGTTGTTATTGCAAAAAATGAAAATATTTATGGATTAAGCTTTCTATAGTTTTGAAACAATATTTGTTGTATTTATGTTTTTGAAGATAGAATTCTTTTCTATCCCTTTTATGCAAATTGAATATGAGGGAAACAAATGAAATACAGAAGCATGAATGTGAGAAGCTAGCGACAAACATTTAGTCCTATTTATTTAGTTCCAAACGCAAATATAGATAAATAGATTTTAGTATGAACATTAATGTTGCATTCAACTTGGTGATATAGTTTTAAATGAATTTTTGGCTATTATGTTGCTGCTGTAATTTATTTAATTCTGTCATTTTTCTTTTCTTTATTATTGCAGAAAATAAATCTAGATTTAATAGTCTATCTCTAAGTTAACTATCATAAATTTAATATGAAAAAGAAATACATTTATTTAAAACTGCTAGTTTTAAATAATCTTCTTTTATATGATTTGAAAATTTAGATTTAGTATAGGGGAGAGATCTAAGTATTTTTTTTTTAGATTTAATAAAGGAAAATGTAAATGGTTTTGGATGCTTGTATTTAAAAACCTAATGTAAACACCTATTTGTCTTAATGCCTTATACTTAAGAAAAGAAACATATATCAATTTTAGGTTGCTGTTTTATTTCCATGACAATCAATATTATAGTATTATATTCTGCATATTAGAAAAGAAAAGAAAGAGACTAAATAAGATTAAACCAATATTTGCTAAATAGATTGATGTTCATTTGTATTGAAGAAATAAGCTATTTGGAATATGTAACATGCTGTTTTATTTACTGTCATTTATTTTAAAAAAAAATGCAGAAACTAAAGATAGATAAATTAATATTTTTCTAAAGATTAACTATATGACATTTGGAATAAAAAGAAATGTATTTATTTTTAACATGCCATAAGCTGCTTTAAATATTTTAAAGAAACATATGTATGCATTAGACTTGAAGAAATATGTCATTTTCATTTTAGCAAAATCAAATAAAATAATAATAATAGATTGTTTTAAAAGCCTTGTATATTAAAAGATTAACTATATGCTCACTTAGAAATATATATGCTTTAAATAAATTAAAAAAGAAGAAGGATAGGTTAAGATGCCTTGGCATAATAGGAAATCTAAATGATTCATATTTTAAATCTATATAAAAAAAAGAAATGTTTATCTTTCTAAAGTTGCTGGATTTTTCCTTATTTATTTACCAATCATATTTTGAATCACATCATATATATATATATATATATATATATATATATATATATATATATATATATATATATATATATATATATATATATATATATATATATATATATACCCTTTATTAATTGATTTTGCTAAAATGAAAATGACATATTTCTTCAAGTCTAATGCATACATATGTTTCTTTAAAATATTTAAAGCAGCTTATGGCATGTTAAAAATAAATACATTTCTTTTTATTCCAAATGTCATATAGTTAATCTTTAGAAAAATATTAGTTTATCTATCTTTAGTTTCTGCATTTAAAAAAAAATAAAAATGACAGTAAATAAAACAGCATGTTACATATTCCAAATAGCTTATTTCTTCAATACAAATGAACGTCAATCTATTTAACAAATATTGGTTTAATCTTATTTAGTCTCTTTCTTTTCTTTTCTAATATGCAGAATATAATACTATAATATTGATTGTCATGGAAATAAAACAGCAACCTAAAATTGATATATGTTTCTTTTCTTATACACACACATAGATATATATATATATATATATATATATATATATATATATATATATATATATATATATATATATATATGTATACCCTTTATTAATTCATTGCTATTTTAAACTTAAAAAAAAAAAAATTAAATTAAAAAAAAGAGAAAGGTTTGCGCCGAAACCCTCACCCAAGGGTAACTCAGAGCCGAGGCTCCCACGAGCTCCCCGAGCGGCACGAGCCCTCTATGGGCTGTAACCCACAGAGGCGTCGAGACGCCGCTGTGGGCCCTGACCTGCAAGGGCAGCCATGCCTGCCACTGCAGGCTGCGTCCTACAGGGACGCCGCGACATCACTACGGGTCGCGACCCGCAGTGGCGCCCATGGTGCCACTGTGGGAGGCCCTGCCATAGACAGCCGCCACTGTCAAAACATTCTGCTGCCTACACAAAAAAAAAATGTGGCCATTAACATTGCGAGCCCTTCGCCAAATCCTCCTTCTGCCCTGCATAACACGAGCCCTAACCCAAATTTTGGGTTAGGGCAAACATAGGTTAGCTTGAAAAAAAGTGGAAAGGTAATGTTATTTTATAACATTTGGTTAGGTTTTCTTGGGGGTTATTTTAATGTAAAGTTTAAGTTTTAAATTTTGGGGGGGGGGAAAAAAAAACTCCTTTCAAAGTTGAAAGGGGTAACCCCACATTTATTGGGGTTTTATATGGCATAGGTGATTAATTTTAAGATATATGTGTGTGTGTGTGTGTGCGTGCGCGCGCGCGCGCGTGTGGGGGTACAAAATTAGATGTATTATTTTTATATGCTTTATATAAAATATTTAGACATATAAGTATAAGTTTAAAACATTTAATTTGAATAGGGTAAATTCCCAATTATAAATGAACTCATTGTTTCAAATTTTAGGGAGGATATTTATTAAATCTTATAATTTAGTTTATAAGTATTTCTCCTCTATTTAAGATCTAGGCCATATATATATATATATATATATATATATATATATATTTGAAAAGGTTGAATTTAAATCTTTTGTTGGGATTTTAATAAGAACAACTAAAAGACTTCGAAATCTTTTAGTCATAGGGAACTTATTTTTTAGTTCACCTTAATTTTGGCTTTTCGAAATTAAATCTTATAAGGCAAATTATATTATGAATTTGCTTAACCCTTTAGTCAAATTTGAGACATTATATTTATTGTTCTATTGGTTAATAAGCTTCAATACTCTAAATGCTAGAATTAATCAAATTAATTCTTGGAGTATTTAAAGGATTATTGTAGGGTAGTAATATCCCTTGTCAATTTAGTTGTAGCTTATTGTTCAAATTAATTTTTTTTTTTTTTTATGGGTAATGGGCCGAAGCCGAAATGTGTACATACCCCTAGGTATCCCCTTGTGGGTTTGAACTTGTGACCTCTCTTTCAAGAGCACAAGTTCTCCACCACTAGGCCAACTTAGGCTGTACGATTCAAATTAATTTATTAATTAAAGAAATAATAATGATTCTTTTGGAGAGTTATTTTCTGCATATAATTTAATTTCGCATGCTTGATTAAGTTAATTAGATTAACTCTATTAAACAACTCTTCTAATCTCCTAGAGTTAAACCATAGTTAAGCCAAGACTTAATTTATTGCAAGTTTATTGTTGGCACTTTAAGTCTTTTAAGGATGTTTAAAAATAATAAAAAAATTTGTTGTTCCATTTTTGCCCAAAAGTTTGGGCATGACACCACTCCTCAAAGTCCTCTAGGGTCTCCAAGTGAAATCTATCATCTCATCAAGGACCCTCCACTAATAACTTAATGCTCCTACTCGAGTATAATTCAAAAATAACCCATATTGGCACACATATGGTTTCCCTACTGCTCTCTCACTCACTCCCATTGGCCAACATACCACTATATTCTCATATGCCCATATATGTAGAAGTGTGATCCTTGTACCGAGAATTTGATAAACTAAATATATACACATATGTAGATCATGATATAACCGTACCAACACACAATATTTCCATGCATAGGTGATAACCTAATTTATAATCGTGTAAAGAACCTTTATGTATTCAATAGAAAATCAATGTCCTCCTAAATTGGTTATCAATCGTCCGCTGATCAATCTTGCTATGTAGAGGGAAATCCCTGGTTTCCCTCTCCACATCACTATCTCCAAAACCATTTGCATCTTGTCCATAGGCAATCTCTCCTCTAGGAACTTCCTATACATGTAGTAGTCCACTCCATCCAACCTATACTCTAGAATCAACCCTTGAATCATAATCCGTAGTATCCTCTAGTGCAATGCTTACTTCTCTTGTTGGTAGGAGGAAGCCGTTGGTGTCGCTCTACCATCACTCCACAAGTGCTATCATCATGACACTTTGTGCACACACACATAGCCATTTGTCCACCTATTATAGTGTAGAAACATTAAGGATCTCTATGTCAGCATCCTCAAGCTCTACTCTCAATCACATAGATACTAGATAGTGCTCCTAGGACTTGATTGATGATGGACTCTCTTTCACATTCACCCAAGCTTGTGCCATTAACCATTTCTTAAGTGTGGAAAATTAATTGACCAGCCATAAGTCCATCATACCCATCATTAGTTAGCTGTGTTGTACCTTTAACCACCTCGTTCATCCCTCTACATTTTTTAAGCCTATATTGTCTTCAGTGTAGATGCTGATTTACACTACCCATGCATTGAATAATGCATATATTGAATTATTGGTGCATAAGCCATTCCCCAAGTGCATGTTCCAAAAACACATATGGCATTTTAGCTTTTATTCCTACTTGCTAATCCCTCCCAGGCATAGACATGCTTTTAAGTGCATGAGTCGATGCACGCTTTGGTGCATACCCACATGTTGTTTACCAATTGTATATGTCGATGCCCAAGTGCATGCACCTACTCCCAGGTACAAATGCTGAAATAACAATCAATGCTTATGTCCTACTTTATTTCCTCCACAAACCCTAGCAATAAATGCACCAAAATAAAAAATTAAAGTTCAAGATAGATCACTCATTGGTGCCCCTCGCTCTACTAGTCGTTTGTACTGTGAGACATTCTCCCCACAACACTTATGGTGTAAAATGTTCACCATTATGCTCCTCACTCTCCTCTAAGGGATTCTATTTTTTCTAAATGAGAGAGTACAAATGATCCCTAATAGCCCCCCCATAGCCTAGTTAAGCCCCTTTTTCTTTCTCTTGAAACCCTTTCTGCTATTTCCATTTTCCTCTAACTTGATTCTTTCACCTTTCACCCATTTTTTCCACCTTTTTCTTCTATTTATTCACCAAACTAATCCAAAAACTCCTCCCTCTTTTTCCTATTTTTTTTATTTTAATTTTTGAGAACTTACCCTAAAAACTCATTTTCAAGGAAAATTATCGATGATGGATCACCCTTATTTTATTGCCATAATATTTGAGGAAGATACCAACCTTCAATCCAGTCAATGTCAAGGGCAAGTTGTGACAAATTAATATGGAATTTCCCTACCGAGGAATACTTTATCTTTGACCTAATGTTATTCCACAACATGTCAAAGAGGGGCAAAATGTAGAAACCTAAATTCAACTACTTGAATTTATCATCAAGTTCACCTTAGCCTTTATCCTTCTTCTCATAATAATTAATTAAATCATATTTAATTAACTATTCCTCTCTATAATTAATTATATTACATTTAAGTAATTATTTCTCCTTGTCATAATTAATTTTTGCAATTAATTATTTTCTTTTTAAATATTCTTCTAAGGTTTGGTTAATTTTAATAAATCAAACCTCACCTTATCCAAAAATCTTAAATTCTTCTAATCTAGATTAGTTAATTAACTAATTTTATTGATTCCTAACCTTATTAGTATTTCTTCTAATTTTTATTTCATCCCAGCTACCCAAGTACACATATGACTACTCCTCATAAGTGACATGCATGCACAAGTCATTTTCCCACTTCCACCTCATCCTTTGACCAAGTATTTTCTTTGCTGCTCTCACATGTGTGAGAGTGTGCTTTCCAAATTGTTTTCCCTTTTCTTCCATTTGTCATTTTGCTCCTCTTACACCTCTTTCACTTTGCCACTTTATTCCCACATGTCATTGTGAGAGTTGATAAATACAACACCACAAGAGCCCAACTGATCTCTGCACACTGAATAAACCTGTTACAAGGAGAAGCAAGGAAGCAACAAAGAAAAAACATAAACACAGGAAATGCTCAAGAATATGAGATCTCTGTATTCACAAAAATGTGTAATAGAATAATAATACAAAAGAAAATAATTCAACCTCTAATAGGTCAAAAAACCCTAAAAGAGAAAACCCTAGGCTTGCACATAATAATTAATAAAAGAATTAATTATTATGCACCTAATGTTAGCTTAAGTGTAAAAGAGATAAAGGGGAACTCAATTAATTAAACAAATGTCATTTAATTAATCAAGTAAAGACCCGATTACTCTAACACCCCCCCTTAAGATAGACTTAGGGAGAAGCTAAAACCTAGAACAACTACTGAAAGAAGGAAAGATGGGTCCCGATAACAAGGCCTGATCAGGTACCCAAATACAAGGAAATCTCTATGAAACAGAGAATAAGGAGAAAACCCAGTGGGAAAAAACTCCTCTCCAAAAAAGATAAAAGAACATGCTAAAAGAAATATGAAGGAAGGAAGGCCTCATAAAGACCCCCCAAGGAAAAATTCCTTCACCCCAAGCATAGAGTACAACTGAAGATAGCACGATGATGCAAAAGGTTTCGTGAAGATGTCTGCAACCTGCTCAGTAATGGGAATGTACTCCAAAATGAGAGAACCATCCTGAATCAACTGGTGGATGAAATGCATGTGAAGCTCAATGTGCTTCGTTCGCTGATGCTCCACCAGGTTGCGATAAATGTGAATAGCACTCTGATTATCACACCAAAGAATAGTGGGACTATCAGGAGGAAAACCAAACTCAGTCATCAACTGTCAAAGCCATAAGATCTCCTGAATTATGAGCACAACAGCTCGATACTCAGCCTCTGTAGATGATAATTCTTAAGCAGTCTACTTCTTGCAAGACCACGTGATAGGACCAGAGCCAAGAAAGAAAACAAAGCCAGAAGTAGACTTTCGATCATTGACATCACCAGTCCAATCTGAGTCAGTGTAGCCAACAATGTAAGCTTCCCTTGATGTGTAGTGAATGCCATGAGAAATAGAGCCCTGAATGTACCGTAAAATATGTTTGGCATCTTACCAATGACTCTCATGAGGATCATGGGAGAATCGAGAGACAAGGCCAACCGCAAAGGAAAGTTCAGGACGAGTGTGTGTCAGGTACAACAAACTGCCAACCAACTGCTTGTAAAGTGTAGAATCTACTGAAGGAGTGGGGCGAATAGTAATCAAAACAACCCCTGACTAAAAAGGAGTGGGGGTAGAATTGTAATCAAGCATGCCAAAGTGCTGAAGCATGTCAAGAGCATACTTCTATTGGTAAATGGAGATCCCATCAGAAGATTGAATCACTTGAATACCAAGAAAATAGTGTAGAAGATTGAGATCTGTCATCTCAAACTGGTCCATCAAAGCTCGTTGAACATGTTGAATCATAGAGGATGAGCTACTTGTGATGAGGAGATAATCAACAAATAGCACAAGAATCAGGACCTCACACTCAAGATGTTGAATATACATTGTGTGATTGAAATGACAACATGTGAAACATGTGGAGAGAAAGAAAGAGTCTATCTTCTCATACCAAGCCCGAGGGGCCTGTTTGAGACCATACAATGAACGCCGAAGTCTGCAAACCAAAGAACTATCCTACACAAATCCTTGAGGCTTCTCCATATATATTTCCTCTTGTAGGTCTCCATGCAAGAAAACACTCTTCACATCCATCTAAAAAATGGGCCATCCCCTAGAAGCTACAAGGGATAGTACAAAGTGAACAGAGTTCATCTTGGTGATAGGGGAAAATGTCTCAAAGTAATAAATACCCTCAACCTACAAGAAACCCTTCGCAACAAGACATGCTTTGTACTTATCAATCAAACCATCAAAAACATACTTGGTGTGATACAACCATCGACATCGAACCATCTTTCTACCCTTAGGAAGAGGACAAAGATCCCAAGTATTATTCCTCATCAAAGAAGAATACTCCTCCTCCATAGAACAATCCCACTCAGGGTTTCCTTTTGCCTATGAAAAATTATGAGGATCATTTGAAATGGAATTAATCAAAAGACTAGAACCCATAGTATGAGAATGGGTGCGATGAGTATCTGAAGGATTGTTGGCATTATGTGAATCGGCATGAAGACATAATGATATTGTATGTTGTCATTGATGTCAATATGAGACATGGTGTGAACCGACACATGTGATAGGTGAAAAGAGAGAGGAACCGGCGTATGTATGAACTGGTTTATATGCCAAAGTGAAGCGGCATATTTGTTCAAGATGAACCGGCATGTAGTTATGGGAACCGGTACATGGAAGCATTGTGTTACTACCGGTTGGTAGGTAGTTTACACTTCATAATTTCCGGTTGGAGCACCTCAAGCCTATGTGACTCAATCGGTGATCTTCATGTGATGAGTTAGCAGTATAATGGAAAACAGATCATGTTGCCATGTAAGCTCTATGCGCGTGAAGGATCTAACATGAAGAAGACTATTCCTATCTACCTCGGGAATGTGCGAAGTCTATCAAATGGTGATAATGCGTGATGGGTTATCAGCTGCCATGAAATCGGTGGAAAATGGATGGTGGAGAATGTCTTGAGATTGATTGAAGATTGTTGCATTTAATGCAGTATGTCTCAACGGTCAGGATTGAACCGCTTGAATTGCTTAACCTTACAGGTTTAGGGTTTAGGGTTTTTGCTATCGACCTGTCTGTTTCCTATAAGGTCGATGTTGTGTTTCTTTCTAGGGTTGTTGGAAAAAGTTGTGAATGTGTATCCAAGGGAAGTGATATGTGATTCTTGCCAGACCAAAGGAGAGAAGAAATACCGGCAAAGTGAATGTGCAGAAAGAGAAGAGGAGCCTAAACGGATTTGCATTAGCATTGAGTGTTGTTAACAGATCATTGTAGTTCCTGTTGATCTCTAACCACTTCAATAGTTGTAAAATCCCCTAACAGGGTAGCCTTAACTGGCTTGATGCAAAATCCCCTAACAGGGTGGTCTTAATAGGCTTGATTCAAATCCCTTAACCGGGTAACTCGAGGTTAATGAGTTCTAAGAAGCTATAGAGATCTAGAGATCCTTTAGCTATTGAGTTCTTGAAATCCTCTAACAAGGTGACCCTACTGGGTTTAACCCTTAACTGGGCATTATAGCTATCCCTTAATCGGGTGATCCCTAACAGGATCGGTTCCTAGCAGAACCTATTGTAATGTCTTTAACCGGACAAGGCTCCTAACAGAGCGGACTTCAAAAGAGTTCAAAAGCAACTTGTGGGTATTCATTCCCACCGTGGTTTTTCCCAATTGGGTTTCCATGTGAAAAATATGTGTGTCATGTGTGATGCTTTTATCTTGTGATGCTTTGTTATTACCTGTTGAGCATATAATGGTTCTATGTTTTATGCCTGTCTATAAAGCATACTGAACTAACTGTTGTGATGATCAGAGAATAGTTTACCTATTCATGCATGAGGGTGAAATGGTAGTGTTGTTTTGAGTTAAATGAAAAGCTAAGTGTTGAACCAGTCAATGCTTGTTTCAGGCACTCTTGGCTTTACTGGTTGCAGTCTATGTTGAATAGGTATTCTTGTTTGCTAGTCATTTGGAGTGTTTGCTGTCAAACTAGTCTTGGACTGTATTTGTGTTTGTACTGATTCACCCCACCTCTCAGTACTAGTTTGGTACTAGTGGTTCATTGTTGAGTTATCAAGGATCACCGACCATAGATCCTGCTGCCTCAACAGTAAAGCGAGCCCACTTGGGCATCTAAGGTGGAGTAGGTGGAGGTGGAGATGGTGGATCATCAACAACATCATCAAAATCATCCTCAAAATGATCCCAAAGAGATGCTATGGGAGGAGTAGGTAGAGGGGTAGACACTGGAGAGAGGGTATCCACTATGGGAAGACGCTCATCAAACTGAACATCCCATCAAAATAGAACCTCTTTGGAATTAGGATCAAACAACCTATATGCCTTAAAATCCTCACATTAGCCAACAAAAATGAGGGGTCGACTCTTCTGCTCCATTTCTCTCCTCTGAGCATCAAGAATAAAGGCCCATGCCTCACTTCCAAATACTTGAAAAAAAGAAACATCAGGATTTTCATGAGACCAAGCCTCCTCAGGAGTCATATGTCAAACCGCCTTGTGAGGCATCCCATTCTGAATGTATTTGGCACAATTGACTGCCTCAGCCCAAAAAGATGAATCCATGGACCTGGACTGAATCATACAATTTTCCATCTCCCATAAAGTCTTGTTCTTTCTCTCAGTGACACCATTCTGCTAAGGGGTGTAGGGAATAGTAAATTGATGTTGTAAACCATGCTCAGTGCAAAAATCTCTAAAATCCTAATTCACATACTCCCCCCATTATTTGTACGTATTCGTCGAATAGAACAACCAGACCGCTTATCTACAAATGTCTTGAAGATTCGAAATGAATCAAAGACATAAGACTTGTACTTAAGAAAGTACACCCATGTGCATCTAGAGAAGTCATCAATAAATGTGAGTACATACTTGGCCCCAGAAAAAGAAGGAGTAGGGAATGACATGAGGTCAGTATGAATCAAATCCACAGGTGCCAAAGCACAAGGGGATCTTCCCTTCAGAAAGGGATCCTTGTGATGCTTTCCAAGCACACAACCATGACAAACACTATTAGTGTAGGAAATCTATGGGAGCCCAAGAACAAGTGCCTATGTACTCATCTGCTGAAGATATCTGTAATTGACATGGCCCAAGCGCTCATGCCAAAGCTTACTCACTGAATCTACATGTGCTATAAGAGATGAACCTGTACCTGCAAAGGGCTAAAATCCATCAAATATGTAAAGATGAGATGCAGTATCAACACTCCCAGTAGCCACAACCAAATTAGAGTCATGGAGGTCCCGAATAACCACATCATGTGCTGAGAACTCAACTGTCTTACTAGAGCTAGAAAGACAAATTTGATAAATGGACAGGAGGTTCGTCGAGATGTCAGGTACAACCAGAAAATCTTGCAGAGTACCCCCATCCAAAGACATAGAACCTGAACCCAAGACTGAAAGATGAACAGAGTCACCCACTACAATCTGTGAAGTACCACAAGAGGCAAGAGAGGTAACCAGCTGCTGAGTGTGAGTCATATGGTGAGAAGCACCAGAATCTAAAATCTAAGTGGACCCATAGGTCGAAGCTCAAGCACTAAGAGCATGACCTTTCCCTATGGAAGGAGAAGACGCCTGAGGTGAGGAGATGTGATGCTACTACATGGCTTCCTCTAAAGCCTCTAATCATTTCCAACACCTGGAAACTGTATGTCCTTCCTTGCCACAAAAACTGCAAGTATCTCCTAATCTCTTCTTATTCTTGGAGGAAGACTCACCAGACTACGAAGATTTCCCTTGTTTCAGATTAAATGGTGGTTTAGAATCAGACTTAGGAGGTGGCTTGGAGGAATGTTCATTGCCTGTAGAATTCTTCTTTGGCTTCGGTTTCTACTTTTGCTTCTCCTTAGATGATTGAGCAACCAATGCTTTGTTCTTGTACCCTGAGAGCATGTCCGGCTGAGAAAGATGAGACTGCTCAAGAGACAAACGCTCACAAAACACATCAAAAGTAGGCATTAGTGATAACTTTAAGAAACCCCCTCTCAAAAAATTGTATAAAATCTTGGCGAATATTTAATTTTTTCAAAAAATAATAATAATTTTTATTGGCAAATCTTTCCTTTCTTAAAAGAAAATTATTAATTTTATTGGCAAATTTTTTTATATCAAATTTTTTGGTACAAAATATTGGCGAATCCTGGAAAATAATAAGAGTGTGCATTAAATAATATTGCAAATCCTTTCATTTAAAAAAAAACTTTTTTTTATAGAAAAGTAAAGGCCTAAAGGTGGAAATCATTAATGAGTTTAAGGGGTGGACACTACTTTATTTAGTTTCTACCATTAATTTAAAATAATCTAATGGCCCTCTTTGTATTTTATGAGATAAAATATACCAACAATTCGTAATACTCATGGGGCTGAAAATTGCTTTTAGACCATTGATTCTTATTGAGATCAACAATTCAAAAGCAATTTCAAACCCCACGAGCATTAAAACTTGTAGGTACAATTTACCTCATGGAATACAATGAAGGTCATTGGATTATATTTTAAATCAATGGTGGCAACTAAAGATTGTTGATATAACACTAAAGTAACTAATAATTAAGATATATTATTGGTGAATTAATTTAGATTTCTACAATAAGTTATAAAATGTTGGCGAATCTAATCCAATCATGTATTGAATATTGTGGTGAATCTTTGAGTTCAAAAATTAATAAAATAAATTCTCTAGCGATTTAAATAACACTAAAATAAAAAATTGTAAAAATATGGCGATGTGGGTCACCTTAAAAGTTGAACTTATTAGCCAAATTTTGATTCCCAAATTAAAAAAAATAGCCAATTGGCAAATATTAGCCACTAAAATTTTCACTAGTAGGCATGGTAAAATGAGCACCCAAGGCATCCATGGTGGAGTAGAAAGCAGAGGCAAAAAGCTGAAAAGGACCCCGAAGCTTCGAAAGGATCAAGTGAATGCACTCTGGGTTTGTCTTGGTCTTTCCACACCCTTGGAGAACATATCTGGTAGTCTTGAATTTGTTCAAAAAATCCTCAATGGTGGGAAAGGAATCAAGTAACAAGGAAACCAACTCTGCCTCAATTTGTAATGCCTGGATCTCATTAACTCTCCCAAAGAGATTCTCAAACTTCAACCACATATCTCGAGGAGTGAGCAAAGCATCAAGGTGAAACAGAAGACTATTAGAAACATGTAATGCGAGAAAACCCATGGCCTCATCCATCTTGTTTCTGTGCTGAAGAATCTCAAAAGGATGCTGCAATAGAGGCTGAACCTCATCCAAACAAGACCACAACCCTCGTACCCTAAGAAGCCTCATGATGCAAGGCTTCCAAGTGTGATAGTTGTGTGATGTCAACAACTTAACTGAAGTGTCTGCCATGAAACTCTGCACCTGTACCTGCTTGTGTTTTTTATTATTATGTGATCTTTCAGGATAGAAAGAAGATGCATAAGGGTTTGTTTGTTTTGAGAGTTTTGGTGTTCTATATTTCTGATATAAATGACAAAAAGTGAGAAAAAAAAAACCCCCCACAAGAGATAAACCCAAACCCTAGTATATGTTGGTGAGAATGAAGCAGTGCATAAGCAAAAAAACTTCAAATTGAAATCT
This sequence comes from Cryptomeria japonica, assembly GCF_030272615.1. Classification (NCBI taxonomy): domain Eukaryota; kingdom Viridiplantae; phylum Streptophyta; class Pinopsida; order Cupressales; family Cupressaceae; genus Cryptomeria; species Cryptomeria japonica. The sequence continues at coordinate 589,747,586 of NC_081411.1, read as the reverse complement.
CATGTACCTGATTAAATATCTGAGAAACAAGATCACATATTTGAATAGAGAATGCTGAAAGCTTTCCAGCTCCTATTCATTTTTGAAAAATGGAGTCTGTTTGCACATTCTACAGCCTCGAAAGTGCAGAAAAGTGACCCCACTTTGAATGGAAAAAAGTATAGTCAAACAACAAAATTGAAAATAAATTCCAATACCATGAGGTCCAGCTTGGAACCAGCTTTTCGACGCCTATTCATTTTTGAAAAAATGACTTTGTATGCTCAAGATAGGAAGAAAAAATCAACCCCCCCTACAAAGGCAAGAGAGAGGGCACACGAAGGCTATCAGGTGGCAGGGCCGGGTGGAGGTGGCTCAGGGGCGACGCTCCAGTGGCGGAGCAATGGGGAGGGTGGCACAGGGGGGGCGGTTGGGCTATACAAGGGGTGGCGACCGAGAAGCGGCGGTGGGTGGGGTGTCCTGCGAGTGGGTGGAGGCCAACGGGGCTTGAGATGTCAAGGTCGGTGGTGCGCGGTACGAGCTTGCTGTAGGGCCAGGGGGGCCAGGGTACCCTGCGTACTATACCCCAAATTTTTTTTTTAAACTTTTGCAAAATTTTTTGAATGATGTTTTAAAAGAAAAAAAAAAATTGCCTGCATGCCGTAAAGAGGCAAAAAAAAGATTTTTTGAAAAAACAATTTCTCAAACTGCATGCCAAGGCCGTACGACCTGGTACAGAACAAAAAAATACCCCTTGAGGCTCAGGCGTTGAAAGTGATCAAGCTTTATATGACCATATGGGTTTTTGGGCCTTCTGAGCACGTTGGTGAGGTCTGTTTAGTCCTAAAGTGCTCAAAAAGGCCTATCCCTAGGTTCACAAAAAAACTTTTGAAACCCCAGATCTGCTTCCAATGTAAAAAAAACTAAAACCAAGAACAAGTAGTTGGAGATCTGAAGCTCTGATACCATGTGAGAGTTGATAAATACAACACCATAGGAGCCCAAATGATCTCTGCAAGCTAAATAAACCTGTTACAAGGAGAAGCAAGGAAGCAACAAAGAAAAAACATAAACACAGGAAATGCTCAAGAATATGAGAGCTCTGTATTCACAAAAATGTGTAATAGAATAATAATACAAAAGAAAACAATTCAACCTCTAATAGGTCAAAAAACCCTAAAAGGGAAAACCCTAGGCTTGCACATAATAATTAATAAAAGAATTAATTATTATGCACCCAATGTTACCTTAAGTGTAAAAGAGATAAAGGGGAACTTAATTAATTATACAAATGTTGTTTAATTAATCAAGTAAAGACCCGAATACTCTAACAATCATCTCCTTGTTCTTCCCAAGATGTGCTTACACATGTGTGAGCATACCTTGCCCTCTTCCCCATGACAAGTGTTCTTCCCCATGCCTCCACCTTGTGAAACTTGTCACAAGGCTAAGCCTTCAATCCAACTCAACATCTCTCATGAAATGTCATCCCTCCATGCCACTTTACATTTTGATCGTTCATTCTTCCATAAAAACTATATAAATTGGAGCCTTCTCCATTCAAAAATCATCACTTGCCAACATACCATCTTTATGCCAAAATCATCCTAGAATCCTCATATTGTTATGTTGTTTGAGAGAAATCCACATATCCCAAATTAAAGAGCAAATCAAATGGAGTATGGTGCATCCATTTTGGCTCACGAAGAAGGAAATGAAGGTATACCTTGTGTTTAGTGTTTTTTTTTGTTCAATGCACTAGTTCTCTTTTTATTTTCATTGCTTTCATAAAGTGTAAGAATAATGAAACTGTAGGCAAATAAAAAAAATGATTGGTATTAAAAACATATGTATAAAAGGGAAGACATTTGTTATTCATATTTTCTCTCTGATAATAAAATTGAAATTAACCAAGATTATTTTCATATTGCAACACAATTTAGCTAAAATTTTCATCAAATGGATGCAAGAATTATATTTTAAATTAGATATGTTCAAGAGGAAGTCTACATAAATCAACCTAAAATATCTATAATAAAATACACATACAAGCAGTTGCAAATTGTTGATGTGGATGAATATCACACTTCAAACTAGATAGAATTTCTAACAACAAAATCTATCTTTCTTGGAAGATTAGTTGTCTTCTAATCTCAAGGCTTGGAATGATCAGGTCTTGACCTATTGAGATTGCTCAGGGTTTGTCATTTTTATAGTGATAGTGTGTATACTTGATATCAAGATACCGAATACTCAAATTCAAAAAATTATCAACAAAGTACAAAATATTATACATGAAAAGAGTATTATAAGTATTATATCTACTGTTAATATTTTAGAGTTCTAAGCATGCATATCCTGATAAAATATATAATAAAAAAGATAACTAGAAATTAACTCAAAGTTGTATACAAATTTGTGCTATCTTCAAACAAACATCTACTAACAAGAGAATTAACAAAGCACACCAGGATTGGTCCGCGTAGTGATTTACATTCTCAGAATAAATAGAAATACAATATTTTATATGATTGTGTTCAATGACCCGATACTTTCTGTATACACCTAAAAATGGTCTGAAAATTAATTAAATAAGCAATTATTTAATTAATCTCCCCCCCCAATTTAATTGAATTCATCAACAATTTGATTAAATTCCCCCTTTCATCTACTTATTAATAAATCTAAGGATTTATTTAATAGGTTCATTTCAATAATCCCCTTTGATTAATTAATTCAAATTACTTAATTCCCCCCATCAAATTCATTTCTTCTAATCCCATAATTAATTAAAATAAATCAATTTATGATTTGTTGAGATTAATTAGCCTTTTCATATTATTTTAATTTCTAAATTCAAATTACCCACATGCTTCTTAACTTTTAACCACCTAACCTAACCCATTCTATCTAACCACATGTCCCCTTTCCTTGATCACTTTGCCCTCTCATGAGGAAAGCTTTGTGAAACTTGTCACTAAGTGTTCCCTTTCATCCAACCTCTTCTAGAAGCTTCTTGACACTTGTCACCATGGAGATGACATTGTCCCCTTTCATCCAACCCCTTCTCCTACCAACCTCTTCTCCAACCTCCTCCAATTTAACCATTGATATCTTCATACTTAATCTTGACCATTGATTCCTGCCACCTCACCCCTAGCCTTGAAAATCCTATAAATAGACCCCATTTTGGAGCACAAAGGGTCCCTAATTGATCTCATCTCATTTGCATTCATGCATTGTTACTATAGTCATATAGCTCTTAGCAATATCATTTTAGCATTGTTATCATGTTCAAATTTAGCTTAAATCTAGCTTATTTTCTAGCTCAATTTTCTTATCATCTAGCTTAATCTCATTATCATTTCTATCTTAACTGAGTCATTTATCCTTTAAATCCTCCATTTAAGTGTAGTCAAGTCACTGGAATTTGCATAATCAGATCTGAGAGCAAAATTCATACTCGCATTTACTAGGAGGTGATAGATTGCTTAGCTATGGTTTATCTTTCTTTACTTTAAATTCATTAACCATGCTTGTAATGATCTATTGAGTGTATAGGTGTACACTTCATAGGCACGACACTTTCTAATTCCTATATTATGCAAAGGACATACAAAATGAATTCTGCATGCGAAAAGAAACCAAGAAAATTGAACTTAGAAGCAATAGATTTCTAGTCCAACAAGATTCTACAATTTTTTATATGATAAAATGATGGTGTTCTTAGTCTTTTATAGACACAAGGATTGCTAAGATATTACTAAATGATAAAATATTACAACTAGAAAAGATAATATTCTAGATTGAAAATAAAAGGTTGACCAAGTCAACAAAGTCTTCCAAATGTTTATGTCTCTGAAATATCTATTGAATACTCTTTGAAAATGAAGTCATTTATAACTATTAACTTGTGGCCAAAACTTGCCCTCTTTTGGTACAAATATCTCTAATCCTTTGCTCATTGTACTTATCAAGAGTGGACAAAGCTGCCACTAGTGTCCAATTAACTATACGTGTTTTGTATTTCTATTCCAAATCAGAATTCTCTTTATCCCTTTGCTCTATATTTGACACATATTCCTTTATATATTTTTATTAATCTAATGTCATCCATTAACTACACACTTATTCTCACTAGCGGACCAAACACTTTGTCATCTTAATACTTTTTGAATCTTTTTACCACCCCATCATTATTTATTTGAATTAATTTTGTGTTTAAATTGCCCATTAGGATTTCAATAATATCTGTATCTTTCTCTCTCATCTTTTCCAAAGTTTTTGGTTATTTATTATCTCCCTCAATGCAAACTATTTGCCACTATTGTTGTATCTTCCACTTAGTAATGTAAGATTTTGGATATGCCATTAAGGTATTCAAATCAATCTCATTAGTAACTAGTATGGCCCTTTCATTGACAAATAATTCATCATAGTCCTTATCTCTAATACTTCTCTTCTTAGATTCTATAATTTTGAGTCCTTTTCTTTTGAGGTCTGCCTTATATCTTTCCAACTAGTCTCTACTAGCTCTAACAATGGGCTCATTAATCACCTCCATAGATGTTGTTAGACAATTCAGATAACTGGAAGACATCTGAGAGGGGGGGGAGTGAATCAGTTGTCACAGATTACTAGAAGCATTATCAATTAAAACTTTATTACCCAAACCCAAAACATTAATACCAAAATAGCAGATAAACCAATTAAGCATAAACAATATTCATAGAATAAATACCATCCACATGACACCAAGATTTATACATGGAAAACCCTGCAAAGGGAAAAACCACGGTGGGAAGCCTACCCACAGTCAGATAATACTTCTATAGTAAGTATGTGAATTACAATGAAGGGGCCTGAACTTGCAGAAATGCCAATAGCCTAGAGCACGCTGCTCATCACAAAAGGATCCTCACTGACTACATATAAATCCAGATTACAATTGAAAGAAGTGGTGAACTGCAAAAGATAACATCTCCTATGCCAGAGTACAGTTCCAGTTAAGCTCAATACCAGAGGACTAAATCCTCTTACATAAACCCAATTCGATCTCCAATGATAAAAAAAATCCCCTGCCTGAATGATATTACATTATTCACACATTACATTCCTTGACCACAACCTCTGACATTTTCCATGATAATCTACAATGAGATCTTACGTCTATATATACAAACCCTCGACCATCAAAAATCAGGTCGGCCACCAAACAATAAACTAATTACATAATTACAAACCATGTCGGCCTTAGACCAAATAGGTAATTAACAACACATAAGATATCCCAAAAATACACCAATAGGTCCTATCCACACATTACATTAATGTCGCTCCATTACCTAGATCAACTGGGACCAAGTATAGGTCCACACGCTTTATCAATGATCTCCAAACACCAAGTATCTAACATGATCACCAACAACATCCTGAAACTCCATCATAAGTTGCACGAACACCACTTATGCAACTCATCAAAGATCTCCATCAAAAGCTCTGCTGGTGAAACCCTCGTTGGAACCAGAAACTAATCTTCTAAGAAAGCAGGATAGCATCCAATCACGAGACCAAAACCAACTAATCAAATAAGAGTATAAGTATCATGAACAAGCCAATTCCATCACCAAACTATACCGGAGTCTACCGGATTATGTGGGATCCAAGTTAACCAGAAACCACTCATCCTACCGGGACTAGAAGGGTGTCGGTAAAGCATCCAAACAACTAGTGTTTATTTCAATGACAAAACATCAATGCAACACATAATCAATTCCACCAAATGGCCAACAATCTCCCCCTTTGGCATTGATGGCAACACTAGATGTGAAAAATATCTAAGTACCAAGAAATGCCAAACAAGTCTCCCCCTGTGGAAGACAACCAACAATCATCTGCATATAGCTTGGAATATCAATATCTCTCCCTTTTCATATTTCTCCCCCTTTGACATTTATCATTTTCTTCCTTTATCTTTTTCACATCATTATCTCTCTCACTTTGACATCAATGCCAAAAATCTGAAAGAAATATCAAAGCAAAAGCATAAGCTTTTGAATCTCAAAGCTGACTACTCCCCATGAGAAGTAGCATCCCACATCAGTGCCATAATGAATAGTATCTTAGATAATGCATGCCAGACTAATGCCAAACCGCATCAATCAAGTCTCTATCGAAGGGGCATAAACCCCCAATCTATCTCTCAGGTACTCAAATGATTCCTTGGATAAAGGTTTAGTGAAAATATCTACAATGTGCTCTTTAGTGTTCACATAAACTAGTCTAACTTCATTTGCTTCCACATTCTCCTTCAAAAAGTTATACTTGATAGATATGTGTTTTGTCTTAGAATGAAATATCAGATTTTTTGATATATCAATAGTAGTAGAGTTATCATAGTGAATAACTACCAGTGCATCACAATCCACCTTTATATCCTTCAACATTTGCTTCATCCATAAAACTTGTGTATAGTTAGTAGCAGCAACAACATACTCAACTTCATCAGTAGATAAAGAAGTACATGACTGTTTCTTGCTAATCCATGAAACCAACTTCTTTCCAAGCAAGAAAGCTCCACCAGAAGTACTTTTAAGGTCATCAACATCTCCAGCCCAATCAACATCTATATATGCACATAAAGTAAAGTTATCATCCTTAGGATACCATAAGCCACATTCTGATGTACCTTGCAAGTATCTAAAAATCCTTTTCACCGCCATCTCATGATTTTCTCTAGGATCACTCTAAAATATTGAAACAATACAAACAACATTCATAATATCAGGCCTAGTCTGAGTCAAATAGAGCAGACTTCCAATCATAGATTTGTATCTTATAGGATTTACCAGTGTAGAAACATCTTTTCTTGTCAATTTATCATTTGTAACCATAGGTGTACTTACTGGTTTAGAATATCCCATACTAAATTTCTTCAACAATTCCTTAGCATATTTAGTTTGACAGATAAAAATTCTTTTGTCAGTCTGAGTAATCTGCAAACCTACGAAAAATTTCATCTCACCAATCATAGACATCTCAAATTCTTCCTCCATATTCTTAGAAAATTCTATGCATAATTTATCTTCACCTCCAAAAATAATATCATCAACAAATACTTCAATAATCAGTATATCATCATCAGTGATTTTATAATATAAATTACTGTTAGCACTGCCCTTAGTAAAACCAAGCCTCAAAAGATATTTATCCAACCTTGCATACCAAGCTCTAGGTGCTTGTTTCAATCCATATAAAGCTTTCCTTAACCTTCAAACCATATTAGTATCATTTGATAGTGAAAAACCATCAGGTTGCTCAATATAAACTTCCTCATCAAGATCCCCATTCAGAAACACACATTTAACATCCATCTAATAAACTTTGTAGTTTTTATAAGCAACATAGGCAAGAAATAATCTTACAGCTTCAATCCTAGCTACTGGTGCAAAAGCCTCTCCATAATCAATTCCTTCCTTCTGAGAATATCTTTTAGAAACCAATCTAGCCTTATTCCTTATAACTTTACCATCCTCATTCAATTTATTCCTAAAAACCCATTTAGTTCCAATAACATTTTTATTTTTAGGTCGGGGAACCAAAGTCCACATGTTATTTTTCTCAATTTGATCCAATTCTTCTTCCATATCTTTTAACCAAAATTCATCTTTACATACCTCAATTATTGATACCGGTTCACATTATGAAATTAAACATACCTCATTAGTTGCCAGTCTTCTTCTTGTCATCACTCCATTGCTCTTATCCCTAATGAGTTGATCTTTAGAATGATTCAATCTCACATACCTAGGAATCTTCTGACTCTCTGTTCCTCTTCCATGTTCTTCAGTTACTGTAGAATTGTCTGATGTTGCCGGAGTAATTGGTTTAAATCTCTGTTCCAGTAAAGGTGCTACTAGTTTAGATATATTCATTTCCACTGTTGGTTCCTTCTCATAAACTTTGATTTGACTTTTATTCATCTCATCTACTTTAACATTATCACTCTCCACAATTATTTTCAATCTCTTGTTATAACATATGTATGCTTTTCTTTCATTAGAATAACCAAGAAATATGCCTTCATCACTTCTAGGATCAAATTTCCCAATAGTATCATCTCTCTTGATATAACATTTACTACCAAAACTTCTGAAATACTTAACTATAGGTGTATTTCCAAACCATAATTCATAAGGTGTCTTATCGGTTTCTCCTTTGATGTGTACTCTATTGAATGTATAAACCATTGTACACACTACTTCCCTCTAGTAGATATGAGGTAGATTAGCTTCCATCATCATTGTTCTAGTAGCATCCAATATAGTTCTATTTTTCCTTTCCACAACTCCATTCTGCTGAGGTGTCTGGGGAGCAAAAAATTATCTTCTTATACCATGCTTGTCACAAAAGTTAGTAAACTCACCGGATGTGAATTCTCCACCATGATCTGATCTCAAACATTTAATCTTCAATCCTTTCGTTTCCACTTTAGCCTTAAAAATTTTAACTTTTCAAATACTTCAGATTTTTCTCTCAAAAAAGTAACCCACATTATTCTAGAATAATCATCAATGATTAGCATGAAATATCTATCACCATGAAAACTTTTAACTCTATCATGGCCACATAATCAGTATGAATAAGATCAAGAACATCATTTGATTTATCTTGTATACTCCTAAAAGAGGTTCTGACCTGTTTACCCATTTGACATTCTTTACATACCAGATTATAGGGCTTCATAATCTTAGGTATATCCCTAACAACCTTAGTTGAACTGATCTTCATAAAGCAATCAAAATTCACATGACACAACCTTTTATGCCATAGCCAACTCTCATCTATCTGTGTAATCAAACATGTCTTCTTACCAAAGTTTAAATGAAATATGTTACCTTTTGTCTATGTATCGGTTGCAATATCCAAGCCAGATCTATTAATGATTTTGCATTTTCCATCCTTGAACTATAATTGAAATCCCTTATCTACCAATTGTCCTACACTCAAAAGATCATGCTTCAAAACTTTATCATAATAAACATTATCAATATTGTTCTTACCATCCAATGATATAGTTCCTTTTCATTTGATCATACATGCCTTGTCATCTCCAAATCTAAGTAGTCCACCATCAAATTCTTGTAAAGACAAAAACTTCCCTTTATCTCCAATCATATGATGTGAACAACCAATATCAATTACCCATTCATCCTTCTCCTCAATTTTAGCAGCAAGTGCCTTCTCCTTGGGTACATTCTATTCTAGTCTCAGGTCATCTTCTTTGATAGCCAAGAATACCCATTCCTTCCCATTGCCAGATCCACTAGCAAAATCTTCTGCCAGTTCATCATCTGAATCAGTAATGCCTTCCTCATCTACTATGTAGCATGATTTGTCTCTTTTTTTCTTGAATCTATACTTGTTATGATATCCAGGGTTAGGCTTAAATGATCTTTTAACACTTTCTTCAAATCTTGAATTTCTTTCAAGACATCTAGATGCAAAATGACCAATCTTATTACATGCAAAACATTTAAAAGGTGCATTTCCTTCATATTTACTTCCTACTGGTCCTTTCGGTACTCTTCTAGAAAATAGTGCTTCAAGTTGCTTAAACTCATAATATTATCTCTTCATATCTTCTAATTCTTTTGCATATAAAGCTTTCCAGTCTTGCTTACCGATTGTAGATGTAGATGCATGAAAAGAAGGTCCAGTCTTCACAGCTCCAGAAGGTCCAAATTCCTCAAGTTCAAAAGTATATAGTTTCCCAACCAAAGTATCTCTGTTGACAAATGTATTAGCCATTGTTCTCAACTCATTGATAGAAGTAGCCTTGATTTTGTAAGCCAATAGTAGGGCTCTCAGGACTTTAGAAACAACTTCATCTTCTCTCAGAGTTCCACCACAATATTGAATTCCCATAACAATCTCATTTACCCTTCCCATGAATGCAGTAATCCTTTCATCTTCTTCCATCTTCAGGTTTTCATATCTCACCCGGTAACCATCAAGTTTAGCAATATTCACTGTAGGGTCATCTTCATTAAGAGTCTACAACTTATCCCATATAACCTTTCCAGATGTTTTGTCTGTTAATCCCATTATTTGCTGATCAAAAAGTGCACACAAGAGGGCTTCTCTTTCTCTACAATCATTCTCAAGCTCCTTGTCCAAGTTTACTAGAGGAGGATTTCCAGATCTCAGATTATAGGGTGTGACACCATTCTGTGTGATCTCCCAAATCTCCTTGTCAAGACATCTTAGATGAGTCTCCATCTGAATCTTCCATATTGTATAGTTTGCTCCTTGAAGCCTTGGTATATCCCTTCGAAAGATATCTTCAGAAGAACTTGATGAACTTGAACTGTTAGTCACCATAGGATCTTCCTCAAGTGGTTAAGCTTTCTACAAAGAGGATTAAATCTCTAATACCCATTGTTTGACAATTCATATAACATGAAGATAATTGAGAGGGGAGGGTGAATCAATAGTCATAGATTACTGGAAGCATTAGCAATTAAAACTTTATTACCCAAACCCAAAACATTAATACTGAAATATCAAATAAACTAATTAAGCATAAACAGTAATCACAGAATAAATACCATCCACATGACACCAAGATTTGTATATGGAAAACCCGGTAAAGGGAAAAACCATGGTGGGAAGCCTACCGACAGTCAGATAATACTTCTGCAATAAGTATGTGAATTACAATGAAGGGGCCTGCACTTGCAGGAAGGCCAAAAACCTAGAGCACACTTCTCATCACAAAAGGATCCTCACTAACTACATATAAATCTAGACTACAATCCGGAGAAGTGGTGAACTAAAAAAGATAGCATCTCCTATGCCAAAGTATAGTTCCGGTTAAGCTCAATACCACAGGCCTAAATATTCTTACATAAACCCAATTCTATCTCCAATGATCGACCAACTCCTCTACCTGAATGATATTACATTATTCACACATTACATTCCTTGACCATGACCTCTGACATTTTCCATGATAATCTACAATGAGATCTTACATATATATATACAATCCCTCGACCATAAACAATCAGGTCGGCCACCAAACAATAAACTAATTACATAATTACAAACTATGTCGGCCTTAGACCAAACAAGTAATTCAAAATTACATCAATAGGTCCTATCCACACATTACATTAATGTCGATCCATAACCTAGATCAACCAGGACCAAGTATAGGTCCACACACTTCAAC